>NC_090212.1:21180238-22380238 GCF_033026475.1 Channa argus | reverse complement strand
GGTTAAGCCCACCGATAAAGCATCCCCTCCTTATTCAACACTTTCAGACCACATTTAACTTGGGTCTCCATCTGCACTCTGCTGCAGCCTGATCACCTACACTGGACTTATGTTTGATTTCCCGTCTCCACAGAAACTGCTCATGCCTTTCAACTAACATTGCTTAGCAACCGCTCCTCTTCTTCTCAGTTACTATTGCACCCTTGTAATTATGTATTTTATTTCCCACTGTAGTTACTTTCTTCCAATTCCAACCTCACACAGGCTAAGGATCATCGAGTATCACAACTCATACTGCTTTACATCAAAGGTACTGGATTCAAATGCAAGCTCAGGAATCAGAAAGATTATTACATGGAGCATCTGGCTCCCACTTAAGTCTTACCTGATGAACCACCATTTAACAGACCACTTGTTGATTGCTTTGGTCCTTTTAATATTAAATAAGGAAGAAGTCATATTTACATGTCTAGCTACCTGAGCTGTCCACATAGAGGTGGGCAGCATCATTAGAGGTGGAAGAGGTCAGGTTATGGAAATACGTTCAGACAATGGAACAAACTTTGTCGGAGCACAAAAAGACTGTAGAAGAATGGAACCTGTCCAAAACAGAAACTACACTGGTCCAGCGTGGCATCAAGTGGATCTTTAATCCGCCGTCTGGCTCTCACCATGGAGGGTTATGGGAGCGTTTAATTCACTCCATAAGGAAAATACTCAGCACTACACTGAAAGATCAGTGTTTGGATGAAGAGGGTCTGCGGACATTACTCTGTGAAGTGGAAGCCGTCAGAAACAGTCGTCCGATAACTACACCTTCCAATGATCCAAGTGACTTGGAGGGTTTGATGCCAAATCACCTTCTTCTCCAAACACCCATCCATGCCTCCAGGAATTTTCCAGAAAGAGGATCTCTATGCCCGAAGTAGTGAAGACAAGTCCAGTATATGGCAGACCTCGTTTGGAAATGCTGGACTAAGGAATATCTGCCTGGCAAGAATGGACACATGCAAACTGAAATTTTGTCCTTAGGGACATTGTGTTGATTGTTGATGAGGCTCATTGGTGGCTGGCAAAATCATTCACACAACAAACGATGGACATGGTCTAGTCCGCCAATTTCATATCAAGACCATAACCAATGTCTGTTTTCTCAAAGGAGCAGAATGAGACAATCAAAGACCACTTCACAAAACTGCTTGTTTACACTAATTACCATCAGCATAAAAATGTGGAAGACTTGATCCTACGTCATCTGGTTTTCAGCTGTGGACCCTCCCACGTGATGTGATTTCAGACTAAATATTTCGGCCAAAATTTTCTCTGGCTGAGTGAAGGTGTTTCCAGTTACTTAGGAGCCACAGTCTAGATTAAATCTCTGAACCAACAGACAGAGCAACTCAACCAGTGGCTCATCACGTGACCAATTCTTCTGCTTCAGGCAATGTCAATGGGCAGAATAAGAAGGACAACTCTGTCCCCAATTCTGCGGCAGGTCTCTTGTCCTTCCAGTGCACATATGGGTACCAGATTCTGGTCTTTACAGACCAACAAAAGGAGGTCAGCATGCCCTTCATTATTTATTCCCACCAGACCCTGAATGAGGGCCAGAGTCACTCCCTTTTATTCCTCCCAGCATAACCTGAGCCACTCCACTAGGTTGTGTTCTCCTGCGCTGGCGATGTTACCCAGGGCGGATAATATGGGTTTCCCCTTCCGGGTGGAGTCTTGAAAGTTGGCTCCTCATTTGTTTATCCCATCTCTAAGGTCATAAACAAGGCTGCAGTCCATCTCCACCTCACTCGCACCATGACAAGAGAGTAGAAGAATAGAAGCTTTTTATTGTCATTGTTGAGCACATATACGCGTAACAATGACATTGCAGACTTGCTCATGTGCAAACCTGACAATATTCTCATCAGCCTCAGCAGTACTCTGTGGAGTGCAGTTGTTTTGTTCTTCAAATTGTATTGTTCAGTATTTGCATATAAAATATACATTCCAGAAGTATTTGTAAAAAGTGAGTTCAATTTCTTTATGTTTGCTGTAGACTGCAAACATTTGGCTTTAAAATCAAAAGATGAATATGAGACATCGGAGTTTTTTACATCTGGATCTAATACACAACTTAGAAGATAGCATCTTTTGTTTGACCCCACCCATTCTTTACGTAAAGGGGATTTTATCACATTAAGAATGTTGTTTTTAACTTAATAAAAAATCCTTTTTGCAAATATTAAGGTATGGAGATGTAAGATTATCAGTGTAGAAAACTGATGCACTTACCTCAAATTGTCGCAACATTTATTTTCATCCAGAGTTGCATTATTTGCTCACTGACTTTCTATTGACAATGGGAGAGTCTGTGTTTTCTCCATCACATCCCAAAGATCCTCAGTAGGGTTAAAGCAGCAGATCCATGTAAAAAAGGTGTCTCATGCTCTCTGAACCACTCATCGTCATCCTGAATTATGTCCATGCCATCAGATACATTCAGGTAGTCAGCGTCTCATTGCATCCGTTAGAGACGAAAACTTGTAGATTTGTTTGTAAAAATTATGCTCCAACTCCCAAGTCACACTTCTAATTCATACAGTAAATAATATACAGTACAGGTATCTTCTATAAATGAACAACACCATCTGAGGTGATGAAAGTCCATTCAAAATAATTCCCTAAATGGGTTTTTTATATCGTCCACTTCTAGAGAGAACAACTACATTTTTGTTTTTATTAGAGGTTCAAAACAGTCCGAGTTTGTATGCAATATTGTCTTCTGCATCAATGTCTAAAGAGTGCACAGTGTTTGATGTGGTGATGACAGATAAGTTGTCAGGTATGTCTGAAAAGAAGCTCTGTCAGATAGCTCCCTCTGAAAATCAACATCATGGGATCTACTGTCTTTATGCTGTGGAATATCTTCCCATATACGAGATACTTTCAGTTGCCTGTGTTACTGCTATGCCACCACTGACATGATGACACCTAAAAGATAAATGATATGCACATCCATAGCTCAAAACAAAGAGTATTAAGAATAGGTTGCCGACAGAGTTTTGGAGCTTTAAGAAGTTAAATTCAGTGACTTTGAGAAATTAGTTGCAACTATAAACACAATCATTCTCTTTATGCCCTACTGCTCTGTTTGACTGTCACAGAGACTTTTAGGGGTAAAATCCTCACTGGGAGGTTTTTCTCATTTCTAAAGTATGGAAACATCCTGTCAGTGAAAGTGTGTGTGAAGGTGTGAATGTGTGTGTTAGTATCAGCATCAGAGAATGACAGGTTTCCTCTGTTGCAGTCCAGATTCACTCTGATCCTCTGGAATTTTTTTCTAGGGAGAACAGTGGATGAACCTTGGGGTGAAAAAATAATGTATGTACCTTTATGCAACCATATCATCGATAGTTCAGACCATATGTCTCTCTTGTTTTGGACAGACTCTGCCAACACACCCAGTCCCCAGTCTGTACTGTCTCCAACCTCAACATCCCAGCTGTGAGTCCCGGAGTCAAAACCCTCAGAGCCCAGGACAGACCAGTATTTATCAAACCTCTCATGATTGTCAGGAACCTGCTGTTTCTCTCCTCCTCTCATGCTGGTCAGATCTCCGGACAGGATCAGTTTTTGATGAGCAGTGTTTGGATCCAGAACCACAGGAGTGTAGGAGACCACGTCCTTCATCTTGTTCCAGATGTTGAAGCTCAGGTTGCCCAGGTGTTTGGCCTGGTCTATCAGAGCTCCTGAGGAGAGCTGTGGATCCTCCAGCAGGAGGCGCTGCTGGACTGTGTCCAATGCAGCCTTGTAGTTGTGCAGGAATGAGACGTCTTCAGCTCTCAGCTCGTCCTCTGTGTCTCTGACTGTGTCTGAAAGAGCTGCTATCTCTCTGCTCAGAGCCTCCATCTTCTCCTTCATCCTCTGACTCTTCTGCTCCTCTTCCTCCCTCAGTGCGGCCATCCTGGCTTCCTCTTCCTCTTCTAGAAACTGGTGAAGCTTCTGAAACTGCTCCTGAATCTGCCTCTCTGTGAGTCGGGACTGGACCTTAATGTGTTCTGCTGTTTGATCAAACTTCACTTTAACTTCTTCAAAAACTTTTAACTTCTTCCTTACATGGTCCAGAGTTTCCTGAAGTTCCTTCCTGTGTCGTCGAGCAGCTTCATCAATCGGTTTGAAACTGTGGTTGGTGTGTTTTTCTGAATCTCTGCAGACGACACACACTGGCTGCTGATGGTCCAGACAGAAGAGTTTGAGTTTCTCAGAGTGCAGACTGCAGAGACTCTCTGAAGATCTCTGATCTCTCTCCTGTAAGAAGGACTCACACTGTTTCTTTAACACCAGGTTTAAAGGTGGCTCATACATTGAAGATCTTCTTTTACAAAGTGGACACTCTTTTGTTTGTTTCTGTCTCCACCAGCTCTTCAGACAGTCTTTACACACATTGTGGTGACATGATAGAAGAACAGGATCTTCAAAGATCTCACAACAGACGGGACAGCAGAGATCCTCCTCTGAAGGTCTGGAAGCCATTGAGTCTGTGAGTGAAAACACAGCAGACACAAAGTACAGTCATGACTCTCCTCCCTCCTTTACTGACCTCTGAATTGTACACAAAATGAAAAAACTACTAGCAAAGAAGCAGGAGCATATTGATGGTTCTGCAACAGAATAAAATCCTTGCAGGGAAAACTGCTCCTGCATCTTTCAAAGAGCGTTTTTTTTTTGCCTGTTGTAAATGTATAGATTTCTGCTATAGTTGAGACACTTCTCTGCAGATACAGCTTACAAGTTACGGAAATTCCCTTCGACTCTGAGTCGTGTTTTAGTCAAACTCACCTTCAGTGTGTGGACTGTCAGCAGGTTGAAGCAGCAGTGTTGTAGTTTTTCTCTTTTGTAGTTTTTAGTTTGGTCCGAAAGTAAATGTGTCTTTTTATTTTCTGTGTGTCTCTGTAGTAAAAAAGAACGAATCGTTTCCTGTCAGGTGAGAAGCTGCTGAATGCTTCTGTATGATGGGTTGGATTTCATTCAAAAGTTCAATAGTACACCCGCCAAGACCTGTTAAACTTACTCATTAACAGGGTTTTGTCTCATTTTATTTTCCTTTACAGAAGATTGTAGCCGACTGTATTTAAAGTTCATAGCAAGTGCGGTTATTCAGTGATTGATCACTTATTTGAAATTGTTTCATAAACTCACAGTCTACAGTATAAAGTGTTGTTCTGGGTATTTGGCAAATTTCCTGACAGTAGGAAAGAATCAGATACAGGGCTGCGATGCACAAATCCCAAGAAAACTGTTCAGGTTCAAGTGTATCAGGGTTCGGTTTACAGATGGATACAGTGCAAAAGCCAGGAGCAATCATCTTATGCTGTAAGATGAATGCAGCATCCACATCACGTTCAGCAGCCTTCCTGTGTGCTGCTGTAGGCTGCTTCACACCACAGTAACGTGGATCAGAGTGGGGCTAAAGTATGAAAACACTGATTGTTACAACCAGGGCCACCTGGACATGGTGTGTGTGTTTCTGGTCTGGGAGAAGTTAAAGGTGTCCTCCAAATACACAATAACAGTTACAGCATGTCACAGAGGATGTTGTTATCCAGGGCCAGAAACATAGCAGTGGTAGGTGGTAAGAGTTCCTGGAGTACAATTTAGTCGGCACAGGAGTTGCTTGTAGCATTTTGAAAGCAGCAGAAATGAGATGGTGGAAGACCCTGGAAGTTCATGTTAAGGTCAGGTCGTATAGAGTATGTCGACATGCTCATTGGTTCTTATTGAACACATCCACAACAAGTGGGTGGACTGGTTATGATTCAAGGAAGTTATGGATGAAGCCAGTGTCATCAGTCCTCTGGGCTTATATTTGTGGTGCCCAGCTGCTTCTGAGATGTCCTCAGGGACTCAGTCAGTGGAGGCAGAGGAGGAGTAGGTGGAACAACAAGTAAGACATGGAGTTTACCATTGTTGGAGGTGGCATCATTGTGGATAGTGAGAGAGATAGACTTTTCCAACATATTCAGACAAACCTTGATAGCAGATGTCATACTGAGCATGTTGATTCTGCTTACAATTTGCTCTCATAGAGATCTGCTACTCGTCTCCGTCCACACCACAGATTCAGCAGAAGAGGTTGCACACTTTCACAGATAAGCAGCTGGGATACGATCTCTGTCACTCAGCGGTTCTCCAGAGTGTCTCTCAGCAACTAAGCAAGGAGATGATGGAAGGACTGAAGCTCCGTCTCCCTCAGTGTGAGAAAAGTCAGGGCTTTGGCTCCAAGATCAGCAGATGCTGAATTACTCTACATGTTTTGACACAATCACCATAATCAGTACTGTTTAAAAACACTGTTTTCTTATTTGCAGTACAGTTACTTTTGAAGTTAAAGTAAAATGTAGATAATATGTTTAGCTTTTACTTGAGGGAAAGTGGTACTTGTAGTTGAGATTTTGTTAGGCCCATACGTGCACTCAGTTGTCAGTTTATTAGGTACACTTAGCTAAAACTGAGTCCTCCAGCAGTTCTGCAGGGAATCTTCTGTCACACAGGTGATTTTAGAGAGAATCTGATTTAACTTTCTAAACATTTTTACCTTAAAACACAATAAAGTCTGTTAGAATTACAGAGAAATACAGAACAAACTGACGTTAGTAGCAAATCATTCTGTGGACCACAACGTCCTCTTGTGGCCAAAAAATGCTGCTACATTATGAACCCAGGACATGTAGAACTGAAGGAGTTCAATGAGATCATGAGGGAACATCCTCATGTTTAAAGAGTCAATGACACCAGGTCTCCAGATCCTCCAGTCACTTGTCAAAGTGTCCTTGAGCAAGACACTGAACCCCAACTTAGCTGCTCCCGGGGAGTGTTGGCCAGATGCATAGCAGCTCCCCCATCGGTGTGTGAGTGTGAATGGGTAATTAAGAAGCAGTGCAAAGATCACTGAGTGTCAATAGGTAGAAAAGTTATAACCGTATACCAGTAACATCATATCATGTTGCTCGACAATAATTAAAATGACATGTTTGGGTAAAAATGAAAAGGTTTAAATGTACAGTTAGGAGCTAATTTTCTTTAAATGTCTGATAATGTTACAATTTTAAGTTTTGATGCACATTGTTCTTCAGAAATAAAAGTACATTTGCACCACTGTAATTTTCATTATTTTACTTTAACTTTATATGCACTCCTTCGCCATTTGTACCTAAGTGTGCATTACATTTTACATTAATGAAAACAAATCTGTGTTTCACTCTTTTTTGCCAATTTAAAATAAATAATAAGTTTGAACCCAACTCTATCACATCTAACATTCAGAAAAAAAGTGTTTTAAACTTATGAAAAAGGCAACAATAGAAACCAAAAAAGACCAAAACTCAACTAACACAACTGACAACAAAAACAAACGGTACTGTGAGAATAATGAGGAGGACAAGTAAACTCAGTGACTTTTAACCTATAAAGAATAGAAAAACATTATGAATAAAAATATCCTCTTTATCTGTAACTTCTCTGTCACAGAGACTTTCACTGGTAAAATCCTCCTGTCATGCACAGTTTCAAAGTATGGAAACAAATGTGTGTGTGTGCGTGTGTTTGTGTGTGTGTGTGTTAGTATCAGGATCCGTGAATGACAGTTTTCCTTTGTTCCAGTCCAGATTCACTCTGATCCTCTGAAACCTCTTCTGAATTCGAAGATCTGTGGATGGAGCTGGTGGTGAACATGCTGAATATTTACCTCCGTAGAAGCCTATTCTCCATAATCCAGTTGGTATAAATCCTTTCCTCTGGACAGACTGTGCTGAAACACCCAGTCCCCAGCGAGTACTGTCTCCAACCTCAACATCCCAGCTGTGAGTCCCTGAGTCAAAACCCTCAGAGCCCAGGACAGACCAGCGAAAATCAAACCTCTCTGGATTGTCAGGAACCTGCTGTTTCTCTCCATATGTCACACTGGTCAGATCTTCAGACAGGATCAGTTTTTGATGAGCAGTGTTTGGATCCAGAACCACAGGAGTGTAGGAGACCACGTCCTTCATCTTGTTCCAGATGTTGAAGCTCAGGTTGCCCAGGTGTTTGGCCTGGTCTATCAGAGCTCCTGAGGAGAGCTGTGGATCCTCCAGCAGGAGGCGCTGCTGGACTGTGTCCAATGCAGCCTTGTAGTTGTGCAGGAATGAGACGTCTTCAGCTCTCAGCTCGTCCTCTGTGTCTCTGACTGTGTCTGAAAGAGCTGCTATCTCTCTGCTCAGAGCCTCCATCTTCTCCTTCATCCTCTGACTCTTCTGCTCCTCTTCCTCCCTCAGTGCAGCCATCCTGGCCTCCTCTTCCTCTTCTAGAAACTGGTGAAGCTTCTGAAACTGCTCCTGAATCCGCCTCTCTGTGAGTCGGGCCTGGATCTTAATGTGTTCTGCTGTTTGATCAAAGTTCACTTTGACTTTTTCAAAAACTTTTAACTTCTTCTTTACAGGCTCCAGAGTTTCCTGAAGTTCCTTCCTGTGTCGTCGAGCAGCTTCATCAATCGGTTTGAACCTGTGGTTGGTGTGTTTTTCTGAATCTCTGCAGACGACACACACTGGCTCCTGATGGTCCAGACAGATTATGAGTTTCTCAGGGTGCAGACTGCAGAGACTCTCTGAAGATCTCTGATTTCTCTCCTGTAAGAAGGACTCACACAGGTTCTTTAACACCAGACTAACAGGTGGTTCTTCCATTGAAGATATTCTCTTACAAACTGGACACTCGTGTTTGTTTCTCTCTCCACCAGCTCTTCAGACAGTCTTTACAGAAGCTGTGGCTACAGGACAGAACAGCAGGTTCTCTGAAGACCTCAAGACAGACGGGACAGCAGAGATCCTCCTCTGAAGGTCTGAAAGCCATTGAGTCTGTGAGTAAAAACACAGCAGACACAAAGTACAGTCAGTCATGACTCTCCTCCCTCCTTTACTGACTTCACTAACATTAACTTTCAGTTTGAGTCGTGTTTTAGTCAAACTCACCTTCAGTGTGTGGTGTCAGCAGGTTGAAGCAGCAGTGTTGTAATTTTCCTCTTTTCTCTCCTGTAGCTGGATTCACTCATAGGAAGTTGTTGGTTTGGTCTGAAGTGAATCTGAGCGTCTGGAGCGTGTCAGAGACAAACAAACCGCTTCCTGCTTTATCTGAGGTTGGTCAGACAAAGCTAAATGCTTTAGCTTTACCAAAATTCAACACAAGCTAAGTTTTGTTGCAGGCTGATTCCTGGAAATCCTTAGTTACAGTAACAGTTGGATACTGCAGCATGTTTTTGAAGTTCAGATGTTGATTTAGGTTGAACAGGATCTGTGTCACTTGTTATGAACAACTACATTTTTTTTCATGAACTATTGCAGCATCGAAATATTTTGCATTTTAAAAAGAAGCAGATTATGACACAAGGTCAAGACAATATTTTATTTTAAAACAAAACTTTAATGGGCTTCAACTACATTTACATTTAGTCAGTCAAGCCACTTACATGTGAAATTAACTTTAGTTTTTGTGAAAAATCTCAAATAAATAAACAAATTTTACAGATAATGTGACAGAATCATCTCATCCTCATCACATCCACCCATCCCTGATGTTAACTGCTGATTCTGTTCAATGACCCTAATATGTAACATATATGTCAAATTAGTTGTTGGCTCTACGGGCAATTTAGAGTCACCAGGTAACTGAACACGCATGTCTTTGGGCTGTGGGCGGAAACCCACACAAGCACAGAGAGAACATGCAAACGCCAAACAGAAAGGCTAAAAAAAAAGCTGAGCATTCAAATCAGGGACCTTTCAGCTGTCAGGTGGCAGCAATAATCACTCTTTCACTGTGGCGCCCACTTTGTCACATCGTATAGAAAACTGCTCTCATATTATGAAGAATTACAAAATAAATATTCCTTTATTTTTTAAAACATTTCATATATGTAATGAAACGTGAGCGGATTACAACTTAAAACAAAGTTAATACACCTCAGCATTGTGAACCTGCTCGGACGTCTGTTAATGGTGGAGTAAATGTAATATTTGTGTTTGGATCTTAATCAGTTTTCAAAAAGTGGTAGCTGGTCTTCACAGCTCCAGAAAAACAATCAAATCAATAAGAAACTGAACTTTTTCATGTGATACAGACAATAGAAATGTAGAAACATACAGCAAATTGTTAAGTAAAATAGAAATGCTGACATAAAAAGTATTGAGAAACCCAACATACCTTTGGAATAATGAGACAGCAGGAGGACAGACGTAGACTCAGAGCTTAAATTCTGTGACCTTTACCTCTTTACTTTTTAGTGCTTTGTTCTGCTAACACAGAGACCCTCACTGGTAATATTTTAACAGAAAATTCATCCAAAGTGTTGATGTATGGAAACATCCTCTCAGTAAAAGTGTTTCTGAAGGTGTGAATGTGTGTGTTAGTATCAGGATCCGTGAATGACAGTTTTCCTTTGTTCCAGTCCAGATTCACTCTGATCCTCTGAAACCTCTTCTGAATTCGAAGATCTGTGGATGGAGCTGGTGGTGAACATGCTGAATATTTACCTCCGTAGAAGCCTATTCTCCATAATCCAGTTGGTATAAAGCCCTTCTTCTGGACAGACTGTGCTGAAACACCCAGTCCCCAGCGAGTACTGACTCCAACCTCAACATCCCAGCTGTGAGTCCCTGATTCAAAACCCTCAGAGCCCAGGACAGACCAGTATGTATCAAACCTCTCTTGATTGTCAGGAACCTGCTGTTTCTCTCCTCCTCTCATGCTGGTCAGATCTTCAGACAGGATCAGTTTTTGATGAGCAGTGTTTGGATCCAGAACCACAGGAGTGTAAGAGACCACGTCCTTCATCTTGTTCCAGATGTTGAAGCTCAGGTTGCCCAGGTGTTTGGCCTGGTCTATCAGAGCTCCCGAGGACAGCCGTGGACCCTCCAGCAGGAGGCGCTGCTGGACTCTGTCCACTGCAGCCTCGTAGTTGTACAGGAATGAGACGTCTTCAGCTTTCAGCTCGTCCTCTGCGTCTCTGACTGTGTCTGAAAGAGCTGCTATCTCTCTGCTCAGAGCCTCCATCTTCTCCTTCATCCTCTGACTCTTCTGCTCCTCTTCCTCCCTCAGTGCAGCCATCCTGGCCTCCTGTTCCTCTTGTAGAAACTGGTGAAGCTTCTTAAACTGCTCCTGAATCTGCCTCTCTGTAAGTCGGGCCTGGATCTTAATGTGTTCTGCTGTTTGATCAAACTTCACTTTGACTTCTTCAAAAACCTTTAACTTCTTCTTTACAGGCTCCAGAGTTTTCTGAAGTTCCTTCCTGTGTTGTTGAGCGGCTTCATAGATGGGCTTGAACCTGTGGTTGGTGTGTTTTTCTGAATCTCTGCAGACGACACACACTGGCTCCTGATGGTCCAGACAGAAGAGTTTGAGTTTCTCAGAGTGCAGACTGCAGAGACTCTCTGAAGATCTCTGATCTCTCTCCTGTAAGAAGGACTCACACAGGTTCTTTAACACCAGACTAACAGGTGGTTCTTCCATTGAAGAATTTGTCCTACAAATTGGACACTCTTGTGTTTGTTTCTCTCTCCACCAGCTCTTCAGACAGTCTTTACAGAAGCTGTGGCTACAGGACAGAACAACAGGCTCTCTGAAGATTTCATAACAGACTGGACAGCAGAAATCATTCTCTGATCTGGAAGCCATTTGGTCTCTGATTGAAACTGAAAACACAGCAGACAGAAACTATAATCAGTCATTTCTCCCGTCTCTCGTCTACTGACTTCGTTGACCTTCAATTTGACATTCAATTTGACTCTGTCATGTTTTAGTCAAACTCACCTAGGGCATGTGGACTCTCAGCAGGTTGATGCAGGTTTTCCTCTTTTGTCTCCTGGAGCTGGACTCACTCAAAAGCAGTTGTTACTTTGGTCAGAGGGTGAATCTGAATGTCTGGTTTTCAGTCTGTGTGTCTCTTTAGTGTCAAACAGTTTCCTGCTTTGTCATAGGTGAGTCAGACATGGGGTGGAGTTTTAACGCAGTTTTACTAAACAATATGCTGCAAGATGTTGCAACAGGTCAATTTGATAAGATTTAGGTTGAACCTAGTTAATCAGTCATGATGCATTTTACTGCAGCTCATTGCTGCCACCATGACAAACACATGACAATTCTGCGGGCTAGGAGGTGTAATCCTCGCACATTTTACCTCCACATAGTAACAACACACAAACACAACTCTCATGCATTGCTAAAAAAAACCCTCTAAACACTACGTAACAGTGTTGATACTATATACAGGTCCTCCAGTTTTCCTCCACCCTCTTCTAATTGTGCTGATCTCTTATGTCAAAATTGTTCTTGTTATGGTACCATGTCTTCTGATTTTTTGGTCCAATTGTCTCACTTATAAAACAAGGGGTACATCCAAATACCATTTAGCAGATGCTTTCACCAGAAGTGACATAGAAGTAACAAAGCAAGAAGAAAAGCAAAGTCATAGAGAAGACACTGAAAACCAACTTCCACTTGCATTAGACGTACATGACATTTTAAGGACATACAAAGTTGGGTTCAGCCTTCAAGAGTTTATTCAATATTGGGCATGAGGACCCTGAGCGTGCAATTTGGTAGTTTAATCTAACAACCTGCTTAAGATCTTTTGCCATGGGGTGTAGAGACCACCAGATGCCAGTCACTACCACAGTCCAGTGAGTCCATAGATGAGGCTTTTCAGGTTGGAAACCACTGCTTAGCGTACCGCTACTTTTTGGTCGATTGAAAATGAGACATGCTGGTCCATTTTGGATACCCTGGACAGGGTTGGTGGAGCTGCCGTGTCAGTTGGACATTGCAGTGCCTGCATATATTTAGAAAGGTAGGGTTTGGCCTTTGTTTATGCTTTTAAGGAAGTATCTGCATGCTACAGAGATGGAGGAGATGTGGTCAATGAAGCTTAGTTGGTCATTAATATTGACCCCAGGCTTGTTGGACAGCCTCTGTACTTCCTGAGTCATACCAACCCAACAGGACATCAGAGTTTTAAAGGTTTGTTTACTTTACTGATTTCTTACTTTACTGCTTTACTGATTTCTTTTCTGATTGAGTCCAGTCCATCAGCTGTGTCCTGCACCGTCGCTGCTGATTGGACCCTTGTCTGCGGCTTTTCGGACAAATTGACATGTTGAATCAATGCTCGTTGGCATTGGGCTTGTTTCTGAAAGAGATAACCCTGCACCAATCAGAGCGGCCTCTTTCATAAACGAGCCCAAATGATCAGCAGTAATAAACCATCCCGGGTGAGCCACAGTGGTGTACACATGACGACCTAATGCTGCTTTGTTTAGTTTGTATCTCTGTGGCCCCAGGTCCACTTCTTCCTCTCACACAAGTGCAGAACGTGCAGCACTACACGCTCATTGCCTCTTCTTTGTGGTGCGTTGTAGCGCCACTTGTCGGCCCAGATGCAGCCACCACGACCCGACACAGCAGTTGGCCTTCATTGGCAATACATCTATGACATCGGCTTGGTGTGTGATGGCCCTCAACATTTGTGAAGTCTGTGATAAATGAATATAAAGGCATTTAGGCTGGTTAATGGTGTGAAAGTGTCAAACATCTTCAATAGAAACTAACTTCAATTATTGTTTTGCAGTAGTTTGGTGTTGTTAAATAATGTGCTGTTCAACACACGTGAAAATTTCTCTCAGTGTGAATTATTAGATCTGCCATTAAAATGAGGATTTGAATGAAGTGTAAAAAACACCTTACCCAACAATCAGTCCAATTATTTCTTTCAAAATTAATGGGATAAATATTTACTATGCAGTCCTCCTCAAAGCTATTAGCCTACATTTTGGTCATAATCATTAAAAGTTAATCTAACTACTATCTGCCAGGTTATTTTGTTTATTTCCAGGTACAATTTTGGTATAGAAATCCTGTCAGCAGCAACCTGACCAACACAGACAGGTGAGTGAGCTGGAGGTTCTCAGTGTGGTGTCAACTGCGGTCACATAAAGACAAAACATTCCCAGACATTTTCACATTAAATAAATTTAATTTGCAGTCAAACTCTGGAGTCGCTTTGCTTGAATCAATAAAGGCTAAGGCTAAAGACTAAGCAATGAAAAGGATTTCAGAGGTGCGGCTGTAGCTCAGTTGGTAAGGCAGTCATTCACAGATCACAGGGTTGATTCCTGATTCCTCTTGACCACGTGTGGAAGTGTCCTTGGGAAAGACACCGAACCCCAACCTCTCCCAGTGAGTAAGGTCAGGACTTTGCATGGCAGCCAGCGCCATTGGTGTGTAAGTGTGTGTGTGAATGGGTGAATGACAAGCAACATTGTAAAGCGCTTTTGGTAAAAGCGCTATATAAGCGGCCATTTACAATTTACCAGAGTTTAAATGTGTACAGGCAGGCTTACTCGTGTCCAGTGGTCCAAAAATTATCTACTCAAGAGATCGTTGTATGACAAACACTGAACTTTATTGAATTCCACGTTCCACAATTGAGCTAATAACAAAGTAATTCCACAGAACACAATAAGAAACCATGGACCTCTGCAGCTACACAGTCAACTTTCCACTACTACCTTCTTGCGCTCCTCCATTACCTTGCAGCCCAAACAGCAGTAAAAAAAAGACAATGTTTCCCTGACAACTGTCTAGGCAAACTTCAAAGGCAAATTTAAAGGCAGCTATAGATGTCATTGATAAGGTCACTGATACACTTAATTAATTAATTAATTAATTAACCTAACCTTTCAAGACACAGTGACCACAGAAAAACCAAAACAAGAACAAAACACACAGTAAACTCCCGTTGGCTCATACAACAGGTAAAGCCAAAAAAGGTGGTAAATGGGAATCTTGTAATTAGTCATGTTTATCTTCAACTTCAACATTAAAAGGTGCAAATGTGAGTTTCATTTTGTTTCTAGGTCCACAGGAGCTGGATCACAAATCAGCTGTCCCTGGGCAAGAGGGGTCCATTTTGGTTATGGCCAACATGGATATATATATTAACCTAACATGTATGTCTTTGGACTGTGGGAGGAAACCCCTTGCAAGCACGGGGAGAACATGCAAACTCTACAAAGAAAGGTTTTGCAGTCTGCCAAGGATTTGAACCCAGGACCTTCTAGCACTAACCACTCCTCCACCGTGCTGCCGCTTTCCATCATGAAAGGAGTAATTTATTCTTAGAAATGAAAAGCTGTTAGGACGAAACGCTGTCCATTGGTATTGGGCAGGCAACGAACAAAATTGGTTGGTCTTGAACGTCGCATATATGTGGGCGGGTCTAAACATAAAAGCCACATGACACACAGGGAGTGGGCGGAGCTGAACCCTCGAGCCCCGCCTTCCCGCGACCCGCACCCATTTCTACTTGACAGATTTTCCTCGCTGTGGAGTGGGTTTTCCGTGCTCGGTGGAAGTCCCTGAACGCCGCAGCTCAGCTCTCCATTTCAGTCGGCTGCTGTGTTTATCGCCTTCTCACCGTCCACTCTGACCTTTTTACTCCCCTTCACCAGAAATGGGAACGCCTTGATCTGACCCCCGAATTCGGCTCTTCATCGTTCAGCTTGATTCAGAAGAACACTATCCATACACCCTCTGACTGTCTCTGTGCCGAAAAAGGAAAAACGGTGAGTGTCTTGTTCCGTATTAGACCGCAAGCCCGAGCCGGGGCCGGCCTGTCTCGTGTTGTGAATCCGTGGCTGAGCTGCGGCCTCCCGGCTCTCCCGGAACTCGAGCACCGCGGTTTCCGTTAGAAGTAGGAGGCCGTGGCTATAGTTGGCATATTAATTGTACATTAACGCCACACTTTAAATAGATAACACGTAATAACATTTGTGTAACGTTATTTGCGGATGTTTAGGGAACAGATGAGGTTACTTTAAAGGGACAGGAACTGGGGAAATGTGGATGTTTGTTTTAGCTAGCCGTGAAGTTAGCCTGCGTGGTGCTAACCGGCTACCATGAACCACCTCTGCGGGTTTCGTTGCTTTTCATTTGTGTTGAGTGACAAACGTACACAGTGGAATGAGACGGTTTGGTAGTCGGGTATATACGTGGGATATTTTCTGCGCTTTGTAGCTTGTGTCACCGTCCTGACAACATTACAGTCGCTAACTATCGCTACGAAAGCTAAGAGCTAATTCTTTAAATCGAGCCTAAACCCTGTGTATTCGGCTTAACGCTGCCACTAACATGTCCCTGCTAGATCCTCTTATGTTGCTGTGTGTCTGTTGAAATAATCAGGTACCTCATGCCCGAACAGATGATGAAACTCGGAGTCATACCGCAAGCTTTGCCAGTTGTGGTTGAACCTTGTCATTTCCCCAGTAGCTCATAATCAGTCCGGCTGTGAGTTTCTCACTTTGTACAAGGCCCAAACAAAGGAGACTTGTTCCAGTCGGGAACGTGGAAAACACGCAAATTCACAGTGCTTGCAACGATTTTTTGTCTTCTTGAGTCTTGTACAACTTGACGAGTTTATGAAACGCTCACTATTTGGTCCACTCAGCAGGTGTTCTGGAGCTTTCTATCATTTTACACTATCTTTCTCAGCAGATGGAGGTTTCCAGGGGTGAAAAGCAACTAAATTAACTTATTCCAGCTGTACTGCATTACTTACATTTTTGAGAAAGTTGTACTTAACTGGAGTATTTTTTTCGTCTGTTTACTTCACTACAGTTCAGAGGGAAGTATTTTACTCCACTAGACCTGAACATTCCTTATCAACAACATCAAACTCTATGTTTAAACTCTGTCTAAATTACATTGTTGTGTTACTGGAGTACTTGTTCTTTTGTACTTAAGGTACATTTTAGGGGACGTACAGCAAAGAATGAAATTGTAGGTGCTCATATCTCCCTTTTTTGCCAAAACCCCATTTTTTTTGATAGATATTAACATGTTAACCTTAAATAATATAGAGTTATTTGTCTGTACAGTTAAGGCTACACAGTTACTATTATGTCCAAGTTGAGGTTTTTTTTTTTTAAATTGTATGTCTAAGAATGCGTTGATTAGTTTTATCACCAGTCTTTACAAAACTCAGTGTTAAAGTGTGCGACTACACCATGTGGCTATATTTCATCAGCTAGTTAGTCTTGGCATTTGTTCTAAAACCCCAAAGTATTTACAGTGAAATTAATTGGCAAAGAAGTGGTCTTATTGTTGGAGCTGTTGGCACGTGTAGGTTAGTAAAAGTATTGTGATTAATACTCTGCCCTTATCATACATTTGAAAGTAATCCCTTCAAACTTGACATTGTTATGCTCTCAGTCTGGATTGTGTTAGTGCAGGTTTTGTTGTTGAATCGTTTTGATGAGAAAGGTCTGTGTTGTGAAATGACAACTATTGTTTAACTAGCTACACAAAAGAACTTGCTGACACTTGAGTTGTGAAAAAAGTGTTTTCTGCCACCATTGCTGATCGCTGACCTCAATCTGGACTTAAAAAGTGGACACAGGACACCTCAAGGAAATGAAAGGGTGAAAGCCAAACCCTGTGACTGGCCGACTGCACTCAGTCCTGCTGTGGTCACCCACTGGCTTATAGGGGAGAGAGTGGGGGAGGAGGTCAAGTTGTGATGATTAATCTGTTGATAAGAGGATCTGCCTGAGCGTGGCCTGTTTATATCCAGACAGACGGTTGGACAGACAGGGTTCAAATTAGACCCTAATCAACTTAGCCTACACCCATCAGACTCCCTGCCTGCTGTACTGTAGCACTATGCACCCGGGCACAGCTGTTGTCGTGTTGCAGAGATGTTATACCTTCAAACAGGCAAAAAAAAGGAATGGGAATTAATAAGATTTTGTTTGGTACTGGTGCTTCTGTGGGGGCCCTGAGGTCCCTGGGACTGTGCCCCATAGGCTTGGGAAGTAATTTTTGCATTAGTCACAGTCACATGGTAACTAAATTGTGAGATGTCAACAGATGTCCTCAATATACCTAAATAACTGTAGTCCTCAATGTTTGTTTTTTTCCCATCATTGTTTAACTGAAAGGCATAAAAATGACTGAAAGCTCTTGGCTTACGTTAGTGTAATGTAGTGAGAACTACTGCAATGCTGATAGAGGTCAGATTTCAGTGGTGTTTTCTCAGGCATAATTTGTTCAGGCAAACCACATCCTATTGATATGTTGTTCTGCTGAGGCCACATTGTTTGTACCCATGCCTACAGCTGGGTTTGAGAGTAGAAAGAGCTATCAAATTTACCAGATCAATATGATTGCTTTTTCTATAAATGAAACAGAACTCAAAGGATTTACCTAATGACAAAGTGAGAGCTGTTGGATTGAGTCTGACCATATACCTGATAACTTACATTCTGTTGTAAAGCACCTTGTACAGTTTGGCTGCTGTTCTGCTGTCATAAGAGGACAGAAAATTAAGCACAGAATATATTGTTATATATTGTTAGCCATATAAAAAGCAACATTTTGAAGAGACTGCATTGAAATTTAGGAAGCTGTAAGCATTTTACTATGTTCTGCTATTTAATGCACTAAGTATTCATCAGTTGGTGGGAAAAAAATCACTTTGGTCTACAGAGCACTAGAAATTAATTATGTTCCCTTTAACTCAAGTTCATTTCAATTCCTTTGTTTCCTCAGACAGTCTGATCCAGCTGCTTCTGTCTATAACCTGAACACTGGCTTTTCATATCTAGGTTTTTCAGATTTGCATATTGGCTGGTTCCAGTCAGCTGCTTTTGCTGTGAAAGGATTATTGCTCTGAATATGCTTCTGACTGTCAGACTAAATGCAGGTTAAATATTGAAGCTTTTTGAATGGTTTCAAATATGGTGTAAATGATTGATACAGTTGTTTGATTTGCTGTTTTCAGTTTGGTTTGCCAAAAAAGCCTATATGTGACTGAATATGTTTAGTAGAGTAAACAGAACTCCTCCAATGCCAGTTTAGGTATTTCGGTCAGTTGCTTTTAAGTGGTTGATCAGACCAAAACTGCACTCTCGATACTAGAAAACAAGCAAGAGTATCCTGGAATTATCCCCGTTCCTACATTGCTTAGTATTAGTTTTACATGTATAAACACAAATTGCACCTTGTACCTGCTGCAGTGTGTATGAAAAAAAAACAAAAAAAAAAAACAGTAGTTAGGTTGTTCAGGAATTATTCCCTACTGCACATGAACAAGAATGAACTGCAATCGTGCACAAATCATGTACAAATTATTATTGTTTACAAGTGACAACTAAGTATTGTCCACTTCCTTGCTACTTCACTTCAGGAATAATCAGGTGCCAAAAACCATTTTTTATTATGAATAGAAATTCTCTGCTGTCCTGCATAAGCAAGTACAAGCTATGTTTGTGTGGGAAATATATACTTCCTTGTATAAAAAATGATGATCATTTCACTGTAATTCCTGTGTGAGTTTGGCAGTGAAGAAATTATCTGTGTACAGGCGATCGTACTCTTGTCCAGTGGTACAACAATTATCCAACTTCAAACATTTATTGAATTCCACATTTCTCAACTTGGCCAATAGCGAAGTAATTTAAGAATTGTAATAACGCAAATACGTTCACAAATCAATTCCACTGAACAAGGTAAGAAACCATGTGCCTCCACAGCTGCACACTGAAACTTTTACTTCTACCTTGTTGCACTACCCACCTCCTTGTAGTACGCTAATAGCTGAACTTACATCTGTAATAGCTGTATCTTGTAGCTTCTATAGCTGTGTCTGTTCCTTCCAAAAGCTGCGATGTCATTGGTGAAATCCTCTTATACATACACTTCTTGATCTAACTAGCCTTACAATACACAACATAAACAGAACAAGAGAGAAAACCCTGGTTGGCTCATACAATCGGTCTCTGTCTGTTATTTAAATGTCTCCTGTTCCTCTCTCCCTGCTTTTGTTTCTGCCTGCAGGTGAAGAGACTTCATGTCCCAGAAATCCTAGTGAGAGCAAGTGACGACTTCCTTGTCTCTGTTTCCTCTCTCCTTCCGTCCGGTTGGTTGGATGATTCCCAAACAGCAACAGAACTGTGAGCAGTGATTGGGTGCTGAGCCAGACCGGGTAGCCAAAGCGTAGCCAGGTGAGAGCGTTAAGGTGGTGATGGGGTGTTTTAAGAGAGAACGTTTAAAGGATAAGGCTGATCATTTTCTGTTTTTTGACAAGCAAATAGAATTTTGACAAGTTATTAAATCAAAGGGTTTGCTGACTTTACTCTATAGAATTCACATTCTTAGTTATTTTTTCATTCTGATTTTATCACTAATTTGAGCAGATAAGATGAACTAAGATTAAGAAGTGTTTAGCTATAGTTAGGGCTGTGGAGTATGCCTTAATGTACTTTCCCGATATAGTTTAGTATATCTATATACAACTTTAGAGAATGTTTTCTGTAAATTAATAAATAGTACAACTTAAGAGACTGATTTCTTATTACAGTTTTTAATGACATGCTTGACAGAAATGTACTTACTCATATTTGTATTTTCTTCTTAGAATCTAGGTGCAAATTTTCAATTAACCATGTCACAAAATGTTGATATGACATGGTTCTTACCTCTGTACCTTTTTTAAGAATAGATGTTCTGTAATGCTGGTTCATTAATTCAACCAAAGTATTCGGGTGAAAGCTTTTGTTTAGCTTAATGTTGTGTCCACCTCCTCTGTTCAATCACCCTCAATCTTCTCTGTGTGTGTTTGTGTTGCTACACGGAATCTGCACAGCGTGGAAGGAAGCTGACCCGTACTGTCAAAGAGTGTGACGTGATGATGGCGCATATTATGTCATCAAATGGTGTATATTATCATATCACACTGCCACAGATTAATTAAACATTTATCTTGGGGCCAAAATAACCTTGATCAGGGATTTAAGACTTGTTTTCCTCTGTCTAGTTACTTTTTTTGTAGATGTATTCGTAGTCAACATAATCAGATGCAATCCCCGACATTTTTAGATTTCTCAATTAATTTTAGTGCAAAGTCAGGAGGCTGTGACATGTAGCACAGCAACCTAGTGAATCAGTGTAAACAGAACTATGTGTCTGAACATGCACAGTGGCGTCTTACAGGAACCACTTTCCAGAAACTGTGAAAGTCATTGCTGCTGTTAATGTGTGAAGCTGTTTATTGATAAAGTACAGCGCCCATATTTATAGTAATAAAGAAACATCATCTCGAGCCACAGTCACACACATGATTTTAAATATTGTTGGGACAACAGCTGAGCTGTTAGGGCAGAAAAGAAAAGGCTAAATACAGTTCTGGATTCTGAGATGTTTCCTGTTATTAGGATACATTTGTTGTTGTTTCGGTCTTCTGCCCTTATTTTATAATCAACCCGAGGACAATTTCAATCTGAGGCATCACAAGATAGTTAAAGAGAGGAGTAATAAGCTGTTTGCCGTTTTCTAATGAAATCAACAGAGAAACTAAAATTACTCCTTGTTTAACTGCTCATAGCTCACTTCCACAATACCTTGATATCACTCCCTTAGGTTTTGTAGTATTTGCACCTTTTGTCCCAGCTGTGAGATCAGGGAATGGGTTGCAAATTAAAAGTTATTTCAAATGAAGATCAGCCTCAAAACAACAGTTTTATACCAAAAGTAAAAAGTTAAATTGCAGTTTTGTACTTTTTTTTTTTTTTTTTGGTTTTGTTTATTCTTTCACAGCTAATTGGTGCAAAACATCTTTTCTTTGGTTAATTTTAAACCACTGTGGACATTAAGTGAACACTGGACACTCTTGTGTTCCCACTCATCGAGTTACAATCTTAATTATGGGACACAATTATATCTGCACTCTGTCCTTATAGTACAGGCCAAGATCGGAAATAAAGAGTTTACGTTTTATCCTTCAGCTGTTGATGTCACAGCTTAATAATAAATAATCAAGTCAAATAATTTATGTTATTAACTGTAATGCATTTTGGGCATTTCTAGTCTATGCTTTGAGGTTGTCTGTTATATATAGTTATGTATTTTTAGGCTGTTTTTTTTCTTTTAACACCCATATTTTTAGGGGTTGGGGGTGAGCTTAGTAAATCAATACACGAAAAAGGCCACAGAATCGACAACCCAGTACTATATGTAACTTTTTTTTTTTATCCAACACGTCATTGATTTAGAAGTAGTTATAACCTGTCAGTAGTGTGAAAATGGTAAGTTAACACGACTTTGTGGCTTCGTTTAGTTTTCTTCCTCTTACACAGGCACAGAACATACATCCTACATGCTTATCAGCTGTCATCTTTGACGTGTATTCAAGTGCCACTTGTCGGGCCAAACAAAAGGCACTGAGCCAATGCAGCAGTTCCTCTTTGTTGCTAGTTCTTTGGCGTTGGTCATGGTTCTTAAGTCTTCGTGTATGTTGCCTGGTGCTGTTCATGCTTTACATGTTTGTCTGAAATTGTGATTCTATCTTGATTCTTGGCCGGTTATTACTGGTCAGGTTGCTAGCTCGAATGGATATGCGTTAAAATACTTAAAAGAAACAGCAATGCAACTTGAGGTTTAGTCTTTAAAGTTACAGCTGTTTTGTGGAAATCCCACCAGCATGTCAGGTTTGCTACAGGTGGAGAAAATACAGCAGACCTGGTTTACATCTGAGTTGTTGTTAGTCACTCATCCTTGCTCATTCCTGTGTATTTATTTTTAGTTATTACATGAATACTTTTTTGGTCTTATGATCTGTTTTGCACCTGTGTAGCACAAAGGCCTATGAGAAACTTCACTTTGTTTTAGAAGAAACATCAAATATATTAATCTGTTTATCTGAAAAATGGAGAAAATGCATGCACCATTAAAATAATTTATTAAAGTCCTATTAACGACAAATGTGTGTTATTATTTTTCCTTTTGAAAAAAAATTAAAGCTTAAATACCTTTGCACCACCAAATATTCAGATATCTTTGTGAAGTGAATTTGGGAATTCTATATTCTATAACGAGTATTCATGGTTTTTGTCTGCTAAAAAGAATTCCTAGTTAGCTGATGTGTTACAAACGTTGTGTTTCTTGTAGGCTAGCCATCATGGCGGACGTGGACCCAGACACCCTGCTGGAGTGGCTCCAGATGGGTCAGGGCGATGAGCGGGACATGCAGCTCATTGCTCTAGAGCAGCTCTGCATGCTGCTGCTCATGTCAGACAATGTTGACCGCTGCTTTGAGACGTGAGTCTTGCTATAAATTCCAACGTAAAGGTGAAAATGTTTAGTTTTAGACCTTTTCAAGGGAGGACAGAATTCAACTTTATGAATCAGTCTGATTTAGCATGAATCAGTCTGATGTTAATATTTGAGCTCACAGTCACACTGCAGAATGACAGAGAACAAAAATCAAACATAATAAGAAAACAGTGGCCTTTCAGACATGTAACTCAGTTGGAGATCACCCAAGTGAGAAGCGTGCTTCTGTGTGAAAATCCATTCAATTTTAGCCCACGCAGACGGCACAACTTCAGGTAAAACTTGATCTGTAGGAAGCTATATTTTATTTAAAGCCCATTGGAGCCTTGCATCAAAAAAAAGATTCAATCACTCGAATACAACCACAATCGAGTGATAGAAACCTCATCAACACGCCCACTCGCTCACTTTTAATCCTCCCAACGATTTGGGACAGATCAATTTTCTGTACTCACGAGGTCACGCACATAATATGGACATTGCACTAGGGGGCTCATAGGATATAGTACAGATAATGTCAGAATTCCAGTGCATGTCTGAAAAGGGCTAATTATATATTAGGAGGTCAGATTGGACACTGCACTGACCGTCTCTTTTTGTTCCAGTTGTCCTCCTCGGACGTTCCTCCCGGCACTGTGCAAGATCTTCCTGGATGAGAGCGCCCCAGATAATGTTCTGGAGGTCACAGCACGCGCCATCACCTATTACCTGGACGTGTCAGCAGAGTGCACCCGGAGGATCGTGGGAGTGGACGGAGCCATTAAGGCGTTGTGTAACCGGCTGGTGGTGGTGGAGCTCAACAACAGGACCAGCAGAGACCTTGCTGAACAGTGCGTCAAGGTAGGAGATGGGGCAGAGGGAGATTCTAGTAAATCAACACTGGATGTATATAAAGACTATAAAGGTCTTTTTGTTTTTTAATCTCTAAAGGGGTAAATACTGGCTTTAGTGTAAATGCAAATTCAGCGCTTTCATCCTGTTGTTGAGCTGTTTATGTCTGTGATCATTTTTGATAAGCTTGGGCAGCAGTGTGTTTTTCTCCAGTGAAATCTGAGCAAAGAGTGGCTGTTTGTCAGGTGTCTTGTATATCTACTGATCTGTTTTTATCCTGAACGGGGTCGTTGTGTTAGTGTAGCAGATAACTGGAGGTTAACTGAGGATAAGAAATAACTATTGACTGTAGCTCAGTCTTCTTGTTCTTGTTGAAGTTTCTGGATCAGAGCCACATTACAGGCAGTGGATTCACAACCACGTACTTGTAGATGTTTATTAATACACATCATGGGACGGTTTTATTCAGGTCTTGGTTTATCTGTGTCATCTAATGTAGTGTTAGGGGCAGAAAGATGCTGTCATCTATTTTTGTGGTGTTAGGCTCAGTTTACAGTTATCTGACAGAAAACCTTTCATATAACAAGAAGTACAGAAATCGTTGTAGAACCACATTAATGTCACACACATTAATAACGATACATGCCTAAATTTCGCAGAAAAAACCTCTATGCTCTAAAGGGTAGTCCGTCTTGAATCTCTCCAAAAGAAAGGGGACCAAACTTTACAAATGTCTTTGAACTCTTTGCTATTAATTCAGGTCATTCAGAGTCTGTATCAAGGTGGTTTTAATCTAAACCTTCAAATTAAGAACCATCTAGCTTTGTCATCCCACCAAGGACTGTTTTTAAATTGAGGTTTAACATGTGTTTATTGTCTCTGCAGGTGCTCGAGTTGATCTGTACCAGAGAGTCTGGTGCTGTATTTGAGGCTGGTGGTCTGAACTGTGTGTTGAGTTTCATCAGAGACAGTGGCCACCTTGTCCACAAGGACACTCTGCACTCTGCCATGGCTGTCGTGTCCAGACTTTGCAGTAAGATGGAGCCTCAGGACTCATCTCTGGAGACCTGTGTTGAGTCTCTGTCCAGCCTCCTCAAACATGAAGACCACCAGGTAACTACGAAGTCAACAGCTCGTCAAAAAAATTTTTTAATTAACAAATCAAATTTAAAACAGCCAAAATATGCAACATGGAACACCTTCTCTAATTGAACCAAAGCTACTAAACACAACTTGTATGTTTAGAAAAATGTTGGCTTGTTGATGCCTGTAATGGAACATGGTCTTAACCATCTATGTTTTCCAGGTGTCAGATGGGGCTCTGCGCTGCTTCGCCTCATTGGCCGACAGGTTCACTCGCCGTGGCGTTGATCCTGCCCCTTTAGCCAAACATGGCCTAACAGAGGAGCTCCTGTCCCGCATGGCGGCAGCTGGTGGCACTGTGTCTGGCCCTTCTTCCGCATGTAAGCCAGGCCGTACCTCGACAGGTGCCACCCCCTCGGCCCCTGACTCCAAATTGAGCAACCAGGTGTCGACCATTGTCAGCTTGCTGTCTACTCTGTGCAGGGGCTCACCGCTTGTCACACATGTAGGTCCACACCTTTTTAATTGTCAAAACACTGGTAACTGGAAAGTTTTGAGGATTTCTTTATTTTTTATTTTTAAATGAGTAGAAATATTTGCTTAGAGTTTAACTGAACCTGAACACCTTCTGTTGTGTTATCCCCTCTCTAACGCATTCAGGACCTGTTGCGTTCAGCGTTACCAGACTCGATGGAGTCTGCTTTGGGAGGAGATGAGCGCTGTGTGCTGGACACCATGCGGCTGGTGGACCTCCTGCTGGTTTTGCTGTTTGAGGGTCGAAAGGCGCTGCCCAAATCGACAGCGGGTTCAACGAGTCGAATCCCTGGCCTGCGTCGCCTGGACAGTTCAGGGGAGAGATCACACCGACAGCTCATCGACTGTATCCGCAGCAAAGACACAGACGCTTTAATTGACGCCATCGACACTGGAGGTAAATAGACCTAATACCACAGTATCCATGAGCCTTAATGAGTCACATGTATGCATGACAATAAATAAACCTAATTTGATTATTTACTTTGTTAATTTATGATGAATTACTTGCTGCCAGGGTTTTTTTTTTTTTTTTTTAAATGGCATAATAATGTACATTTTTCCTGTTGCAGCTTTCGAGGTGAACTTCATGGACGATGTTGGACAGACACTGCTCAACTGGGCTTCAGCTTTTGGGACACAGGAAATGGTAAAGGAGAATGAACCCAAACAAACAGAGAAACCTTGATTTTCATTTAAATTTATCAATTTTTTCAACACTTTGTCGAATATGGAATATCTCAATAGCTGTTGAATGGATTGTAATTTAATGTATGATCCCTGTAGGGCAAATCCTAATTACTAGTGCCAGTAACACTTAAGTTTGTAGCGGTACCTTAACATCTTCACATTAAGATTATTTCTAACATAGCATGCTAACTGTAGACATTTTAGCCTGCTCACATGTGGTAACAATTAGCATCCTAAAGTTTAAGTCCACAGCAAACTGAAACGGGTTTTCATTCATAAATGTCTTAACACTGAAAAGATCTTAATGGCTATGGTAAATGCATGGCATGTGATATTATTATTATTTTTATTTTTATTCCAGGTGGAGTTTCTATGTGAAAGGGGAGCAGATGTCAACAGAGGTCAGAGGTCATCATCACTACACTATGCTGCCTGTTTCGGACGCCCACAAGTAGCCAAGGTAACAACACAGTACAGAACATATACACTGATATTAAATGCATTATCCAGATATCAGACTCCTATGTCTACCAGAGTTTCATCCCGTTTTTATGTTCCATGTTTGTTTTGTGGTTGTTTTTTTTGTTTTTTTTAAGTTTAATGTTTATATTCTGTTCTTTTTTTATTTTTTTTATGTGTGTTTGTGCAGACACTACTGCGTCACGGTGCCAACCCTGACCTGAGAGATGAGGATGGAAAAACTCCTCTGGACAAGGCCAGGGAAAGAGGGCACAGTGAGGTGGTGGCTATACTACAGTCCCCTGGTTAGTAACACTGTCACACTAGTTTGGACTATTACATAATACTAAAAGTACATTACATTTACATTGCATAAAAACTACTGCTACTACTATTACTCCGTTTGTTTACTCCTGTTTCTTGACTCTGCCAGATTCACTTTCAAAGCAACCAATGTTTTTTTTTCTTTCTTCAAAATCAGTATATCCAACATAAAATAAAGGTATTCATAGTATGTAAAATAAGATGAATGAAAATTATACTTATAAACTTTTTTAATATTTGAGGCAAAGTACTAGTACAGTACAGTACTACACCCCCCCACAGGGGTGATTGTGGCGCAGAAAGGAAGAGCGATCATCCACCAATCTCGCAGTTGTTGGTCATAGTGTCCTTAAGTAAGACAGTGAACCCCAACTTTGTTGCTCCCTGTGTGTGTGTGTGTGTGTGTGTGTGTGTGTGTGTGTGTGTGTGTGTGTGTGTGTGTGTGTGTGTGTGTGTGTGAGATGGTGAGTACAAATGGGTAAATAAGAAGCAGTGTAAAGTGCTTTGAGTACCAATAGGTAGAAAAGCGGTATATAAGTGCAGAACATTTACTAGTATTTTAACATGAGTCTGTGTTTCAGGAGACTGGATGTGTCCAGTCAACAAGGGAGACGACAAGAAGAAGAAAGATGTGAACAAGGAGGAGGAGGAGGGCAGTGAGCCTAAAGGAGACCCAGAAATGGCTCCAGTCTACCTGAAGAGACTGCTGCCTGTTTTTGCACAAACCTTTCAGCATACCATGCTGCCTTCTATTAGGTAAACTCAACCAGAATCCCATATCTGTAACATGTATATTTTTTTTTTAATATAAATTAGAAATGCTGTAACCTGTTTAGCC
Organism: Channa argus; assembly: GCF_033026475.1. Classification (NCBI taxonomy): domain Eukaryota; kingdom Metazoa; phylum Chordata; class Actinopteri; order Anabantiformes; family Channidae; genus Channa; species Channa argus. The sequence goes on along the minus strand of NC_090212.1, from coordinate 22,352,298 downwards.
AAGTGCCACTGAACAAATGATTCCCTGTTTAAACCTCAGTAATTTGCTTTAGAGCAGATGAAACTGGTCTGTTAAACCACAGTGGCTGTTTGCCACGGCAGTCTAAACTTAATTGAATTAGAACAGATAAGACTGTACCATCAAGCCATCCTGTAAATTATTGGCTGAAGAAGTGCACCACCTCAGTAATGCCACCAACTGAGGGGGGATTCTGTGTTTTTGTCCACAGCAAATTGCTGTAAAAGAACCACACCACATTAGGGAGAATCTCCTTTCAAGTTTGTTTTTGCCAGGGAAAGCTGGGAATCAAACCACTGAGCTTGCAGTTCGTAGACAACTGTGTTACAAACTGAGCCACTTTGCTGTGGAAGTATAAATGAAGATGACAAAAGAAACGTGTATGTTGCAACATGTTTGAACTGCTCTGTCTGTGTGTTATTGTGTATTTAGGAAAGCCAGTCTGGCTCTGATCAGGAAAATGGTTCACTACAGCAGTGAAGTGTTGCTGAAGGAGGTGTGTGATGGCGAGACTGGACACAACCTCCCCACTGTGCTAGTCGAGATCACTGCAACTGTCCTCGACCAGGAGGTACACTAACACTCTTTAAATGGCATGGGACAAATGCATGCTAAATTAAATTGTGCCCATAGGACAGACTGTCTGGAGACAAAAAGGAGCCTGATGGGGCTGTGATAGTAGTTTAGAGATTAGACACACTGCTTTTGAATGACTACGTGAAAGAAACCCCATTAATGCCATTGCACGATCAATGTGCAGAAATCAATAAAATCGACTGCTAGAGCTGGTAACAGTGTTTCTGTTTTCTTGGCCTTATATATTAATGAGGCTTTACACTGAGGCCTACTGTACTACTGAGGAATCGGTGAAAGATGGCAGGAAGTTTCAACTTGAAACTGAAATGTCTAAAACCTAAACTTTAGGTGATATCCACGCTATTTCTCTCTTTGTCTCAGGATGACGATGACGGCCATCTACTGGCTCTGCAGATCATCAGAGATCTGGTAGATAAAGGCGGGGATGTTTTCCTTGACCAGCTGGCTCGACTGGGAGTCATCAACAAGGTGTCCACTCTGGCTGGACCAGCATCTGATGATGAGAACGAGGATGAAGCAAAGCCTGAGAAGGTAGAGAGGGAGTGTATGGTGAAATGCACTTAATTGACTTTAGTTAAAATAGTTACTTTGACATGAACACTGCAGTGTCTTTTATACCCTGCAGTTACATTTTAACTATTAAATCTAGCCAGTACTACAACACCTGTGGTTGATGATGCTGCAGGAGGAGGAAGTACAGGAGGATGCGAGGGAGATCCAGCAGGGGAAGCCGTACCACTGGAGGGACTGGTCCATTATCAGAGGAAGGGACTGTCTCTACATCTGGTCGGACGCTGCTGCCCTTGAGCTCTCCAATGGTTCCAATGGCTGGTTCAGGTTCATCTTGGATGGGAAGCTGGCCACCATGTACTCAAGCGGGAGTCCAGAGGGGGGGTCTGACAGCTCTGGTACAACCAACACACATGAAAAAACACAATTGTTATCACGTTTTCTATTTAGCTCTAATTGCCCACCTTTAATATTTATCTCCCCCGTTTTTATGCCTTTGTCTTGCTTTTACTGCTCTTCTATTCCTGAAATGTCTTTTTTTTTCCCTCCTTGTTTAATTTGCTCTTTCCACTCTGACAAACCCTCCACCTTGTTATTTGAGCTTTTTCACTTACTCTCTCAATTCTTTTTATTATTCTCATGCTCTTTTCCTCACTTTCCCTTCCTTTTTTTTCTCTTTTCTTCCATATTTTGTAACTTTCCTCCATTTTTCACACTGCGCTTCTCTTTCACTAATTGCTTTCCCCACTTTCCTTCCACCTCTACTTCTCTCCTCCTGCAGAGTCTCGGAGTGAGTTCCTAGAGAAGCTGCAGCGGGCGAGGAGTCAGGTGAAACCAGTAACGGCCAGTCAGCCAATTCTGTCCAGTGTGGGTCCCACTAAGCTGACAGTGGGCAACTGGTCTCTGACCTGCCTGAAGGAGGGAGAGATTGCCATTCACAACTCAGATGGGCAGCAGGCCACCATTCTTAAGGAAGACCTGCCCGGCTTTGTCTTCGAGTCTAACAGAGGAACCAAACACTCCTTCACCGCAGAGACGTCACTGGGTGAGTCTAATTCCCAGCAGCTTCACAACAAACGCTGTCAGATGTACAGGAGAACTAATAAAGTAGGAAAGCATGCTGTCTGCTGTTACCTGGGGGACTTGAAACTATTGTTAATAAAACATGCTTAAGTGTCATTTATGCACAGGGTAGTTGCAATATTTAAAAAAAAAAAAAATACTGCCTTAGAATTTTAAAGGAACCCCCTTAAAATTGCATTGGTGTGCTGATGGTCTCTAACACTGTGCACTGTGTGCAGGCTCAGAATTTGTGACAGGCTGGACAGGGAAGCGAGGAAGGAAGCTGAAGTCAAAGCTGGAGAAGACAAAGCAGAAGGTGAAGAGCATGGCGAGGGAGCTGTATGACGACCACTTCAAAGCTGTAGAAAGCATGCCCAGAGGAGTGGTGGTGACCCTGAGGAACATCGCCACACAGCTGGAATCTGCCTGGGAGCTTCACACTAATAGACAGGTACATAAACATTTCCAACATTATTTCCAGTCATAAGTAGATGGTTTGGTGTATTAATGAGTATGTTGTGTAATTTTATTTATTTGTGTAGTGTATTGAAGGAGAGAACACATGGAGGGACCTGATGAAAACTGCACTGGAGAACCTGATTGTAGTTTTGAAGGATGAAAACACAATTTCTCCGTATGAGATGTGTAGCAGTGGCTTGGTGCAGGCATTGTTCACTGTCCTCAATAATGTGAGTGAGAAGAGCATCCGACCAGCATTATTATTGAGCTGAGACATGACAGTGTTGATCTAAAGTTCTGCTGTGTGTCTGTGTGCAGAGTGTGGAACTGGACCTGAAACATGATTGTAAGCCTTTAATGGAGAGGATTAATGTCTTTAAGGCGGCCTTCAGCGAGAATGAAGACGATGAAAGGTGATGTTTTAACTTGATAAGTCAACTTGAAGCTCAGTCTGACTTTGTGATACATGTACCAAAGTCAACTGTGGTTCTGAAATAATATATTGAGCTATACAGTGATCTGATTAATCATGACTTAAATTAACTATAATTTTGTACATGTATAATGTTGGTAAAATAAAAGGGAAATTCTAGAACGTAAGTGATTTATTAATAAGTATATTAAGATGAGTAATCTACTGTTTTAAGAAGTTCTTTTTTGAGTTGTTTTACAAGAGAAAAGCAAAATGTACGCTTTGTTTTTTAACAAACCTAATATCCTTAGGATTTTAGACAATTTGATGGCAACACCTTGAGTTTTTGGATTTTGCTGTAGGCGTCACTTTTTACATTTTATGGACCAAATAATACATAAATTATTTGACATAACAAATGGCAGACTAATTAGTAATGGAAAAGTTCAGCCACTTACATTGTATGTGTAGTAGCAAGGAATACTTTAGTGGCTGCAATAAACTGGAAGGATAAAGCAAGAACACAGTTACTAATGCCCATGTGAGCACCTGACTGTTTTAAGTCAGATGTCAGAAATGAAGAACTAGGGAGAGCTTAACGTTTGTGTGTGTGTGTGTGTGTGTGTGTGTGTGTGTGTGTGTGTGTGTGTAGCCAACCAGCTGTTGCCTTAATCCGTAAACTGATAGCGGTCCTGGAGTCAATAGAACGTCTACCTCTGCACCTGTACGACACTCCAGGGTCCTCATACAACTTGCAGGTGAGTCACTTTGGGTTCTGCATTCAGGTGAGTTCACATTTGGTCATGTGGATGCATCAGACTCACAAACTGTTTGAACTCAATGTATCAGATTTTGACGAGAAGGTTGCGTTTCCGTCTGGAGCGAGCACCGGGTGAGACGGCTCTCATCGACCGGACGGGTCGCATGTTGAAAATGGAACCGCTTGCCACCGTGGAGTCTCTGGAGCAGTACCTGCTGAAGATGGTGAGAATTCACAAGTCATGGCAGACAAGACATAACGGAAATTCATACACAACTGGAGTTTGATGACCTTAGGATGGTATCATCAATCATGTGATGTAACACTTAAAAAAAAAAAAACAACCAAAAAAAAAAAGGGGGGGGGGGGGAAAGTGTTATCTGAATAACTGACTCAAATTTATTGTGCACTTGTTTTATTTTTATTTTTTTAACTAGGCCTTGGAGAAGGGTTAGGCATTATGACAAAGCACACCAGGATTATAATGTACTATATAACAACACACATTTTTATGACTATAATAGCTATTTTTACTCAAAAAGACTCTTTCTTAATGAAAAACTTGGTTTACTTTTCTCCTCCTTGTTGTCCTTTCAGGTGGCGAAGCAGTGGTATGATTTTGAGCGCTCATCCTTTGTCTTTGTGAGGAAGCTGAGGGAAGGGCAGACCTTCATCTTCAGACACCAACATGACTTTGATGAGAATGGCATCATCTACTGGGTTGGAACCAACGCCAAGTAAGAACAATTGCTACAAGTCTGAAACTTGAATTTGTCATGTTGAACATTTTTCAGCAGTGTGAATTAAATAGATCTGTTTAATTTAAAAGAAAATGTTTAGTGGGTCTCAAACTGAGGAACAGTTAAACATTTAGCAGTCTCTATATTTGTATTTTATGCAGTACATAGGTTTAGGTTATAAACAAGACATAATACATTTCTGCAGGTTGTTTTTAATGGGTTAGGTCTAAACCTGTCAAACACCCTTTGTTTTGGTATATGACATTTATTCTATCAGAACTGTCGGTTGTGTGTATCCTGGTAAACTTATTAAATGCTCCAAATCTGGTGATTCGCATTTAATTTTTCGAATAGTGGAAGGGAGTCTACAGAGCAGGCAGAGATTGGCAGCTCATTCCATCTTGGTGGGACCACTGAGTTGAAAATCTTTTGTGGTGATTGGACCAAAAGATGCCGTTTGTTGCCAGAGCATAGTGGGTGGGAGGGATTGTAGGCCTGAATGAGGGAGTTGACGTAGACAAGTGCTGTTGAGTTGACCACTCTGTAGGCAAGAGTTGAGTTGAACCTAATGTGGGCAGCAACAGGAAGCCACTGCAGAGATCTGAAGAGTGGTGTGATGTGTCCTATCTTTCTTTTCATGGACCTATTGAAAAAGCTAAATTAAACTTTGTGGGTCTTTTGTTTTTTTTTGGTTACTAGTTTTTATAGAGTAAAACTTGCAGTTGGAGTTTTATGTAAAAAGGGAAAAAAAAGCCCCATTTCTGCTCCATCCAGGACAGCCTATGAGTGGGTAAATCCTGCTGCCTATGGTCTGGTGGTGGTGACTTCTTCTGAGGGCCGTAATCTCCCCTACGGGCGATTGGAGGATATTCTTAGTCGGGATAGCTCTGCACTAAACTGCCACACCAATGATGACAAAAATGCCTGGTTTGCCGTCGACCTCGGTCTCTGGGTCATTCCGTCAGCATATACCCTGAGACACGCCAGGTATTTATATCTACCCACACCCTGAGACACACTTGCAATTTTCTCTTTAAGCCTGTTTTCATTCATTTAGGTACATTTTTGATGCAAGTCAGATGTTTAGAAAATGTTCAGGTGAACACAATCCAAATGTTTCTGTCACAATAAAGCAGTTATTATTTAAGTTTTTAAATATGAATTTATGTAAGAAATTTCATTTCCTACAGCTGCACCAATTACTGCACAACTGGTGTAGCTGTAGCCATTGTACTTGGATTACGCTTTCCCATAAAATGTTGTCATGTCTAGTTATATTAGTTGTATAACTGTATAAATATTTACTTAAATATGCTCTTAATCACTTACATATGCACACTTTTTTTTTAGATATTTTGTTTATTTGCTCCTTCCTCCTGCAGGGGTTATGGCCGCTCTGCATTGAGGAACTGGGTGTTTCAGGTGTCAAAGGATGGTCAGAACTGGACTACTCTCTACACTCATGTAGACGACTGCAGCCTCAATGAACCAGGGTATGACCTTCCATTTACTTACTTTAATCCATTTGAAACTAATGATTTAATGGGACTCCAGTGGCCCCCTACTAGTCGGTAGGAGCCCACTCTACCAAGTGTGCCACTGCCGCCCCCCAACTTTTTAAAAATCTACATGTCGGTTTATTAGTGTATGTAAATGTGTGAGTGTGTTTTCCCAGGTCGACAGCCACGTGGCCTCTGGACCCGTCCAAAGATGAAAAGCAGGGCTGGAGACACATCAGAATCAAACAGATGGGGAAGAATGCCAGTGGTCAGACTCACTACCTGTCTCTTTCAGGACTCGAGCTGTACGGTACCGTCACTGCTGTCTGTGAGGACCAGCTTGGTAAGTGCGCCCTTTTCTTAAATTCATTATTTAAATTGTATTTATTTTTTAACTTAAAGAATAAAGTGAGGAGACTGGTGACCCTTTTTTGAAGTTGACACCCCGCGTGCTGCCCACTGCTCCCCCCAGGGGGATGGGTTAAAGAATTTCATTGTAACATGTATGTACAACATGTATGTGCTCAATGCCAATAAAGGCTGTTGTTTACATGATCAGAATCTTGGAAGCATTTTAATTAGGTTTTGCACAGTCTGCTATTTACAGAGAAAATCTCTGTTTCTCTCGTGTCTCAGGTAAAGCTGTGAAGGAGGCAGAGGCAAACCTACGTCGCCAGCGCCGTCTGTTTCGTTCCCAAGTGATGAAGTACATCGTCCCAGGGGCGCGGGTCATCCGTGGCATCGACTGGAAGTGGAGAGACCAGGATGGAAACCCAGCTGGAGAAGGCACAGTCACTGGAGAGGCTCACAATGGTACGACAAATCCATTTTTATCCAGCAACTACAAAGGATCATTTAGTAAACTAACATGTATTATCAGTGTTACAGTTTATCACAAGTCTGGCAGAATCTGACCTCTTATTTTAAGGTTTTGTCCACAGCTCCCAGTTTCTGCTGAGGCTCAACTGTAGGCAGATGTGTGCAAGCAAATTTTTGAATTTGTAATCCAGTTTTTGTGTTATCGGTATTTGAAATTCAGATGTTCAGATTCTGGAGGCATAACTATTAGTTTAAATCCCCATTTCTGCAAAGAAGGTGGTTAAATTAGTCCTGGTTTGAATTTATTTCATGTGATCTTGTGCCACAGAATACTGAATCATATTTTGAAAAGGTGAATGAAAATGTAATCTGTCATATGAATTAATTTAAGAAGTCAAACTCTTTCTAAATTCTAAAGTTACACACATGATGTTAATATGATATCATTGTAGTGTTCCCATCATATCAGTCTGTGCTGCCACCCTATGATGACAAGGCCATAAATCCAGGTCTCGTTCATTATAAATAGCAGCTGTTGCTGGCTCAGCTGTTTGAATCTTTACACATTGAGAACACATAAAGCAAAAGGCAGACAAGTGAAAAAAGTTCCAAAGTAGACGGTTGAATAAACTAACTGCCCAAGATGAATATGACCGTTCCAGTGTAATCAGAACTGTCTGTGCTCCTTCTTGACTATTACCATTATTTGTGAACCAGTGAAATAAAAGTTTCATATGAATACACTGACTAAACACTCCACTCCCAACAGGTCACCTGGACAACATTACAGATCAGATTTGAGAAGCAGCCTGTGTAGCTCGTGCAGGACGTAATAATTAACAAACACCTTGCTTCCTCCTCCTCCCTCTTCCTCTCCTCCTCCTTTTCTTCTGTGCCTCTTGCTCCTCTCTGTGTTTCTGTGTTTTACTCAGATCTGATGAGTCTGTCAGTGAGCTGAGCCACCACCACCAGCAGCAGCTCGATTGATTATCGTTTTGTATAAATCAAAAACCAGGATGATCGCTATTGTTGTATAATTTCTATCTTTGTGGCTTTGACGCTTTGCCTTTGCCAGAAGTATTTTTCTACTTTTGCTTTGATTGTCATTTTCTGTGACTGTGTTTTGTATTTTTCTCTCTCATTGCTCCACCTGGACCAAAAACCACACAAGTAGACTTTATTAACATACAGTTTTAGCAATTATGTCATTATTTGTGAATTGATGTTGAAGTAGGAAATTATGCATCAAAAGCAGGTGACACTTCTGACAGAAGTTGGAGCTTAGAAGAAACTGCTGAACTTAACAAACAGTAAAACCACCAAGAATTCTTGTTCCCACTGTTAAAACACCAAATGACAAATATGGCAAAACTTGCTGACTGCTATTGCTGCTCACAGTTTCCAGTATATTGTGTTTAGACAGCTCAGTTGGTAAAAGGCAGTCGTCCAGGGACCACAGGGTCAGTGGTTCGATCCCCAGTGCTGGCTATATGTCGAAGTGTTTCTGAGCAAGACACTGAACCCTCCCTTCCCCAACTGTGCAGTGCTGGCCCAAGCCTGGTAGAAATTGGGGAGGGTTGCGTCAGGAAGGGCATCCGGCGTAAAACCTGCCAAATCAACACGCAGACAATGATCCACTGTGGCCACACTGAACTCACGGGATAAGCCGAAGGACAAAAAGAGGGGAAAAAGTCATTACATATAATAGATTTATCAATTCTTATTCTTTACTTCCTGGTTAGGAGCAAATTACTCCTTAACAAACTTAAGGTAGGATGAGCAGTTGTCCAACAGCTGAAATAGTGCGACATTAGTCAGGATTTAATGTCACAATAAAAAAAAATACAAATAAAATCTCAAGGTGCCTTTAAATGAACATTTTACACAATCAAGTTCAGTGTGGAGCTGCTCTGACTGTAAGCTGCTTGTCTCCTGTCTGTCTGCCTTCCTCTGTCACTCTGTCTCTCTCTGCCGGGTCTCTGACATCCATCCGTCCGTCTCCCTCCTATCTCTCTGTCCATCCAGGCTGGATTGATGTAACCTGGGATGCTGGCGGCTCTAACTCTTACCGTATGGGCGCTGAAGGGAAGTTTGACCTCAAGCTTGCTCCAGGGTACGACCCTGAGTCGGCTGCCACAGCGCCGTCACCCAAACCTGTCTCATCCACTGTTTCAGGCCCCGCCTCCTCCACAGTGGGACACTCTGCGATGCCAGCGGCGAGCAGCGGCACCACCACCACCACCACCTCTTCCTCCTCGTCCTCCACCTCATCGTCATCGCAGCAGCAGTCATGGAGCAGCCTGGTGAAAAATAACTGTCCCGACAAGGCTGGGGCCATGTCGCTAGGTGGAGCCAGCTCCTCCAGCAGGAAGGGCAGCAGCAGCTCCGTCTGCAGTGTCGCCTCCTCCTCTGACATCAGCTTGAGCTCCTCCGTTGGACTGTCAGGTGCAGGGGGTCTGCGGCTGGAGAGGAGAGTTGAAGGGTTGCTGCTTGACCAGGGCTCTGGGGTAGGAGGGATAACAGGAGGAGGAATCGGCTCCGACGGACGGCAGCAGGAGCCAATTGTTGTCTTGTCGTCCTCAGTGGAGGGTTCGGCATCCAGCTCTGGCACACTTACCGCTGACACACCTGCCACTGGAGACGAAGCCAGGAACAAGGACTCCTCCACAGCGACCACCGACCCAGCGACGGCTATCTCCATGGGGCTGGTCAGCGTTAGCTCCCCAGACGTCAGCTCTGTGTCTGAGTCATCCAACAAGGACACTCCTTCTCAGAGGCCTCTGTGCTCGGTGGCTAACGCCAGATTGTCAGTCAGTTCTCTGCTGGCTGCCGGTGCTCCAATGAGCTCCAGTGCCAGTGTGCCTAACTTGTCATCACGAGAGGCCAGCCTCATGGAATCCTTCGTTCGCCGCGCACCCAACATGTCTCGCACCAACGCCACCAACAATATGAACCTGAGCCGCAGCAGCAGTGACAACAACACAAACACACTGGGCAGGAACGTCATGAGTACTGCCAGTGAGTACTGCAGTGTTCTTATGCTAATGTCCGCATTAATGCAAGCATGTACTGCAATGTTGCTACACTAATAACCAAGTTATTACAAAGTACTGGGCCAACCTTCCACCATCCTATAGTCATTAGGAATACTTTTTTTTTTTTTTTTTTTCCCTACTCTAATGCTGCGCTGCAGTTGTAGAGTACTTGCACTACATGAGTTAAAGCATCAGGTAGGTCTCAGCAGAGTTGTTCAGTAATTGGCTGACAGGGCATATTAATTAAGGACAGAAATTGCCACAGGTTGGGGTTTCTGTGTACTTCCCATCATTTTGTAGCTTCTGTAAGTTACATCTTTGAACAGAAATTTAGTTGTTCTTCAGCCTCAAATGAAGACTGGTTTGCTGTGCTCTTATAGTAACAGGAATGCTTTCAGACTGTTAGTTGTAATAAATCAGACATTACTGATCAGATCTGAAACCACATCCTGATTGGGTCTGCATGCTGCTGGGTGAACACCACGAGCCTCATCCAGCCAACCAGCAGCTATGTCAGTCAGCTGAATGGATCCTAACAAGCTTCACCTGCTGCTTTGTGTTTTTGGTTTCTGACCAACTAACTGCCCTTTGTTTGTCTGTTTGTTTGTTTGCAGCTTCTCCTCTCATGGGCGCTCAGAGCTTTCCTAACCTCACCACCACTGGCACAACCTCCACTGTTACCATGTCAACTTCCATAGTAACCAGCAGCAATAACGTAGCCACGGCCACCACGGGTTTGTCGGTGGGCCAGTTGCTAAGCAACACGCTGACGACCAGTCTGACATCCACATCCAGTGAGAGCGATACGGGCCAGGAGGCTGAGTTCTCTCTCTATGGTTGGTGACCATGCACACACATCCTGCTTCAGCTAACCTGCTGTCTAACTCCTTAAATCCAGGAGCAAAATAGGCAGTAGCACCTGCACTATTTACACAACTAATACATTATTTTCTGTCCTTTTTCTAATAGTTAATAGAGTGAAATATTGAAAAGTTAAAGGGGGACTTCACTAATTTTAACATATTTCCTATGATTCTTCTTTGGGAAGCAAATGTGTGTAAATGTTGACTGGTGTTGACCTGTGTTTTCTTGAAATTTAAAATATTTCTCTGCCTCTTGTAGTAATAACAAGTTTACCTAACTTATACAAACCTTATCTGGATTATACAGAGATCTTTGAACAAATTCCACAAGGATGTTGCTTGAAAATCAGTTAAATCACTTTTGGATAGACCAATATTGGTGCTTAATAAATTGCTGATTCCTGAATGGTACAAATTTACTTTTTATAAAATAAAAAAAGAAGGAATTTTTAATAATCTTTAATAAAAGTGGTCATTTTTTTTAAAACCATTACTTCAGGTAAATTATAACTTGCATTTATTTACTTTGCCATCATTTGAAATGTCAGCGTAGTACTTGTACTTTTACTAAAGTACTTTTTTGTTTTGTGTATTTGTACTTAAGTACTTTCTCCACAACTGCTTATTCACCACAATTTGGTTTCTGGCATGTCTGATAAAATACAGAACACATTAGTAATGATACATTTGAAGAATTAAACTCTTAACTGGGAGTTTTTTCTTTTCAGTGAGAGGTACCAACAAACAGGAGTAAATCTACTCTGAATATGTAACAATAAAATGTTATTATTTTATCTTATTGTCTGACCTGACCTGTCAGGTTATGACTAAGTGAAGTTTGTTTAACTAGTTAAGTGAAGATGTCCTGAGCTAGCAGCTGGATTTTAAGAGTACTTCATTGTGTTTCTGTCCTTTTCCTGTAGACTTTCTGGACAGTTGTCGTGCTAACACATTATTGGCTGAGCTTGATGACGAGGAGGACCTCCCAGAGCCAGATGATGATGACGATGAGAATGAAGATGACAATCAGGAGGACCAGGAATACGAGGAGGTCCTGGTACAGAAACCTCTTCATTTAATTTTTTATGCATTTTAAATAAGTTTATAGTAAGTGAGAATGAGTAGTGATGGTTGTGTTCTCCAGGAGGAGGAGGAATATGAGACCAAAGGAGGTCGCAGGAGGACATGGGATGACGACTTTGTCCTAAAGAGACAGTTCTCGGCTCTCGTCCCAGCCTTCGACCCCCGACCAGGAAGAACAAACGTTCAGCAGACCACCGACCTGGAGATCCCCACACCGGGTAAAACATACACAGGACACAGGATCCTTAAATATCTTTCAGTTGCATCTGATTTAACACAAACTAAATCCAGTTCAGTTTTTATCTTTAAACCTTCAAACTGAATTTTGACGGTCCGATATTTAACAAGATAAAACTAATGTAATGAATTATAGTACCAGCCCACTAAGCACTGCAGCTAACTGGTTTGGTTCATGTTCAGCTCAGTTTGCTTCTTTCTGAGCTTTAACTAACCTGTAGATCCTGTTGTTTTTTCTTTGTGCAGGAACCCCTCGTTCTGAGGTTCAGGAGGAGGTCGAGTGTGCTCCATCTCCTCACCTCTCTTTAACCCTGAAGGTAAGAAAACCAAAAGCTACAACATTTTTTCATAAGAAATTAGTCAGATTTTGAAGTTGGAAAGGTTTATAATCTAGAGATGTGACGGATGTGGTTTCTAAAACTTAAGTGTGTGTGTGTGTGTGTGTGTGTGTGTGTGTGTTTTCAGGTGGCAGGGTTGGGCACAACCCGAGAAGTGGAACTTCCTCTGTCAAACTACAAGTCAACCATCTTCTACTATGTCCAGCGGCTACTGCAGCTTTCCTGCAGTGGAGCGGTGAAGACGGACAAACTGCGACGGATCTGGGAACCGACCTACACGTAAGAGCAGAGTGTAAACCATTCGTGCTCATAGAGACGAACATTTTTGTTTCATAGGCATTTATGATTTTACCTTGGCTCTTTTTCCTGCAGGATATTGTACAGAGAGCTGAAGGACTCGGATAAAGAAAAGGAGAGTGGAAAAATGGTGAACTGCACTTTTTAAAACTTACATTAATTTTCTCATCTTCAAAACCTATACAGCATTAAATGGCAGAAGATGTGACAGGATAAATTCATGTAATATACTTAAAATGGCTCACAATTTTTACATTTATATTTATAACTTTTATTCAGGAAAACACCTTGAGGAGCAGGAGTGTGCTTTTTAAAACAAAACCAAAAAGACAATTACAAAGTAGAAAACATGACAGTAATAGTAAAAAAGATAATACCAATAATGTTTATATTAGAATATTTGAGGGTCTGCACAATATAATTTTGTTTTCCTGTCAGAATTGGTATAAAAGTGAAGTTTCCCTCTTCCAGGACTTCTGCGAGCACAGTATCGGGGGCCGTTCTGGTGGTCTGAGCCCAAGCTCTGTGTCAGCCAATCAGAGCAGTGAGATTCTGGGCACAGCGAGGGAGGCAGCACAGGCGAAAGCAGGCTGTAGCCAGAACGCTTGCGGGGTGGAGGATGTGCTGCAGCTGCTGCGCATCCTCTTCATCATTGGAGGAGATTCGGACTCCAATGGACGTACGCTGCAGGAGGGTACGAATATGCTAAAACACACATTCCTGTGTTTTTACATCCACCTTATCTAAACCTAACCTAAAGAAACATCTTCACTGAAAGACATGAACACTCTGAAACATGTGCATTAAAACCATTCACACGCAATGTGCACGTTGCTGAAACGCACAGCTCAGATGATTATTTTTTTTTTGTGCAGATGTGGATGAGCTGCAGTTTAATGTGTCTCCAGAGGACTTCACTAGTAAAAAGATCACAACCAAGATCCTGCAGCAGATCGAGGTCAGTCAGTCTCACTTGGTTCAGTATTGATGGTGAATAAGAGTTGATATAACAGTATGTTTGGACAAAAGCAGCCTGTTAAATACTATGATTGCTTTACCAGTTTACACGGCTTTTCACGCTGCAGATGAGTTGTTTTATGGTCCTAGCTACTTGTCAGTTGATGTTAACCTGTTGGTGTGTGAATGAAACTGGTTACTGAGCCCAGTGTTTGTGTTTCCCAGGAGCCTCTGGCTCTGGCCAGTGGTGCTTTGCCTGACTGGTGTGAGCAACTCACTTCCAAGTGTCCTTTCCTCATCCCCTTTGAAACACGACAGCTTTACTTCACCTGCACCGCCTTTGGAGCATCCAGGTGAGTCCAATAAGGGACGGAAAGTTCTGCTGTAGAGTGCAGAAGGTTCTTGTCCTCCTTTTTCCTGTAATGAAATAGCCTTCACTGCAGGAAAGATTTATTACTTTTTTTCTTTGCTTATCTGTAAGACATAGCTTAGTCTCAGTGTATAAATAAAATGTAAAAATCTATTCCCACAAACCACAACGAATTAGTTCAGGATAAATCTGAGGCTAAATGTCAAATCTTTCATTGAGGTAATTCTTCTGTTAAATTTGCACTCAAGAATATATTGCTCTTGATTTTACTTGACCTCTGACCCTGGGGTGTGTGCGTAGGGCGATTGTATGGCTGCAGAACCGGCGGGAAGCGACCATGGAGCGCTCTCGGCCATCCACCACAGTGCGACGCGATGATCCCGGAGAGTTCAGGGTGGGCCGGCTCAAACACGAGCGAGTCAAAGTTCCTCGAGGAGAAGCAATGATGGAATGGGCAGAGTCTGTGATGCAGATTCACGCTGACAGGAAGTCGGTGCTGGAGGTGAGAAGTCAACTTAGGCTGGTTCTCCACAGTAACACTTATTATTTGTACTTTGTTTTTTGTTTTCCATTGGGTTGGGATGCAGAAGGCCGCGAGATCGAACCCTGCCCCACCCAGCCACCAATGGCAAACTTGGTGTCGGTTCTGAGCCAGCATTAAAATGGGAGGGTTGCAGCAAGAAGGGTATCTGCCGAACCTAAGGCCAAATCAACTTGTAAAACGCTCTCCGCTGCGGCGACCCCTGAAGGGACAAGCCGAAAGCCGTTTTTTTTTTTTTTTTTTTTTTTAGTTTTTTTAGTTTTTTTAACAGTATTAGAAATGCTAACACTGTGTGTGTGTGTCCCCAGGTGGAGTTTCAGGGTGAGGAGGGAACAGGACTCGGTCCAACTCTGGAATTTTATGCCCTGGTAGCTGCAGAGTTTCAGAGAACGTCACTGGGAATTTGGTTGTGTGACGACGACTTTCCTGACGACGAGTCACGACAGGTCCGACATTCACAACACACTGAAACTTTTTTCTTAAGGTTTATTTGGCAGGTTTTATATTTTTATTGGATCTGTACCTCTGAATACTGCTGTGAACATTTCACTAATAGTATAGTATAAATTTAAATGCACAAGAATTTAATTGAGCTGAATGTTCAGAAGAAACAGAAGCCAGAATGGCCTCAGTAGACTGTGCTCTGTTTCTGTTTCAGGTGGACCTGGGTGGTGGCCTGAAGCCTCCTGGTTTCTACGTGCAGCGTTCCTGTGGTCTGTTCCCAGCTTCATTCCCTCAGGACAGTGAGGAGCTGGAGCGAATCACCAAGCTCTTCCATTTCTTGGGTATCTTCTTGGCCAAGTGCATCCAGGACAACCGGCTAGTGGACCTGCCTGTCTCTCAGCCCTTCTTCAAGCTGCTCTGCATGGGGGACATCAAGTCCAATATGAGCAAGCTGCTTTACCAGTCCCGTAGCTCACCGCAGGGTCATGACCCCGAGCGACCCTTCCTGCTGCTGTCCGAGGTGCAGTCGGAGGCGTCGACTGAGGAGAGCCAGGAGACCTACTCTGTGGGCAGCTTTGACGAGGACTCCAAGTCAGAGTTCATCATGGACCCACCTAAACCCAAACCACCAGCCTGGTACCACGGGATTCTCACCTGGGACGACTTCCAGCTGGTCAACCCACACAGGTGAAACACAGATGACTGTTGAACAACAACTGAAAGATCTGCTCAGTTTTCCTGCTGTGTTGGACTGAGGAAAATGAAAGTTTGTCTGAAACCTGGAGCTCACTCTTCTTTTTGCTCCTGTCATGTTTTTCCTCCTGCAGGGCCCGTTTCCTGAAAGAAGTGAAGGAACTGGCTGTGAAGAGGAGGCAGATTCTGGCCAATAAGAGTTTATCTGAGGATGAGAAGAACACTAGGCTTCAGGACCTGATGTTGAGGAACCCCCTGGGCTCTGGACCCCCCCTCAGCATCGAGGATCTCGGGTAATACTTCAACATGCACACACAACAGAGCTTCAGGTTTGGGTTTGCAGCAGTATCTCCAAGGTTTAACATGTGAACTGGACTTGTTTCTGAAGAAACTACTTGGATATGTAGTAAAAGAAATGCAGCTAACATGACTCAGCATTTGAATAAGCCAGTGACTTTGGACTTTTTTCTGTCCTATTTATCAATGATATCTATCTCAGATCAAATATTCACAATTCCAGTTGTTTCTGTGAGGATGACAAACTGAAGTGATATCAAAATGCCCCTTTCTTCAGCAGATCTAAAGATGAAAATCTTAAACTGGAATAAACAGCTCCTGAAAACAAGTAGAAGGTCGTCTGATTATATTATTCTCTCTGCAGGTTAAACTTTCAGTTCTGTCCGTCCTCGAAAGTTCACGGGTTCTCAGCTGTAGATCTGAAACCAAACGGGGATGATGAGGTAAAAAAAAAAAATATATTTATAGTTTAAAAATAAAGGTGTGGAGTTCACAGTATTGCAGGATTCCAGTCAGCATGTGACTTTTTGTCTGCATGTTTTAAAACTTAGTGCAGAAGGTTGAAGTAAAATTACATTACACAGAGAAGGAAAAGTTCAGCTTTAAACTGAAGGTGGGTGTGTGTGCAGATCGTGACCATGGAGAATGCAGAAGAGTACGTGGAGCTGATGTTTGATTTCTGTATGCACATTGGCATCCAGAAACAGATGGAGGCCTTCAGAGGTAAACGCACAAACACAACGAAGACAAAATAATACATTTAGCTAATAGCCTAAAACAGGATTTAGTTACTTTCCTTGTTTCCTCTTCTCATGCCTTGTTTCCCTTCACCTTTCCTTCTCAGAGGGTTTTAATCAAGTGTTTCCGATGGAGAAGTTGAGCTCTTTTAGCCATAAGGAGGTTCAGATGATTCTCTGTGGGAACCAGTCACCTTCCTGGACCGCTGACGACATAATCAACTACACTGAACCAAAGCTGGGTTACACCAGAGACAGGTGTGTGTATATTTACGTGCATAGATGGATAGATATAGAAATATCTATAGATAGATATTAGTCTTAACATCTCTCTTCTTCCTTCTCAGTCCTGGCTTCCTGCGCTTTGTCAGAGTTTTATGTGGGATGTCATCTGATGAGAGAAAAGCCTTCCTGCAATTCACCACGGGCTGCTCCACACTGCCCCCCGGTGGCCTGGCCAACCTTCACCCCCGCCTCACCATCGTCAGGAAGGTAAAAAAAACCTTTAATAATTGAAGCTAATAAATGTCCAGTCCCTGAATTACTATCACTTCTTTTGAGTAAACAATAAGAACTGAATACAAACAAAAACAAGCATTTTTAGAAAACGCTGCTGTAGCTTCAGGAAAAAAAATCTGCAGTTTTGGTTGACTTTGCATCTTTGTTTCTAATTGCTGTGGCTCCGTTATCTTAGTGAAGGTAGTTTGCAGTGCATTGATCGCTCAGAGCAAACTTATTTCAGATCAACAAAATGTTACACTTGGATGTTAAATAACAAGCTGTTGTGTGATTCTGATTGGCTGCCCTCCTCGTTCTCAGGTCGATGCCACGGACTCGAGTTACCCATCTGTCAATACGTGTGTTCACTACCTGAAGCTTCCCGAATACTCGTCTGAGGACATCATGAGGGAGCGTCTGCTAGCCGCCACCATGGAGAAAGGCTTCCACCTCAACTGACCTCCACTCGCCACACTGAGCATGCTCCTCCAGGCTCCTGTCCATCGCCGCCCTCCGTGTGATTGACAGATCTGCCAGCCAATTCAAATAAGCCGACTGACCGCCTGCTGGAAGAGGAGGGGAAGGAGGAACAACACCTTGTCATTTGTGTCCTTCATCTTCATCAGCAGCATCCTCCTCCTCATCCACCTGAGCTGCTGTTGTGTTGCTGCCGGCTGCTCTTTGTGTGTGTGTGTGTGTGTGTGTGTGCGTGCGTGCGTGTGTTGACCTTCCTTCACCTCCTGTCTGTTCTCAGTTTAGTGCCTGGTTTGACTCGTAGCTTCAGTTTTCCTCCTTCGAAATTTCAGGCTCCTCCGTCTCCTTTTTGTTTTATTGCTTTTTGTTTCCGTGTGCGTGCGACAGTTTTCAGGTTGTTTCTGACCAGCTGTGAAGGTCAAAGGTCTGAGTTGGTGTTTTACAATGAAGCTATAGAGACAGAAACACTGGTTGTGTGTGCGAGGCACATCTAAAGAGAAAACTAAGATAAAAAAGTCAAAGCTCTGCTCTCCCTTGTATTTTCTTTGTATATTATAAACATTTATTTAACTCAAGTTGCAGTTTGAGGTAAACAGATATTTTCAAATGTGTATGCTCCAAAAAATAATCATTAAAATGTTTGCAAAGTATAAAGTAAAGATGGATTCCTGTGGTTTGTGAAATTGTCATCTGGGTCAGTTATTCCTGCAAAGTTGCAGTTCTACTACAGAAACTCATGCCAACTTTTGCCTAAGCTTTTATTTTGATGGTCTATTTCCTGCAGTCTTTGATGCCAGTGAACAGTGATATCAGGAGTAAAATTGTTCAGACATGGGAAGCAAACACGTCTTTATTTTCTGCACACGTCATGTTGATTTAACGCATCAGTCTAAAGAGATTTTTGCAAATATAATAAACAGGTCAACAGGTGTAATAAGAAACAAGTCATTTGAACTGAGAAATTGTAAAATCATCCATTCATTTTACCCCAATCCTGTTCAGGGTAGACAACCTTTCATGGCTGCTATGAATTAACCTAACATGCATTTCTTTGCCTGTGGGCGGAAGCCCACACACGCAAACATGCAAGGACTGGCCCCATTCTACTGGCAGAAATCCAAACTGGGGACTTTGAGTGGCAGCACTGACTCTGCTGCCCACAAATATTAAAATGTAAAGCAAACCACAATAACCACTGTATGACCTGAGGTTCAAAGATGTGAAGACAATTTGTGTAAGACACTACTGATTTTGACTTCTTTCTTACTGTCAGCTCCAGGTTTAAATCAGGTACAGAGAACTCACAGGCCTACATGTGGCAGCTTCTGTGGTCCCAGAGTGACTTGACACACATTCATTCAAATATATGCAGGTTGAAGGAGATGGTGCAAATAATAAAAGACTTTGTATCTAATCTCTGATACAGAATTCATCTGAGTTGATATTCGTGCCTCTGTGGTGCAGGTTTATGGTTTTTCCAGAAACTTTAATGGTACTGTCTTAGCCAGGCTGGAACTCTGATCCCAGGGTTCATACTGATCTGGTTTGCTTATTGGCTTGAGAGCAGGTTTACTCTGCACTTTCCACTGCTTACAGTTTACAGTCTTTAAAAACTGAATCTGTATCAGTTTGTGTCAGCCGTCCATCATCTTATCAAGGGCTGACAGAGGAGCGAGGATCCGGCTCTTGTTTGTCTCCACAGTGTGTCCGTTCTGGATCATCTCGTCCAGGATGATGTGAACTCGATCCAAGTTGAACATAATCTTATAGCAACTCAGTCAAGGAAACCAAAAGAAACGATGCAAACATTTAATTAAGGATACGCACTAAATCGCTGCAGATCCAAAGGGTTTTTTATTTTTTTATATATGATATTATTATTATATTTATATATAAAATTAGTTTTCCCTATATTTATGAAAATCATAGAAGAAACTCATAAAACATTTAGAAGAACTGAATTTGTGAAGCTAGATACTAATTATTAGTGTAAAATATTGGTAATTGGTCAATTTCTGCTAATTGATTAATGGTTGCTTCAAAAGAATCTGATAAAACAAAGAGGAGATACTTCAAGTAACTAACTAACCGGCTCAACACTGAAGACATTTAAACTTGCACAGTTTTAGCTGTAAAACTCCTCTAGTTCTTATTATACAGCATATTGACATTTAGAACTATGATGCCAGCAGACAGCGGTGTTGACTTTTGTACCAAGATTCAAGGATACATCCAGTTCACTCTATTAAGAAACAAACAGATTATTATCAGACTGTATAAAAACAGACTAACATCAGTCTGTGAGGCTTAATGCATTGTTAAACATTTATACAGTGGAGACTACTCTTATAGACACGTTTGTTCAGGGTGTAAATCAGCCCCAGTTCCCCCTGGTGTCCCTCAGGAAGGGGGTTGGGACCACCGTCATATCTCATTACCCTGATAAATATACTTTTATTAGCCGATGACAACCAGCTTTATGTGATACTAATTCCACAGTTAACTCACCACTCGGCTGAAGTATTTATCCAGAACCTCCACAAAGTTATGGACCAGCTCGTAGATTGACAGCTCGTTCTGTCGGAGATGAGAAGAAATATTTGTTAGGGATTTGTAAATAGCTCCACCAACAATAAAAAAAGACCCTTTGCTTCCGCTCTCCTCACGTCTTTTCTGGGACAAGCATGGAAATGAAAAGTGAGGCAAATGGAAACGTAATTAAAGAAACAGATCTTCACAAGTAATGTGTTTAAATTAAAACTGATTTGACATCATTTTAGTCTCTGGTCTTTTCTTCCACCTTAAATCAGAGCAGTTTCCTCCCAGATTAATTCATTAAATTAATCTTTAAACTACTCACCTCGTTGTCAGTGACTCCAACCACAATGTACAGAGCAGCGTACTGACGGTACACCAGTTTGTAGTCTTTATACTCCACAAACGAACACTGCAGACAAACACACAGAGGTAAAAGAACAAGCCACCATTTTTGTATTTGTGTAAAAACTACAGTGTGTACTTCAGGGACCTGGTCTTTTTTGCGGCTCAGGCAGCAGCGGACCGCGTCGGCCTCCAGTGCTGCTCTCCTGTTCAGCTCTACAGGTTGATAATACCTGGACAGTCTGGTCTGACCCTGCCGGTTCACCATCAGCACAAACTTTATCATCCTCCTACAGCTACCTCGACCAAAGTTCACGAAGACTCCTGTCAGATATATTGATTAGAGCTCAATGATCACTTTTACATTACGGGTATCAAAAGACAGATTATTTGCAATTTGCCTCATTCATCTTTTCAAGCAAAATCTATAAGTTTCCCTGGTTAATAAATTTGTTTTGAAATGAAAATCAGGCTTTTGGCAAAACCCGCTTTCTCTTGGGCTTTGTCAAAGAATTCTTCATAATTTACGATTAATAGTGAAACTCCAGGTATTCAGGTTCTCCCGTATGCAGTTGTCACATCAGCACTATTTTGCACTGTTCACCTTTAACCGTAACATCTATCTCTGTGCAAACATCTACACCACAAGTCTCTGCTGTTTACATTTAGTGTCCGAGGAACACTGAAGGCATCACCCAGTAAATAAACTAACTCCTGTTTAAAAGTTAATTACCACGTTTATCTGTATTTGAGAAATGAAAAATGTCGCATTCCGCTGTCACCTGTCGCTTAATTACGTGAATGTTCATGTGACTCACCGGCAGCTGTTAGCTTGTAACTGTGGCTAACGTTAGCTGAGCCCCAACACTCAGGCTAAAAGCATCAACAGGAGAACTGCTTTAGTTTTTTTAATAGAGTGTAATAACTCATCGAGACAACAGTGGATCGCAGTCGAAAAGTGAAATCTGGGTCAAATTGAAGTTACACAAATGAAAAAGTTTCAGCTTCCGAAGCTGTAAAGCTAACCAAAGCTGTAGCTAAAGCATGTTTGGCGCATGCTCAGTAAAGTTCTCACCTGATGCGTTTAGAGCAGATGGTACACAAGAACTTTGAATTTTTACTCCGAGTTTTTCCTAAATTGTTGGCAAGAGAGAAGCACAACAATATATATAAAACGCACGACCCTATAGATTGTAGCAACAAATTGCTGAATAGTCTATGGACAATTGTGTCTAAACAGAACAATAAGAAAAAAACAAATAAATACTGTCAAAATAAGTCAAATGGACAAACAAAAGAAAAGTTAAATGTGTAACTGTTTTGTTTTGTATTATTGTACAGATTATATACGCAGAGTTTTACAGGAAAAGAGTATGAGTACACGTGAAAGGAAGCATTTCCAAATAAAACATTTAACCATTAAAACACAAACATTCTGCAGGTGCTGTATTGATTATAACACAGGACTTCTTCAAAGTTCAAAATTTACAAATGATCAACACAGTGTCTCGAAATTAAATAAAAAATAATTAAACTCCAAAAATTATTATGAAAGTGACACATTGTGTTTTACCAGGCAAACATTGTGCAACTGGCCTGTAGTAGCTGGTAGTGTATGTGCTGTCATGACAAAAGTACAGGCAACTCCTTGATACATAGGTCTACTTAGTAACTAAACACAAATATTCATATCCTCAGGTAGACTGCAAGTACAAGTAGAGACTAAAGCTCTGCATTTCTATAAATGTGCATAACTATCATCAACTATCACCAAACTCACTCCCAATATTCAAAAAACTGCTAAAGACAGAACTCTTCCGCACCTTCCTATGCACTTAAAACTATTTTTTTAAAGAATAAAAGAACTTCCTTTCTGCTCTTTCTTGCACTTGCATCTCATTAAACACTTGTGATAGGACTTTGATGACTTTTGATGATCAGCACAATATAGTTAAATAATCATCGCCTGTCAGTGATCATTTTTGGCTCTTTTGCGGTAATTGCGTGTCTCTGTGAGGTCGTTCACGTCTTTTTCTCAATTTAAACCGCTTTAGTTGTTTTGCATTTTGTGGTCACGCATTCATTTCATTTATCATTTAAATGATTTCGTGTCATTCAGGAATGTAATTTAATTGTATGTGAATATAATTGTAATTTCCTACATTCCTGCGCTCTTAAACGTGACATAGTGTACTCGGATGACAGGAGAAAACCTGGATGGGTTTACCCGTCATGCAGCGCGGCTGGGTTCTCCCTCTGTGATCATCATATCCAGGGAGAGAGAGAGCGAGCAGTAATGGCGACCGGTTAGATCCACACACAAACACTAGCGACCGCGACCCGCCGCACTCACCGCAGCCCTCCGTGGGCAGCCAGTTTCACACCCCGCGGCGGACCTTTCGACACAGACACGGAGTGGAGACACGGGCCTCAGCTGGGTAGGGACTCATTCAGCGTACCGTTGCTGCCTGGGACTTTCCTTCTACTTTTCTAAAAAAAAAAAAAAAAAAACATGGAAGAGCACCCCGGCGGAGGAGGGGTCGGAGCGGGCGCCCCGCGACAGCCTCAACCTCAGCAGCAGCAGCAGGGAAGCAATAGCAGCGCTAATCCGCCGATCGGAGGTGGAGGAGTCATGGTGCCACACCAGCCGGACGAACTACCCCGGCCGCAGCAGCAGTACACTATTCCCGGCATCCTGCACTACATCCAGCACGAGTGGGCCCGGTTCGAGATGGAGAGGGCGCATTGGGAAGTGGAGAGGGCCGAGCTCCAGGTTAGCCCGCTTAGCTTAGCACTGACTGCTGATCGCGCTAACAGAAGCTAAACACCACAACAGTCGCGGACGGCATCAAGTGGGGTGGTTTTTACAAAGAATCTAATTGGGTTTTCTGAAAGAATAACACACATTTAACTCAAAGAAAACGGCGTGCGTTACACCGCCTCTTTGTAAGCTAGCAGGCTAAGTGGCTAAGCTAACGGGTCACGAAAAGCGGAATGCACCGGGTACTGTTAGCTTGAAGAAGCTAGCCGTTATAGCGCTGTCAAAAGAAAACTCAGCATTGGTGTTGTCACTTTCTTCTCTTAACCAAAGTTCTATCGCCTTTATGGTGTGATAGATGCAACACATTTTATCTGTGGATATACAATAAAATGTTGGTAAAGCAGAAGTGAATCCAGCTGACAGTCAGCTAACCATCATCTTTATGTAGCCATTTTGGTTTGTCACGCTAGCTATGTTAGCTGAGCTGCTAGCAGCGGTGGAAGACGCGTTAAGTACTGAAGGATTTTCTCACAGAAACAACAAAATGTGGACAGTTAAACCAGCATTGTGAAAATTGTAACCAAAACAAACCCAATGAAATGGCAAATTGTCCTTTCAGATAAGAGTTTAATACAAAATATAGATGGCTTGTTTTGTTTTAGTTTTTTTTTAACAGAAAACTTTTGACAGAAAATATTTGAATGGCGTTGTTGTGAAACGAAATCGAAAACTCACGAGTCGTTTATAATGTTAAAAATCGCACCTTAAACCTGAGCCGCTGGTTAAAAGGAAAAGATTATGGGCAATTTTTACAAATGTATGTACGGACAGTAGTGGGAAATATGTTCAGATCCCCTGCAGTAACAGTACCAATATAACATATAATATACTTTCCAAAAGTGAACTGCTTTCCAAATAGTTATGGGTAAGAATGAAAGTATTGACGAGTAATATACCTAAATGATCAAAGTGAAAATACCTGTTATAGGAGTGACATACTTTAAATACGTTGTTATTGAGTAATACTTCATTAATTAATATCTGTTGCTGTTATAGTTGGCTGAGAGAGGCATTTTTCTACATAAGCAAAAGAACCAAATGCTCATAAGCCAATAACAAATAATAGGGAGAAAACCCCAAAAGGAAGAAAATTACAGTTGCAATTGTCAAATTCAAGCCTGCAAACTGTTGTAATCCCATTATGACAGTGTGTTAGTTGTAACACAGCCTGCAACAATGACAGGGACTCTGCTCTGACTTGTTATGGTGCGACTCTGGATGCCTTCTGCATGACTCTCAACGATAAGATGCAAATGTACAAATGACGGAAGCTGTTAACATTCCTGTTAAAATTTACAACAATAAACAGCAAAGAATATTAATGGCAAAATCAATAGCTTGGAACCAGTATCACTTTTCAAATGTTAAATGACTTAAGGAGGATTTAGACTACAGTTATTTTAATCTTTTATTCTTATTTTGTTGATTGATTAATCACAATTTAATTAGAAATATGTGAAAGTGCTAATTATAATTTCTCTAACCCCGAGGTTAGGTCTTTAATTTGCTTGCGCTGTGAAAAAGCTGCAACAAGATAGTTGCAACCAGTTGTTGCAGCCAGGGGTTAAATTGGGCTGGACGCCACTAGAACTCTGTCTCCCTCAGCATCACAGCATTGCAACTCTCATACTCTCATACATAACAGCATTCAGACCCTTCTCGTGCTGACCATGCAAAGATCTAATTTACCTTGTTTTCATTGACTTTGTTAAAGAATAACCTTGGTCATTTTCTGAATTAATGGTATTTCAACAATCCCCATACAGACACTAAAACCAATAATGCATTGCCTGTACTTTGAGGCTGATAGTTCCCCTGTTAGTGAAGACAATTCCTTGTTGGTCTGTTTCGAATTTTATTTATTTAGAAAATGACCGCAGCAGCAGCATCGTTTCGTGGTCCTACAGGTAGACCCAGGTGGTGTGTGTGCTATTTACACATGTGGCACAGCAGCTGTATTGTCAAATTGTAATCTTACTGTAGCTTTTTTTATACTTTCGTCCATGACAAGCATGTTAGTTTGCACACAGAGCCACAGTTTCTACAGTGAAACCTTGCTGACACATGCACCAAGCAGCAAAACTGTCTGTTCTCGGCCCAAATATCCATTCCTATATAGGAATATTTCTACTGTCATGTGCAAAGGCTAATTACACGAATTTCCTTTTTATATTACATGTTGTGTTCATTGCAGGCAGGTTTTAATTTTGCATGGGAAAAAATTGCCATATTTTATGATCCATAAGTGCAACCCATACCCTGCCTGCTAACTTAATATACAAGAGTTATCGCTCGTCACAAACACAGGGTTGAATTCTATAATTATACAACACTAAAATACACATCAAATTCTCAACTATTAAACCGAAATGTTTTTGCATTATTTTAAATGAAATGCTTGCCAGCATAGCATGTTGGCCAGATGAGAACTTGTTCATGTCTGGACACCCAGCATTTTTTATTTTTTTTTTAAACATCCATTCAGACATCACAGTCCACAAAAGATAATCATAAAGAAAGTCCATGAAGACCCGGTTTTGTGTGGAAATCCTGTCTCAGACTCACACACACGCCATATAATTGTAAATTGAAAGGCTTAACTATAATAGTAGAACACTCTTCTGTTCGTACCTGCAGCATTTACTGATTAGTCACCGTGAAGATGACTTATTCAGTCAAGAATCTCTATGGCTTTGACGGCAGTGCAGTAAACCATCAGATTGGTTCTGCTTGTTCATGTTTGCTGTGTAAACTGAGCACAGTCGACAGATTGAGCCCTGCCTGGAGTTTCAACACAGTTTCATCCAGGCAAAAGATCTTTCCACCAACGCCTTGCTTCCCATTTGCACTCTGTGCACACAGTACAGTTTGTGGTGAATCAGCTCGCATAGGAAATCGGGTCATTTGACTGTAGAAAAGTGAAGATGTGAGTTTTCCTGTCACAGGAAGCAGCAGCAGATGAGTTGTGTGGTCCAGTCTTGTTAAAAATGACCCGAGAGAGGACAGGATCTTTACTTCCTGCTAGAGTCTCCAGTGAAGATGTTCACACTCTGACCTCTTCCTTCTCCTTTAAATCTTTAAATTACCTCAGACATGGATGTGACAGTGTGCTTTATGGTCTTTTTGGTTGTGTTGTTAATTTGAGCAGCTTCTGTGGCTGTTGTGGAAAATACTTGGGGTTTCTGCCTGTGGAGCTACAAGGATTCACAATCGGTGACTGTGTCTACTTAAATAACTTGGTTACAGCCTGCTTTCTCCAGTAGGCTGATTTCTTAACTGTTTCTGTAACTTTCCTTAACAAGACTTTATCTTTCATGCTTATTCAGAGCAGCTGTGTGTCAGATTACTGTTAGAAACAGCTGAGGTTGCTTATTAAAGCCATTTCAGTTTTAAAGTAGAGGTGTCTTAAAACAGCAGGTCTACACACTCAGATCGAGACTGTGTTTGGAAGTATTAGTTTGATTTGAAGAAAATCCCCTTCCCTACGTAAACTTGTGTAAGGTTAAATGTCTCTGTCACAGGTTCTGCTTTTGTTTCCAATCTTCTCACCACTGAAGACAAGTTCCTAGAACTAAACACGAGCTGTGCTCAGGAGGGGATAATGTTTCCACGTTCTAGGTATTTTCAGGTGTAGGTGTCAGAGCTGTTATTGTGTTGTCACATTACAGGTTTGTGTTATTGTCAGTTCCCCACAGTAAAATGAAATGTTGTCTGATATGAACAGACAGACGTACAAACGTTTACTGAAAGTGCTGTTTCTCCTGATCCATAGCTGCCCTACATGACAAAGGAAGTGTAAATTTATTTTCTGGGCTCGTATTTGGCATTGCTTCACTTTTTTTGCTCGTCATATAATGAGCTGATTAAAAAATTCTTCATCTGCATTTAATGTTCATGTAAACATAAAGGACCATATTAGCATGAAATCTTATGTTGTTTGTCCTCAGCACCTGCTGACTTTACTCTCCTGACCTACAGACAGGGTGGTGTCAAAGTTGACCTATAATGACTTGCATCTGAAATGTACAGATCCGGAAAATAGAGTAGAAATGCTAGAATCCTCAGGCGACAGGCTTACTGTCACCTGTAATGTCACCAGAGTGTGTATATGTACAGTCTGAGCCCAGCTGCAGCATTTAATAAAACTATTGCTTAATGACATAATGGTTTTAACTTCTTATATCTGAGGATTTGCTACTTGTCTTTATCATAGGGTTATTGAAATGTTGTTTTGCTTTTTGTTAGTGGGATTTAACACTGGGAAATTCACTGTGTTTTTTTTTTTCCACCAGGTTAATTTATGTATAATGTCATATTACTTTATTCTGACCTTTGTATCCTATATATTTATTTTAATCTAGTCAAATCAATCTTAAAATTACCGATTTCAGGCCACACTGACTTAGTGCTCTGAGACTAACTCGGCTTTAACACATGTCATTCCCCTATGCTTGTAGCATAGAGGTTAAAGGTCACCTTGTTTACCTGGACGGTCGTGGCATGTGGTGGCTCCATGTTTTGTCAAACAGGGCAGATCTGCGGCACGGCAGGCTGTAATTAGACATCCTGGCCTACTGGGCCCTGCTCTGACAGCCCCGTCCCAGCTGGACGCTAAAAGTAGACCGGCCTGGAATAACTGCAACACACACGCTGAGGTTCAACTGTCAGTCACAAAATAAAGACACGATTAAATCAAGGTGACAACTGGTTTAAATCGAATTTATTCATAATGGTGATAAATTATTGTCACTGCACAAACCAGATTAGTGTTTTTGTGTCTTTTCAAGTGTGTGAGCGATTGAGATATGCAGTTGTACAGAGAATGGCCCTGATGAGTTCTCATCCCTCCCTCCTCCTCGTTAAGCCCGGTCTGTTTGGTCAGCCTGGTAAATCTGGGCCAGTGAGCTCACCTCGTACACGCACAACTCAGTCATCATCCTCACCTCAGTCCTCTGACCTCACTCTCTCTCACTCCCTAAAGAGCACTTGATTTATGGTCA
Source organism: Channa argus (assembly GCF_033026475.1). Classification (NCBI taxonomy): domain Eukaryota; kingdom Metazoa; phylum Chordata; class Actinopteri; order Anabantiformes; family Channidae; genus Channa; species Channa argus. Next base: position 22,323,857 of record NC_090212.1, on the reverse strand, counting down.
CCAGGTGCACAGGACAGGAAGGGTGGTAGTGTGAATTCAGAGTTAGGCTGGAAACATACTAGAAACCTCCACCAATCAAAATGATGTGGCCTCAAACCATAGGATCATGTTTAGATTAATGCAGATTCTGGTTGTAATTTCAACAGGTCCACAAGTTGTCTTGATGCCTCCAACTGGACTGAGGAACCATCAGTAAATAGTGGGACGAAAACGTAACAAAGTAACAGACATACAATGTGTCTAGAAGTCTGAGACCACATAGAAAATCTATTTTTTCCTTTCAAAATGGTAAATAATGCAAAGAAATAATAAAAATCATAGTTAGGTTAAGTGTTTTTATTAATGATTAATATGTCTTGAAATGACCGGGGCGACTGTAGCTCAGTTGATAAGGCAGTCGTTGGTCAGTGGTTCGATCCCCGACCCTGGCTATTTGTCGAACTGTCTCTGGGCAAGACACTAAACCCCCAACAGCCCGATCCCATCCCCAGCTGTGCAGTGCCATTGAAAGCCCAGTAGATATTGGGGAGGGTTGCGTCAGGAAGGGCATCCGTTGTACAAACTGGCAAATCATTTTGCGGACAGTGATCCGCTGTGGCGACACTGAACTCACAGGATAAACCGAAACAATTCTTGAAATGACCGACCACCATCTATGTCCACTTGCTCTTTGTACATTGACTGTTGTTTACAGTGTGTGTGTGTGTGTGTGTGTGTGTGTGTGTGTGTGTGGATGATCCCTGCTAATACTTACCTGCCTCCACACACTCGTACACTTTCTGCTATGTTTGAGGATCTTATGGATGATGAGGACCTGTGGCTGTCAATCACACTTAACCAAGCACAGCAAAGCTCTTCTAGTGTGGTGTGTTGCATAATCCTCATCCCTAGACATCCCAGCTCCTTCCCTTGCTGTCAGTCTGTCAGTCTCTCTTGTGCTCAGGGAAGGACCTCTGGATTCCCCGTCATCATGCCGACCTTCACTATAGGAAGTCATGACCCCCCAGTTTGCCCCCCCCCCCCACCCCCGTTGCCTAGGGCACGCTGCCAGAGAGGTGTGTGTGTGTCAGTCAGTATAAATAGCTTTCAGCCTCCAGCTTCCATCAGTGTTGGGTTTCAAGGAACAGCTGCTCACAGACAGACAGATGGACAGTAAAACAGACAGATGGACAGTAAGAGAAGAAGTGTTGCAGTTTGACACGTGATGAAGATGATCTGGAAGTTTTGGTGTGATGGAGGTGGTTTGTCTTTTTAAACTGCCTGTTCTTTATGGCACCAATCTATCACCATGTTGCCATAGATGCACTTATAATTACGGTGGATATCAAAGATGACTTCAAGTTATGACCGACAAGTGACAAGTGTGTTACAAATTGGCTTCATAACCTCAGTGGGTCAGTTTGCATTAGTGACAAAAATTAAACCATATGATGATGATTCAATCTTTAACTTCTGATGTTCAGTCTGCATGACAACATGAATTAATTTTGTGTGTGTGTCTCTCTCTCTAGGCGAGGATAGCATTCCTGCAGGGGGAAAGGAAAGGTCAGGAGAACCTGAAGAACGACTTGGTCAGAAGAATAAAAATGTTAGAGTATGCTCTAAAACAGGAAAGGTAAGAAAATATTAATAATGCTACAGACCTCTGAGGTACATTACTCTTGTAGCCATGCTGCTTAAATTATGCTTTTTTTCATCCCTGTTATAATTTTCCAAATTAACTTTCAGTTTGAAAGTTAAATTCTGTTTCACTTGGAATCTGCTCCAGAGAGATCATCACAGTCAATGTTTGGCTGAACTCTCTTCTTCCTTTATTGAAATAAGTTATTGTTGATTCAAAATGTGCTAAGCTGGAAAAACTTTGGTATAGCATCAAAACTTTGCATATGATTTGTCGTAAAGCAAAGATTTGTATTTTGTGGCTATGACGTATTGTTGTTTTATAGATCTGCTCTGTATTAACTTGACTGACTTTTCTGATTATGTTTTTGTATGTTAACATGTTCTTTTTTTTTTTTTTTTTTTTTTTTTTTAAATTCCTCCTCAGAGCAAAATATCACAAGTTAAAATATGGAACAGAGTTAAACCAGGGGGAGATGAAGATGCCAAGTTTTGAATCAGGTTTGTGATAAATCACATCAAAGGACTGTCACAGATCACGTTTTAGCAGCTTCATTCATTAACCTGCAGTCTGCTTTGAGATTTGCAAAGTATTTATTTTTAGCTGTTGTGGTGTTAAGCTACACTAAAATGAAAAATGAACTACAGTAATGCTGTGTAAATGCAATTAATTGACTAAACACCCAACCCATTATTTAAAGATGCAGGCTACAAGAAGGACTGTTGATGTAGCCAAAAGCTTTAGTAATTAGTAATCATTGATTATCATGATGACTTAATGGCATTGTGAAGCTATTGAAAGGGACTTAATTATGGACCATGGTTCCTAGGTTTGGGACAGGAAATTATAGGATTGAGGACAATGATGGGACACTCATACAGTGTTTTCCCCAAACATACAGTATACTTGGTTTGTCCAGGTATATTTGGCCACTTGTTTTTTGGTCACTTGACCTAAACACCAACACCAATAAACTGTACATTACCCTCTTCCACAAAAGTTTGTCTTCTAGAGACCTGATGATTTTTTTGATTACGAGTTACAAATGCAGTGTGGGTGTAAAGACAGATTAGTGAGAAGATAAGTCTCCATCTCCGGACGAAGTTTGATGTTCATTAGTCTCATTTAGCCTCTTGTTAGCAACTGGCTTGTTTAAGACGTTAAACCACACAAACAATGGGTGTGAGGCCTTTATTGATGACTTATGTCGAAAACCTGCCTCAACTACGTCACTTTGTTTAAAGTACAGACCTTATTGTAGGCTTTAAAGCAAAACCCCATTCAAATAACTGGGGGAACAGGAAGTGATCAGTAGTACTCGTTCCTATTCAGTACCTGATTTGAACCAAGTAGCTGTTGGACAACAATGTGTTCCAAAGTCAATAGGCTGTTAATATGGAAATTCACAACAGCTAGCACACAAATGTTCTATTTACACAGCATATTTGGCCGAAATGCTCAATAGTCCAGACTTAATAAGCAAATTTACTGTTGTGCCCTGCTCCTGACATACACGCACCCTCTGCAATCACTGCAAGTTTCATCACGTTCTTTGGTAAAGGTCGAGCTCTGCTGAGTGTCAGATGTGAAGCATGTTTATTTGAAATCATCCAGTAGGTAGCGTGTTTGTCTGTAGTTCCTCATTGTCTCTTCTGTGCTTCAGACACCAAAGACTCAGAGATTTCTGCTGTTCCTGCCAACAGTCAGCTCACCTGGAAACAAGGAAGACAACTCCTCAGACAGTAAGAGCACACATGAGTTCAGTGTTAAATACTGTTGCCGTCAGCAACGGCATGATGACCATATTTCCACCTAATCCCTTCTAGACTCTGTGTCGCTGTCAAACCTTTATTGAAAGTTTTAGAGAATCTGAAGCAAGGGCCAACTCATAAATATTATTATATATGCAGTCCTAACCTGAATTTTTGCTTAAATTAAAACTGCAGCTGATGACTGTCAGTATTAATTAGCTTGTTCATTAGTTTATCTGTTATGTTGTAAAATATTAACAAATGCTTGTCAAATTCTGCAGAAAATTAACAAATTAGTTGAATGATTATTGAACAAATAATGATTAGTAACTAAATGATTAATTTATATGAATCTTTTTTTTTTTAGAAAATGTACCATAAATTTCCTGGTTCCAGCTTCTCAAATGTGCAAAGGTCCCACTTTCCTGTATTTACTTTTTAAACAGAAATATATATTTTTTAATACTTAGTTTTTGAACTCTTGGTCAGATAGAACAGCTTATTTAACGTCGCTTTTAATCCATATACGGTTTTTATTTATTTATTTATTTTTTTCATCAAAAAGAGATCACACCGTTATTGATACAATAATGAGAAGGTTGATCAATTATGAGAATAACTGTTGGCCACTTATCTCCTTGCATTGTCTGACTATAATCAAAATCCACCACGTGTCCATTTGAATGTGATAGGAAAATGTGTTCTGGATTTTCAGGTACCTACAGGAAGTAGGATACACAGACACGATTCTGGATGTTCGTACTCAGAGGGTCCGCTCTCTACTTGGCCTGTCAGGTTCCGAGCAAAACGGTTCTGTTGAGAACAAGAACTTGCAGCATCTGATCAATGGGACAGAGCGCCGCAAAGACAAGAGGTTTGTATCCTCACTCACACACACACACACACACACACACACACACACACACACACACACACTGTGTGCATGGGAGGTCCAGAGATGTGACACTGTGTTTTTGTGTCCAGGAGTCCAGGTGATGTTCTGGAGACATTCAACTTCTTGGAGAACCCAGAGGACAGTGATGAAGATGAGGATGAGGAGGGAGACCTGATGGATGATATCAACACAGACAAACACCACAGACCTAAGAAACACAAGTCCAAGGTACAAACACATTGATCTTTCTGTATCTATGAGGACATTCATTACTGCAATTTATCCCTTTACCCTGTAACCTGTAACCGTCGCAACAAAACCAGTCAGATTTGTATTTGTCGCATCTTTCATAACTGTATATGTAGTTCAGAGTGCTTGACAGATGACTGACAATGTGATAAATAAACCAAACAACAGCAATTTGAGCTTCTGTCAGATCCTCATCAGGCTGGTCCATAATAAAAACGAAGAACTTCATCACTAAGTTTCTGTTTGGCACTTTGGACGGCTCAAAGTGGACCTGAGAGCACATCCATGTCAGATAAATTGTTTGGCACAAGACTATAAAACAGATATAAAAGTGAGAAAAAGGATTTAAATAAAAATAGTAAAATGTGACGGGCATGTTTAACTCCCAGCCTCACTTTAACTTTATTCTACTTCAAACTCCTTCTGAAACGGCCTTCTGAAAATCAACGGCTTATCCCCTCGGGTGTCATCACAGCGGAACATGTTCCGCACCGTGATTCCGCATGTGTTTTTTACACTGGATGCCCTTCCTGCCGCATACCTCCCATTTTTGTCCGGGCTTGGGACGGCACAGAGGTTTCCCTTGGTGGCTGAGTGGGGCCACACCTGGTGGGGTGGGATTTGAACTCGCTGCATTCCAAGCAAATGCTCTACCACCAGCCATAAGACACCAGGCCCCCTACCTTAAGCGGGCTTCTCACCTTTCTTAATCTCTTTTTACTCCTCCAGGTTGGGAACGAGGGCTTGGCGTCAGAGGACGATGCTGACACTGAGGAGGCTCTGAAGGAGTTTGACTTTCTGGTGACGGCAGAGGACGGAGAGGGAGCGGGCGAGGCTCGGAGCTCTGGGGACGGGACAGAGTGGGGTGAGAGACACGGGGCATTTCAAACCTGTGGGGTTAAGTCCAGTTCACTGTAACTCGGGGTCTTCTTCCTTATTGATACCATTTTGTTTGATAGGTATAAACACCACATTTGTATCAACTTCACTGAGACCCTCAATGGTGACTTGAACTTTTCATTGAAATTCAAGTATAAAAAGTTATTTTCTGTTCTCTCTGTTAGCGGAACCTCTACCATTTCCTACTGGTAGGGGAAAGTCCTTTCTGTTGGGGGGTTCGGACGACGTCTTGGAGAGTGTGCTAGGGTTGGGCGACCTTGCGGACCTCACGGTCACCAATGATGAAACGGACTACAGCTATGATGTGAGAGTCAAACAGAACCAGTACTGTACTGTTTAAAATGATCCATTTGCTGAATAATTTAATCACAAAATGCATTTATTTACCCCAGCTGCCATCCAATAAAGAGTCTTCATTCAGAAAGACGTGGAACCCAAAGTACACGCTGCGGAGCCACTTTGATGGTGTGCGAGCGCTGGCCTTCCACCCTGTGGAGCCCTGTCTGGTCACCGTGTCAGAGGATCACACACTCAAACTGTGGAACCTCACAAAGACTGTCCCTGCCAAAAAGTATGTCTACACTGCCTCCAAACCCCAACACATACTGAAACCTGAATATCTGACTGTGATTTGTGGCTCAACTACACCTTTCTAACCCACAAAGTGAATATACATATGCATGTGCAGAGGAAGTTTCCATTGAGTTCTATCTTAGCTTTTTTAATGGGGGGTTTAGTGTTGCACTAGTGTTAGTTTGGCAGCTCATTCCACCATCTTGGGGCCACTGAGCTGAAGAGCCTTGCTTGGGATGATTTGCTGTGGTTAAGGGACCACCAAACCCTGTTTGTTAGCAGAGCTCAGTGGGTGGGAGGGACTGTAGACCTGGATGAGTACAGGTAGGCTTTGAACCTGATGAAACCACAGTGCAGAGATCTGAACACGGGTGGCTTTTTCTTTTCTTTTCTTTTTTTTTATCAGGTTTTTTTTAGCTGATCAAAAATGAGACATGCTGTTGCATTTTGGATCATTGAGAAGTTTGTGCAGCTGATTGTGCAGTTGCTTTGAATGTGCAGCCCCTTTCAGTGGGGCAATGCACTTGTAGAGACGAGATATGACTGGTGCCTGCAACAGAATTCAGGCGAAATATTCAGGTAGGCTTTGATCTTTCTGATGTAGAGAGCAAATCTGCTGGCAGAGACAAAAGAGGTGTGGCCAGCAAAGCTCAGCTGGTCTTCAATGATGACCCCCAGATTTGGTGCAGACTTTGTGGGAACAATCGGTGAAGATCCTAAGTTAAAGATGTCTTTCTGTCATACGGGCAGAAATTATGAGAAAGTGGCATCATCAGGTGGAAAGAACTGGAAGAGCTCTGTGTGTTATTGGCAGAGCAATGATAGAAAAAGCCGTGTGAGTGACAGAACCCAGGGATGTAGTGCAGCTAGAAAACAGAGAACTGAACCTGTGTTACACTGTGGAGACGCTGTGACACGATACCTCGAAGGTTCATCCAGATAAGATCACGAGTGAGACTGTGTGGAGAAGAGGATGTGGTGGTTCACGGTGTGAAAGGCTGCAGATGGACAGAGTAGGATTAAGGTTTGTGTTTGTGTGGAAGTAGAACCAACAAAGGTTTAGATATTATAATATTATAACAGGAGAAATGCTGTTTGTAACACATCTTTGTATCTGGGCAAACTTGTATAAGCTTCTTACCTGATCCCTACGTTTAAGTGAAGTTGATGCAGGCAGCTGCTTCACTTACTCTTCTCATCGTGTGTTTGCTTAGCATTTTCTTCCCAGGTCCTTTTTATTTCCAGTCTAATTTTGAAACTAGTGAAAGGAAGAAAAGTGGATCAACATCTATTTGTAGATGATCTGCTGCTCAGTTTTGTGGAACAGTGGAATTTACATTCTTCTTGTCAATCAATCGTATTTGAATGTGTTTTAGCAGTAAATCCCTCATTAATTGAGGCTCTATTTTCTGTACATCAGTTCATTTACAGACAGTTAAATGTTCATCTTTGACTCATGTCATCAGGGCAAAAAATGTATCGCAGACTTTCTCATCCTGCAGCTCTTACTTCTTCCCGTCTTCTTAGACCCGATGGATCCTTCTGTATTTGCATCTCATTTTCCCCTCAGCACAGCTTTTCTCCTGAATGTCAAACACAGAGCCCATCAGTGACTTACAGCTAATTCCTCCCAAGAATCGCTGCAATACACTGCATCCAAACTGAGCTCAGCTTTGACAACAATGCTGTGGTAAATAACCATGTTTAACTTTCCTCTACTTTCCAGAAGTGCCTCGTTTGATGTGGAGCCCATCTACACGTTCAGAGCCCACGTGTATGTATCTGCATTCACGAGTCCAATGTTGCTATTGTTAGTAGATCTTCTTAAAGGCCTGTCGAGGGCTGGTGATGTCTGAGTTCTCCAGTTAAGACAGTTTCTCATGATATTGTTGGAAGCTAGGAAGCTTTTGAAGGTCTCAGTCTCTAATGATGGTCTCTGCTTCAGTGGTCCGGTGTTGTCGTTAGCGATGACTTCCAGTGGCGAACAGTGTTTCAGTGGAGGCATCGACTCGACCATCCAGTGGTGGAACATCCCCAGCTCTAATGTGGACCCCTACGACACCTACGGTACACACACACACACACACACACGCCCTTTTGTGTTTCTGAACTGAAAAAAAGTTTTTACTTTCTTGAAAATAAGGATATTTCTTGTATGTCCTCACCTTTTAAAACCTATTCACACTTTCTAAAACATCATTTTGATTTCAATAAATGTCAGCACTTTCAAAGAGTCTTTTCTGACTCAGAAAAGACTCTGACTGTCCATCTTTTTAATATTGATCTTCTCATAAAAACTTTTTTTTTTAATAGACAGCTTTTCAATGTTCCAAAAACAACATTTTTCCAACAACATGCTAATTTTGAAAAACGAAAGAAGAAAAAAACTTTGCAAAAAGGTCTCGATTTTTAAAATCGTATCTTCCCTGGCTGTGTACATTTGCTCGTGGGACTTTATAACAATGACGTCCTTGGAAATGCACACACATCCAAACAGCTTCAAAGGTAGAGACGCTCAAACGCTGCTCTCGGCATTAAAGTTGTATTCATGTAAACGCTGCATCCGGTGTTAATGGTTTAATGCTTCATCCCCATGATGGTAATTTTATTTCTAAGTAGTTTGTTTAACAGCTGAAAGTGGAAACAGGGTGAAACTGTTTCCTACACTGTTAAATGGAACCATGTACAGGTGGCTTTTGTGCATGATCTCAGTCCTAGTTCAAATATGTTCTAACTTTATGAATATGTCCTATTATTCAACATAAGTCAACATATCTGAATATTTTCAAAATTAAGGAGCTGAGTAAGTTTGCAAAAAAGTCCAAACACTGAATAAAACTCGACATTTGCAGTGGACATCTGTAAAAAGCAGGTTTTTGGAAATGTTGCCAAAGAAAAGAACAAAAACGATGGATTTTTATAAACTCCTCCTATGTTTGTCCTTGTCCATCAGATCCCAGTGTCCTGGCAGGGTCATGGGTGGGGCATACAGATGCTGTGTGGGGACTGGCTTACAGCGGCATCAAGAACCGGCTCCTGTCCTGCTCTGCCGATGGCACAGTAAAACTGTGGAACCCGATGGAGAAAAACCCCTGCATCAGCACTTTCAACACAAACAAGGGTGAGACAGATGGGATGATGGACAGACCGTCCCCCGGAGAAGACAACGTAGCACTACAAACACCTTCCACTTATTATGTCTGTGTGTCTGTCTGCAGAGCATGGTGTCCCCACGTCGGTGGACTTTAACGGCTGTGATCCTGCTCACATGGTGGCGTCCTTCAACAGTGGAGAAGTAGTGGTGTATGACCTGGAGACTTCCCAGCAAGCACTGCTGCTGAAGGGCCAGGGAGACAGCAGTAAGAAGACAAAGACACACAAACTCACACTAAACATAGGCAGTGATGTGTAGTAATGTTTTCCTGTTTGTCTCCTCAGCCGTCCCAGGTTCAAGTCATATCAATAAAGTGGTCAGTCATCCCACACTGCCAGTCACTATTACCGCTCATGAAGACCGACACATCAAATTCTACGATAACAAGTCAGGTCAGTCTGCTTCATTATTTCTTGGTGCCTCCCTCTTTCTTTTCGTATTGCTGTCAGGAGCTAAAAGCAGGGACATGCATAGAAAGTGTGATTTAATCATGACAACAAATCCGACCAAGCCAGGTCTCTAATAATACTGTAGATTGTCGTCTTGTCACCATGGAATAAAAATCATGAGTCGTTGAGTTTCCCTCAACATGAGAGCGACGCTTGGTGTCACCTTTCTGACTTGTCCTCTCTGTCTCAGGTAAAGTGATCCATGCCATGGTAGCTCACCTGGATGCAGTGACCAGTCTGGCTGTGGATCCTAACGGGATCTATCTGATGTCCGGCAGTAAGTCTTTAAATCTGCAGAATCTGCGATGGTTTCATTTCCAGAAAAATGTTAAACTTGTCCAAAACAACTGGTGTCCTGTGAGAGTCAGTTCTTCGTCCTCTTTTCGTGTAGATAAGTCGACTTGTTAAATTCAGACAGTTGTGAACATGAGCCTGTTGATTCCGACCGAAAAAGAAAAGTTGGGAAGCATTGTCTTCTGTTACAGTTACAGTTAAATGTGAGCTGGATTCACATGGATTTACAGTAACTGCATTACTCCAGTGCAGGTTAATGCACTGAATGACATGATGGCAAATATTCCTCTCTTCCTCAGGTCACGACTGCTCTCTACGTCTGTGGAACCTCGACAGTAAAACGTGCGTTCAGGAGATCACAGCTCACCGGAAGAAGAGCGAGGAGGCCATCTACGACGTGGCCTTCCACCCCTCCAAGGCCTACATCGCCTCTGCCGGAGCCGACGCCCTCGCCAGGGTCTACGTGTAGACGAGAACAGCAGGAAGAAGCAGCATTCATCTGCGTGGCAGGAGAATCTGAGATGCAGGGAGAGAGACAGGCTGTTCACACACAAACAAGATGCAGGTCTGTTCAGGTCTCTGAACACAGTAGCTATTAAAGAGAGACTGGATGTGGGGAGGATCTCCACTGGACAACACACACGCACACACAGATGCGCACACACACAAGGTTTACTTCAAGAGGTGGAGGGGTGTGGTCTCCTCCGAGCAACTGAAGAGACAGCGATGTTCAGCTGCAGAAACAGTTTAAACCTGCAGGTTGAAGCTCACCTGCAGCTCACTTGTCCCCCCCATCTGCAGAGTCCTGAATATGGCTCTCCTGACACTACAAGAAGTTGCCCCCATCCCCTCTCCCCTTTTTGTTAACACTAATTTGAGTTCCTGAAGCTGGGACAGGAGCAAACTCAAAGGAAAAATCCCTCAAAGCAGCTTAGTGACGTTGGGGTTTCTGTCTGTGTTCGGCAGTTTGCTGTGTTGTTTTTCGTCTGGTGACAAACTTGCCAACAGAAACGGCAGTGACATCACATCCAGATGTTTCCACGTGTGAGTCCTTCTCTAGTGAATGCTTGGAATCAGTCCCTCGGCAGGAGAGCGAATATGCAGGCAAACGGGGAAAAGCCCACAGCGTTTGAGTTTTCCACAAACATAATAATGTTCCACATTAAAGGCTGAGACTGATTTTCTTTTTTTTTCGGATTGTTATTGTCAACATTTCCCATACAGAGGCTCAAACCATCATTGGATTGTTTCTCTCGTTTTGTTCCACACGCATTAAAAACCATGGGCCACTCGGCCGCACTGGGGAACACATTGCTTCCTCCCGGTGTTTCTTTGAACAAAGCTGCAGATAGTGGAGCGTTAACTTGTACGGGCACAAAATGGGCCCCAGTATCTAGTTTCTTGTGAATCAGCAACGTGTGGGTCCGAGCATGTTTTTACATTCTCTGCTTATACGACGTACCTGCCGCCACCAGTGTCACAGAACAGACAATGGTGTCGATTTGTTTTCAGGGGTCTGTTCAGTTCTGACTCTGCAACGCAAAATATGTCGGAGACAACAATGATCAACTTTTCCTCCATTTGTATAAAATTCCTTCACATAGTGAATTGGACATCAAGATGATCTGACTCTTATCTCAGCTGTCACCTGCACTGTGAAAGAGCATATTTGCATCAGGTTTTTCTGCTTACTTGTGTATCTGGGCTTTATTTGCATCTGTAGAACAGCAAAGTCCAGTCTCATTCACAGTAAACAGCCCCTTTGCTGTGTTTTGTGAATTCATGTGAACCTGTGTGGCCCCAACATCCATAACATCTGAGCACTGCTCTGTTGAAGTACCTCGTTCTTCTTAGCTGTACGTGTAATGCTGACACTGGGTGACAGTTCTGAACCTACAACGCTGGGACAGGATCTTAGTTGGAAGGGATGGGTTTGTAGAACTGCACTTGCATGAGCTGAAGTGTTCAGAAGGGGACATTCAGCAGACACGTGCTGAGGGCAACAGACGCTATTTGTTCCTGGGTGGACGAGGCATCAAGCTTTTTAGCCCAGAGGACAATGGCTGCTAATTCACGGTTACCTGCTGATGTGACAGAGGCGTCTCTAAAGCTGTAGATAACTTAGGGAAATAGTGCAGCAGCACCTTGAATCATAACCTTTTTGTCCTCATGTTCATCTCAGTTGTTGGTCTTTTAATGGGATTTGTTGACAATAACAAAAACACAGGAAATCACTGGGCTTGTCCTTTAACTCCTTTAAAGGATGCTGCAGCGGTCGGTCAGCTGACGGTTGATTAGTTTTTACAGAAAACTAAGGAACAATGAGATTAGTTTTTGTTTCCTAGTGTATTTTACAAAGTAGAAATGTTGCACAAACAGAATCCAACCAGTTAACAGGATTTTCAGCGTAGTCACAAGGCTGCCAGACTCCCTGCTAATGAATCCTTTTTGCAGTCATTCACCAAACAAAAACGGTGATCAGTGACTTGTTGCAGCTTCTGTCTCTGACAGGCTGCTTTTTTTTCTGTTCTGTGTCAATCAACTGAAATTCTTTAGGCTGCTCGGACAAAGCGAGACATTTGAAGACATAACCTTGGACTCTAGGGAAGCTGGGACAGTTTAAACCATTTTGAACCAACATGTTGTGGACAGCATGGTGCAGTAGCCTGACATTGAAAAGCCTCTTACCTCCTTGCCAAGTCATTCAGGGTTGTTTTCAGTGCTGCTAAAAGAGCAGCAGCTGAAGCTGAGCAGCATCGGTCGATAAACTGAGTGTTGTCAGCTCCTCCTGCTGTGATGACGGCTTGTAGAGCAACAGCAGCAGCTGAAAGTTCTTGCAGCTGCCGTGAAGTGTCAGTACGCTCTGCCGTCGCCAAAGTGGAGGAAATGCGTAAGAAGTCCAGAAACAAGACTTGAGCCTGGAAGATGATGCAGGGTGGAAACTACACTGTTGTAGCGCGTCACAAACCGAACAGAAGAACATCTGAGAGGGATTTTTCCTTTAAAGCATCGATCTCCAACTGCTGGAGAGTTGGAGCGAGAAGTTCAGCTGGATTCATCACAGGAACAGAACGTTAGAGGTTTTAACCTGTTGTGGTTTTTCTCTCTTTACGTTTTAAATAAACGAGAACCAAAGTTTCAGGAAAACACTGACACAAAACCTCTGGTCTCAGATTTTAGCCAGTTTGACTTTTTACTCTATTTTAAAAAAAAATATTTCAAAGTTAGAAAAACCAAGCTGTTGAGTTAGTTTCTAAATATTTCAACCACGTTGGGTTAAAAATCTAATTTTCTGTTTCTTTCCACCTCAGCCCCTGGTGGGCCAATAAGAGCCCTGTTTAGACCCCCACCTATGTAATGAGTGAAGGGATTCAGACATACAGCGTTACCATAGTTCCACGTGGACGTTTGTGTAAAATAAATCTAGTTTTTATAATCAATTTTTTTAAATGTCGCGTTCACATCAAGGAGGTTTCTGGCTCTTCTTTCCCGTCCAGTCCTGCCATTACGTCTACTTCTGATTGTTTCTCTGTCACGCGACGAGCCTCAAACCATGATGTGCGGATGGAGTCTGGTCCTAGTGAGAAACTCTGGGTTCGGTTTCCAGATCCCAACACATACTTTAAACGTAGAGAAGAAAGGAGAGAGGGAGGTGCTGAGGAGGAGCTGTGATAGTGGCATCGTTGTGTCTGCATCTGTCCTGATTAATCATTCAGCCATTATTGAGGATTCATCCATGATGGACACAGGCCCTCGTGACAAGCTTTTTGTTGTCTTTGTAGATGTGTGAGGTTCATTCATACAAGCTAAGAAGTTTCTAACACACAAGTCATTCAGCATAAGTAAAGCAATCAATAAAAAAAACAAGTTCGTTTTCGTATTTATAGTAAAATAGATGTATTTACAAAAAGTAATGTGTCCACTGTTCCTACGTTAAAAACCTGTGAGGATTTAAATCATCACATGAAATATTGGCTGCAGTGGTCCACAGGCCAAAATCTCACTCAAAAAATGTTCATTTCTCCTATTTATTGCAGTTTTTTTTTAATCTTAGAAATCCTCGAAACTAACAGTTAAACACGCTGTATTTGTTGCTGCCCAAACACCAAATTATTTTCTAATAAACTGTAAAGACTCATGTTTTTAATACTAGTTCTTAAGCAGTAACTGTTAGAAACTGCCATAAAAAGTACAGCATTTCCTTCTGTATGTTAAGATGGAAAAGCTCAGTTGTAGTTAAGTAAATGTACATTAAATATTTGCAGTGGAACATGGAAAAAGTCAAAGGACAAGTACATTTTTGTAACTTCTCTTTCTTGGTTAAATGTGGTTCCTACAGAAACAAGTGTTATTACTTTGTACTACACATCTTTGTTATTCCATTACAAAGAACTTTGTTTAACACAGGTCCACAAATTGATCCATTGCTCGTCCAGTTATTTCTAAATTCTTGGATATTGTTCGGATAGTGGCTGCACATGCAGAATGTGTGGACAGTAAGGACAGTCAGAAAACAAATGGACAGTAAGGACAGACAGAAAACAAATGGACAGTATGGACAGACAGAAAACAAGTGGACAGTAAGGACAGACAGAAAACAAATGGACAGTAAGGACAGACAGAAAACAAATGGACAGTATGGACAGACAGAAAACAAATGGACAGTAAGGACAGACAGAAAACAAATGGACAGTATTGTCAGGGAGTAAAAACTATTTGCTTAAATTAAGCAGTTGGAACGTTGATAATTATTGGAAAACACACCTGTAAAACGACATAGAACTGAAAATAAGGTCAGAAATGTTCGTCCTCTTCTGTCAGACATGACGAAGAGTCGTGTGTGTGTGTGTGTGTTAATGTTCAGTATTTGTTCTGACTTCCTCTGTGCAGAATTGCTTTTGCTACAGCTGAGTTTTACTGAAACATAATTATTTCTAAAGTAGTTACTCATGAACATTGTGGCCAGTTATAAAACTGTAGCGACTTGCTGTTAACATGTCTTGAATTGGACCAGTAAAGAACGTGTCCCACTTTACAGCTGGGATGTTTTAGTTTAAGGGCCAACTAGTTTTTAAAAAGCGCGAGTTTGTGGGGTTTGTGAACGCAGCACAGGTTTCAGCCTGTGGCTCTCAGCATGTAAACGGGTGCTGATGCTGAACTCTCCTCCTCGAGTCCAGACTTCATCTCTTGTCACTGCTGCTCCTCCTCTTCCTCCTCGTCTGTCTTCATATCACTGTGTGATTTCTCTCTCATTGTTATTCATACGTTTGACTTCAACAAGCCGGAGTTCGTCATAATCGTTAGACGGTTTTATTCTGGGTTTTGAGCTCCAGCACAAAATGTGTGAAGCTCCTGAGCTGCTCCCGGTCACGGGGAGTCTGATGTTTATCGTTGTGGTTTGTTCTGATCCACGGTTTTGTTTGTTTTTAATTTAATTTTTTTTTAACTGAAGGGATTTGTAGCACAAGTGGCTTCTGATTTATCACAGATCTTTTATTTTCACTCTCGCTACAACTTAACTGTGTAACTACAGACTTTCTTTGTTTGTGTAATGCATGATTAATACAATAAAAGTATTTTTTCTAGTCTTCCAAAAAATGGATACAAAAAATCTGATCAGTTTGCAAGTTTTGATGAGTTTTGTAATTTTTTTTTTCTTTTTGATTTACAAACTATGAAACAGCAGATTTTAAAGATTGTACCACATAGCAACTGTTGAAATGTATATAAAATGTCTATAATAACTATTAAATGGTGAACCTGTACAGAGGCTGCTGCTCCGATCCTCATTCTGTCAGAACCAGCTCGACCAACAATCTGTGAGGTTGTTTTGGCTGCTCTGGATTGTGAATGTGTGTAGAGACAAATTACATGAAAGTGTTGCGCGTGTATAGAATATCTGTAAATGGAAGATCTGGTCTTCAACAAGTCGCGTGTACAAACGAGCACAGTTGTATCTGTGAACACGTAACATGCACAGCGCCGGTGACCTTAGATTTCATTACTGCCTGAAGCTCCTTCAGCAGCACCAGACCTTCCTCCTAGAACCAGCTCAGACAGGTTCTCCGCACGTCCGGTGTGAACATCTCTGAGCTCGTTCCATCCGAGGATTTATCGAGGTCTTCTGCGACAAACTTGGGAATTAATTTTGCCTCCATGATTTCACACAAAGCATTTTCCCAGGAGGATGCGACGAGGCTTTTTTGGTTTGAGCTTCATTCCAGAAGCTTCCTGCTTTAGACCCTTCTTCTGCTTCTCTAGCCATGAAGCCCAGGTAGCTTTGTGTTTACCTACAGGTTTGTGAGAAATCTTCAGGAGGCTCATATTTCTGCCATAGAAGCAGAATTGACAGGCTTGGTATAAAGAAGTGAAGCGGGACACTGGTCAGGACATTTTTGTGGACCAAAGCTCGAGGATGAGGTGAGTAAGCAATTTCAATTTCAGTGTAAATACGTCATCCAAGCAAAGACGATAATTAGAATAAAACAATATCAAGAGGATCAATCGTCACTTCAGTGATGTTTGTGAAACAGCAGCTTTTCTTTAAATCCTGTCACAGTGAACAGCTTCCGAGCCTCTGGACGCAGCTGGGCGGTGATGTGCAGCACCACCTGCTGCTGCGGCTCTGGAAACTCCGGGACACAGACAGAGACACAGGTGCTTGGAGAACCTCACTTAGACCAACACATCCTTCTCCCGCTTTCTGCATATTTCAGCAAAAACGCGTAAAAACAACAGAGGACAGACTGAAGACAGTATTGTACAGTCTGATGGATGAAGGACAAAGACGTTTCACCCTGTTAATGACTTCGCTCTGAACAACATTTCCTCGCTGTTGTCCTCATCGTGGATCAGCTGATCTGAGTGAGTGTTTTTGTCCACTTCGTTTCTGGTGTGAGGGAGATGAAGAGGACAACCCGAAGTAAACCTGGACACAGTCTTGGCTGTTCATGATGTTTGTGTGTGTCTGTCTCCATTGACCTTGACCTGACTTTGAGTTTATTTGTGGTTGTTTTGCATCACGTCACGTTGACAACATTTTGTCCTCTAATGATATTTGCTGCCTCTTTGTGATGTAGATGTTTTGTCTTCTTTGTTTTAAATACATCTGATCCGTAACTTCCTGTGAAGTCAGACTCACGGAAAACACGGAAAGTTTTTGAACGAGGCTCGTTCTTCTAACAAAGACTCTAACTAGACAGTAGAACCGATGTTTCATTACTACGTTAAACGTTGTAATGTGACAAAGACTAAAACCTGTAGGACAGTGCAGAGTGTAGCAGGTGGGGAAGCTCCAGTCTAAACCAAGTTAGATTTATTCTACTTAAAGAACTAAATGTAAAAGTACTAGTTTTTATTTATTTTTATTCTTTGGGCCTTAATCCACCTGTGAACGTTAAGGCCTCAGAATCTACTTCACTACATGAAAAGTACCTCTTGAAATTTTTAGTATTAAGTACTTGCTCTAAAAAAGTCAATATTTCCTGTTTATGACTAAAAATGAGTTACATGAAGATCGTAAGTGTAAAAGTCTGTGTGTTCATGTCTGACCTGCAGACTTTTAATCCTCTTGTCCAACGTCTCTTTCATTTGTCTGTAATGTCCATTTGTCTTCCCCAGGTGGTCCAGTTTTTTAAGCCCTCGTGCCTGGTGGTACCTAAGAGCGGTCTTCTTCAGCTTCCCCGGGTCCTCCAGGACCAAGGCAGCCCTCTGTCCATATACAGAGACAGGAGACAACACTGAGACGAGTCGGACGCAGCCAGGGCAGCGTTTGAAAAGATTCAGTTTGGACAGACCCTGCCCTTTTTTTTTCTGATCCACTGTGACCAGACAACTGGTGCTGATGCTGGGCCAACATCTGCTCCCTGAAACACACAACAGACACGTGGGGGTCAAAGCCCAGTCGTTGTTGAGGTGATCTGTCCTCAGGCCCAACATTTCTACACATCTACAGCTGAATCCAAATGTCCAACGTGTGGACTCACAGACTTTGGTCATGTGTAGCATTTTAGCTGCTCTCTATGAATTTGTCTGTCCTCACGGCCGCTGCAGGGACGTCAGCTGTCTGTTCTGCTGAGGTTAACGCTGCCGACCGACGCTGTCTCCCGCAGACACTGAAAACCAACCAAACCAACAGGAAGCGTGAGACAGAGGGACAGTTTGATTGGACGAGAAGCGGGCTGGAATCTCCGTTCACCTCGCTGATCCTGTCCAGGTTGTCCAGCTGCCTCTCGAACGTCTGAGTGTGGATCACGTGCTGTTTACGAGGATTAGCGGCTCGAGTCTGATGGAGAACCGTCGTCCAGCCTCCGGTGTTTTTCTGCTCCCTCTGCAGCTCGTCCTTAACTGTTTCATCCCACGTGCATCTTAAAACCACAAATACCCAAAATACCTCAGATGTACTTTAGTACACTGCTGCCAGTAATACTGAGGCTTTTCATGTTGCACATTTTACAGTTTTAACTTTGTGCCAGTTACAGCACAAACGCCACAGTGATGAAGATGAAGTATTCAGACGCCTTTTCGTTTCCTCACAGTCTGAACATGGACCCTGCGGACCCGCGTCCACCTTCAGTGAGTTCAGACCGTGTTAATGAACCTGCTGACAAACAGAACCCTGTCTGTAATGAAACCCACTCAGAACATTTCTCTGCTTTTCTCACCTGGGACAGAGTGTGGACATGCGTCTCCATGGCAATGACGCCAGCGACCCTGCGCCACGTCGCCATTTAAAGGTGAGATATTTTCAAAGTTTAATTAATGAATGTATTAATTAATTCCCAAACATGGAGCTTGTGGACTTCAAATGAGCAGCCCAGTTACTTTTCTGACGTGTCACGGCTACATTGTGACGTCATTATAATACAGAATACAGGTAAAACCTGTTTCACATTTTTCTTAAAAACTGAACTAAAGAAAGCAGGAATCTTCCAGAATTGAACCTGAACTTCACTGTTTGCACAGTGACAGAAATGTGTCACAACTTGATAAATAATCACAAGGTCATTTTACACAAAGCAAAAAGAGAATTTGTAGCTGACTCAGCAAAGTAATCCTAAAAACCTCCAGCCTGAAAAGTGACTTTCTCCAGAAGAGGTTCAAACAGGTGACAAGTCCAAGTTTAACCTCAGCAGATAAGATGCAGAGACTTTAACTTGGTGGTGTTGTTGTTGAATCTGCAGCTCTGACACAAGATGGCGCCACATCTCTAATGGTTTCAGCTTCAACGAGCAAGAGACTGATGGACGCACCGTAAAAATAACGGTTCTTTATTGGGAAACACAGGTAATAAATACAGACCACTCCCCATCCCGACCCCACCAGAGGATTCCTTTACACAGAGACCCTCTGCAAACAGGACCTGCTCATTTCAGATGTTGTTTTACAGGAAATCTGAGAAACAGGCACATTTCTTGGTGGAAATATTTGAATTTATGTGTAAAAGAAAATCAAAGAAAGTTTTGAGCAGAAATGTGTCCACATACTTCTGTCCCAAACCAAATCTGCATAAAATCTGAGTGGCTCCTACACGTTAGACGTCTGACTCCAGTCCTACAGCTGCAGTATGTTTAATCTGAATCCGTAGCTGCTTCACTTTTTTTGTTTGTTTGGGACAGAGACATGTGGATGTTCAGGATTAAAACTTTAAATATGTTCCAGTTGTCCATCGTCCACATAGAAACACATGGGACTGTTATCCCTGTAAATCTGTCTCTCTGAACCTCCTTATACATGAACACAGGTTATTAGCATTAGAATGAGCAGTTTGTGTAATTAAAAGAAAATGGATTACAATTAGAAAAATACACAAATGTTTCATCAACAAACCGTCTGATGCTGTTTTTCTAAACAAAAAGACAAAGATGATGAGAGAATTGTGACTGAATGAAATGTACGGCTTCAGTGCCCCAAACATCCTAAACTGAAGCTTTACGTCTTATTTCTCTTCACAGATTATCACATTGTTATCTTTC
This sequence comes from Channa argus, assembly GCF_033026475.1. Classification (NCBI taxonomy): domain Eukaryota; kingdom Metazoa; phylum Chordata; class Actinopteri; order Anabantiformes; family Channidae; genus Channa; species Channa argus. The sequence goes on along the minus strand of NC_090212.1, from coordinate 22,303,997 downwards.
CTCAAGTTGCCTTTGCTGAAGAAGCTGGAAGGTGAAAAGTTTCAGGGGTCAAAAAGTAAGTGAACCTTGAGTTTTATTACAGAGATCATTAACATATAAATGCCCAAGACAATTTACATAAAAATACAAATCAGTTTAAATATTTTAGGAGATTATCCTGTTTGTTCTCTGCACAGATGAGGTGAGAAAAATGGAGACAGACATAAAAAATAGTTTTAGTCCAGCGAGGACACAGCGTTTGAAGATAAACAACTCACAAAGGTCATGAAAACAGAAAACTGATTTATAAAATTATTCACTAGTTCACTGTTCAGTCAGTCATTACAACTCAACTCGTGTTTAGTGTGTGTAACCTGGACAATGTAATAATCAATAATAACATAATGTGGTTGTAGTGTAAAAACATTTTCATGGCTTTAATTTAAAGAAAACTTATGCGATTTTTATCGTGTTACTGTGAAATAGATTTAGACATTTACCACTAATAAAAAGAACAGTTCCAGTATTTTGAAATCTACTGTTATGAGATGAGATGCAGTTTCTTAGGATACAACATGAAGAGTTTGCTGCTAAAAGATGTTTGAAAATTGTAATTACAGGGTAAAGATGTAACAAAACATGATTTTGATAATGTCTCAAAAGGGATTTTTCTGGATGCAGTAGCTTCAGCACATAACCGTTTTATACCATTTTTTTTTTAATAGTTCGTTTCAAAATTAAAATTTCTGCTATTTTATTAAAACTATTGTCAATCCAAAATTAACAAATGTGTAACACATTAGCTGAGTGAAACATTTTATTGTCGTGTCAAAGTTAAGGTCACAATCTGTTGGACTATTAAAACTTTCGTCTCACAAGAAAAATAGTAGTAATCTAACTTTATTGAAAGAAAGTTGTGGGAATTAAGTCAATATTCTGAGAATTGTTGCACATTTTCTTAGAACAATGTCAGAATTTATTTGCACAAAATAAAGTCAAAATATCCGACATGAGAACACAAAGAATTTCAGATCATAATTTCCGGACATTGACTTTATTGTATCATTTTTAATTTTTTTAATTTGTCACACTGTAGTATTTAAAAATGACATAAGTTAATCTTTAATATAAAGTATATTACATATGACTGTAGGAGTTAGACACTAAAATGCTGTCGTACTAATGTTCCACTGACTCACTTCTAGGGGATTAGTGACTGATCCCACCACACAAACGACAGACTGCACAGTGAAGAGTGAATCATTTCAGTTTTGTTGTTTGGTGTCTTTATGTACATGTGGTTCTCTTCTATCTTTGTGAGGAAATTGTTCACCGCACACCAGGGACATTTAGAAAAACCAACTCGTGTATTTGATTCGCTTCCCTACTTGGTTTCGGGCTCTGCAATGCACGTGGAAACAGAATTGTATTGGTTTGCATTGGTGAAGCAGGACAAGCTCACTTCAAAATCCTGTGTGATTATTGATGAGCACTGTACCACTGCTGCTTCTGATGCATTTGCTGGTGTCGTTACAGGTACAAAGACAAGTGTGACCTCACACCAGGGACAGGTCCTGATGTGACGGCCTTCTGACAATCAATCAGCAGATGCCTCTGAAACAGAAGTGGTTGGTCACAACTCAGGGACAATGGCCAAGGTAAAGTAAGGATCCTCACAAAGGTCGAAGCTCAAACGAGTGTTCTCAGTTGTTCTCGGTGAAGTCTCTGCAGATACCTCGCACCACTGCTGGGATCAGCTCTGTGAGGCCAGTGAACTCTCTGGTGAAGAAGGTGTGGCTGTCCTTCGGCTCCGATGACATCGATTTGAGGTCTTCCATCGGGGCCCAGGCAACGCCCACAGAGAAGATGGTGATACCTGGAGGTCAGTGTACAGGAGAAAAAGGTGAGGAGTAACATTCAACATTGTTAGTAAAGTCCAGTCTCAGTCCCAAATTTGAAGTCAAGATGGTTTGTTCTGGATTGTGTGAAGGTTACAGTTCACTATAGATAAGCTGCTGTTTAACAGTGTCAGGTGTGTTGTGTGATAAAAGACTATCAGCGAGAATGAAAGAAAAGATGTTCAAGACGGTGGTGAGACCAGAGATGTTGTTCAGCTTAGAGACAGTGGCACTGAAGAAAAGAAAGGAGCCAGAGTTGGAGGTAGCAGAGCTTAAGATGTTGAGGTTCTCTATGGGAGTGACGAGGATGGACAGGATCAGGAATGAGGACATCAGAGGGACAGTTCATGTTAGATGTGTTGGAGATAAAGTCAGATTGAGGTGGTTTGGACATGTTCAGAGGAGAAACTGTGACTATATTGGTAGAAGGATGCTGAGGTTGGAGCTGCCAGGCAGGAGGTCTAGAGGAAGAGCAAAGAGGAGATTTATGGATGTAGTGAGAGAGGACATGAAGTTAGTTGGTGTGAGTGAAGAGGATGCAGAGGACAGAGTTAGATGGAGGCACAAGCTGCTGCTTGCACCAGACCAGAAGTGTTTCATTAGATTCAGCACATTGTTTATTTGTGACAGTTTCTATATTATTTGGTCGTAAAATCCATCATCACAAGGGGTTTTTCTCACTTTTCTGGCAGCTTTATATCAACGTGGATTCAGTGTATTGTAGGTTAAATGTCAATTTTTAATAAGAAAATAAATTGTAATATCAAATATTTTCTATATAATTATTAAGATTCTTGTCTCCCATAATTGAGATACAGACCTTTAATTTATAAATTTAGTAAGAAAATCACCTGTTTTAAAAATGCAGTTTAAATCATTACATTTGTAACATTATGGTAACACGCACCTTGTGTCTGTGCAGTCAGCGCTGGGCCTCTGACGTCGTCGTATGATTGTCCATCTGTCACCACAATCAGAAAGTTGCGACCCGGTCCAGTTCGTCTGGTGAACAAAGTCATTAACTTAGTTATAGTAGCTTCATATTTAGGCATTTTCCTAAAATAAAATCCATCCATCCATCATCTTAACAACTTATTCACACCTACAGGATTTAGAGTTGCATATTAGCCTAACATGGATGTGTTTGATATCATAAAATCATCATATGAGACAGTTTATTATTCTGACATTTTACAAAAAGAAGTTATTCTTATGGGAATGTAATTAGTATCAGTGGATACATATGAGGACTTGTATGCTGGGTTGGACAGTAAGGAGGGAGATGGTGGATTTGTACAGGTTGGTGAGGCAGAGAGAGAGATGGGAAGACGCAAGGAGTATTTTGAGTTGAATGATGTGGAGCAGGAAGTATCAAAGATTAGTAAGAGTGAAGTGGATGAAGAGTGGAAAGGCAGTTGGTCCAAGAAAGAGAACAACAGATGCAGTATTTGCTTTGAGGATGATGATGGAGAAGTACAGAGAAGGTCAGAGGGAGATGCATTGTGTCTTCATAGATTTAGAGAAAGTGTATGACAGGGTGCAGAGAGAGGAGCTGTGGTATTGTATGAGGACGTATGTTAGAGTGGTGCAGCACATGTATGAGAGCTGTAAGACCGTGGTGAGGTGGGCTACAGGTGGGACAGAGGAGTTCAAGGTGGAGGTGGGTCTGGTGATATGTAGTGAGAGCAGGGAGCAGGTGGAGGTCTGCTGTGGAAAACAGAGGAATGAAGCTTAGCCGCAGTAAGACAGAATACATGTGTGTGAATGAGAGGGACCCAGGTGGAACAGTGAGGTTACAGGGAGCAGTGAAAGGCAACAGCCCAAATAAGGAGGATACATCCATGTCAGGTGTGGTGTTACCTGAACAGCTTCTGGGTGGTGTAACTGATGGCTTGTCCGGTGGCTGTTCCTCCGCTCATATAGGAGATCCTCTTTAGAGCGTTGATGGCGTCCTCTTTGTTGGAGTGATCAAACAGGCCGAACTCCATCCTCTGGTCATAGGTAAACTGCACTGCACCTGGACCCCAACACAGTCACACTCAGTCAATGGGCTCATCAATCACTAAGCAAATGAAAAGGTTCCATAAAACTCGTGGAGCTAACCGACACGAGCTCCCACGTCCGAAATGTCAAAGCTTCTGGCGATTCCTGCCAGGAAGTCCAGGACCAGCTGGAAGTTACCATGGCTGACACTGGACGACCCATCGATAAGGAAGCCGATGTTGACCGAGTTGTAGCAGGTTTTACCTAGAAACACACAGAGAAATGTACTTTATATTAAACATCTGTTATTTCGTGAATATCATTATGTGCTTCTGCGTAACTTCATTAATAAAATATTAACTGTATTACTGTTGTGGACAGTTTGTTGAAATAAGCCTCAGTGATTTTTAAAATCCTGTTTAAGTCCTTAAGATAATTGAAACTACAACTATTCTGCATAATTATTCAAGGTTCTTGAGCTAAGCTGTACATTCTGCTATTTTTTTTTACCAGATTTATGCTACTGAGCCTCTTAAACTTTGGTGGTAAAACTAATAACTAGAATATATTTATTTAGGGTGTAGGGTTAAACTTACGGAGGGTTACAGTAAAAGCTAAAAACTGCCTTTAACAAGAAATGCAAGAGAAGTGTCTTACTGCAGAGCAGGCCGTCCAGCAAGCAGAGACGCTGACTGAGAGGTTTGACATGTTTGGTGGTACTGAACCAGCTGGGGAGCGAATAACTAAAGAATCCATTGTCTTTACACACTGCCTGCAGAACAGGAGGGACAGACGAGATCTCAGACATTTAGAAGAAGCGTTTAGAAAAGCGCAGAGTTTAGATGAGTGAAAATGAGTAAAGTGTGAACCTTCTTCACGAAGTCATTGTCTCGCACCATGGGAAGCTCCTCGGGTGCCGGTTTGGCCACAGACACCACGAAGACGTTGATGCCGGACTCTCGGGCCAACATGGCCGCTTGCTCCAGGTCGTCGGACGGCCATCCATCAATCAGCACCATCATCACCCGTGGGTGACCTCTCCTCCCCCCGTTCTCCAGGGTGAAGAAGGTCTCTGCTGTGTGCATGATGGCTTTACCTGCAGGCAAACGCAGAAGACACCATATGTTTTATGTGGAGAAAACATCCACTATCTGTAACCACTTCTCCTGTTGGGGGTCACGGGGGGCTGCAGCCTATGCCAGCTGTCCCTGGGTGAGAGACAGGGTACATCCTCGACAGGTCTGATACAAGCACAGTTCCGATCCTTTAGCTACCTGTGTTGGTGTCCCCCCCGAGGTACGCCAGCTCCTTGATCGCAAACACCAGCTCTTTGGACTGAGTGTAGTTGGTCAGTAGAAACTCAGTCCTGGGAGAGTCACTGCACACAAAGTACATATATCCATGTGTAAACACTATATATGGTACTTGTGAAGGCTTACGATGATACATTTCTAAAGCTAATTTTAATTTCAAAGTGAAAGAACTGAAATAACTGCAGCTGAATAAAGATTTTATTAATAGTGCGTCGTCTGTGGATTTTTCTGTTGTGTTGCTCTTTGTATTTTATGGTTATCAATGCTCCTCAATGAGTCTAACCAAACAGCTGTTTAGGTCACAATTTACTTCATTTTCTTATTTGCAGGTGTCACTTTTTGTAGCCATCAATCATCTGTCTTGCTTTCTAATGCTTCAGTTTAGAGTGTAAATGTGCACTAATGTACATAACTGCCCTCTGAGCTTCCTGTATTAAAATATTCCTGCTTGTAGCTGAAAAATGACATCACCCGGAGGAGTTTTTCCTCATTAGGAGCTCAGATGATGTCATTAGGAGGAGCTCAGATTCCAACCTCCATAGTGTGAGAAACAAGATGACACAATCTGTACTAAAGGTTCCTTTCAAGTGGTGTCAGCTGGAAGTAGATTTAGAAAATAATGTAATTGTGAAGAGAAACTTAATTTAATTGTTCCTTCACTTGAATTGTAAAAGTTGTAAATGGCTGACAGTCATTGTAATCTCTTTTTCCTTTGTCTGACCTGGCTTGTATCAGGCCTACGTGTGGTCCTGTTGCTCCAACTTTTAACATGGCAGCTAGTTTGGCGACAAAGTTCTTCTGCAGGTTAAACCTCCGTTGCCCAATGTTGTTACTGCTGTCAATGACTATGGCGATGTCCATCTGACAGTCTGTACACACAAATGCATTATTCAGTAGAGACGTTGTATTGAAAACTAAAAACCAGCAAACTGTCATTTTTTAAAAATTCTCTTCACATAAATTAGTTTCTCCTAGTCAGTTATTCCATAATTAATAGTACATCAACATTCGCTGCAGATTTCGGTTTAACTTGTTTTGACTTCCAATATTTCAGCAGAATGCAGTGATGGAGAATATGTTCAGATCCCATCACATTGACTTATGTGAAACTGTTAAGTTTGGCTCTAAAATAAACTACAAAAAACAGCATGAAAAGAAAAACAACTAATGTAAATACTTGACAATGTATTGCCCAGATGTGGCCAAACGTTTGCAAACAGCTGTTAGAAATTTGGCAAATTTAGTAAAGTTTAGATTCAAATTCAACAAAAAAAGTCAAGCAAACTGAACAGACCTTTGTTTCCACCTGTCAGAGCTTTCTTCACTGAGAGCTTCTTGAGCGGTTTCTTTGCTGCAACACACAAACACACACACACACACACGTGTCAGCTGAGGTAACACTGTCTGGTGGAAACATCACACTCCTATTGTGTCTGGAAGCTTCAGGCGAAGAAAACACAGCATCGTGACTGCAGCAGGAAAAGTCAGTGCTGTACTTCCTCAGAATACATTTGGTATGTAGATACAGAGCGAGTCTGAACAGATACAAACCGGATTAAACACTGAATGTCTGATGACTCGTCAATACAACCAGCACATCTGTAGCTTAGTTTGGCTCAGGACTATGCATCAAAGCTAAGGTCTGAGTCAAAGGGAACAATTTTTGTATGAGTAGAAGTATATATATATATACTGTAGTATCATTATGGATTTAATAGTGTGTATCAGTAACCTGGTTGTGCAGCTGCAGGCAGAGGTGTGGTACTGGTCTCACTGGTCAGCTCTAATGGGACATTTATAGGCTCTGTTCACGCACACACACACACACACACACACACACACACATTAATAGTGATAAGTGCAGCTCACTCTTGTTACATGGCTTTAAAGAGCAGCGTCTTTTCTGAACCTGCGATTTAACGTAGTACAAAGAAAAAAGCCTTTAAACAAAGTACCAACAGTCCACAGTGCAGCTCTATAGGAGACAGTTGTAAACTTCTTCAATGTCCCTTGTCTGACCTCAGTGTGTGGACAATCAGCAGTACATCAACAACCCAACACCATCAGATGCACCTACTGGTGATGGAGAAGGAGGAGGTCCAGCGAGACAGGTCCTGTGATTGGATGCCATGAGCAAAGGAGCTCATGTAGTTGTGTCGTCCCTGCAGCTTGTGAACGCTGACGGGGCCTCCGGACGGACGCAGGACGCCACTGTAGAGGACAACACAGTGAAACATCAAAATCACAAAAAGGACACAGCAGAAACTTCACAGTGTGTTTTACAACGTGTTCACAGTTCATATCACTGAATTCATTGTGTCAACACTTGGGGGTCTGTGGTATGACCCCCTGTACGAGCACCAACTTCCCAGAAATCAAGTTGTGCAGTTTGATGAACTCAAGTCAATTATATTTTTTATGCAAAATTCACAGATTCCAGCTTAAAAAAATAACAGGACAGTAATAGTGAAAAGAAAGACATTTATTTTGTCAAAATTGACACACGTTGTTTTATGATTTAAAAAAAAAATAATTTGTGTCTGCTCACAATCAAATACAATGATCAGGTGATTTTAGACTAAACCAAAACCGCAAATTTAGGAAAACACTGATCACACAATTCTGTCTAATATACACATCTACCAACCTAAAGGTCGGTTGGTGCCCAGCTGAGATTTGGTATTTCACCGCTCGTTAGTGAAACTCGGAGGTATGTTAATCTAGAAGAAGCAAAGCGGATTTGTTCAGATGCTTTGTAATTATGGATGATGCTGAATCGAGTGTTCACATATGAAACGTTTACGTTTGTCAAACGGTCAGTGTCTCTATTCCTCTAGTCTTTTTGTATATTTCCAAAAACACGTGTTGGTCTGTACTGATATCTACATTTTTCATATACTGTTTCATTGATATATTATTTTGTGTGTTCAAACTGACCCGGAGTCGGACTTCACACAAACTGACAGACACAGACGATGAAGATGAGATTGCTAAAATCATAAATACTGTAAGAAGTAGAGCAGAGGGACCCTGAGAGCTGGTGTAGTTTTTCCTCTCTGGTGCCCCTGTGGGAGCTTTGGAGGGGAAGGAGGGGGGTCATTCAGGGTTGAGAGTTTAATCCTTCATTCGTGCACATTCCTTCACGGTGTTGGTGTTTTGTTGAGGTTCAGCGAACATCAAGACTCACGCTGCTCATTATTATGTCACATCTGCAGCTGCTGTCGGCAGCAGAACACGTGTCTGTAAAGCTACACCCAATGCACCACAAACCCTCCTGAGTCCGGCTCAGAAAAAGCAGACTCTGGCAAAACCATGGTTTTTAGAACCATCACTGAAAACTAATGTTAGTGATTCAGGACATTTATGTAATTATAAGATTTACTTAAGTTTTGAGCCAGTTCCATTTGTGGTCATTTTAAATGGTAAATGGTAAATGGTCTGCACTTATATAGCGCTTTTCTACCTATTGGCACTCAAAGCGCTTTACACTGCTTCTTATTTACCCATTCACACTCACAATCACACACACACTCATACACCGATGGGGGAGCTGCTATGCAGCTGGCCAACACTCACCGGGAGCAACTAAGTTGGGGTTCAGTGTCTTGCTCAAGGACACTTCGACATGTGACTGGAGGAGCCGGGGATTGAACCAACAACTGTGAGATTGGTGGACAACCGCTCTACCTTCCTGCGCCACAGTCGCCCCCCATTTACATTCTGCTTTAAGGGGAAATCCAAGGGGGATTTCATGTGAGAGGGGAGTTTTCTTAATTAAAGAAATACTGACAGTTTTTTTTATTGATTGCTAAAGATATGAAATAATTAGGATGTTGGCAGATTCAGCGGTGCACAAACAACATGTTTAATCCTACCTGTGCACAGCAGCTGCACAGAGCGATGAGATGGACGCGTAGATCCCCGTCCCAAACACAGACATTCTGAACTGAGAGCAGTCTGGGGGGCACAAAACCACCGCGCCATCCTCCATCAGGTCGGCTCCACGGGTCACACAGGACACGGGTAAGGGCACTGATCAGAAAACCACATCAACGAAGTGACAAATCTGCCTTTTCTCATGTACTGTGCACGGAACCTTCCATGTAAGTTATCACCATTTTAATGTACGTTTATTAACTGTAATGGCTTTAATTAGTAGTTGTGAAGTACAAATTGTCTTTCTTACCCTGCACTTTATTTTCATGCAGCAGACCTCAAACACATACGCTGTATGTATGCAAAAAAAAAAAAAAAATATTCCTGTGTTTTTGAGCAGTTTTCTGTAGCTTAGATTCATGTTCATTTTCCTAATTCAGTCATGTCCAAACAGTTTTGCAAAGGGAAGTCAACAAATATTAAATTAAGGGTGAAATACTAAAGTTATTGCCATGTAATGACAAATTCAGCTGTTTTAAGTAGCTTTAATTTGTCACTGATATATTGACAGTTGAAATATTACACTGAACATATTTTAAAAGGATAAAAATCTAAACAGGATTTGCTGTTACATAATACTATTCATGAGAGTCAGTAATTCATTGAAATGCAGTCAGAATAACAAATCTGCTCCCTGACACAGGATAAAAGGAGCTTTTCATCTGTTTCCTCTATTAGAAAGAACAGATGGGTGCTAAGTTTAAATTTCAGACATTTTTATGATTCAGGCTCAATGTAAACACAGAAAAAAAATTCCAAGGATCAACAACAAGTCACACAGGGAGGTGTAAAGTTACCCCCATCTTTCCAGGGACAGCGAGGGATTGTTTCTACAAACCAAATGATTTATCAACATAGAGACGCACAACACTGTTTTCTATTAGCAGATCAGGAAAAGGGGAAAATCACACGAGATCCTTTCTTCTCCTAGTTATTTCTATTCATGTGAATGTCACATTAGCTAATCATGTTCAAGCCCAAAAAGTCCCAACAAATGCCTGATCACAATCCTGCTCTCCAGAGGCTACAACCATCAGACCATATTGGTCTGTCCTGTAGTGTTGTCCATGCAGGAAACTTCACAAATTTTCTCCCATAACTGTTAAAAATTCCCACCTTTGTCATTTACAACCGCTAGAGTTTAAAACATGTGACCAGTTCAGCCAAAGACTTTTTTTTCCCACCTCCACATACTTGATCTCATCCCCCGATGTGTGCTCTGTATCATCTACGCTGATGACACACAACTTTGTATAGACCATCCATCGCACTCACTCCACGCTCATAACATACTTGAAATTAAAGAAAAGTCGGGATCCCAGCTATTTTTCTCAAACCAAACAGCTTTATATAAGAAACAATCAACCTTGGAGCTCACTGGTAAACACATGGCTTCTTTTCCTGTCACGTTACAACAAGTCCATACTTTAAGTCCAATTGTGAGCCCTCTCTCCCACGTTTCCTGTCTCGCAGATTGCATCATTTTCTGTGAAAACAGTGCTGGTCCTCAGCAGCTGCTAAGGATTTTTTCACAGTATGGTATAAAATGTGACATTAAATATAAAGCTACTAAAAGCAATGTTATGATTGTAAGGACAGAAGCAGACAGACAACCTGTATTTCCTAATCTCTTCCTATGTGGTGCTGCCCTTGTGTAATGACAATAAATATCTAGGCAATGATTTATGGATGATAAAGACATTTACAGACGGTGTCTGTAGGGGCTGTTAGGGGTTCAGTGTCTTGCCCAGAGACACTTGGACATATAGCTGGGACCAGGAATCAAACCACTGACCCTGTGGTCCGTGGAAGACTGCCTTACCAACTGAGCTACAGTTCTTGTTAAACTGTAATGAACATTAAATTCTAACATCACATTTGGCTTTCTTTGCTTACACGTATCCTGGGTTGGTAAGTGGGTCCTCACAAACCCCCACACCTCTGTTTGTACTCAACTTGTAGGGACCCTCATTAAGATTATCTATTCCCCAACTGTTTCTGTACAGCTCAACTACACTCAAACCTAATCTTGACTTAAAAACCGGGCCCAAAGCCAAGAAGCTCTGTGAAGGAACAACTGAAAATACAAAGCAATTTACAAAAATAAGAGAAACTAATGCAGGCAGAGGTAGAGACACTGACAGAAAAGAAAGATCTGGACTCACCAATGGATTCTGAACCAAATGTGGAAGAGATGTGGAACAAAAAGGCTGCAGAGAAAGACAGAGATCACATTCATCAAATACACAATACTGACAGAAAGAAAGAGGAGAAGAAGAAAGGACACAAGGACAAAAGGACACAAAGACAGACAGAAAAAGAGAATAAGAAAGAACCAAAAATAGTAATAGTAATAATAATAATAATAATAATAATAATAATGAAAGAAAAAAAACATAAAATTCAAAAATACAAAATACAGAAAAGAAAGAAAAACAAAGAACAGATATAGAGAGAATGGAAGAAAAGACAAAAAAGAAAGACACACAGACAAATGTAAAACAGTTGAATAATAAAGACACACAATGACCAAAAAACAGAAAAAAGACCCAAGATAGAGTGAAAGAATAACAAACACAAAACAAGAAAGAACGACCGAAATACATCAGATACAGACAGAAAGACGATGCAAAAGAAGGAGAAAAAAAAAAGAATAGAATGTAGTGGAAGACAGACGTGTACCTGTCAAAGAAAGGAGGACAGATGGCAGAGACATTTTTGGACCTGAAAGAAAGAAAAAACAGTTCATATTTTCATATGTGGACGTAACAGCATCATGTGTGAACTGTGGATTAACCTCTTCATCACTATACCAGTAAACTAGTGCAGGAGTAAACTTATACAGTATCACTTAACTGGTTGAGTCAACAGCTAACTTCATCAAACAGTCACTACAACTAATTAACTAAACCAGACAGTAAACGGGGAAAAGTCAGCTAAACATTATCAGATATCTAGTAAAGGGTGAGTAGACAGGTTAAGTCCAAAGTTAACTCTGTAAACCAAAGTCAGTTACCAGTTAACAGTTAACTTACAAGTTGCTAAACTTTCTGTAGACAAACATGAGTCACTAGGTTAACATCATCTCAGTTATTCAGTCAAAAAGTCAGAAAACCCAATTCTGAACTGAAAATAACAGTCAGGTCAATGAAAGAGAACCAGTCATCATGAATTAGGAAATCGGTAAGTCATATATTGTTACTTCAAGTTACTAACCAGTTGGTCAAATAGTCAGTGCACAAACCTGGAATTAACCAGAATAAACCAGTCGGCTCTAAACACTAAAACTGCAGGTCAGGCAGTTAACTGAGAAACCAGGCAGTAAACCAGGCACTTTCTACTTCTAAGGGCAAGTCATCAAATAAAGAAACAGATCACTGCAAGTTAATTAATAGCTATTCACCAAAAATACTAAGTGGTAAAAACCACAATGACATGACTGGCTAGTACCTCTTTAGTTATTCTAATATTGGTGGGTCAGTAAAATAATCTGTCAGTTCCTAAGTCAGAAAGTCAACAGAAAGTTAAACTGGTCGATAAACCAATTAATGCAGCGAGTCACCAAACAAGTAAACAAAACCAACAATAGTACATGAATTGTACTCAGTAACTAGTAATAATTGTGTTGACTGGGTCCACAGTTAGCACAGTAAACCAGTCAGCCACAAACCAGTTTACTAAGGAAATTTGTTTCAGAGTTAGTCACTAAAGCGAACAACTAACAGACCAACCAGTCGGTAAACCAGTGAACACATAGTAAACCATGAGCAAACACAAATCAGTCACCAGGTTCCTCAGTATTTTAAACCACTAAGCCTCTGCAGCAGGTAGTTAGTGACTAAATGAAAAGTTACCAGCAGTCAGTAAAACTGTCTGAAGAGAGAACAAACAGTCTGAAGCAGTCCTGCAGCCACTGTTGTTGTTGGAAAGAAAACTCAGTCTTACTGACTGTTTCTCAGCAGACGTCTCGAATGAAAACCCTGGAATCAGCAGCAGACGGTAAGTTGATGATGCGAGCTGGTGTCGATCGCCCAGCGAGAGAGAGGCAGCCCCTTAAATAAGCTCTCTCACACACACACACACACACACACACACGCACACCTTTCAGACGAGGAGGAGGAGGAGCGTCAGCCACAGGTCAACCTGAGAGAAAAAAGGACAAAAACTGATGGTGTAAAATAAAGTACAGACATATTTTATTCTGTTTATTTAAGAATTAGTTTTTACTTTATTACTACAAGAAGCCGATGTACTCAATCCAGTTTGTACAATTTAAAATTCTGAGAAGGATAAAAACACGCTGAAATATCACAAAAAGCTCTGATTAGAGCTCAGTTATTGTCACATCCTTTTGTTGATCATGAAGAAGAAATGTCAAGCTCAGCATTGTTCTTCTTCTACTGTCAGGCTGCTGACACTAAGGTCACCTGCAGCTCAGTGGGACGTTTTACATGAACCAAATTCCATAAATGTGTAAAAATAGTTATATAAATTCCTAATAATATGAATTATTATTCTAAAAAATACACTATTTTCAGGATATTCCAAGACATTGTATTGAAGAACAGTGTAGAACGAGTATGAGTTTGATAAGAAATGTTACCAGAAAATGTTTTTTTCTGTCAAAATACCCGAACTTACAGCGAAACATTCAGTTCTTATTAAACTGCCCTTCTGTATTTAGACTCACAGCTCCTGGTTAAGCTCAGATATAGACTGTGGTTTGGTTACCATGACATTTTCCAAACCTTAACTGATTTCGTTGCATAAACGTAACCACTCACAAGATTGCAGAGCTGATCTCAGGTCTGTGGTCTGACAACAAACGTTATCGCTTCATTCATTCATTTAAAAAAAGACTTCAGACCAGCCACTAACTCCATTTCCAACAAAAACATACAGGTTGTTGCAGTTTAGCTGCATATGAACATAATTTTAAGAGACAGTGTTGTTCTGATGGAGGAAAACTGAACGTTCAAATAAAACGAAGCCTCTGTTTGTCCTATAAACTGGATCAGCAGAGAAGCCGGTTTCAGGGAGCAGAGGAGCTGCAGACACCTGATCTATGTGGGTCGTCCGAGAACAAGCAGGTCTTTGTCTGAAGCACCAGAGGACCAGACACCACACTGGCTTATCAGTGTCCTGTAAAAACCTGTAACACTGTAACACACCGACAGGTTTACAGCTAAATATCAGATCAGAACCACTGATTCGAGGATTCACATGGTTCATAGAACACAGCTGATAGTCGGCTTGGCCACGGGGGGTGGGGTGGGGGGTGGGGGGGTGGACCACTGAGACAGGGTCTGCAGGATCACATCAGAACAAAAAGCCGTTCAAATGTTCAACTGAGACAACAGAATATATCAGGTTGTACAACAGAGTGCATCATGGGAAATCTTTTATCAAACCCTCTGACTTATCACTGATACACACACACACACACACACACACAACTCTCCAGTGTGTTTTACATCCTGAAACTTCAGTTACAACAGAACTGAGGCAGAGACACACAGACACAAAAAAGAGACAAGAAATGACCCAAAGACCACGTTTACATCACAGATGCTCAGCTGGGAGTTGTTGTTGTTAGAGCTCAGATCTCATGATTGTAAGGGACATGTGTCCAGCTGCAGTGTGGACACTAATAAATACTAAATGTGAGTGTGTCAATGTCCACAGAAGGTTGCTGGGAGGTGAAGTGACAGCGTCCAAGAGGCTCCGTCCTCTGAAAGGGAGACATTTTGATTTAGTTTGAATTTATAGCTCAGACTTCAGAGACCTGATCATGTCAGAATGAATACGTCCATCAGCCACAACATTAAAACCATCAAAACACCTCTAATACAAGGTCTCTGTGGGATGAGAGGTGGATCGAGTGAGATGTGGGGAACTCGGAGGCCGAGGCAACACCTTCAAATCTTTATCACGGTTCTCAAATGATTCTGCTCTGTAATGCACCCGCTACCTGCTGCACGAGGACACTGCCATCAGGGACTGCTGTCCCCATTCAGGCATCCACCTTCTCTGCAGCAACGTTTAGGCAGGGGGCACGACATGCGCACCAGATTTTCCAGCAGAGCACTGCACGGACCATCACACCGTCTGCGCTGGTACCTGTTCCCCAACCTGAACCTTGAAGACAAACCGTCAATCAAACTGCTGTAAAGTCTTAATGACCGAGGGAAATATTTTAACTCAGAGCATCTCCTACAAAGGTTTGAAAATGTCTTCACACACCTACACTTTCCATATAAGCAAAAGATGAATCGAATAAACAGTAGGGAAATGGGATATTAAACACTTCTACATAGTTACATATTAATATTAAATATTTACATACTGAGTCGATCATCGTTCACCTCCCAATAAAGCAGAAAAACACAAAAATATTTATGTCACGTTAAAAGTACGAGTATAACTACAAATGTAATGAAATGTAAATTGTATTTTATTTTTTAGTATTAGTAGTTTACTTACAGCAGTTATATTTCAGTACTTTGCTCCCTAATGTTTATACAGTTGGGTGCGAACATTTGCATGCTCTTATTTTGAAAGATTTTGTTTTCCCCTTCAACATGATATTTAATGCACATTCAACTGGCACAAATAGGGACCCAAAGTTTCGTATTAATCCATCTTTTTTAAAATGCCACATAGGAGGATGCAAACTTACCCTTGAACTTGGTTATTTACTGTGAAAATCATCGTTTATTTCCTCTATTTACTAATTCTAGCAATAAAAAGCAAATGTTAGCAGCTGCACATCAGAGAAATTCAACTTTCAAATATTTTCAAAGAAGAAAATATTTACAACAAAAATGGCTTTGCTGTCCCAATACTTTAGGGCTGGAGTCTTATTGTCTGGAGAGCAGGGATGAGATTAACCGAGATATTTTATTACAGTGGTTGATGATGGAATTAAATGGATTTTAAAACTTGTTTCTTTCCCACAGCAGCAGCAACAGTTCAGGGTCAGTCCTCAGGTTTTTCTCACCCCCTCCTCTTCCGCCTCTTTATCCTTGATCATTTTCTTCCCCCTGCTCCTTTTTCCCTATAACAGTCCTTCATTGTCGTTTCAATCCTCCTCTTCCTCCTGCCCTTTGTTTGTTTCCTTCATCTTCTTCCCATCTTTCTCCTCCTGTTATTTTTTGTCATTCTTAACTCTCCTCATTATTTCAGCTCGTGGGTCATTAAGTCAGAATAACAGAGTCGACATCAGCATCACAAAGCATCACAGGGATTAACTCAAAGCGAGGGCGTGTGGTCTCTGCACTAGAAATAATGGAAACAGAGCATGTGGGGGCTTCACACAGACTTGAACTTTGTGGAAAATTCAAATATGAAACAAGTTTCTGTCGCATTTCCATCACCGAATAAATCAGATATGTGAGAGAAACAGAGCTTCTGTTTTTATTGGGACAACAAACGATAGGTTGTGTGGATCAGACTGATAGTTGTACCAACAGGAGCTCATCTACATAAACACTACAATTTTGATGGAAATTTTGCAGGTTATCTTTTATGTGTCACGTCTACATTAACTATACACGATAACACTGCCCAGTACTTCTACACTTTCTTCCTCCCAAAGGAGTTTTTCCTCATCCAATTCAAATATGTATGGACAGGAGGTTGTGTACATTGCAGAAGATCGTACTTCTGTACTTTTGCTTAAGTAGGATTTTCACTGCAGGACTAGTATTCTGAAGGTGTTGTATCAGTACTATTACTTACTGTAAGTCAGTAATAGTACTCAGAACTTCACCCACACTGCACCTTTAGTGTGACTCCATCTTTACTATTATATTTCATATAAGTTACATTGAACAACACATTTTAGCTGCTTTGATGCTGTGCGACTTTTCAGACACTTCCATATTAAGTAAGAACCAAGTCACAGAAGCGGAGTTAATTTCTCAGTAATTTCCCAGACTCACACAGATTAAAATGCCACCATGACATAATCCTCAGATTGACGTCTTTGATGTTGGTGCAGCTCTGCAACACTGCACTGCCAGGCTGCACTTAAAGTGATGGATGGTCGGTGTGTCGGTGTGTGTGTGTGTGTGTGTGTGTGTGTGTGTGTGTGTGTGTGTGTGTGTGTGTGTGTGTGTGTGTGTGTGTGTGTGTGTGTGTGTGTGTGTGTGTGTGTGTGTGTAGTCTTCCTGCTCCTCATCTGATTTGAGAAAACTTTCCACTACGCAAGAAAAAATAAATAAAAAAAAACAGCTGAACCTGCTGCAGAGTGTATTGATAGACACTTTTTTCTTGCTGTACATCCAAAACTTCTTTCCAGAACCACTGGTACTAATGGAGTTAAAGTAAAATCTGTCATTTATCATTTGCTTGAATTGTAAAGTACAAAGAATAGGTTTTCTGGGTTTTCACCAAATTCATTGTATTTTATAAATATAAGAACATTTTGAGTTTGATGCTGCAAGAAACTTAATGCAAGTTGGGACAGAAGTAAAATCAGACTGAAAAGTTTAAGTAGGACAGGTTATGTGGTAACAGGCTCATGACTGGGTAAAAACAAAACATCCACCATGACTTGAATTGTTAGTACAAAAGAAGACTGCAAAGAATTTGGGTATTTCACCATAGAGAGACCATGATGTTGTGGAAAGATTCAGGAATCAGGGGTGAGGCAGAGACCTCTGAGCACTGAGGCGACATCGAACGAAAAACTGCCATGGTGCTGTGATGAAGACAGTCACATGGATTCAGGAGGACTTTGGAAAAACGTCAATTAAAGTCAACACTGCATCCAGAACCTGAAAGTATTATGCAAGGATGAAGCTGTACATCAATTGTCTGGGCTTGAGTGGATGTCTGATGGATTGAAAGGCAGCGAAACTTGTTGTGAGATCATGAGTCCATGTTTCAGCTGTTTTGAGGGAAATACAGACGTCCAGTTCTCTGTCCCAAAGACAAAGAAAGACCATCCAGACTATTACCAGTGACACCCAGTGATGGCATAGAGGTGCTTTAGGTGTTTACCGGGGATTTAGAGAGACACATGCAGCCCTGACCTAGGAAGTCTGTGGATCTTTCAGCAAGACAATGCTCATTGTACATGTGCTGCCTCAGAGTGTGTGTGCGCTTGACTGACCTGCCTGCAGTTCACATCTGTTTCCTATTGAAAACGTACAGTATGGAGCATCATGACGAGAATCAGACAACAGCAACATCAGACTGTGGAGCAGCTGAAATCTTGTATCCAGCATGAATGGGCAAATATTCCCCCTGAAAGACTGCGACAATCAGCATCCAAACCGTAGCAAAGGGAAATTCAAAGGAAATGTGATGTTAACACAGTGGTAAATAAGCCTCTGACCTCAGAACGTCTCCAATGTGACAGTGGCAGCTCTTCACTGTTTCCTAATATGTTAAAGTTACTTACAGGCAAGAAAATGTAAGGAGGAGGACGGAGAGCTGCAGACAAGTTTACACATGTCAAACAAAGGCTGCCATGACTTGAGACTGATCTTTATTAGTGCTAAGAGGGAAAAGAGAAATTACAGTAAAGACAGAAAACATTCATTTACAGAAAAGAGTTGATATAAAACAAACTGGAATAGGAGAGATTCACATGTAGAGGGTGTCCACGTCACTTTTGGCCAAGTTGGGAGAGCTGCAGAAAAATGTTGAGATGTTATTACTGCAGTCACAAGTGTTCCTTTAATATATGTGTGTGACAAGTGCTGTCTCACCTGTTTGATGAACTGAGCAGCGCTGAAGAGTTCACTGCAGCCGTAAACAACTTTCTTTCCCTGTTTAGACTGAAAACACAGACAATGATACTGTCACCACGTTTCCTGCAGCAGAACGTATCAAAAAAGTAAAAGCTGGAATAAAGTTACTGTGTTTTATTTCCAAACAGCTGGTTTTTAGATGTTCTTGTCAAAAAAAAAAAAAAAAAAAAAAAAAAAAAATGTGTATGAAAATGTGTTGATTGTGTATTTGTGTTTATGCTGCATTGATTGGGAGCATCGCTTGAGCAAACTGTCAGAACAAGATGCAATCCCACCAATGTCCGGTGGGGCAGAACGACACCATCTCAGCAGGAGCTTTAAATCACCACAACAGCAGAAGGGCTAAAGGAAAATGCTGCACCTGCATGCCTGACATTTTTGATGCTGTTTTCTCTCACATGAACATTAACAACATAATGTTTTCTGTGGCTTCTGTTTATGTTGTGCAAAAAGCAGAAGTTGAAGAGGATGAACTTTTGTCTTTGGTCAAGTAAAATAAAGTAACTCAGTGTGAAACATTTTCTAATTAGGAATTTTATGTCTTTCTTTAAAAGTGATGGCATTGACGTCTGGTTTTGTTCTTGCTATACCCTAAGAAATTAAATAACATTCTAAACTCTACACATTTTTCCTTTCATGTACAAATATAAAGAAAAAAAAAAGAAATATCCCAGTAACTTTAACAGCTATTTTTTTAGGAAAGCATAAAAAAGTGAATTATTGTGAATCTGTGAATTATTGATATTTTACATAGCCTAAAACATATTTAAGATTTTACATCAGCAGCAACGCAGGCTTTCTGTGTAGATTTTGCATGTTCGCCCTGTGCTTGTGTGGGTTTCCTCCACTTTCCTCCCTCAGTCCAGAGACACGCATTATAGGTTAACTGGTGACTCTAAATTGGTTGTAAGTGTGAATGTGAGTGTGAATGATTGTCAGGGCCAGAGACACACACATACTCTGACAGACTGAAGACCTGTCAAGGGTGGAGCTCACCTGTCGCCCTGTGACAGTTGGGGTAGAATCCAGCCCCCCCACGCACTAAACAGGTTAAGTGGTTACGATGATGGATGGATACTGGATGGTCCATTTTGTAGAAATTTCAAAGCTCAGTATGTTCACATGAAACAAGCTGCAACTTGACACTTTTCCATTTCCCTTTTTTAATTAGAACCAAACTCATCCTTTTTCCATATGTGTCATGGTATTTTACATCTAAATACAAGCACAACTTGAGTAAATTAAAGAAATATTTTAAAAACGTTAGCTGGAAAATGTGGGATCTGTAAAATAAATGTACAAAAAAACAAAACCACCCAAAACATTTGCGAGAACATTTTGAATCTGAATTCCAGAATAGGGTGAATCACAGTACAGTACCTTGGCGTAGTCTGCTAGGTTCTGATACTCAATGTAGTTTCCTCCTCCCACCACAAACACGATGGCCTGAAACACATCAACACAACATCAGGAACCTGCTGAATCTGGTTCTGCCTGCAGGACCAAACTCAGGTTTATTCTGCTGGTTACATTTACAGAAACCAGATGATGACCTTTAATTTTCTTAATGTTGAGGCCAAGTTGAAAAATACTGAATGACAAGAATATAAATCAAGTCACTGGAACAAACTGTTCTCCTGCAACAGTTTGTCCCAGTTATTGTTATTCGTAGATTTTTGTGTATTTCTTGTACATACAAAGTGAAGAATATCAACATCACCCCACCAAAAAAAAGCTTTCATTGTGAAGTAACCTCAATAATATTCTCCCCCGCATCACTTTATTGCACATGTTAGAAATATTTCATTTGTTTAAAAGCTGACTCCAATAATCTTATCACTGTTCTCCTACAGCCAGGGTTACATCAGCATCAGCTAATTTTTTTTTGCAACCAAAAACATGAGACATCTCTGACTTCCCAATATTAAAATTTTTATCTGTTTCTAGCTGAAAACCTCCAGATAACATCACCCATAAGAGCTTTTCATCATTAGGAGTTCAGATGATGTCATCTGGAGGAGCTTTAGAAGCGCAGGTTGACCCCAATTACAAACTCCATAGTATGAGCAACAAGTTGACACAATCTGAACTTCCTCCAAGTTAATTTCATCTGGAGGCATTTTTCAGATTGAGGTAGAGAGATATTTTAATATAGGGTAGTCAGAGGGAAGTTTAATGCCATTTATAATTTTTAAGAAAGGGCCCACGAACATTTAATGAAGAAGTTTATGTTTAACCAGTTGATGTTAAGTAAACCTGGAGCTTCTGGGGGCCATTCAAACCTTGGTAATAAAGCTTTAAAAAGGTTTAAAATTGAATTGTTTTGTCTGACTAACACATAAAACGCTGAGTTCACTGTTGTAGAAAACACTGAGAATCCAGCAAATATTCAGTTGTTGATCCAGAGGCTGGTCCTTCTTCCCTGATTGGTTTCACGTCCAGTCAGGTCAAAGTTAGGACTTAATGTCGTTAAACTCATCCAGCACCTCACGTTTACTTCCTTTATAACAATATTTCCTAACCATAATGTGAACAACCTAAATAATCTGTGGTTGTTTTATACAGCAGGTCATCTGCTGTGGCCCTGTTGCATCTTCTATGGAAGATTAAAAAACAATTTCCTCACTTTCCAATTAAAGGAGACCCAGACCGTCACATTTTATAAATCTTCTCACAGTTTAACAGTTAAATGTGCATTGAGCAGAATTTCTGATGAACTCGCCTGCTTATTCCTTATGTAAATGGTCTGGAAATAAGTGACAGAATCTACTCAATCACACTGAAACAGAGAAACTAAAAGTCTGCTTACCTCCTGAAACGGGTTCTTGTTCCTGGGAATGGAGCTGAAGAAGAAAAATGGGAGGATGAGACATCGCTGAGCTTTCTATCAATCAGCAGCTCTGCTAGCACTGATCAGACTGAAATGTATGAAGCTACGCTGCCGTACCTCTCACTGCCTCGCAGCATTTTTGGGTCAAAGTATCTGTAGTCGTCTGTTTCCTGAAGGATCGGAGAGAAAAACACCCGTCAGTGAAGACGTATGTTCTGTGTAAATTTTAAGGTTCACTGAAACACGAGAGTCCAAAACGAGTTGCATTGCAGCAGCTATAAAACTGTCACCGACTGTTTCAGGAAGTTCACACGTCATAAATTTTCATTAACAGTGTGTTTTTTTTATTTGTGTTGACAACAAATATACTTTATAGCCTGTTATTTAAATATCACACTCTTTCTTTCTTTACCTGTTTTACCCAAAGAGGGATTATGAAGCAGACAGGCTGCAGACAATTGCGAGGCCCCCAGACAGAAAAAAAAAAACACTTTTTTTTAAACGTCTCTTTTTTCCTTCGAATTATTTAATATGCTTTCTGTATCTCTCTTCAGTCATTTTAAAACAGTTTGTGGTCACTTTGTGTCTTTGTGGATCTACCTTTGGTCTTTTTTGGGTTTTAGTGCCTGAACTAAACACTTTCTGGTCACTTTGCACCGTTTGTGATCATTGTGTTGTGTTTTGTTTCTTTTGGTTGTCACGTTGGAAAATATTCAGCGTCCTGTTCATTTTTGCATACTTTTTGCTTTAATTGAATCAAATTTCTATTTTCTTTGTGCATAAAGCATGATTGTAGGGAGTTCAAGCTGAGGGTTTTATACATCATCTGTTTATTGCCTGAACTTGTTTTTTTAACCAATTACGCTCAGAAAATCATCACTTACATCACTTGGAACCTAAGTTCCAAACTGATGTTGATTCTACCACATTTATTTATTGTAATAGCAATGTTTCTGCATCTTCTTAGTTCATATTTAGCAATCTGTCAGTTTGTCTTGCATCAGGCGTAGAATAAATATCATGTGGATACATTATTACTTTTGTTTAAATTGAGATTATGATTATTGCACATCCTAAACTAGAAAAACATAACCCTGAACTTTCTCACAAACGTACACACACACACAGAACAATCTGATAAAGGGAGAATGTGGTCTGTTTCTTTCATCTGGATTCAGCTCGTGTCTCCACGTTCAGATGCAAAACAACAGGATCTTTGTTTGTCATCTGTAACTCCAGACGTTGAGAAACCTGCATTGTGTATGTGTGTGTGCAGAGTCAAATGACTAGATGAAACGCTAAATTGAAAAATGTCCCTGCATTATCTTCACTTCACATGCAAGTTTAACCCTGTATGTACGTCCCAGTAATGTGACCTGCAGTGCTTAATGATGGTGGTAGCTTGGTGAATCTCAATATATTATAATATTAAAGATGATATGGAAACAGAACCATCCAACAGCCTGGGAGCCATGCAAAATTCAACTAAATCAACAGAAACACACACTCACAGGGTGGGACTTCATCTCCATCAGGTTGTCGAGGATCCGAGTGACCGGAAGGTTCTAGAAAAGAAGTAAATGTACTATGAAACACTGCAAACACAAATACATAATGATGCTCGCATTAAACAAGTGATAAAACTGTAGTTACTTGTTACAGTATTTTGTCCAGTGTTGCAGAGTAGTTTCCACCACAGAACCATGTCTGTTTTCTAATGCTGTGGCCCCAGAGGGCCCAAAGATCACCACCATTTAGTGTCACTTCTCAGCTTTGACCCTTGTGTAGAGAGATGTCTCTGGATTTGATGTTACCATTTTATCACAGTGACTAACTCATCCTATCGTGACAGACTCAGCTTCTCTGAGATGCACTTTTTATACCCAATAATGATCCTGTCCTGTAGCCAATTAACCTCTTTAGGTGAGAGATGTTTCCCCAGGAGTTTTATTCTAGCATTGTTTTTTTACTTATAACCATTCCATATTCTCATTATAAGTTAGGGTTGAGTTACCAACTAATCACTCAGTAAAAACTCATCATCATGTCTTTTCTTCTCTTTCAGGTTAGTTTAAGGTTTCCATGAGCGCCGACTTCTGAGCTCTGGTTCTGACCGAGCAGAATCACTCCATCTGAACTGTCAAACCTGTTTTCTTTAGATTTTGTATCCAAAACTTCAGCGAGCAGATATTTCTTTAAAAAGCCGGTAAAATGAGAGTTGGATGAAGTCCATAAATATTCACTGTAACAAAGTGTCATCATCTCCATCCAGACTGACAGTGAGCGTCTATAATGTTCTGGCAGGTCAGCAAAGCATCATGGTCCAACTGGTCTTAGTTAAGCTTCTGAATGAAGAAAACAGACACCACCTCCCTCTGTGTGCGTAATGATAATAAATGACTTCATGTTGGTGCCAGTTTCATCCCTTCATCATCATCATCACCATCGCTGTTGTCCAGGAACGAGTCCGTCACACTGGGTACACTTATTTTAACCTCCTGGCAGACGGATGGAGCACGGTGTTGTGGTGGTGAAGCAGGTTAGAGAAAGATGTACAGCTAAGAAGAAAGAAATGTCTGGAGACCATAACAGTTACAGGAAGACATATTGGAGGAAGAAAATGACTAACAGGGAAAACACAAAACCCTAATAAATCATCCCGTAGAGAAAGAGATGAGGATTACAGTCTTTCTCCTCCAACATGGCGGCTGCTCATGAGTCCATTAAGCAAAAAAAATGTTTCACTGAAACCCATGGACAGAGCAGTGATCCCTTCTGAAATCTGACTGTTTATTCAGTTCAATTCAGTCTGACAGCTAAATAAGGAAAAGCCATCAAAAAATGAGGGAACGGCCTAAACAAATCCAAATTTAGTAATGCAAAAAAGCAAAGAAGAAAGTGGTCACTCAAAATGGACAGCCCTGAATTTAACGAGGTTAAGTCTTCAGCATGTTTGGCTGTGTTAGACTGAACAAACACTTTTGATTTTCTGTAATCTAATCAGATACTTGGAATCCTTGATAAGTCACACGTGTTTCGATACCTGGAATCTGCATCTTCCCTGCTCACACCGCACAGGTTAATCAAGCAGTGACAATGTGAAGTATATCTCTAAATGGTTCAGACTTTGTTTATCGAGGTGTCAATTAATACAGAATAATTTGTTAATTCTATATATAAATTACATATAAATTGTGTCATGACACAGTTCTGGGCAGTGTAGCGTTGCAGAGCGTAAAATTATTTATTCACAAGTCCACTTTTACACGTGAGGCTTTTGTGCTGTTTGGATTGACTGCAGGTTATTTTCTACTAATGGCAGGAGAATCTGCTCTACTCACATGCTGTTTAAGCACCAGGTTCTTCACTCCCTCCATGACAAACTGGGAGCCAGTATTCATCACTCTGGAAAGCAGACTGCAGATGAAGGAGGGTGGGAGGAGGGGGACATCAGAAAGAGAGGAGGAGGAGGAAAAGGGAATGACAGAGACAGAGGAGAACAGGGTTAGGCTGGTAGTCACAAACAGTTTTTAACCAAATGGGAAAAACATAGTTTTTCAGATTCTACACTGTAAACGCTGTTAGTGAAACTATGCCGCAGTTACTGCAGGGAGGAGCTATTAACACGACACACATTATTCTTTGTTTCTTTATGAAAAAGTGTCAAAAATATTAATTATATTATTAGTAACTTACCCCATGGGTTTGACTCCGCTGTTGCCGTAGCTTGCTGGGGTGGCAGCCATCTTGGTAAATGCCCTGGAAAAACGAGTTAAAACAAGAACAGCTCAACACTGATGGTGTAGTCACATTATTATCCAAAACCAATAGATCAAAACACTTTGAATGCATCTAAACTATCTAACTTCCTGTTCCAATTGCCTTACAAATACTTCAAATACTGGTGAAGAATAACATTTAATGAATACCGTAACCTATGTGTCAGAACTATAGAAGTCAGACCCTGGGAAGGTTAAAATAAACCAAACAAGGAAATGAAGTGAAATGCTACAATACACTTGTTATACATTATTATACAGTATGTTTTTTTTCCATGTACATTGATTTTAAATCATCCCAAAAATAATACCACCAATGTGTGAATGTGAAGCTCTAGTCAAATGATGTTGCTGTTAAACACCAGATGAATGCAATGATTTAAACTCACTTCCACTGCTTGATGTAGTTGAGAGGTGAAAGGTCACAGCCTGCATCCAGTAAAGCCTTCTTATACTGCTCCAAGTCAGACTGAAACACACAAAACAACATTATAGGTGTTTGCTACAGAAGACAATTAGCAATAATAAAACTCCAGAGAAATGAAGTAATGTTTTAATCGTCTTCCATATTTTTCAGACAATGGGCCTCATGTAGGAACATTTTTATAAATCTGGTCTGAAATATCAGGATTATTTTTCTGTGAGGTTGTTTGTATGATTGTTACACGTCAGATTTGCCAAATTCATCTAATCAACCTTTTATATTTTGCTTGTTGTAGACCCAAGATACGATCTCACAGAATGTGAGAAATCCAATAACAAATGCAGCTGTTACATCTTTAGTGGTTACTGTGTTTATGTGATCACTGTGTTTGGCTCTTCTGAGTATTTTTTGTCTTATCGCATTTTGGTAATTTTGTGCACTTTACTTGAGCTGTGCAACTTTGAGGAAAATTAGCACTGACTTCACACTGGGCCTGTGAATACAAACTGTTCACCTGTTCATAAGATTTGATCAACACCCTAATCAACACCTCTTAAATACCATATAAGGCTCTTGTTCTTTTTTTGTGGAAAAGTTCCATTCACAAAAACTCATCCAACTATACTAACAACGTTGTCATATTAGAGGAGCCATAACAAGGATCAGGTGTTACCATGTAACACTGAGATTGGATCAGAGCAGCTGGGACAGAAAAAAAGAGGCAACGGTTAAAGCTGCAGGCAGTTGGACGATTCCATGACTAATATGTTAGGAGGTGAAGGAGAATACAGTCACTGAAATACTAGAAAAAAAATCCAGCTACTGTCAGTGATGTCACTGACAGTAGCTGAGAATGAGTCTATCTGTTAAAGACTATTCAGTCCTTAACTCAATTTTGTAAGTACAAATGGTTTAAGATACTGTTTCTAAATTCTTTAATTCATCCCCATGATATTTGTCATAAAGGGATAATTACTACATAACTGTATGCTTACATATATGCACATGTAGGCAATAATGAAGGCATCTCATACAATCCTAGAAACAGAACTGGTGGGAAAAAAAGTTACATTTTAGAAAAGAGCTTTCAATGATTTGGAAATGATTCAGCATCAAATCCAAGTTGAAAATTCAAAGTACCATAAAATCAGTGAAAGCAACATATTCTCCTGGAAGAGGACTAAATTATAAACATATTTAGTTACTCAATGTGAATGTGAGTGAATAGTTCTCTGTCTGTGTATGTCTCGGTGTTGGGCCTGAGACAGAGTGGAGACCTGACCAGGGTGGACCCCACCTCTCACCCAATGACAGCTGGGATAGACTCTAGTGGGCCCACGAGCCTGAACAGGATAAGAGGTTATAAATAATGGATGATTGGACATAATTACATTGATGTTTGTTTAATATAATATTCAGATTGTCAGTTTGGATTTAATGATCAAGTTCAGCTAAATCTTTACAATACAGACCTGACAACAAACTGATACACATAAGTATGTGAGTAATTCGTGTGGATGAATGCATTAAATGAAAAGCAAAAAAATAAAAAATTACACATAACAAATGAATGGAAACCCAGCTAAGGAAATACGATCATGGGTTGGACTGAAAGAACACAATTTAGAGTTTTGTAATTCTCTGATGTGGGACTTTATTACTGTGTACAGATACAATTGTCCCGGTCATTGCAAACTAAAGAGTATTAAAACAAGGTTTATATTAAAAAGTACCTATCAGGAATGTCTGCCTGCATGTATGTAACTGGCCAGTGCTGTACTTAGCACAATGGTGAGACATTTTCATGCTGGAGCCCTTTGCATAGTGAATAGTGTGACTAAAAGTCACCACCTCAAAGAATTTTAATCATGTTGATTTGAGTGACTAGTTCATTGTTCTGCTGATTTTAGCTGCTGACCTGCTACGGAAACACAAACCAAACCAATTCTAGGAACAGTAGAGCATTAAAACAGTGGGATGAAAACATTCCACTCAACCCTTTTTCTACCTACAGCAAGTGAAAATGACGCATGACACATCATCCTCACAGCTTCTTCTGCCATAAGCTCCTGACTGGCAGCTCAGCAGGAGTCAAAGATTACACAAGTCCTGAGCCACGTGAGCATGTGTGGTTGTTTTTGTAGAACCACACCAGTCAGAAAGTCAAGCAGCTCTCTGGGGACCTCTGCAGCACATCGAAGGAGGGAGAAGAGGGTGAGAGAGAGGTCTGAGAGGAGGAGGGGAGGGGGGGATCAAAGAACCGAGAGACACTGGAGAAATAGACAGGAACCACAAGCCACAGAGGGAGATGGATGACCAGGGACAACAGGAAGAGGAGGAGGAACAGTGGGGGGTGAAGGAAGGTGATGGAGGGTAATTCCAGGGTGACCCATGTCTCAGGTGGACAAAAGATAAAAAGAGGGATGAAAGGAGGAGTGAGGCTCATTTCTTGGCCAACGGAAGAACTGTTGCACCATTCATGAGCAGAGGAAGCTGGAGATTTCAATCGATGCTGAAAATGCAAAGAGCTTTTTTGGAGCGAACATCTTTTCTGTTGCACACTGGGGACGTTTATGCCACTGTTCATTCATTTCTAACAACGACAAACAAATTGTGTTTGGAAATTATAAACTGTCAAAGAAATAACTACGCAAAGTAAACTCCAATATTTAGATCCCTAAATACAAAAAGTGGTGCACTCAGTCTTTGTGCTGATGATAACCTCATCAAAGGTTTGAACAGTGATGAAGAGCCATGATTCAACAGAAATTTGTGCTTTGAGAGCTCAGCCTGAACTCTTTTACTGATGTAGAATGATGTGACTGAAGGACTCTACAGATAAAATGATTTCTGCAGGTGGACAAACAGAGCTTTTCTGCACATCGCAGCTGCAGGCCTGGACTGATGTGACTGACTTTTGGAGGTGTGCAGAAATTGTTAAGGACAGGAAAAAATCTTCGCTGCTGTTCTGTGACCCAGACTGTGACATTTCTTATTTTTATACAATCAAACTGCTAATTAAAGAAAAACGGAACTCCTAATGCATTTCCTTCTTAAAAATAAACTCTCTCATAATACAATCAGCGATGCTGTCATTTTATAAAGGATGATATTTCTTCCAAACTATTCCTGATCCAGCTGTGTTCCTTGAACACAGCTGAGTCTAACCAGGTCTCTGTTCTCTAAGGGGAACTTGGTGCTTTGGCTCGATTACCTTTGTTCAATCACTGGCTCAATACATAGAGACGGGCCAAGAAGATGCTTCTCACAAAGCTCACCCCTGAATGTGACTATTGATCAGAATAAAGTGGTTCTGAGGACACAAGGGTGCAGCTGACTCAAAACCATCTGTCTAAACAATTTCTGCTGTTGGCCAACCACAGTTGATGATGTAAGCATCCCCTGTGCTAATTTAGTCTGAGTGTCGGTGAAGAAGCCTGGCTGGAATGATGGGAAGAAATGCAGGGCTGTCATCTGGGACAGCAAAGGAACTTTTGTGTGGTTAAATTTGTCCAGTGGCACAAATCGCAAAAAGAATTTCTGCCATCAGAAAGATAGAACAACTCAGGATCCGCTGAAGAGAAACCAACAAAGGCCAATTCATCATTGTTTGCCCAGTATTTCTGTGCACTCGCACATCGCCACAGCAAAAAAACCAGACATAACTATTACTAATGAAAAGACTTCTCTTTAGCTAAATTCCTTGGCAGAGGCAGTAGAAGTTTGACAGAGATGAGAGATTCGAGTTTAAAAAAAATGAACGTTTCTAATGCTCATGGCGACCTATTCAGCCAAGTTTAATATTTAGCTTGGCTAAACAGTTGCAAGTCAATTCTCTGTCTATTGTCGCTTCTGCAATGTCTGCACAATTTGAATTAATTACTGAGGCTGAGCATCTAAACTGATACAATGCTAAATACTACGAAAGCTTGTGCAAACACTTCATCTCTGTGAGGCTGACACTTCATTACAAGTGTAACTATAAGTGTAACTACAAGTGTAACTATTCTCAGTTTGAACGCAACCACAAGGGGGCACAAGCCAGTGTCTTCTTCTGCCAGTCCAAAGTCTGGATAAATACAGGGGGTTGTGTCAGGAAGGGTATCAGACATAAAACACATGCAAAATTAAACATGTGAATCATGGCTTCCACACTGAAGCAGACTTCCATACGGCCCAGATTAACAAAGACCACCACCAGTGCAGTTGACCTACACGGTGCCATTGGAAATTGGGCTACTGTTGGTCGAAGGAGAGGAGGAAGGGGTAAATGGTAAAATGGTAAATAGTCGCTTATATAGCGCTTTTATCCAAAGCGCTTTACAATGTAGCTTCCCATTCACCCATTCACACACACACTCACACACCGATGGCGGTGGCTGCCATGCAAGGTGCTCACCTGACCCACCGGGAGCAACTTGGGGTTCAGTGTCTTGCCCAAGGACACTTCGACTTGTAGCCAGGAGCCGGGATTGAACCACTGACCCTGTGGTCTATGGTCAACTGCCTTATCAACTGAGCTACAGCCGCCCTACAGCCGGGTATTCATAGACACAAAGAGAAGAGGAAAGCTAAGAGTGTAGGACTGACAGGGACTTTGAATGTTGGGACTCTGCCAGGGAAGGAGAGAGTTGGTGACATGATGCAGAGAAGGAAGGTGGATAAACTGTGTATCCAGGAGACCAGGTAGAAAGGTAGCAAGACTAGAAGCTTAGGAGCAGGGTGCAAGTTGTTCTACCATGGTACCATGGAGTAGGAGTTATCCTGAAAGAGGAGTTTGTGAGGAATGTTCTAGAGGTGAAAAGAGTATCAGACAGGTTGATGAGTCTGAAGCTGGAAATTGAATTCAATGTTGTTAGTGGTTATGCTCCACAGGTAGGATGTGAGTTAGAAGACAAGGAGAAATTCTGGAGTGAGTTAGATGAAGTGATGCAGATCCTCCCCAGAGGTCAGAGAGTGGTGATTGGTGCAGATTTCAACGGACATGTAGGTGAAGAGAACAGAGGTGATGAGAATGTGATGGGCAGGTTTGGTCTTCAGGACAGGAACGCAGAAGGACAGATGGTGGTAGACTTTGCAAAGAGGATGGAAATGGCTGTAGTGAACACTTTCTTCCAGAAGAGGCAGGAACATAGGGTGACGTATAAGAGCCGAGGTAGAAGAACTCAGTTGGACGACATCTTGTGCAGATGTTGTAATCTGAAAGAGATCAGTGACTGTAAAGTATCGGTAGTTAGAGTGTAGCCAGACAACACAGGATGGGGGTGTGTAAAATGATGCTGGTGGTGAGGAAGATGAAGAGGGCAAAGGCAGAGCAGAGGACGAAGAGGTGGAAGTTGAAAAAGCAAGAATGTTGTGTAGTTTTCAGGGAGGAACTGAGACAGGCTCACGGTGGTCAGGAAGTGCTTCCAGATAACTGGACCTCTACAGCTAATGAGATCAGGGAGACAGGTAGGAGGTTACTCGGTGTGTCATCAGAAAAGAGGAAAGTGGACAAGGAGACTTGGTGGTGGAACGAGGAAGTTCAGGAGTGTATACAGAGAAAGTAAACAGAGGACTGAAGACAGTAGACAGGAGTACAGGGAGATGCAGCGTAAGGTGAAGGTGGAGGTGGCAAAGGTCAAACAAAGAGCATATGAGGACTTGTATGCTGGGTTGGACAGTAAGGAGGGAGATGGTGGATTTGTACAGGTTGGTGAGGCAGAGAGATAGAGATGGGAAGGATGTGATGGGAAGACGCAAGGAGTATTTTGAAGAGTTGATGAATGAGGAAAATGAAAGAGAACGAAGACTAGAAGAGTCGAATGATGTGGAGCAGGAAGTATCAAAGATTAGTAAGAGTGAAGTGAGGACGTTGTAGAGGATGAAGAGTGGAAAGGCAGTTGGTCCAAGAAAGAGAACAACAGATGCAGTATTTGCTTTGAGGATGCTGATGGAGATGTACAGAGAGGGTCATAGGGAGTTGCATTGTGTCTTCATAGATTTAGAAAAAGCGTATGACAGGGTGCAGAGAGAGGAGCTGTGGTATTGTATGAGGACGTCTGGAGTGAAAGTGAAGTTTGTTAGAGTGGTGCAGGACATGTATGAGAGCTGTAAGACCGTGGTGAGGTGTGCAGGAGCCAGAGCTGGAGGTAGCAGAGCTTAAGATGTTGAGGTTCTCTTTGGGAGTGACGAGGATGGACAGGATCAGGAATGAGGACATCAGAGGGACAGATCATGTTAGATGTTTTGGAGATAAAGTCAGAGAGGCCAGATTGAGGTGGTTTGGACATGTTCAGAGGAGAAACTGTGAATATATCGGTAGAAGGATGCTGAGGTTGGAGCTGCCAGGCAGGAGGTCTAGAAGAAGAGCAAAGAGGAGATTTATGGATGTAGTGAGGGAGGACATGAAGTTAGTTGGTGTGAGAGAAGAGGATGCAGAGGACATGGTTAGATGGTGGCAGATGATTCGCTGTGGCGACTCCTGAAAGAGCACAGCCCAAAGGAAGGTATTTCAAATAGACGTACTATAGTGTTATTTCAAAGCAAAGTCTGCCCACAAAGGCAAGTGACATTTCTTCTCCTCTTCATGTAAGAGGATCTTTGAGATTTTCATGAAATTGTACTGGATTTTCAAGTGTCAGGAAGCTGCTATTAATACAACACGCGTACGAAAGACTTTAGGTTAAATGTCTGCAACAGGAAGCTAGCAGAGAGGAGTGGGAGGAGGCGGGACTACAGTTTCAGTCTTCCAGAACCACAGCGCAAGGTCACAATTTCTAACCCTTTTAATTCATTTGGGCACAATACACAATTTGCATCTAACTGCACTAGCAATATTTTCCAAAACTATATGTGGAGAGGTGCTGTCAAGGCCTCCTTTCACTGAACAGCACTGGCAGCGGTGCCAAGTTGATTAAATCGAGCTTTAGTACAACAAATCAATAAGAGAATTTACATAATTTTTCATAGTGTAGCTTAAAAATGCTAAGGTAATTCCGTACATAATTTCCAGTTCTTGAAGAACCTTAATGTAATATCAGAATGAAACCTTAACAACGATGTGAGTAAAACCCACAAACAGCCAGACCCTGTGGCAGTGAGTGGCAGTCGTACAGGTCTGTTTGGTTCGGTGGGAATCTGTGGCATCTCTTCAGTGTGGAAAACAATGATAACCATTGTCACAACGTGTTTTTAATTCTCCTGTCCTCAGTGTCTGCTGTGTGTCTGCTGTGTGTCTGCTCCGTGAAGTAAACAGCAAACCGCACAATGACTTCTACATCCCCAAGAGTCAGTTTTTTCTTCAGTGTGAGGTTTTATTTTGACAGTAATGCACCACAAACCCCTACATCACCGTGTCATCGCTGCTCTCACACATTTTCTATTACATGCACTAAAACATTCAATGCTCCCATTAAAAAGAATAAAAACAAAAACACCTTCTCCTGCCAGTTCACACATCTCTAAATTTCGCACAGGTTTGGAACTTGTGGATTGTGAATTAATTTCCAAATCCAATACAAGGTGCAAAATCACTTTAACATAACACGACCAGGTTACTGATCTATTAAATTGTTTCAAGAGATGCAGGTCTAAAATCTTAAGTAGGCTTTTAAGTACACTGATGTATGAGGGCAGAATTGTTCCAAATTGGACGTAGCAACTTAGCATAGTTCCGGCCGTATAAAAAGCCAGCGTGGCTACAGTGAACTTACACCAACAAGTGGCGTATTGTTTGTGTTCTTGTGTGTGGGGGTGATGACGTTCCCTCTGTACTGCTGTGGCTCAGAAATCAGACCCAAGTGATGACAGCACTGGTTCAGTTGGTGCAGCAGTGGTCTGGAGATTCACACTGGTCTGTTGAATGGGTTCACTACACTCAGAGTCAAATACGGTGATGAAAGCTCTTCCACATCCATCAGAGCAGTGGTTTGGAAAAACATTTTGGCAAGTTTTTGGTGATTACTAATTCACACCGGAGCAATTTTAAAGTGAAAACACGTTTGTTGACCTGGAAAATATTTGGATTTGGAAGCTGGTTTCTTCTAAAGCCAGACTTTCCTCAAGGATATAATTAGCTACATTTGGTGTGTTGACAAAGCACATGTTGTTATGACTGAACAAAACATTGTGCAGTTCTTTTACTTAATATTTTGACTTAGGCGTCAAGTATGATTTGTTAGAAAAGGTCGTGCTTAGGTGTAACGCCAGATGGATTTGAAGCTAAGATTGAAGATTACCAGTGGTTGCTGTGAAATGTGTCACAATTGAGTGGTTCAACATGAGGCTTCCTTTTAAAAAATATATGCGTTTTTTTTAAAGTTTGCGAATGCAGAGCTGGAGCAAATCACATTTGTATTAAGGCTCCAAGTGAGACCTGTTACACCTCTGTTAATGCACAACAACAGTTTTAATATGAATGCAGGTAGAAACTGGATAAACTGACTTGTTGAAGTGTGAAACTACAGAAATTCTTCTGTCGGTAAAATCTTTTTTAATGTTGGTTTGTAGGTGCCACACAAACAGTTTTTGTAGTAACTGTACACTGTCGTTAGTGAGTGTGTTACCTCTGAAGGAGCCTGCTGGGCACTGATGTAGTAGATAAGGAAGAGTCTCATTTTGTCCTCTGGGGTCCCAGCTGATAAACACACACATTTACGCACAGTTTGATCAGCACTTAATGTTTCTGTGAGCTGTGTGCTAAATTAGTAAAACAAAATCCATATAATTAGATGAACATATATACACATTCCAGCAGTTTTCTTTTACTTCTCGTGTACTTCTGCATATGTGTGTGTGTGTGTGTGTGCGTGTGCGTGCGGGCGGTGTGTTCATACCATCTGGGTCACTGATGATGTCCAGGAGTGATTTGTCTAAAGTTGACTTGCTCATCAATTTCTCTTCATACTCAAAATAAAGGTCCAGTTTCCGACTCTGAGGAATCACGCAGCATCAAGTTAGTACAAAAAGAGCGTTCAGCGTTTAAGTTCTAATCTTACACATATTTACATTGAGACACTAGTGATTCCTAGAATTGTGACAAAATTAGGACGTTAAGAACATGACAACATGCTCAAAGGCTTCTCTTATTTACATTTCTCCTATATTCAATTTTGGTTCTACATATATTTACATCTAGTGTATAGTCTCTTTATCTCTCCTGTCAGAAGTTTTCATAGTGGCAGTTACATGCCACGTTAAGAAAATAATATTCAAAAGGGGAAAAAAAAAACAAAATGCAAAATAGGCATAAAAGTAGTGACCAATTATAAAATTGACACTGGTATAAATTGACAAACAGCATAAAGGCCAATTCCACTGCTTTGTACCTTGATGTGGTCCAGCACGGCCGTGGCGACGTTGGTGTGCAGGTCGATCAGCCTTTTCTTCTCCAGCAGCTCAGGCAGAGAGCTGCAGGACACATCAAATAAAATAAAAACCTTCAGCCAAATAACCACTTGAGTCTGATTCTTATTTTTCAAAAATCACTGGAGTATCTCAAATTTTGATCTGTGGAAAAAGAGGATTGTTATACAATTCAACATGAGCACAAACCTCTTCCAACTGGATGTTACACCCCAAAAAAAACAAACCGTGAATTCTATTTTAGAGTTAAATTGAATTCCAATCACAGGCAACAGGTTGTTTGGGATGTGAGTCTAACAGATTCACAGATCAAGATAAATTAACAGCAGTTTAGTAGTTAAAATCATAGATATCAAAGTTCCCGTGTTCAGAGCTCTGTCCACTCACATTCAGTCTTTACTTACTGAGAAACCTGCTTAAAAAAGAAACAAATAATTACAGAGGGTAAAATAAAACTGCATTATCTTTTTATCACCAATTTGGGACTTTCAGGAAGGTTGCACCGAGGCCTGTGCTGTCACTTTCAGGAACATTAAGATCTGATTAGATTTAATGCATTTTCCCCTCACAGGTCGATTCACAATATGACAAGTGATAATAAACATGGCAATTTTTCATAAACATTGACGTGATTTTTAGTTCCTACGATTCAGAGCTATTTGTACCTCTCTCTTTCGAGAGCAGAATGTAGAGATTCCAAATGTAGCATCAAAAGTGCGATGGAAATGGCAACAGGTTTAGACCAACAACTTAATATTAGGCAGAAATGTCAATGTGAAGAAAAAGAAATTT
This sequence comes from Channa argus, assembly GCF_033026475.1. Classification (NCBI taxonomy): domain Eukaryota; kingdom Metazoa; phylum Chordata; class Actinopteri; order Anabantiformes; family Channidae; genus Channa; species Channa argus. Next base: position 22,267,957 of record NC_090212.1, on the reverse strand, counting down.
GTAATAAATGTAAATACCTCTACAGTAGATATACTTCACTAATGTAATTTAATAAGTGCACTTAAACTATTGACTTGCTTTGAAGGAAGCTGCAGCCAAACTGGCAGAGCAGGGGGTTCTTGAGGTCCAGGATTGAGAACCCCTGATTTATAACTGCTAGAATCCCAGCCCATGCACAAGGTTTGTCCTTTTGCACTTTATACACTCAGCGGACAACTGGACACGAGTAAGTCTGTCTTTACATTGGGTTGAAATCTTGAATCTTAAATACTTGCTTATTACTTGTTTTCCAAGCGGTGTGTAAAATACCCCTGTGCTTTAGGACCATAGATTCTATGTTCAGTACCTGACAGCAGAGGTGAGCTTGGCTGTGTTGTCTGACAACATGCTGATGGCTCCTTCGTCTTCTCCTTCCAAACCCTGCAGACACATGCACAGACAGAGCAGTTACACCAAAAACAAGTTTGTGTCTTCTCTGCATCAAAGTCAAAACACTGTAACACTATCCTGAGCTTTTCCAGTGCTAAAATCCAAACCCAGTCAGTTTGCTGATCATAACTTTACACTCTGGAAGCGCACACACACACACACACACACACATACACACACACACACACACACACACACAGATCAGAAAAGGTGGACATGGCTTAACAGATTCTGACTTTTTTCCTCAAAGCTAACTCAACTAGACTTGGAGTTTGGATACAACTTTAATGAATTAGACATGAATTCAACTTGTTGAACCTGACTTTTGCCGTGGACTTGCCTTTTACTGACTGGGGTTTGACCTCAGGGAGAAGCTAAAGGAGGTAAAAAGCAAGTCTTTCTAGACAAATGCAAACACATTATCACACGCACATATGATTGTACAAATATCCAAACCTACTGTCTTTGCCTTTTTAAAAAATGTTTGTCTTTTTAATCGAGTACTAACTCTTTCTTCCTCATGGTCTTGTATTGTCGGCTGTCCTCTCCGATTTAAACTCTACTCTTTTCACAATGTGGAAAATACAACGGCATCGGGCTCTTGTGGATAAGATCATAAAGATTTAGATATGTTCTATGACATATTGTAAGTTTAAACGTTTGCGTCTGTCTCACCATGATGCTTTTCAGGCGTTTGACTTCATCCTCCTGAGCTCTGTAAGCGTCCAGCTCCTCCTGAACAGACTCCGCCACTTCTGGGAACGGACTGTAACACACGGCCAAGCAAACACATACAACCAACATCCGTTCAATCAGCTTCATCTTTACTCCAGATAAGTCACCTCAAAGAACACAAAGAACATTAGAACAATTAATAAAGTATAAAGGATGTTACCCCTCCATTCTGACAAAACCAGGAAATTTCAAACATGTCATGACTTAGTTGAGGAAGTGCTTGATCCACAACCTCATGATTACAGGTGGTGTTAGGAAAAGGCACAATCAGGAAGTTTTGATCAGTTCCAGTGAATTCCTTTAGAAAGTTGTTAAGTTTAGTTAGATATCATCAGCATATAGACTAATCTTATACAGCTGCTCTCATTGCAAATTATGTGTACTGGCTAACTCTAAAACCTTTCAGCTGTTTGCAATGAACACATCAAACAAGAACAATTGAAATAGCTTAACACAACTTTAAGTTACAAGTGGTTCCTCTAAAATTCACACAAAATGCAACTTTTAATGACTACTGCAGTAGTAGTAGTAGTGGTGAAGTATTAATATCCTTGAAACTCAGAACAGCTTTAGTTAATTTTTTACTGCAGAATGCACAAACTGTAATGTAATTTAATTACATTATTAATTAATAAATATAGTAATTTAATATGTTTAAAATGTTAAAGAGCTGGCATAGCAAACCTTCTTTATTCATTTTTATAAATACTGAGTGTTTTTAAACATTTCTGTCACTTTTTTTAACCCCAAATTGTTTAAGCTAATCTAAACTACAGCACATGTTTCAGAAGCTATTTACATAATATTTGAATTGATAATTCATTACTCTGATTGGCTGGAGGTGTGGCCATGTTACCCCAAACCAATAGGAACATGACCTAATGAATAATACAAATTATCTTAAACAACTACTTTACCAATTTAATGGGGCCTGTGTGAGATCAAAGTCTGATCCTGAAAGTAAAGAGGAAAAACCTGTATGTGCTTTCATGTCATCTTGTGCACAGCTACCATTACCTACATTTCAGGTTTTATGTCTAAATAACTTGAAGATGCAGCAGAGACAGCACAGGAAGACGTCTGCCATCAATCCACTAAAAACATCATTTTTTTGGTTTCCACATTACCAGCTCTTCTAAAGAATATATAGTAAATACGTTAACATTTATTTACTTCTGTCTTCATGAACTGACCTGCCCTTGTGTTTCTGCCAGAACTTGTCTGCAGCCGTAAGGTCGTAGGTCTTCCTGCTCTTCTTCTTTGGTCTGGCTCCGGAAAGTGACGCCTCTGTCCCAGCGCCCTCCTCCATCATCACCCTGTTCAGGTGGAAGTCCTATTGGACACAAAATAATTGGAACACGCTCATATTTCATTGTAAGACTTTTATGGTTACACGCTGAAGTGGTTAAGCAGCTATTCTAATGGTCAGGCTTCCAACGCAGTTCACATATGCCACAGTTAATGTGGCAGACGCCAAGGACCTATTTAGATGTTTGATATTGTTTGATATTTTATTTTATCTATTTGTAAATAGTCTCTTGTTGTCTTTGTGATGATACCAAAATGATATTGTCCACAGATGAACATAAAATTTCCTAATCAGGAAATGGAGAGAGTCATTAGATAGTCTGACCCCAACAAGGTTTCATTAAACATGCAAAAGTCAAATTTCATAATATTTACAGCAAAGGGCAGGAAGGATAGTAGGAATCATGGTATTGGTGGAGTAGTGCAGATGACCCAGGTTTCTCACACTTGTTTGTTAGAAATGCTAGTTGATGAGAAATTAAAATTAAAAACCCTTTTGATTGGGTTTATACTAAATATCACCAAACTAGAGTTTGTTCAATATGTCTTGTTACACAACTCTTTATTTTTCTATGATTGATGGTAATATTGTTTGGGCAAACACATACCTCTAATCTCCAAATGAGATTTGTAAGATTAGGCCCTTTTTCTGACTCCAAAAAGCCTCCTGCTCCACTAGAAAGCTCAACATTCTTTCAAACATTTGTATAACTACATGGTCACACCACATGCTCTACCATCTTCTCTCAGTGTTTTTCTAATCTAAATCACAGATTCATTTTTAAAAATACAACCCCATGTTTTTCCTTCTTTTCCTAAAAATGGTCAGTGCCATTATTCCCTCAGATTTCATGGTGAACAGGTCTAGAATACCAAAGAAAAAATTGCTAAAAGCTTGTTATCGTTTTAAAGTTTTCAAAAGAAGCTGTCACTACATTTGGTTCAGGTTGTGTTGTTGGTTGTTATTTTTATTCAGATATAGTTGTTTTGTGAGGGGTTTACATTATGATTGATCATACACTGTATATTTGTTTTAACTGACAAATATTTGTGTTTTATTTGACTGAATTTTGTTCAGACATTTGGGAAGGTCCATGATAAAAGCCTGCAGCTTCTTGACTTCTCCAGTCACATTTGTTCTGTGTTTCTCTCTGTGCAAATTAAATTAAACTGAGTTTATGTCCTAAAATCCCACAAGGGATTTTGAGACACTCAATGAATATAAAACCTGATCCAGGACCAGCAGGTGAAGCCCAGAAAGCCTTGCTGTGATATCTGGAATAAACTCCCGATCAGAGACAGTGCGTTACTTGACCTGACGCAGACCGATGAGTAACAGATCCTCCACGCTCACAAAGAAACCAACTGTGGATCAAAATATCACTGTTACTGTGGTAACAAGATGATGGATGACAGGGGAGATTTAGGGTTTGGACAAAGTCTCCTGCTGGGTGGTAGACAGCTGTGTGACATGTTTATAGGAAAGAGAAGAGACATGTGGAAGGTGTGCAGCCAGCAAGTGACAACGCCACCATCTGGAGCCAGGAACTGGCAAAACCAGACCACAACAGAAACCAGATCAGAGCCTGGGATCTGGATCTTAAGGAGCGAACATGAGTTCCTTTTAAAAAGACATTAATAGGATCGAAATATGGAGTGAGATTATTTTGCGCTTTTCCAAAATAAATCCACATGTTTGAAGAGTTATTCTACTGACAGTGGTGAGCTGGCATCTTTTAACTTGGACCTCTGAAGGGATAGTGAGTTCGTCTCATTTTCCTTTGCGTTACCTCATAATATTTTTGCTCTGCAGCTCATATAGAAAGGATAGATTTGTGGTTTGTGCAGCATAAAGCAAATGAATCTTTTTGACATGACGCAGAATTGAAAAGCATTTTCCCAATATGTTCCTCTGGGTGAATGAACGGTTATGTTATCTCGTATACATGTGATTCAGATTACGAACACTGAATTTTTCCTCCTTTTGCCAAACTTTGCTCTCCTGTCTTTTCTCCTGGAGTGTGTGTTTTTTACAGGTTACATAACACATCTATGTACCACTACATTCCAGTGCTGTCTGCCTCTGCATGATTTTGTGTGTGTATGTGTGTTCAGCAGAATCTGTGGCTTTGAGAATCACTGAGACACACACCTGCTGCTGTTCAGTAATGATGTAAAGGTTGAGGTCATTAAACACAACTGTTTCTCTGTCAGATTCGATTTTCTATCTGTTGCCTTATTCAAGTCTGATAACATTCACTGAACTGCTCCGACTAACAAGTACAGTGTAGTGTAACAAATCCTGATATTCCTCCGTGTCACAGAACTCCAGTTTGAAAAATGTGTAAATTGGTTGGGAATTTGGTGACTTAGAGTGGATTTAGCCCAAGCAGATCAATGACAGCTCACCAGGACGTCATGGATCAGCGCCTGATAGGTCCATGTGTGGTGGAGGGGCGTGGCCATGTCCACATTTCGATCTGCCAGGACAAACAGAGGCCTCTGGAAACTGGAGAGAAAAATAGGGCTATGAATATGCACAGAAGCAATGTCTCACACCAACACTGCATGATGGGAAGAGACGTTTCACACTCAGTTACAGTTTTCTCCTTTGTGACGAAGTCTCATTTACCTGAACTGTCCAGCAGACATGTTGTCTCCGGTGAAAAGGCTGTTTCTGGCGTCCCGCAGGTTTTCACGGAGCTTTTTATCCAATTTCTACAAAACACACAGAAGCAGTTACACACAGCCCACCACAGGGCCTCATCTACGGTCTCATGTTCTCACTCTTTCCCTTGAGTTTTTCGATTTTGATTTTTTTCTTCTCCCTTAACACTTTGTAACAATTAAAGTACAATTCAAATAAAGTCACACATTTTCTGATGGTGAAATATTTAGCCACAGCAAACATTTTTTCTTCAAAATGATGATACTGATATGATAAAAATATTTTTTCTAAAAAGTGCTTCATCAAATTAATGGAATAAAAGCTTTGTATTGCTTTATACTGTACAGGTGCACCTAGTGTTGTGACTGATCATTGTATATGATATACACACCACAGTAGTTTATCTTCATATCACACCAACTTTATAAAAAATAAAGCTAAATGGTGTAAAATCTCCAAACAAGCTTTTGTCTGTTACAGAAATGTTAATAATTATAGACACAGATACGTCACACACATTCTTTTGGTGTTTCACTCTGAATATAATCAAACTCTAAACTCACCACAGCAACCATCTCTGCTGCGTTGCCCCGAGGGCAGCGGATGATTGGCACCGCACCTGATCGACAACAAGTGTTTATTACTAATGTTTAATATTGTTAAATGAAAATCAGTCGAGTAAAAACAATGCATAACTAAATCTGCTTTCAACTTTACAGAAACAATTTACAGTCAAACATTAAAGAATAGCTTTCAGTGGGACACAGATAGAATAAACGATAAATGTGTTAAATGTCATGTCACTCAAAAGAGAAACAAGTACTTGTGAAGTTCTCTGAAAAACTGAAAATCTTTTGTTTTAAAAATAAAAACTGTATCTCAAACAGCAGACTCATGTGACAAACTCCAGGAATAAGATATATGAAACTTTGAGGAGATTGACCTCGGACAAAAAGGAGCTTTTGAAAGTAAAGTGAAGACTTCCATCTAGTGGAATGCAAAAGAAACACAATGAAAAAACAACTGTTCAGATAGAAATAAAAACATTGTCAGTGCAGAAAAGATCATAATCAGGTTCACATCGTCCTGAAATCCACTTTAAGATGCAGAAAATATGAACAGTTATGGAAAACATGGTAAAAAGTTTAAGATCCTAGTTTACTCCTGAGATATCAGCATTAGCTTTTACAGAGTCTCACCCAGAGTGACGAAGAAACAGAAGAGACTGTCCACGATGGTGTCCATGATGGACTCCATCTCCGTGTCCTGGATGTCTGCTCTGTTGATGGCTGCACAGTGGGATAAATATTTGGATTTAACTCACAGCATGATGCCATCTACAGTAACTGTTCTCTGGTCTGATCAAAGTGTGTGTGTGTGTGTGTGTGTGTGTGTGTGTGTGTGTGTGTGTGTGTGTGTGATACCGTGGTAGGATATGAGCTCCTTGTTTTGGTGGCAGAGGATGAACATGTCATCTTCCAGAGTGATGAAGTTCAGGTATTGATCAAACACCTGAGACACAGACAGAAAACTGCTGATTAGTTAGATGTACTGAGATTTTAGAAACCATACAGTAACTAATATTTTGTCTAATAAGTTACTCCCTAAAATTGTTTTGGAGAAATAAGTGTTAATACAAATATTTCTTTGTCTGATTTTTTTCCTCTGAAAGTTTGTTTGTAGCTTACAGCACAAATGTGTAACAAATGAATGTTGATTTTGGTTTTTGTTTGTTTGCTTCAGAGTAAATTTTAAAATAGTTTTTTTTTAAACAGGTTTTCTCTTTGAATCTGTACATATATTAAACTTAACAAGACCTGAATCAGAATAAAAAGAAAAAGAGAACCATGGAAACCTTTGTGACTTGGCTGACAGCATTAGCAGCCAGAGCAGCGCTGGCAATGTCCTCCAGTTTACTTCTACTGATGGCAGAGATAAAATTCAGGTAGTACGACTCATACAGCTGGTTCCTCAGATCCTGCTCACACACACACACACACACACACACGCACACACACAAGCAAGCAAGTCATATAGCTACCAGTTAGAATGCTATCATTCAGAATTAGGTTTAGAATTTAAGCTACAGAGAGGACAAATGAATAGTGGCCTGTCAGAAAACCTGTTGCTAACTGCCCATAGAGAGTCAGAAGTCAACTGACAGGTACATACAATACTGATGACCTGAACAATAACAGGAAGTTGGTTATTGTAGTTTGACTGCTGGTTTAGCCACATAGCAACATGATCAACAGTAGCAGCAGTGGCTGCAACACACAGCACATTGATTAAGGTGTTTTCAGATTTCTAAACTAAAATCTGAAAACACAGATGTGATGAACATTTTTTAAATCAAGTAAATGTCCATAATCCACTTAGAGACAAGGAGAAATATGCTTCAGAACTACCTGATATTTACTGCATTTTTGTTTTATCTTCAGAATTACTGAAATTGAGTAAAGGTACCTGGCATATCCTGTCAATATTCTCCTCTGTGGGCATGATGAAGTAGATGGCAGGTACATCTGGGATTGAATCTCTATCCGAGTGAAGCAGACTAAACAAATAAATACAATTACTGTTATTGTTTTTCTAAGTGGAGTTGTAAATTATTGTAAATTACAATTTCTTCTAAAAACTATAACAGGTTTCAGTGGCTGTGAAGACGAAAACTAAAGAGTCCACAGCTGTAGAAAGGTTACAGTTTGTCGGTTGGAATAAGAAAGTAGAACACGTGTTTTACTAAAAAGTGTGTGTAAGAGTCTCATACAGATGCAGGGTGATGCCCATGTCTCTCAGCTCTTTGACGGACAGCAGCGGCGAGATGATGTCTTGGCCAAACCGATCGTATATCAACACCTACAGAAACAAACACAGACATCAATTCAATTCGCTATAGTCTAATTAACCTGGGACAAATGTGCCAACTTAATAACATACTAGCATCAAATACAATTTCGTAAAAGTAAACTTTACCTTTATAAAAAAAAATGTGTACTATTGTTCTATTGTAAGGGAAACAATTTAAAGTGGACGAAGATTAAATGTGTGTGTTACCTTCCATACTGGCTCAGCTGCTGTGTTCTTTAGAGGAGGAGCATTGAAGTTCAGCATTCGCTTTAGAGCAACTGAAAGCACAAAGACAAAGTGCAACAACTGAACCTTCATTTGCAATAATAGTGAGTCAATCAGGGCCGTGTTTCTCTACTCTCCGGCTGCAGCGTGTTTGCTATGAGAGTGAGCTGGTATACTGATGATTCTGGCTCTGGAATAAATTTTCTGGTACTGTAAACTTTCTATACAGGACATTTTGGACTTGCTGTTTAGTACAGCTGCAATTATTACCTGAGGAACTCGCTGGTTGTTTTGATTTGACTATTTGGAATAGATAAATTGCTTTAAGTTTGTTAGAAAAAGAAACCAAAATTCTCTATTTCCATCGTGTCAGACAAGCAGCAAAGTCTGTCAAACAAGACAAGGAAAGACATTCAAAGACCTCACAAGTGACTTTGTGTTAATGGAATCCAGTTCCATTAACACAAAGTCACTTGTTCGCCTCACATTTCTATTTTTGTCTTAATCCAAGTTACTGTTAATTTAGGAATATTTCTCCACGCTTCAATGTCTGTACAATAGATGCTCTTAATGTAAACACTACTTGAAGCTACTGATCATTACTTGTTATTACTGAGATTCTTGCTGATTTAAGGGAGATGTCTAAATTTGAGATGCTCTTATGTTACTGTTCGTTTGTGGGAAAGCTTGTGCTGGTTTCCTATGGATTTCAAGTCTTTTAAAGGTTTCAACCGCTGCCTGGGACATTTCTGGCTGGTTTCTATGATTTTTCTGGGCTAATTTCTGGGATCCGACTGTGATTCCTTAAAAAGTCCTTCCAGCTTAGCATAGGTGAATTTGGTGTCCAAACTAGAACCAAGATCCACTTTAAATGTAGAAAGCCTGAATTTTCTGATGCTGCAGTAATTTTACAGACAGTTTCACTTTTATTTATTATTAATTCACAATTTATCAGACAAACTTAAACTTAAAAAACACCTAAACGAATTAAAACTGTCCCAATTAAAAGTGAATGAACGCTTGCTTCACTGTTAGCAGCAGGTTAGCATCACCTAGCCGGCTAATGCTTCCGTTAAGAAGCTAGCAGCTAACAGGCTATAACAAACAATTAACCATAGAGTTAACCACTTTGATAACTAGCTAACTAGCTGGTTAATTAACTAGTCTGTAAGTCCAGGCGTTTTATTTATTAGTTTCTATAACTTAATGACACAAGCCCCACTTAACTAGTTCGCCTAGCTGCTAGTTAGCTGGTTAGAGGCCTGACGAGCTCTAAGGAAAGAAGCATTTATCATCGGCAGCATGTGAACTCTCCGCTGCCCGGTGAAAAACAACAGCGGTTAACGGAGAAAAATCAGTTTGACAGACCTGTCTGTTTCTCCCGGACAGACGCCGCCATGTTTGATGTTGTTGGTGATGACGGAGCGGCTGAAGACATGGCGGACGCCAGACGTAGGCTTTACGTCAGAGAGTAGCGAAGGTGATGAAGTCTCACTCCGCTGGCGTTTAACAGGGACCAAAAAGCACACAGCTGTCCATCAAACTGCAGGGGGCTTTGCGGAGAGCGACAGAGAGCAAACACTAACTGATCACACAGAAAACTGTTTGTCACAAAGGAGAAAAGGATTAACACATTTAAACCCACGTTAAAACTCAGATAGCAGTATCTTATAATCCAAATTCTATGTGAAACAAATACAAATACATATTCATTTTCTTGTTTTGCTCCTTTAAATATCATTTGTTTTGAATAAAAAACAATTTTAACAATTGTCATATACTGCTCAGCATGTGTTTATGTAGCTTATCACTTCAAGAATTAAATCAGTAATTATAAACAATGTATCATTTATACTGTAAACCAGAACATTAGCAGATTGTGTGCAGGAACTACTCTCTGTAGCTTTAATTATAAATAAGAAACATTAAATATTCTCATCTTGACCTGACTAGTAAAATAGTAAGAAAGACAGACATTTAGAAAATCTGAACCAAATTGTTTGTTTCTGCATTTATGATTCACAAGTAAAGCCAAACATGAGTAAAAACATTAAGAGAATGTTAATAGAGGTTAAAAGAAAATGGAAAATAAAAATGTAGAAACAAATAATGACGGAGATCACAGTGATTAAATTACAAACATCTTAGAACTGATACAGTTTATGGTACACGCTGACTTATGTACCTGACAGAATACAAATTTCCTCTAAAACATGATCAGATTTTCACAGAAGTCCCAGAGAGGTACAGGGAACCCAATTAAACAACTTAGACAAAAATGACACATACATTATTAGAGGAAATTATCCAATCTTAAATTTGTGGGTGAGGCAAAAGTATGTGACCCTCTCTAATTACAACTTCATTCAAAGGGGAAATTAGTCACGTGCCTGAGTCAATGGGGTGTTAATTGGGTATAATGTGAAGAGAAATCTGGGTCTTCACTTTAAAAGTCTGATCTTGACAGCACATGGTGATGGCAGTATCAGGACTGATATTCTCCTGTAAAGTAACCATCTGTGAACCTGAAGCTCAACAGAAAGTGAATCATGCAACAAGACAAATACCCAAAACACTGAGATGGAATTTAAGGTTATAATACATAAAAGATATTGATTGGAACAAACTAATCCCTGACAGAAATTCTCTGCATAACAAGTCATCATTGAAAGCTTGGAACAAACTATTTACAACAAAGAAAAGACACCTAAACTAAAAGCAGCTTTTGAGGCAAACATATAAAAGCAGCACCAGAGTTTCAAAACTAGAAAACAAAGACTTTTACAAAACCGCTTAGAAAACATACAACAAAAGACTTTTTAATGCTTTCCAAAGGTGAATATGAAGCTGGATTGTAATATTTTATTGATCAGAATTATCAGGGAGAAGAATGGATAGGTTTAAAATAAGACTAAAAAGTATAAATACAAACTATAAAGAGCAGAAAATGTCGATGTTTAATGTTCTACCAATAATGAAAATTTGATTTATTATTTTGACAATTAATTGATGAAGTGACCGTCTAAGCAAAAATGCTAAATATATTATAGTTTAAGCTTCAGATGCAGTAGACTGAAAACATCGCACTGGATTTTAATTTCAGCAAAAGCTGATTTTTCCACTGTCTTCTGACATGCCATAAAACAACTTATTAACCAGTGAGTAAAAGATAATAATCCAGGACATGCCATCATATTTATAATACAGTAATTATTGTCTGAAAAATAAAAATCAACTGAAATATTTGGCTGATCAGATACATGAAGTATCTAAAAACCTCATGTAATGATGATAATAATAATAATAATAATAATATTATGAGATCCTCTGATTAATTCAGAACACTGCTGTTGGTATAAATGGCTCCAGAAGACCCCACTTAGTATGTAAGATAATACATACAAATAGTAGAAAACTATTTTAAAAGGTAAATCCTTGAAATAAAAGAAAATGCATATTTTTTGAATAAACAGTTATTAGAGATGTAGGTATAATGTCTGAATGAGCAGTGTAATGGTTGCACCTTGAGCCCATTGTTTTTGACTTTTCTATTCATCACCATTAGCAGTAGCTGCGTAGCTGCATTAGCTGCTAGCAGCTCCTGTTGGCAGTTCAGACATGGATGTACCAACTATTACTGGATTATTTTGATGTTTAAGAAAATGTAAAAGGAAAATGAGGCACATTCTCAGCTTGAAAGCTCAGCACAGCACAGCTTCTCCTGTGTGTCCCATTTTCTGATTTTATAAGACTGTAAACTAGACTGGGTTTTATCCTATTGCTGGAATATGATGGTGTCACACTGAGGCGCAGTAAAGTGGGACTGTTGAAATCTAAAATTATGATAACATAAAATAATGATTACATAATCATTTGCAGCTTGGGAAAAACTAATTCTTTCTACTTTCTGATGCTCCTCTCCCGTCCTCTAACTCTCTGTGGGATGGAGGTGTATGTGGTGGCTGATAGCCTGCTCCATGGAGCTTTTGAAGGCCTGGTATGAGGAGGTGACGGGGAGATAGAGGTGTTTGAAGTCGGGCTCGCTCTGTGGGAAAAGACCTCCATCCCTCCACTCCTTCCCCCTGGGTGTGCTCGTCTCCTCAACATCACCCATCTTCTCGACTCTTGGTGAAGGGGAGCTGAGAGGGTGGAGGAAGGAGATAGAGGGAGGAGGGAGGAAGCCGGCTGCTGGGAGCTCCTCAGCTCCCGTGGCAAAGTGAAGGAGATCTTGAAGGGAAATGGAGCTTCTCCCAACTGAGGTGAGGTGAGGAGAAAACAAGATAAAATAAAGAATTAAGTTAGGAGAGGAAGACGAGAGAAGGAAATGAGCGAGAGGAGGAGAAGGTAGAAGAAACAAAGGAGGAAAAAGTCTATTATTAACAGTATAAACCGTTTGGGGTTAAAAAAAAAAAGTCTGCTTTTCTGAAAACTTGGATTTGATCAGAATCTTTTAACGAGTCAGTTTCTCTCTGAAACCTGGTCTTTGCAGTTCCTGGTTTTGTTGATACTAAAGCAGCACAGTGTTAGATACACCAACAGAGATGCTGGTGTTTGAAAGGGGCCTAATGTCTAAGAACTCTGGAACTTTAGTTTCACAACAGAACAGTAAGAATGAAAGAAAACATACAGTTGTTGGTGTCTGATAACACTGTCTGCTGAAAAAAATCTAAGCAAACAGGTACAAGTTTTTAATTGGATAATTACTGCTCTAATTAATGTGTCTCAGCTGGCTACACGTTGTTGAACCTTAATCAGAAACCCAAATAATCTATTAATCCCCAATTAACTGATGTAATGAGTAAAACTGGAAAAACTGGAATTTTCCTCAGTGCGGTGAACTTGCAGTACCTTCACACTCGAGCAGGAAGTGTCTCCAGAAGGTGATGACGGGCGTTTCCCTGCGCAGCTTCTCCTCGTGCTGAGAGAAGTTGACGGTGAAGAGCAGAGTGACTGTCAGAGCTGTGAGACGATGTGCTGCTTCGCAGAAAAGGCTGCAGAAGACCGACGGGAAGAGCTGCACCTGAATCACAACATAGTTTAACATCTTTAGTGTTTATCCTTCATCTCAACATTGAATAAAGTGAGTTTTCCTTTGTAACATAAGTTGTGTGTCTGAAAACCCTCTGAGCCTGTATCAGTGCAGGAGCGCCAACAGGCAGCCCACATCAAAGTACAAGTCCTCACCTGATTAAAGACACCCAGAGTCTGCAGACCCTCACGAAACCTGGAGGACAAAGACAGAGTTTGTTTTGCTCATTTAAGGTATCAATTAAAGCAATAATCTGTCTTTTCTTTCTGTCTTTACCTCTGCAGAGGCAGCTGCATCCTGGTGATCATAGTGAAGCTGACCAGATCCTCCACCAGAGCATCCCTCTCTGCAAGGCTGCTGACGGGTCGGTCGCAGCCAGCCAGCTCCCGGTATTCCTGGCTTTCCTTCATGGCTTCTTGCAGGTCATCCAAACACTGAGCCTCAGCAATCTGAAAGCAGCCAATCGATCAGTCAACAAAACTCTAATCATCCAGTGTGTGTGCCCTTTACTTACCCTCTGGACTTGATGGGTGAAGATTGTGTCCGGGGTCATGTGTGTGAAGGTAAGGGGACGGTTGGGGGGGTAGTTGAAGAGACACTGGTAGAGGGCGGGGGAGAAGAAGCCGACAGGAGGCCCACCATGAACCAGAGAGAGCGCCAACAGGCAGCCAACATCAAAGTACAAGTCCTCACGCAGAGCTACAAACACACACACACCATCACAAAAAATGCTCACAATTTATTTTACATGTTGCTAATGTCGCTTATGCAGCATTAGCATTTATATGATTTACGTTAAACTTCATGTTTACAGTTTTTTTAAAGTTTGGTAAGTTAGATCTTTGCACATTTACTGTCGTGAATCTCAAAGGTTTCTAATTTAAAGTGATCTGGAGAGACATTTGTTTCCTCGTAGCTTAAAGTTAGTCCATGTAAACATAGATATAAAAAGGGTTTCTTAGATGGAGTATTTCCTCATGCAGAGGATATGAATTATGAGAAAGTCTGTGATTTAATATGTGCATTACACTAAGTAATGACAATAAGCTAAGTAACTGTAATATACTGTGTTGATAATGTGACTGCATCATATTTTAATTAAGTGTATGAAGAAATAAACACTCATGGAAGAAAAAGACCAAACATCTGACGAATTTAAATCTTTAAGTGCTGCTTAATTTTAATAATTAATCAAGAACAGCATACAGGATAAAATGTGATTCATACCCTCAGAGTTTAGTGCCAGGTTTTTGAAACCATCTGGACCCTCAAATACCACAGACTCCTGGATCTGCTGCACAAGCAGCTTTAAGAAGTGCTGCTTGGCTGAGTCTGTCTCCCATAGGCTGCTGGGAAATGTAGTCTGCTGCTCATATTTGAACCTGGACACAGACAAAATGCCATTGTTGAGTCTGAATGCAGCAGTGCTACAGATGTCAATGCAGTAAAAGTGAGGACCGTCCCATTGTCCTGTCCCGAAATGTATCAGTATCACAAAAATATTAATTACAAATATACTGTATTAACATAAAATACAGTTAAATTTGTTTCTGTAATGACCCGAGAGGAGAGAAGCCATTTAACTGTAAATGTTTATACAATGGAACTATGTTAAAAGGTTTATATTTAAGGACCAGCCACATAAAAGTCCCATTAGTCTGATAGTATTTTGTATGGACACCTGTATTTGTGACGACCGCACAGATTCAGCCATGCTGCACCGTGCATGATATGAATTAAAGCTGTGGAGACAGAGTGTTGGGACATGCTTTAGGTGATCTGCTGCTGGAGGAGCTTTGTTGCTCTGCTTCACCTTTACAGCCAGGTCAAAGAGTAGTTACCACTTTTTTCTTCTTCACCTTCCCTCTACTTGAAACTCTCACTTGGTGGATAATTGACTGAGAATAAACCTCTAAATAAGCTAAGCGGTAAGTATGTGCAGAACTGTCACTGACCTGATGGACAGAGTGTTTGTGGGGTCAAAGTCAGTCCTTCTGACCAGGTCCAGACCGGCTGTCAGAGCCTGATCTCCACTCACCTCAACGACAACACAGACAGGATGGAGCTGAGGAGCCAGAGCCTGCAGCAGCTCCTCAGGTGATCCAGATCCTGCAGGTAATGCAGGTAATGATGCTCTGAGAGAGAAAGGGAGAGAAATGTTAAGCTGATTATGTATATAATTTGTATGTAATCAACAACGGGGGCCTGGTGGCTCCGTGGATAGAGCAAATCCCACCCCACCAGGTAGCTGCCCAGAAAGAAAAGGGAGGCTTGTGACAGGAAGGGCATCAGTGTAAAGACTCGTGCCAAATCAACGTGCAGAACACGTTCCGCTCTGGTGACCCCTGAACGAACAAGCCGAAAGCCGTTGATTGTATTTAACCTGAATGTAACAGAGAGCAGGAAAATTGGACACAGAAGTCACTGTATTGAAGGTTTTTAATGGGCCAGTGGATTAAGAAAACAAAGTTTGTGTGTAGAGGCTCACTGATGCAGCTTTGGAAATAAAATAGAGATTAGAAATAAAAGAAAGTACTTTTTCCAGCACTGGTACTGTACACAGTGGGGAGTAGATGTCTCACCTGTTGTTAAAATCACAGTGATTATTGTAAGCATCATTATTTTTCAAAGCAAACAGAAACACATCAGTTTAAAACGTTATGTCTAAATGGGAACATAGAGACGTTTCTTAAACCAACCAGTCTCAGACAAAGAGAAGTGACACAAAGTGATGTGATCGTGATGCAGTGAACAGGTGTGTTAGATTTATTTACCTCTTAGAGCTGATAGAAGACTGGATGGAGCAGAGGTGGCGTTTGGAAAGCAGAGTCCTCCTTTGACCTCCCTGAGGAGACGCAACCAGGGAGGCTGAGACAAAAACTACAGTTAGTGTCCCTGTATCGCATGTCAGAGAGTTTATCTTAGGAATCAGTTCATATCAGATAACAATCAGTTTCACTCAGTCTGTTTATTAATTAGACTAAAACAAGAGCTGGAGTTTCTGACTTGCTGACTTATGTCATTAATACTTTTTTCTCCACAGCCCAATAAACAAATAAAACCATGAGACGAATAGAAAATCTGCTCTTCAATCACTCATTGACAATATAATAATGTGTGATTCAGTCAGTCGGACCTTTCCCATCAGTCGCCTGCGTGCAGTCAGTGCAGGCCCAGTTTCTGGTGTCCAATCTAAGCCCTGAGCATTTCTTATGAGTCCCTCTGGATCCACACAGTCGGCAGCGAATCAGCTCAAACCACCTGGAGAACACATAAGCAGAAATAGAAAACTGCTGGACATTTCCTGATCTCCAGAGGTTGAACTCTTTCAATTTTACGGTCCAGGGAAGGCCTGGCAATTTTAGGGACACATTTGCTAAGATATTTTGCTGTGAGCTATATAGTAGTTCATACTGTCTGGTTGTGTTATTGCAAGTTAATTCAGGACTTATTTTAATATTGCAGTTCAGGGACATTTGCCCACATTATTTACAGTAGATGCATGGCTATTTTAATGACATTAAAGAGAAAGTAACATCTGCACACTAACACCCAAAGCCGCAGACTTGTTTAAACATGACACTTTGATTCACCAATATTACACAATGCTTTTAATATTAGATGGTGCAACCATCGACTCCAATCAGCCACAGTTTTGCATCCACCTGATGGATGAACTCTGATGCTCCCACAGTCCACAGTCATGCAGGTCAAATAACAGGGGACTTAAAGGCCGTACCCGGTCTTGGCTGAGTGTGTCCGTCCACTTTCACAGAGACAGGTGAGAGCATCACAGCGCTTGTAAACCTCCAGCAGCTCTGAATAGGCATTAGCCTCCAACTCCCAAGATGCATCTCTGCACAAAGCACAGACAGGATATAGTAAAGACACACAATCCAAGACTTTAACAGTGAACATCTTGTTATGATCATGTTACCTCTCTGGGATGTAGATTCCCATCCTTAGCATCTCCTCCTGGAAGCTTTCCTTGTTGTTGCAGAGGGTACATCTGAAGAAGAAGAGGCCGGCACTGTGGGCCTGACGCTGACACACACAGGTCAACAGAAAAAGCCATTAAGGTGACATTCACTGCTGGTAAAGCTTTGCTGAATCAGTTCCTCTGAATCGCAAAAGATATTTATCCAGCCATTAAGCTCATACCTATTATTTGCTTTAATAGGGTCAATGTTTAGTCTATAAATTAAGACACACACACAAAAAAGGCCATTCAAGAATTCAAATCTCCAAATATTCTCTTTAATCTTTAAGAATTCTGCAAATAAAAGGGATTCTAGTTTCAAATTAAACTGCCCTGTGACTGGGCAAACTGAAATTCAATAAATGATGGTTTCATAACAAATATGTGTCTGACCAAACTTTAGGTCTGGCAACAAGCAGGTATGTGTGATTGATTCATAAAGGAATAATTTTCCTAATGAGTGAGTTGTTTATTGTGTCTGACAAACAGTCCAGCTTAATATAATAGTGTAGGGAATATTCAGCATAAAAAGGCCTAATACTGTGACCAGGCTATTTTGTAGATGCATCTGTTTATGTTTTAATGAAATTATTTTTAATTATTTGAGCACAAATTAATTTCCTGGCTCCTCAGTGCCATTGAATGAAGTGGAAAATATGGGGTAATTCTGAGAAACAGATCCTTGTACAACACAATTAAATGACTTGTCCCGTTACCTGTACACAGTCTCTGTGGAACCAGCTGGCATGGCAGGATGGACATTTTAGGACAGAGTAGGACAGGATGGGCTCAATGGAGTCCAAACAGATGGAGCAGGACTGAGGAAGACTGAGGTCTGCCCCCACACACACAGACTGCGTGGGACTGTGATCAGGACAGTATGACCTGGACACAAAGACACAGTGATTTGGATCATTACCCTCCTTAGACTGATCCTGTGTTAGTTTTTTCAGGAACACCAGGGTAAAACTAATCCCTGCAGTAAATCCTTCTTCATGAAGAGTTCATTCATCGGGGTACACAAGTGCAAACTGGTCACACTGTCCACAAATGTGATTGGAGTCACAGTGATGCAAAATAAAGATGATGTTGATGATACATGCGTGTCAAACTCATCCCAGAGATGTGAAATAGTTGGTCAACACTCACGGGAAAAGTCCAGTAAACTGGGAGACAAACTTGTGTTTCCTGCCACAGGGGAAGTGAACCATCTTCCTGCAGCTTCTGACATTACAGCCGACACAGGCTCCCTTCTTCTTACAGCTGCAACATGTCTGAACCACAACATAAACACACCGTAAACAGGAGGAGATGACACAGTGAATCTTGAATATCTGATGTCTGCAGCTTAATAATTATTTGAGCCGTTTGGGTTAAAATCTACATGTAAACAAAGAAATGTTAAAGCAAAATTCATTTTTAGTACTTTCTGTGTAAGAAATTGTTTTCACCAGTCGAAGTGAGCGGCGGATCTCCCGTTTGATGTCGTCCACCAAGAAACCAAAAACTCCTTCGTCCTCCTCTCCTCGCTGGTAAATGCCACAGGACGTCAGCTGAAACACACACGTATAATAATACTCGTCACGATTTCCCCTTCAGACACCTGAAGGGAACAGAGTGTAGTCCTTTTTAACAAAAATCACTTTAGATCTAATATGTTTTATCTATTAAAACAAGAAGATTTTTTTATATTTTAGATAAATAAATAGTAACGTATTTTGTACTGAAACTCAAGCGTCACACTGGCGTAGCCATGACGACATTACCATCACAAACAAAGAACCACAGTGGTCATACTGAGGACACTGTCATGAGAAATGATACAATAAACCCAATTGATTCATGTGCAGACGTTTAAAGGTCACTTTATTGACAGGACAGAGACAGACAGTGTGTAGCTTGTAAAATGCTCAATTTAGTATAAAATAGATATTGGGGTTTGACTTGCATAGCAAATATAAGAAAGCTGTGTAATTACATGTGAAAATGTGAGTGTAAAAGTACACAGGCTACTACTTACACCTACGTTGTAGACTGTAGATATTGAAAGTTTCTATTTATGATTTTATATATCTATATATGATGCAGGTGTAGTTTTACCAAACAGAAGTAGTGGACAGATAGTTTGTGCTCTTTGAGTGTGACTTTCTCCCCAAACATGGCCGGGTCATCATCGCTGAGCCTGCACAGAGCACAGCCTAAAAACAAAAAAATGTTGCACAGATTCTTTATTTTTGCATTTGAAAAACAGAACAGAGCCGAGCAGTGACTTGAATGGATGTGTCTAGCATTTAAAGGCTACAATTGTCCCTGTCCATGGGACTGTTTCTGTCCATTTACCCTTTTTTTAATTGGGTTTCAGGCTACTGTGAATTCTGGATGTGCAGAACATTCATTCATAGAGCAATTAACAAAAAAAAGTAATGGTTATGTTCAGTCCTAGTCCCTTTGAAGGCATTTGTGAAAACAAAACTGACATTTCATTATAGTGAAACTGCTTGACGTTTACTACAAGATTAGAATTTCAATAAACATTAATTTTCCGCATTTCTTATCTTATCATTTCATCTGTGTGATAGTAAAACAAATTGTAAGGTATAATGTAAAAAATAATACAATAAGCAATAATTACAATATTACTATTAGGTTTTTTAGAGAACTCACAGTCTTCTGGGATGCTGCTGTCGTTTGTAACCTGTGACCTCCTCGCCTTCTTTTTCATGTTGAACCTGCTGAAGACACCCATGACAACCATGGTCAGAGGTCATACAGTACTCACGGTACTAAAAATACCTGATCAGGAAACATGGGTGAGAAAAATAAACAAACAGCTGACTTATCATACTAAAGTCTGAAAGCTTTAGAAATGTGATTTCAGTTGATAAAAAGAAAAACTGTGCCAAATCAACATGCGGACAATGATCCGCTGTGGCGTCCCTGAACTCACGGGATAATCTGAAAGGACAAAATAATTAATGATAATAAAATAAATAAATAACATTGCCATTTACACTTGATAATTTATATTGACATCGATCATCTCTGTTAAAATGAAAGAGCCATTTCAGTAACACACTATCAGTTGGTAGTAGAGTGTTTACAGACAGAAGTCGTAGCTGTATGTGGATTTATTAAACAACATTTAAAGGACTCTGGAAGCATGATGCTGTGTCCAATGAGACTAAAATTAAACTCTTTGGGTAGTTACACCAACCGCTACTCTGGGAGGGCTTTCAGCAGAAGGGACAGGAAGACTGGTCAGAATTCAGGAGTCTAGATCAGTTCTCCAAGAGAACCGGGTCCAGTGAAGAGACCGTTTAATACAACCATGATCCAAAGCAAACAGCCAAGACAACACTGCAGTGTCTTGAGGGCAGGTGTTTGACTGCCGTAGCGTGGTCCAACCAAAGCCCAGGTTTAAAGCCCACAGAATATCTATGGAGAGACTTGAAATGGCAGTTCACACAGACACTTTCCATCCAAGAAAGAATGGAATAAACTGCATAAATCCATATGTAAGAAGCCTGCAAAGACTCACACAAGAAACTTTGAAACTGTTGTCAAATAGGCTAATTTCAGTTGATTCTGCATACGTTTACTACTACTTTGGAAAACATGTTGTCAATGTGCCTTTAGGAGTTATTTTGTAGAGATTAATATAGAAATAAAAAATTGGCTCAATTTCAAATGTATTCCACTACACAATAAAGGTTGAACAAAAGCATAGAGGCAAAAATAACCTCTAAAGCAACTTTGCCTTAAGTATGATTTTACACTCTGTCCCCAGAAGCTCCACTCAGAAAACTGTCCCCAAAAATCCCTTTAGGAAAAACAGGCGAGCACGCTTAGAAAGTGCAGCAGAGGAGGGACCCGTCTTCCAGAGAAGACAGACATGCGAATATTAGATTCACAGTTTGGACAATCCTCAAACCATGGCGTGAGAGAAAGGATTTAGGTAGTTTCTCAATCGCTTCCCTAAGAAATGTCTCCTAATGTTGTAAAAACATGAACAAACTAAAGATTTTCTGTACCGTTTGATATAGTTCAGAGAGCTGTCCCGTAAATCTGGCATGAATCCGGCATGATATAAATATTAGACCCACTGTTTACCAGCTAATAAAAAGTGGGTATTGTTTTATTGCAGTACAGTTATTCAGTTATGAAATGAAAACGAGTTTTGGGTTAACGCCTATCAAAGAAGCCGAACGACTCCGAAAAAATATTAAACTAGACGAAGACATTTTTACGACAAAACAGGACCAACGCAACAAATAATTATGAAGAACTGAGGTATTGATAAAAACAATTGTCGTGCTGAATATATAATCAAACTTGTTCGACTAAAAACAACCAGAAAATTTGTCCAACATGTGAAAAAGCTTAAAAAAACATGCATTTTCTGAAAAGTTATGTTTAAATGTCACTGTAGAAAATATAATTCAAATTAATCTTCAACGCGGTACAATGTTTGTTAGAAAGATGCACAATTACCTACTTTAAACACGGCGCTGGTAAATGTCAGTTTTCAGGCATTTTCGTTGACTTTAATCCGAGTGTTAGTGTTTACTTCTGACTAACGCCATCGCGTTTTAAATTTCCCTCTTTCAAAACAAAAGAACCCAATTTCCGCTTCCGCTAGGCCTTCTTCTTCGTTCCTTTTTCTGCCGCTCGGCTTTAGCGCCCCCTGGTTGTCTGTCGGAGTCTCTAAGGGAGCAGACTCCCTTCAGTGTCTCATTTCAAACTGACTTTAAAAAAAAAAAAGTAGGTAAAGTAAATATATTTACTAAAGCCTGTAGTGAATTCAATATTGAGAAACCATTTCACAATATTTTTTTTTACTTCACAATTCAAAGTACTTTAAATTTCTCTTCCTTGCCTGTGTCGGACAGTTCTACTTACTATGTGGATTCAAATTTTTATTAATCACAAATGTTGACGTACTATAAAGCAGCTGTCATTAGACCTATACATGAAGTAAATATTTGTAAAAATGACACCTTTATCACCCTTTAAACTTTGTTTGCAGTTTGCAGCACAAATGTGGGATAACTTTAAAGTTAAGTTTCACTGGTTTCACCCTAAACATTAGATTTTTATTGTTTTACAGTGAATGAAGATTTGTGGTTCTATAAGAATATTAATTTTACGAATAAATAAATTTTAAAATGGAATAACAGCTTTTACCTCAACATTTTAGATTTCAGCAGAAGCCTTTTTTATGAAGCACATGGAACAAATCTGGACCAGAGTTGTACAACAACAGCATCAGTCTCAATTCAAGTTAATTTCAAGTTTACTTTTTTTTAAATTGATGTGATTTGTGGCGTTCTTGTAGTTGTGGACATTACGAAACTCAACATGTTCATTATTATGCAAGTTTGTGTCGTCTTTTAGTAGCTTTGTAAGAAAGACAAAAAACAATTTGTACTGAGAAGACCGTCAATGGAAGGAGACATCTCCATTAATCTGAACCATGAAAGAAGGCAATGCTGCACTTCATTTGTCCCAACCTTTGTCAGGGAATAGTCATTTGTTTTCCATTGACCCTAACAATTCTCTGGAAAACAGAAAGATTTGGCAAAAATCAAAACATCTGCATTAATTCTTTATTCTTGTGAGATTATGTCCAAATAACAAACATCAGCAGCAAATGTGTCACTGTAAATCATCAGTGCTGAATGAGGGAGTGTGGGGAAATGTGGCCCACGTGTGCAGAGGAAAATAAAAGGAACATCTGTTGACTGGAGGGGAGATAACAGGGGGCAGTGAAATGAGCATAGATCAAACTGAGCAGAAATAAGCCATAAAAACCCAAATAACGGACATGCTGTCCTGATCTACACGTTTGAACTATTACAAAATCAGCAAGTTCATATGTTTCCAGTAAAATTTTACTGGTAAGATTTACTACCATGCAGTACAGTTTGCCCGTTGCTCTATCACTGCTCCTTTTCACTAATTGTTTGAACATTTCTGGGGGAAAAAAGCAGCACAAACACAAATGTGCTTCTGTCCCTCAACAGCAGATGGAGACGTCTGATCTGTTTGTCGGGTGTAAAACATTTTAACACAAATGCAGGACTGGTGAGATGAAGGTGTTTTAGTTTGCAGGTGAAAGGCAGACCAAAAAGCTAAATGAGGTCATCGTGGATCAGTTCAATTAAAAACAAACCGGGATTAATTCTTCCTGCAGATAAGTGATCAAAACAAAACCCACAAACGACCATAATCAGCATTTTCTGGAAGGAAACAAGCCAAATCCTGCTTCTGATCTTTGCTGACTTATTAAGAGACAGTGAGGTGTATTCTTAGTGACAAAGATACAGAAGAAATGGGACTTATTTCAGAATATTAAACAGAGAATGTAGACTTACAGCTGCTACTGCAGTCATCCCTAGCATGTGGCTTAAAAAAGCCCCGTCTTTCCTCACTGTGCTCCACTGTCCTCTGCCCTGTGTTTCACATATTAGTGTTTCTGAAACTCCAATAACAGCAGAGCAGCAAAGGTGAGTCTTCTCCAAAAAGGGTGACGTGCTCTGCACATGGCGCTTTTCTACCTATTGGCACTCAAAGCGCTTTACACACACTCACTGATGGGGGAGCTGCTATGCAGCTGGCCAACGCTCACCGGGAGCAACTAAGCTGGGGTTC
This sequence comes from Channa argus, assembly GCF_033026475.1. Lineage (NCBI taxonomy): Eukaryota > Metazoa > Chordata > Actinopteri > Anabantiformes > Channidae > Channa > Channa argus. Next base: position 22,244,083 of record NC_090212.1, on the reverse strand, counting down.
AGTGTCTTGCTCAAGGACACTTTGACATGTGACCTGAGGATCCGGGGATCGAACCAACAACTGTGAGATTAGTGGACGACCGCTCTACCACCTGCCCACAGTACTGTTCAATTAGTCTGGATCACAGAGGATTTGGACAGCACCTGTTGGACCTGGACTAAGGTCATTATGAAGGGTTTCAGATCTGACTCTTGGTTCTCGCTCCGCTCATGTGGTTTCATAGATGTGAGCTGTGGCTTTAAACCGATCTAATGTTTGTTTTCATTCCAAAGCTCATTCAGAATCTAACTAATTACAGGCCCGACACACAGAATCAGACGTCATCGTTCCGCTGCATAATACAGCGCTTTCTCTGATTCCAGACAAGTGACGCTGTGTTTGTGCGCGCGCGCTTGCTTATTTACGCTGCGTCACGGGGGGGAAGGGCGGTGCCCCCCAGGTGTGCGCCCCTCACACACACAGAGGAGGCAGTGTGCCTTTAGCGGCGAGGCTTCTCTAGTGCCAGCACACACAGTCACGCGTCCCCCCCCCGGCGCGAAGCAGGAACTGCCCAGTAAGCGGAGCCGAAAGCAGGCGTAGCGTTTGCAAATCTCGAAAGAGGGAAGTTGGACTCGTCCGTCGCGTGGAGTGAAACGCCGTCAATCAGACAAGTCAGTCAGTATGTTCAGCTGGGTGAAGCAGGAGCAGGGTGGACGCAACAAGGAAGGGGAGATGTACCACACTGTGACCGAAGGACTGCAGAGCCTCTACACCAAGAAGCTGCTGCCGCTGGAGGAGACCTACCTCTTCCACGACTTCCACTCCCCGGCGCTCGAGCCAGCCGACTTCCAGAGCAAGCCCATGGTGCTGCTGGTAGGCCAGTACTCCACCGGGAAGACCACCTTCATCAGGTACCACCATGAGTGCTGCTAGTCTGCACTGCACCGGTTCAGACCCCCAGCTCCAGTAGTGTAGCAGGGCAGATAGTTACCCCCCACGTGACTAAAAGCCCCATTCACAGGTGTCACCGCAGGTACGGCCGGTTTCCGTTCTGTGCCAGACCTCATTTTAAAATGTGCGTATTGAAGTGTCAGACATTTGAGGGCGATGGAAGACGTCACAGTCATGTGTCGCACTAAAAAAAAACAGATGGTGTTTGAGGTTTATGCCGAAGTGGAGATTTCACCTGTTTAAAATATAGAAAATGTCAATCTTTTTCATGACTTTCATGACAAGAAAGCCTTAATAAGTGGCCTGCTTCCGAGGAGTCTGGCGTGATTTCCTTGCAAACTGAAAGAAACAGCGTGTTGACGGGGATCTGTCAGCATAGAGAGCAGCCTGGCATCTCCAAGCACATACTGCACTTTCAGTCAGTTTTCAGTTTCAGATCACAGTGGCCATTATTGAACTGGCTTCAGATATTGTCTGTACTCATTTAAAGTTGGGAGGGAAAGCTGCTGGTTTTCACTTCCCTCCTTTTTAATCTGCCAACCCGGTCACAGCTGCAGCACGTGAAAGTGTCCTCTATATAACAGTTCCTGTTTTCCTGTCAGTTTTTCTGTAACTGATCTTCAATTGTCCTGTGGATTCATATTTGCTGAGCCTTTCTTCAGTCGTGATACTTCCTGCTGTGGTGTTGCTGCGTCAGGAAAGAACACAGACACATTAGCTAAAGTGTCACTTTGGATTAAGAGTTTCACTAGACGACTGACACGTAAAGGTCACAGAACAGAGGAGTCTTTGTCTCAGGGTGCTGTTATCTCTTTGACACTACTTTTATTTTATTTTATTTATTTTTTTGTCCTTTCGGTTTATCAGGGTCGCCACAGTGGATCATTGTCCGCATGTTGATTTGACACAGTTTTTACGCTGCATGCCCTTCCTGACACACCCTCCCCAATTTCTACCGGGCTTGGACTGGCACTGCACAGCTGGGGAGGGGTATGGGCTGTCCGATGTCCGATGGTCACTGGCCATGAATCTGCACAGATCTAAATCATATTCTTATTACAGCTTCCTGATAAACATCTCATTTTAAGGTTGTTTTCAGTGTCTTGCCCAGGGACACGTCAACATATAGCCAGGGGATCGAACCACTCACCCTGTGGTCCATGACCAACTGAGCTACAGCTGCCCCATCTCTTTGACACTACTGTTTCCTTTAAATTAGAGTGAACACCTCAACCCAAACACGGATGTTTCGGCTTCTCACACACATCATTAGACTCAGTATGACATTCACCTGCTGATGAGGTCATTATGTCTGATGGTCACTGGATAAACATCCATGAATCTGCACAGACCTAAATCATATTCTTATTACAGCTGCCTGATAAACATCTCATTTTAAGGTTTTCTTCAGTATCAAAATAAACCGGTAAATCTTATGCTAATTTAGCCTATTTTTCATAGGGACAAGCTGCAAATTCATGTCCATCATGCTGTATCTGCTGTTCACAATTATAATTGTAGGGCTGGTTTCTGCCTGTAGGCTGCCATGTAGTCATGAGTAGTAGCAGCATAACAGCTGAGCACACACAGAACTGTGACATGAGTTTTAATCCAGCAATGCACAGCTAGATCAGGTGCTTCACAGCTGGAGGACAGCAAGCACTTTAAACAGGAAGACCCTGGATCACACTTTGAGTCTGAAGACACACAGGTGTGTCAAACCCTTTAAATGCAGACACGGTGTCTGATCCTGCCTTTGTGTACTTTTACTCGTAAAACCTACAATTCTGCCCCTGGTACCACTTAAGTTCTAGTAACTAACAGTCATCAAGATTATTTTGAAAATGTTTAATATTGGCAACTGACATCAGCAACAATGAGGGTTATATACAGTCACTGGAACATTACCTGAAGTTCCTTTTTTGTTTTCCAAAGTTAGTTTGCCTTAATATTCCTGTGTAGACTCTGTTGTCCATGATTCTCCATCCAGGATCCCCCCCCACATCTGTGCCTTGTTCCCCTTTTTCCTTTTTCTTTTTGTTTTCAGTGAAAGTTGCTCTGTTTTTTAAACACTGGTCACCGCCATTCAAACTGTTCACCGCCATATTTGTTTTGAAGAAGAGCACGTGAGAATCTCTGTTGTACCCAATCTGGGAAAACGTGGTATTAGAACATCCCTAGTTAAAAACGGCAAATGTATCGGTGTGAATGAATCGTAATAAATCAGACCCTTGGCTTCACATCCTGGTTTAATGTTATTAGACTGAAGGCTGAGCTTAACGAGGTCCTGATGAGGAAACATCAGCTGATGAACAGAAAATGAAATTAAGCCTGAGTGTGTTCTCTCCTGATTGTTGTTTAGTCATCTACAGCTGGTTCCATTAGTCAATTTATCATTCAATGCAGGAAAAAAATAGCAAAGATTCTCTGATTTCATCTTCTTAATGTGAGGAGTTGCTGCTTTTCTGCTCTTACGTCATTGTGAAACAAATTTCCTTGGGTCTGGGCCAGACTTCATAGGAAAATGTGCCTGTTTAACTTTTTTCTGCTTAGCAACAATTACATGCAAGTTGTAGAGCATAATTAAAATATTATCAGCAAATACTTAGTAAATGAATTGATTTGGCTAAAATAACATTTTACAAGCAAGTCTCCTCTATGCTTCAGTCTGTTCTGTCCTTGAACATCATGTATCTGTAGTATTTCCTATAATGTAATCCAGGTTTTTTAAAACGCACTATTAATTAGAAACAAAGAAATGTAAGTAGATGATCATGTTGCAAAATGTCAACCTAATGGATGCATCTCTGTGGTAAATCCAGCTGAGAAACCTAAAGAGAGCACGTTTGTAATTAGTTTGTCATCTTCATCAGTCCAGTGGCAAAGGAAGCAACGGTAAACATGTTTAATATGTGCATGGCTGGATCTGCAGAGCAGATCTACTACTATAAACCCTACTGTAAGTACAGTTCCTATGTTTATCTTTAGTATGAGCTTAAAACTCAGCTTGTAGCTTTTTATGAGCATTTTCTGCTTGTTTTGTGTATATAATTAATATCTTTGAGTTCACCGTGACATACACTTGCTGTCATAGGTGTGTGTGTGTGTGTGTGTGTGTTGGGCTCTTGTTTAAATAAAGGTTTTGCCAAGTTCAGACCGTGGGTTTTCACTGCAGGAGAGATCCTGGTTTAAATGTGTTAAGGTCAATGCATGATTTGTTTCTGAATGACATGAGTGCAAAAACAAAGGCCATAGCAGAGAGATGAAACCACGAATGTTAATGATTCCTTGCTGTGGACTGTTCTTATCCCAGAGTCCACAGCAGCAGCAGCAGCAACCATGGTTTCGCTGCGGTCTCTGCGGCGAGACCTCGTGTTGATCTCACAAGTGAAACGTGGTGTGAAGGTTTCACATCTTTGTGAGTGAAAGCTTAACCCCCGAGGTAAACTGTGGCTTAAAGGAAGGAAACCCATGGCATAACATAATGTTGACTGAGAGCGGAGGTCATGTGACCTCACTTAGCTTATCTCTTGTCTCCAGACTCTGTGCTTGTGTCCACACTGGGTACAAACGGTCACACATTCTGGCTGTGGACAGGTCTGCAGAACTGACCTGTGTCCAACACAAGCTGCAGAGAGCCTGGCTCACCACTGTGGCCCCACCCGGGCCTAAAGAATGCTATGAATCATGGGAACAGGTTGCCAGTGTGTAGCAGAGTTGACATGTTTACTTTTTCTGCTTCTTCTCCAATGGAGCAGTTACACTTACAGCCATTTAAGGGGGACTTAAATGACCAATTTTTAACTTGCTTTCTACAGCTGTAGTTTAAGGTGTAGATGTACATTAATGCTTTTAAACTTCCCTCTGGCTTCTCTAAGGTAAAATATTTCTCTACTTCTAGCTGAAAAACTCCTCCAGATGACATCACCCAGAAGTTTTTCGTCAATAGGAGTTCAGGTGTCATCTGGGGCATCTCTGAAAAAGCCGACTATGATTACAAACTCCTAGTAAGAGTAGGATAACCTAATTGGAACTGAAGGTTCCTTTGCAGTGATGTCATCAGGAGGCATTTTTCAGCTAGAAGCAGAGAGATATTTTGATATAGGAAAGTCAAAGGTGAGGTTAACAGCATTTATATACATGTACTATCCTAACTAGAACTAAAAGAAGCAAGTTCAAAATCAGTGAAGGCAGACACTAACTGTGAGGTTCAGTGTCTTGCCCAGGGACACTTCAACTTCTAGCCGGGAGGACTGAGAATTGAACCACTGACCCTATCGTTCCTGATGACTGCTTTACCAACTGAGTTGCAGCCTCTGAGCAGTGTTAACAGTGCTTCAAAGGACGGCTCGAGGACCACAGACTGGTCTCAGTGTGGCCTCTGACGGATCCACAGTTTGGTTAATTTGACTTTATGAAGCCTGCTCCTGGTCTCCAGAGGACGAACCCTTTCCATTGTTTCATGTGTCTTCTGTGACCACTGGGTGGTGAAGTGGTTTGTTTGACCGTATTGTTTTTCCCGTGTGGTGCAAACCATGTTGATATTCTACATTTTAAACTAAACTGTCAATTTGCATTAATTTAATTTTTAATTTTGAAAGAAGTGACTCTTTACATTTGATCTGACAGTTCACCACAGGTGATCAAATAGGCCAAAACACTCAGGACCTTCCTAGTGGACACAGTCCCGGGTTTTTATTGACTTTGATTATTCGATACTGTAGAAAGACAATATCTGCAATAGTTGCTTTTTTAAAAATCTCTTTTAGAAATTGTGTTCAGTCTTTTGCTGGAAATAAAAATGCAGTGACATATTTGTTGGACTGGACTTATTGTGAGAGTAGTCTCAGTGCTGGTCACCTGTCTTCTTTAAAGACTGTTATATGTATTTTTCCAAATGCACATTCTCGCCTCCCTTCACACACATCCACCCTGATGCTGTGTGACAGTGTGTGAGCTGATAAACATGTGACCACACCAACACTGTGAGGCTGCAGCATGCAGACCAGTGGGAGGGTGTGAAAAGGGTGTATTCACGACAATATTGATTCAGGAGTTTAACTGACAGTGGACATTAAATGATGTTTTTATATCAGGACCCTGTGTTTTTAAAACTAACTTTCTCATTGAGAATCCTTGAGGCTCAGCAGCTTCAGGAAGAGTTCATCATTTCCTTCAGAGTTTTCCATCTTTTCTGTCTTTGATGTCGATGTCAGGCTGCAACAACAGGAAGTCAGATGACAGAGACTCACTGCAGCCGTCCTCCATGTCTTCCTTCCCTTCTCATTTTTCTTTAACAAGGAAAAGTGTGTGAGCGATTGACTGGGGCACGGTGTTTTTTAATTGAATCAGTTTGTGCCGACTGTAATCAGACCTCTTGTTAATACTGGTCTTTATACCGGTAAAGCCTTTTATTCAACTCAGGTAAACTGGAACAGAAAAGGAGAACTGTAAAGTTTGTGCCCCATCATTTACATTCAAAGTAAATTGGGAAGGAATGTGATGAATCGGCATATTTCAGTCTTTTAAGAAAACCATGAAATGCTGTGAAGCTGTGTGTGTTAAGGGCCCTTTGCTGGTGGAAGCCATTTAAAAAGGTGCTGTGCAGGGAAAAAGGACAAACAGAGAGACAAACATAATGTGGGACGCAGTAAATTCAAAGCAAATTATCTGAAGACAAAATTAAAGGAGGATTCCTGTGTCTTGTTCCTCTCAGGTATCTGTTGGAGCAGGACTTCCCGGGAATGAGGATCGGCCCGGAGCCGACCACCGATGGCTTCATTGCCGTGATGTACGGTGAGAGCGAGGGCGTCGTCCCTGGTAACGCTCTGGTTGTCGATCCCAAAAAGCCCTTCAGGAAACTCAACGCGTTCGGAAACTCCTTTCTCAACAGGTAAACGCACACACACACACACACACACACACACACACACACACACACACACACACACACACACACACACACACACACACACAGTAAATTGGTCTGTTAACAGTCTGCGCTGTAAATTAACGATGAAATCCTGTGATGCTGTTTAAAAAATGAGTCTTGACACACAAATTTCAAACGCTCTTTTGTGCCCGTTGTAAACAGTTTACACTCATTTCCATCCAGAAAAAATGTTAATAAGAACAGTTCTTATTAAAGAAGAATGAGTCAACTGATCAGCTTCATGAAGACTGAATAAGTTTGAGTTTGTATGTGTGATAAAACACACACAGTTGTCAGTTTATGTGTGAATGAGCTTTTGTGTGCATGTCAGAATGTAAGTGTTTGCTCTGTGTTTTTGCATGATGAAATGTGGAAGAAGCAGTTGTATAAACAGATTTTTTCATTCAATTCAACATTCAAACAACTTCATTGATCCCATAGGGAAATTGCGTTGCCTTGTTACAGCTGCTTTCCACGTGAAAACTAGAAAACTCAATAAGTAAGAAAAAACTGTAAAACTAAAAAAAATAAAAACAATACATCACAAATAATACAAACACAAAAAATACAATTCATCTTCTCCATGTCAGCAGTTGAGTCTGAAGTAAAATGGGAAAGTTGTTTCTTTATGTGTTCAGGTCTGTGTCCTCCTGTGTTCTGACAGTAGAGCATCACTGACTGTGGCTGGAATATTCTCTGTCTCAGTGACTCTTGTCTCCTTCACCCCTCACTTATCAGTCCATTAGGACCTGAATAGCTTTACAAAGATGTTTTTCAGTGTCTAACTTCCTGCAGCCTGAACAGCTGTTCTGATCAGACCTCACCGACACATGTCCAGACCTGATCAGTGTAACTGCCCCTGTTACATCAGTTCTGGTTCAGCCCTGTGCTGTCATGTTCTGCTTTTTACTCTAGTTTTACATTTTCCTGAATGAAACCTTCCCACAGATGAAGCAGAAGAGCTGGTTTTCATCTGGAAATGAGACTTTAGCCTCAGAGAAAAGTCACATTAATGACAAGAGAACAGTGTTTGTCATACCAATGTTGTTAGTGTAAAACCTCTTCACACTGTCACTGCTTTCCTCAAAACACTCACACTCTTGGAAGTGACCCCTTCAGCTCATGCTGACATGTAAACACATGCTCTAGCAGAGTATCTGGGTTTAAATTTAGCTAAAAACACTCCAGTCCAAATCTATTTCCTCTTTTGGTCCAGGAATATTTCTGAGAGCAGCAGCAAGGAAGTGGACGGACAGTCGTGTGTGTGTGTGTGTGTGTGTGTGTGTGTGTGTGTGTGTGTGTGTGTGTCCCTCTGACCAGGAATCCTATCTTCTCTTGGTCGGTGTGACAGAGGAACCTTTCACAATAACTTACTGTTTCCTGGGGGAAGTGTGTGTGCGTCACCATGTGTCAGAGAGGTGGTTTATGTTTTTTCCCTTTGCCAGCCTGAAGCTCTGCCACACGGAGACAGTTTATCTGGAGTGTGTCAGCTAAATTTAACCAGTGCGTTTAATATAAAGTCACACAAATATTGTTATTAGTGTAAATATAGACACTGTATCAAACTTACTTCCTATAGCTAAATGAACAAAAATTCATGGAAAAGTTGTCACTGATTAATTAGTTCTTTAATACTCAGTTGAATCTGATAACTGACAGAATAAACTGACAGAATACATTTATAAATAAGACATACATAATAAGAAATACATGTAACACTGACATTAAAACTGAGATGAGGGACTCTTGCTTCTACTGCTGAGGTCACATAAATCATAAAACAACAAAGGATAAAATACAAAACAACACATGACAACAACATTGCAGTGCTAACAATATAAAAAACCATCAACAAAAAAACACCAAATTACAGCAAAATGAAAACTAAGTAATGGTTGGAAACAAGAAGAAACAAAAAGGACAGATTATATCATGTGAAGGGGTTAAAAATAAATTAAAAAGCTGGGTCATTTAGCCAGAGCAGGCGTTAAGTGTTGTTCCAGATAAAAGTCTGGCTGCTGCATTTTGAACTACTTGGAGTTTGGCAAAGGAATATTTACTTGTTCATTCCCAGAGGTGTGCAGTAATCAAGTCAGGAGGTGATGAGAGCACAAGTATCTCTTTCCAAACCCTTGTTAGACAAGAGACTCCAGTTCAACTTTTCTTTGTTAGCAAATTAAATCTGAATCTCAGACATGACCTGTTTGTTCGAGGTCAAAGGTGTGTCGCAGCCTTACAACAGTTTGTACATTAGCAGGTAAAGTAAATGGTAAATGTTCTGCACTTATATAGCGCTTTTCTACCTATTGGCACTCAAAGAGCTTTACACTGCTTCTTATTCACCCATTCACACTCACAATCACACACACACTCAAACACTCACCGGGAGCAACTAATTTGGGGTTCAGTGTCTTGCTCAAGGACACTTCCACATGTGACTGGAGGAGATGGGGATTGAACCAACAACGGTGAGATTGGTGGCTCTACCTTCCTGCGCCACAGTCGCCCTCACTGCTCTGCTTATTTCTTTGGTTAGAGACAGAGCTGTATATCTATTGAACATTTAACATTTCAATATCAGTTCAAGACGGTGGTGAGACCAGAGATGTTGTTCAGCTTAGAGACAGTGGCACTGAAGAAAAGACAGGAGGCAGAGCTGGAGGTTGCAGAGCTTAAGATGTTGAGGTTCTCTTTGGGAGTGATGAGGATGGACAGGATCAGGAATGAGGACATCAGAGGGACAGATCATGTTAGATGTTTTGGAGATGAAGTCAGAGAGGACAGGAAAGGGAACAGCCGAAAGGAGAAGAGCCTTTAAAAACATTTAAACAAATAAAAACAGTATGTTGTGCACATGCTGTTGGGTTTAGCTGCATACGAGCGATACAGTGTATATAATGATTCTGCAGGAGGAAGGAAACCTACACAGTGAGAACAGTAAAGGCCCTAAAGTTGATGCACAGTTGACAGGAGCAGTGGATGAAGATTAATTACCCGTTTGAGAATGTTCTAGGATATGAACTGTTTTAGCACTGGGCTCTGCAATCTGACCTCAGCTTTTTCAGAGCACTTCATGGTCAATCAGGTCAAAGAAAACCAAAATAGGACCAGCATCGGAGTCAACCATGAGGAGACCGTGAGAAGTAATTTTACACCCTAAAAAGCAGATTCTGCACTGTTAAGCTCCAAACCCCAGATGGAACAAGTCGAAGGGTAGAGAAGGACTTCATGTAGGAGGAAGATCTGGACTGTTCCCACAATCTTACAGATGATGGATGCTTGCAGATACGTCTGTAAGATCTAATATGTGGTTTTTCAGATGATTTGGATACTGATGGAGTAACATCAGTCTTTCACTGGTAGTCAACAGCTGTTGAGTTAAAAACATTTGTGGTTGCTCGGAGGAGAATCCTAATGATTTTAATGACCCTCTGATTTGTTGTCTGGCACCACCTTGTATGCACAGTGCCTTAAGTTGTGTTATAGAGCTCAGTGTGTTTTAGGTTTCTCTAAAGTCTTCACAGCATGTTGGAGCAGCACTGACCCACGACATGTTTACAAAAAATCCTTTTTGTATCGTAGTGAACTGTTCACCCCCACTTTATTACACGACCCAGAGAGACGAACATGGACATCCTCTGTCCAACAACCTGGATCCTTCCTGACTGAAACAATAGAACCAGCAGGAGGTCCGGGTAACGAATCACTAGAGCAGTTCTGATCCGTGAAGAAGCTGTCACAGCAACACTAAAGTGAAACCAGATCATTCCAGAAATATCTAAAAATCTATATTTAATTGTGTTTACAAGTTATATTAAACTGCAAACGTTTTGAGTTGTCTGCATTACACATTGAGATTTCTCAACTTTTTTTCATGGAACCGGTACCGTAGATGGACCTGATCATCAGGGTGCACAGAAACCGTGTGAAGTCCACTGGAGTTTGAGTGACCTGCAGGATGAAACGGCAAAAATGGGACTCACTCTTATTTTTGTGTGTGTTCAGGTTCATCTGCTCTCAGATGCCCAATCAGGTTCTTCAGAGCATCAGCATCATTGATACTCCAGGTATCCTGTCAGGGGAGAAGCAGCGAATCAGCCGAGGTAGGAACTATTTTTGGGGGGGAAGAATACAGTAATAGAAATGATTCCATTCAAGGTGAGGACTTGGTTTGAGGAAGGTTTTTTTATAAGGTGTGTGTGTGTGTGTGTGTGGATGTATTTCAGCGGCTGTTGGTGCTTTGTGCTGTTGCATAATGGTCCTTCAGATTCTTTGACTTCCTCCTATTGTGTGAAGTCAGACGGTGTCGGTTACTTTACAAGTTTGTGCCCCTTGATAAATTTAAAATTAACTTTGTATTGTTTTAATACTATATGTTCTACTTCTTTGACATTTCAAAGTAAGAGTATGCAAAGAGTATGCTGTACATGTTCATAGCCCCTCCCATGATGACTCCTTCTGATCATGGTGATGACATTTGTGGTTTTGAATGAAATGTGTCTGTGTTGCAAATCTTTTTCACTAAATAAAATATTACGCATACTTTTCTGATACTGTACATATTGCGCTGTCCTACTGCCTGGTTGTATGTTCTGAGATACTTTCTTGAACTATAAAAGTGGACTGGCTCGGCATAAGACTTTGTCCCTCGTATTTTGATTATATCTGCTTTGAACGTTCATGGTCTTCAGAGGATATAATGAAAATTATTTTGAGGATCTTCTGATCTTTTCACCAGCGCCACAAGAAAGAATCTTACGTTTCTTTTCAATATCCTGCTCCCATTCGTACTCCTCAGAGGATGAACCCTGTGGCTTTTGATGATCTCCCTCAGAATTTAGGTTTTTAGCTGGTCTATTGTTGAGACTCTCAGATTTACCCAAGGATAGTGAAACATTCTTGTGACATTTCTTTGGCATTTTTAAGTCTCACTTCTTGTTTTGTATCAGTCTGTTTCCGCTGAGTCAGTGCTGCTGTTGATGCTGCTGTTGATGCTGCTGATCTGAAACCACTGAGTTTATAAATGCAGATCTGAAACCAGCATCGACACAGGAACCAACTGTAAGGGGTGTGGAATGCCCCATTAGTCCTGATGAACCAACAATTACACATCTGTAACTACAGGCTGCAGGCTCATAAATGGACCACTGCACTGTGTAGTTGGGATGTCCCAGACTTGACTACAAGTACTTACATTTGAGTATTCGCCAATATCAAGTACCATTACAAGTACTAAGCTGTTTTACTTCTAGTTTGAATTGCTGCACAGTAAAATCTTCATCAATCCATTAAAATCCTGTGCGAACAGAAATTCTCAAACGTTGTTTAGCCAAAGCAAAAATGGCGGTGACTGTTGTTTAATAAATGGATAGTTTCACTAAAAAGAAAAGGAAAAAAGATGAACAAAGCACAGATCTAGGGTGAGATCCTGGATGGAGAAGTGTGAGTCTGCACAGGAACATGAAGGTAAACTAACTTCAGGTAACGTTCTAGTTACTGTATGTAACCCTCATTGTTGCTGAAATCAGCTGCAATTATTAAAGGTTTTTACAAGATTATTGAGAAACATGATTGTGACTGTTATTAGCTGGGTGTGCAGACTTCAGCACAGCGGTATTCAGCTTTGTTTGTCCTCGTCAGTTATCAAAACGGATCTAAACCACAGACATTTGTCTAACCTCCACAGGTAGGTGGAGGTTAATGTAGTATTATGTGCAGTATTGGAGACCATTTACGAGTACAAGTAGATAAAGGCAGGAGTGGAGTTTCCTACTATGTAGTGTAGTTAAAACCTGTTTGTTGGACTAAATGTGTTGGAGACAAAAATGGAACAGAAATATTTTAGAGAAGCGTCTCATTTTTTGTTTCTGCCATCACAGAGACAATGAAGCAGGTTTTCTGTAATTGGGTGCATTTATCTTCTCTCGTGTCTGACCAGTCCTCCTGTCCCTGTCTCTATCTAACCAATCTACCATAAAGAACTGATTGAAGTTTACCCTTCTGCCAGACTTTATCATCTCTGAAAACTTTTGTTACACTGAGCATGTTGTGTTCACGGAGTTGGTTTGGTTTAAAGGTCTTGGTGGCTCCAGACTTCTTCGACAGCTTTAGTATGGTTTTATACACCTGCCATGGTCTGTAACCCCCCCACATTATTGTGGAAGTCTACAAGAATTCCATGTTAGTGTTAGTGTGAATTGTGGGGCATTATTTGTTACAGGTGGACCTCGGTCAATTCCTCACATCTGGAGGAAAAAGCAAAGCAAACAGGACAAACCTGAGCACAGTTTGGAGCCACAGGAACAATGCAGCGCATCTTTAAATGGTGTTTTGTAGAGAAAGCTTCCTCCTTACATACAGCAAAAACACCACACTGTGGGTGTGCAGCCAAGAGTTACAATTCAGTTCTGTCAGAGCTTCATGAAGGAGGTCCTCAAGGAACCTCCTGTTCTCCTAAGACTCCTCAGAGATTACTTTTACTTTTCATTGTGCACAGTGTTGAATGTTGTGATGATCTGAGTCAACGTGAGTCTGATGTTTCTGATGGTGTAAATCTGCGCTCTGAGAGACAATAAAGATCAGTCTGACGTTGTCGTTAACATTTAGCTCTGTGCTGTGTCCGACGCAACAAAATGAGTTTTTCAGCATCAGCTAAAGACCAGGAGGGTCAGACGTCCACGGGAAGCAGCCGCAGGGTGTTCCCTGCATCTGGAAACGCTTAGAGGTGCTCGGCTGAGGCAGAATTCCTCTTGAACACACACACACAGGCTGACGTCAGCACCTTCACTGATGACTGTGATGCTGAGGGTTCATTAGGATCACGAACACTCAGCAGCGAGGACATCGTGAACGTACATGTGTTTTCTGCTTTAAATGCACAATTACAATCAGTCATTCAGCACATGCTTTTATCCAAAGTTGCAGACAACACGTTCCAGGAGGAACCGGGAGTCGAACCAATGACACACCCTCACCATCATGGTCTTCTCACACCTCATTTAATTTATTCTGTCACCATGTCAAACACGTTGGATTTATCTTCAAATCTGCCTCAACTCTTCACATGATGTAACAATGAGAAATGGACGACGTTATTTGATGAGACAGATCTCATGGAACAGTCATTTAAACACGTCTTGTATATGTGCAGAGAAGAAATACAATATCGACTGGAGGGAGGAGCAATCAGTCCGTTAAACTAGACTCCAACTGAACACTTTTTTTTTTTTTTTAATGAATGTGACAGCAATGAATGACATTTTCTGTAAGATTTCTAAATATCAAGTCACAAGTATTTAGACATGCACATTAACAGTGCAATGACCCAGGAAACAAACGTTCTTTTCCCCCAAAATTATCAGATTCCACAGAAAAACATCCAAGCATTTTGGTCTGAAGTTTTAGCTTTCAAACCAAACCACACACAGGACTGTAGAGTCAGTTGGGTCCATTAATAAATCAGTCCCTCCAGGAATTAGCAGTGTCCTGATCTCAGCTATGAATTAACCAAACTTCGGTGACTTCTGAAGAACTGTCCAGTTTTAATCTTCATAAAAACACTGCACGTGTATACGTTTCTACACTTTGGAGAAATCAGGTATTTTAATCTGCCACATTCAAAAAAAATCTGCATCCAGAGCATCATGTTCTCTACAGAACCTGAATGACAGTGGCAGTTTAGCGGAACAGGAACATTTCTACCATTTACTGTGCTGGTTGAAGAGTTTTTAGAACCTTGTCGGAGCATGAAAAACATGTTCCTCGGTGTTGCTGAGCCCTGTGTGTGTGTGTGTGTGTGTGTTCTGGAAACATGTGGCTGCAGGGTGGAGATGCTGTTTGCCAGTCTCTCGTCATCACAGGGTGGAGTGTGACTGCACTTTTAGACCCAGGAGGGAAACGTAATGTCTTTTCATTTGGTGCAGTGCTGTTCTCTCAGTTAGTGACGGTTCTCACAGCTTCAGTTAAGACTGAAGGACACAGGCCACAGGAGACATGTGAGGAATATTTCTGTTGTCCACATCACTCCGTTCCTGTCTTTCTTCTTATGCTTGTGTGTTCCTAGATGGAAATCTCTAAATTTCAGTGAGTCACCTTTGGATTTGAGCCTCACTTAAATTCACTCCCAGCTCCTCCAGTCCTAGTTTCTGGTTCTGTTGGTTTACATTGTCTCCTTCGGTCCTAGTTAAGTAAATGAACCCGGCGACCCTCTGAGCAGCATCACATCACTGCTGCACACCAGGTAAAGCAGTGATTTGTCAGGATCGACATGTTTGCTTGGATCAGGTGAAGGTTCATAATAAGGAATTTGTTCATCAAACTCTATTTGTGTTTGTCTGGTTAAACAAAGCTTTATAATTTGTCCATTTCCCCATGGACAGATTATGAGAAAATTGGTCATTGTGGTCTATTTTGTAACGGTGTGTGTGTGTGTGTTATCATTCTTTTTGTGAGTGTTTACTCATGTTGTGCCTCTTGTGGTGTTTGTAGTATTTGAGTCTATAGCAGAGGTTCTGGCCACACACATCAGCTTCAAAGGTCAGGTTCAATCTTTCCACTGTCTCGCAGAAAGTGACTAATCATTTTTAAAGGTAATTATTCCTTTTAAATTTATTTGAGCCAGAGAAGGATTTTCAGCTTCTCCTCAGAAAAGGATGTGATAAATATTTGAATCTCGTTTTATGACATTTTCCGTGAAATATGAGCCCCTCACACCTCATCAGTCCTTGGTTTCCTCTGCACACTTATTTTCCAGGACGTTAAATACGTACATAAGTGTGTTAGAGCTCTGAGGAGGAAGTAGTATTGTTAGGCTGAAGACATTTCCTTTTGTCAAGAGGAAATGGAACATTTGAGTTAATCCATCGTCCTAGAAGAGAAGAAGCCGTTTACCCCTCAAAGCAGAGGAATTCCTCCGTTCAAACCCTGCAGGACAGACCATCTCCTCGTTTTTTTGTTTTTATCTCAGTGTCCAGCTCTAATGAGTGTTTGCTGGTTCAGATCAGCAGCCGCCTAGTTTGTGTGTGCGTGTGAGCCATAAATATGCGTCAGTAGGTCCCTGCTCCTCCTGCAGCAGGAGTGGAATAAGTAAATGTAGCAGAACCTCTGTGAAGTACTTTTATATTATAATTAAGTTAAAAAAAAAAAGAAACAACTTTGTTTAAAAGTTTTTAGATTTTCTGGTGTTGGTGACAGAGCAGCGCATCTAATATCACAGCTAACTCTGTCATCATGTTTTGGACACGTCAACACAAGAACTCATTACTTCTTGGGATGAATGGATTGATGACGAGGGCCTGAGTCTTCATCCAGGAAAAAATGTTTTTCTCCTCTAGTTTTCTAACTTCTGCTGAAATATCCAAACAGCAGAGCAGAAGAGAAGCTGTATGATTGATGGCAAGGATGCTGACAGAGGATAGTTGTACTACTTCCTGTCTGCTCCTGTATTTGGTCTCATGTGAGGAGAAAAGATTTCAGTCTCTCTGCACCATAATACAGTCAGTTCCTGCAGCAGGAAGTGTATCTGTCATGTGACGATCATATGACCATCCTGACATGCTACACTCAGCAAAGTTTCAGCGTGCTGGTCCACTCTATCTCACACACACACACACACACACACACACACACACACACACTGAGTCAGACCTGATTTCATCAACACTTGATCCTTTGCACTACAGACAGTATGAACAGAGGGGTGTTTGTGTGTGTGTCTTTGCATTAGGAGAAAATACTGCTGGTGATTTTCCAGGCGGTGGAGCAGAAATGTTCTGTTCTTGATGACATAAGATTAGTCTGTTTGCAACAGAAACATGTTGATGTTGTGGTAAAGATGTGAGAGTTAAAATCAGACTCACTGTGTTTAATGAGTGTTTTGACTTGTTATTGTATCAATAGAAATGTAAAGGGTTAAAACAGCTTTTTTTTCCCAGATGTTCATGGACTGTGTGAACCACTTTCACACTAATAATCCCCTATTGCTCAGGTTATGACTTTGCGGAGGTTCTGCGTTGGTTCGGGGAGCGAGTGGACCGGATCATCCTGCTGTTTGATGCACATAAACTGGACATTTCTGACGAGTTCTCCGAGGCCATCAAAGCTCTGAAAGGACAAGACGACAAGATCCGAGTCGTGCTCAACAAGGCCGACCAGGTAGGAGAACGAGAACGAGGACGGCGGAGAGTCGTGGTCATTACAAACAGACAAGTGCTGCTGCTCAGTGAGGGGGTTTCTCTTTCCTGTTCTATCAGGTGGACACGCAGCAGCTGATGCGCGTGTACGGCGCCCTCATGTGGTCACTGGGGAAGGTGATTAACACTCCGGAGGTGGTGAGAGTTTATCTGGGATCTTTTTGGGCCAAACCCCTGCAGAACACAGAGAACAGGTCAGACAAGACTTTGTCTATTCTTTTCTTTCAATATTTTTTCACGACTTATTTTGAGCTTAGATTCGTTCCCGTATTCTGTTGCATTAACTGATTCCTTCCTCTTCCTCATTTCTCAGGCGTCTGTTTGAAGCGGAGTCACGGGACCTCTTCCGAGACATCCAGAGTCTTCCTAGGAACGCCGCTCTCCGTAAACTCAATGACCTAATCAAAAGAGCTCGTCTGGCCAAGGTGAGACAGAACGATTTGGTAACACGTGTTGATGATGTAGTTGGATCAGCTCATTCCCTGGTCACTACTCTTGTTACTGTGGCAACATCTGTGTGTGTGTTTGTGTGTGTGTGGTTATAAATGACTGTTTGCATCCACATTTAGTGCAAACAGTCATGTCCTCCAGAGGACAAATGTTAGTCATTTTCTATGATTTATTTTCTGCAAGTGTGTTTGTTGTTGTGAACATGTTGGTGTTCAGCTCATAGTACTGGTTGGTGAAATTTCTCTAAATATTCATATGTTGTGGCTCAGTTGGTTGGGTGGCTGCCTACTGACTACAGGGTCAGTGGTTTTACGCCCTGGTCTTCCTGACAACATGTCGAAGTGTCCCTCGGCAAGACACTGAACCCCCTACAGCCCATTCCCATCCCCAGCTGTGCAGTGCCGGTCCAAGCCCGGCAGAAATTGGGGAGGGTTGCGTCAGGAAGAGCATCCAGCTTTAAAACTGTGCCAAATTAACATGCGGACAATGATCCGCTGTGGTGACCCTGAACTCATGGGATAAGCTGAGAGGAGAAAAACACATTTAGTCACTTTACTTTTACTGCTATATCTAATAATACTATTGGGAGTTTGTGAAATATAAAGCTTAGTATCTGCTTCACTCTGATAATTGATTAAGTGGTGGTGAGCCCACGAAGAGGATTCAAATGATTTAAAAATTAGTTGTCCAAAAATGGATCCCTGAGGGATTCCACACAGCATGCTGTGACTTAAAATCCCATACAGAAACTTCCAAAGCCACTGTTGCTGTATAATGCGACCACAGGACACATTTTCTATTGTTTGAGTTTTATTTTGAGGATGAAAATGTAGTAAATGAAACACAAGCTTTCTTCTTCTCGAGAAACAGAAAGCAGAAGTGATGTGGTAATCCACCCTGACTCAGACAGCTGTCACAACCTCTGAGGCTGTCAGGAAACTCCTTCCTGGAACTTACGAGTTCTTTATTTATTTATGAATAAATCAGAGATGTTTGTGTGTAAAGTAGGTCCATCTGTCTGTGTCAGTCCTGTTTGACGTCCACAGCATGGATGTCCAGATGCCACTAAAGGCAGTGAAGAGTTTGTGCTCAAAGCTGCTATAAATGTCGGCCCAGGACTGTTATTAATTCACTTCATATAGTTTGGGTAATTTTTCAGATGAGTCTTAATCTGTTATGTGTTAGTTGATTAAACTTTGCTGATTCATGTCATTAAAATAAAGTAACTATAGCTGTCAGATGAATGTATTGGGGTATAAAGTCATATTGTGTAAATAATTAAAGGAAAACCGTGATGGAAACAGTTAAAATATCCTGTAAGTGTTTGGTTTAATACAGATACTTATATAAATACTCAGTTGGTTAATGTGTGGCAGTTGTTCAGTTGCTTTCTTGCTGAACCTGAACTCTTATCTCCACTCAAGTGTTTCCATACAGGCTCAGACACACAGGAATCTGACAGCTCACACTCATGTTTTACTTCTATCTTTGTGAGGACATACTGTAACGTATTCCCCACCCCCACGTTAACCTTAACCAGCATATCTCGCTGCCTTATCCCCAGCCTTTAGTCCAAGCCTGATTCTAACCTTTTTGTAGACGAGCAGATCACAGCGATGGGTTCAGTTTCTTCTATGAGGAAAATTTACTTTTTTATCGGCTTATTTGTCGTTGCTCTCTGGTTTAATAAAAATACTTAAAGTAGTGGAAATAGGAGAAATATTCCTGAAGCTACTGGCTTAAATTAGCAGCTACTGAATCTGATCCAAACATTTCTTCTAAAGCTAGACTTTTATTTTGGTAACATCAACTATATATTCTGTTTCTAAGATGATTTTTTTAACTGGAGTAGGTGCCAGCCCCCACAGCCCCGGGTAAGAAGTTAAGATAATGCTTGGATGGATGAAGGTTTTTATACTCATGGATCCCAAATAGATCTGTGAGTAAAAGTGTGCCCTCAGATTGGTCATATTTCAGCACAATTTCACAATTTTTCCCAACCATAGACTTTATCTGAAAAAAACTTTGTTTGTTTTTGGAGGATTTGTTGTACCCTGCTCTTCCTCCCGTGAGTGTTACTGAGAGTATTTAACCTGCACCTTCAGATGATTGTTTGGCCGCCAGCTCCCTGCAGTCTAAAATGCTTGATATGATGATGTGTGTGTGTGTATGTGTCAATCTGTGAGACCAAATAGATGTGGGAGACGTCCTTGTGTCCAGAGAAAATGGGCCTGAATCAGGTTGTTTTCAGTCTGTGCACACATTGTTTTCTGCTGGGAGCCATGACGCTGCAGAAGAAGTTTGACATCCAGGATTTGAAATTAATTATTAATTAATTACATGCTGATGTGTTCAGGGAAGTGGAAAATAAGTATGATTTTTCCACTACCACTACTTCAGGGCTTCAGGCTCTGAATATGAGAGACCACAGTGCTCTCTGCTGCTTCTGACTTCCTGTTTGTAGCCACCAGCAATGTCTTTCCATCTACCAAACCTACAGGGATGGAAAGTAACACAGTACAAGTACTTTGTTACGATACTTAAACACATTTAATTGTGGCTACTTTGACTTTGACTCCACTACGTCTAAGAGCAAATATCTCTACTATTTCTTTCTAATCAAAGTTGCATTACACATTACAATCATGTTACTTTAGCCAGTTCATAAAAAAACTTTTTCTGTTTTTTGTAATTCATTTTTTAAAACTATCTTTTTATGAAACAACGTTTCCTGAACTTGAACTTGGCGTTGCCTCCCTCTCCTCTCTGTGCCACGTAAAGCAGAGCAAAGCCACTTCTTGGTGTCACCGCACTGATGCTAATATTAGTTGTTGGCAGCGTTTTATTTTAATAGAACATGTAAACAAAGAGTGACCTCTCTCTCTCCAGACTTCATCATCCGCTCGTCCATTATCTTTTATTTTCCCTCTTCCTGCCTCTATTAACTGTTGATAAATATCAAAAATGCAGTGAGCTCATTTTCCTTCCTTCCTTCGCTCGTATCCCCTTAAAGGTTTAAGGGGGTCTGCTTCCACATTCCTCCTCTTTGTCCCCACCCATCCATCAGCAGCGTGGACTTCGCCCTCTCACCCAGCACATTTCTCAGAAAACAAGAAACTAATGGTCAAACCCAAAAAAATGTTTTAAGATGCTGGGTTAAAGTTTTGACCATTTTAAAAGATGCAAATATCACTAACTGACATTGTGTAATGAATTAGGAGACACCAAGGCACATGTGGTCACATTTATCTGATAGAAGAGTTAAAAGAAAAATATCAGTTTGTAGCAAAGCTCTAAATGTTGTCTAAAGTCTGTAAAGAAGCTCAGTCCTCGAGTCCTCAGTCCGCCTATCTGGATGTTGACATCTTACTTCTTCTTAGTCTGAGGAATGTTGGTTCAGGATCCAGATTTTGACCTGAGTTAGTTTGGGTCTGGTTTTCCACATAGTGAGCCCTTAGAGGTCCGATGACAAAGAAAGAAGCTGCACATCTCTGAAACCATTCACTAGTAATCGTATTTTTGGTATGTGGAATCCTGTCATATCCACTTAGCTTTGTCAGAATATGTGGTATTTCTTTGTCCTACCTGTCCTGTCTGTGCCTGTTGACCTCTCCCTGCTCAGGGGGTTTCCTGCTCCAGCTCAGTGATTGAGGAAACTGTTGTTGCCGTACGAAGCTCAGCTAAGGTCACACTGCAGGGGTCTCTGACTCTGTGTGTGTGTGTGTGTGTGTGTGTGTGCGCATTTGTGTTTTTGTTTGATACATTAGTGAATTAAATACCACAGTAAAACATCTTCTACCAGCGATTTGAACTCATCCTGCTGCTCTCACCCTGCAGGTGCACGCTTACATCATCAGCTACCTGAAAAAGGAGATGCCGTCTCTGTTTGGGCGTGAAAAGAAGAAGGAGGAGCTGATCATGAGGCTGCCGGAGATCTACACCATCCTGCAGAGGGAGCATCACATAAGCCCCGGAGACTTTCCAAATGTCTCCAAGATGCAGGTATGAAACTGCTCACTGTACATCAAGGTCTGTTTCCAGGTTTGGGTGGTTGGGGAACTCAATGTCTTGGTGTTTGAACTCAGAAGAGGAAGAGATGGGAAGAAAAGGTTCTGTGGTAAAAGCGGCTGAAAGAATCCCTTTTTAAAACCCTCAGTTGTGTCAAACATCAAGTTAGATCTCAAATATGAGCACTGAGGTGACGTAGACTTCCTCAGGATGTCTTTATCTCTGATGTTTCTCAAAAATACATCTGCTTAGACCTCTGAGAGAGGAAACAAATGCAGAATTAGCCTGAGAGTCCATCTTTTTAGGATTTTCAGTACAAGCTGAAAAAGCAGCTTACAACCTCATAATTATCAAATAGAAGTAAGACAAAGAGTTCCGAGACATTTTGTCAAACTGAAGGATAGAGTGAACTGAGGACACTCACACTGCAGCTGCTTCGTCCGGCCTGCAGAGATGCGCTGCACTGCAGGTGTGCGTTCCCCAGCTACACTTGTGTTTACTGGACTGATTGTAAGACATGATGTTTCTCATTCTTCAGCTCCCTGGTGAGATGTGGACTCAGCTGACACACACTTTTACACGTGATGTGTAGTATTTGAATCCTCTGCAGATTCTGTTCTTGCTGAAAGGTCAGAGGTCAGCAGAGGACGTGTCCGTTCACTCCAGACGGACTGAAAGGACTCGTTAGTGGTTTTGACGTTGTGTTGTCTTTCTGTGCAGGACATGCTGCAGCACTACGACTTCAGCAAGTTCCCGTCACTGAAGCTTAAACTCATCGACTCTGTGGACAAGATGTTGGCGACAAAGATCGCCGGTCTGATGGCCATGATCCGGGATGAGGAGTCCAAGCAGCCTCCAGCCATGGTGTCGGGCGGCGCCTTCGAGGGCTCCCAGGACGGGCCCTTCGGTCAGGGCTACGGCGAGGGCATCAGCGCTGGGGCTGACGGCGAGGACTGGATCGTAAGCCGAGACAAGCATCGCTACGATGAGATCTTCTACACGCTGATGCCCATCAACGGGAAGATCACAGGCGTCAACGCCAAGAAGGAGATGATGAACTCGCAGCTGCCCAACACCGTGCTGGGGAAGATCTGGAAGCTGGCCGACTGTGACCAGGACGGCATGCTGGACGACGAGGAGTTCGCCCTCGCCCAGCACCTCATCAAGATTAAACTGGAGGGCTACGAGCTGCCCACAGAGCTGCCGGACCACCTGGTGCCGCCATCCCACCGCAAAAACCCCACAGCAGAAACCCTGTACAACCATACCGAGGACTAGAGCTTAAACCAAAGAGACTGAGATGGGGTTTTCTGCCGCTGATGTTCAGACTGTGAAGAAGCAAATCAGCAAATGGACCTCTGCCGACGGTCAAATGTCCAGATCATCTCCAGCCTGATGCCAGTCACCATCAACTGACCATCAACCACACAAAGTGAGAGGTTTAGTTAAAATGTTCTGCTTCTACTTTGGTTACCACCAAAGAAGAAAAGAGAACTCACATTTTGCAAATTCTAGCTTATTTTTGATGCTTTTATTGTGAAAGAGGAAAGTGTATCATATCAATATCTCTATATTCAACAATGTAAAACTGTTTCTGCCCTAATCCTCCCTGACATTTAACTGTAACAAACAGCTCTGTCGCTCTGTCGAGTTCTTTTTTTTTTTTTTATTGTCATAGACTTTTTATCGACTGTTACACACTAACAAACACAAAGGAGACAATAAAGACCCTACACTATCACGTCTGACACACTGACATTTGTATGTACATAAAATAGATCAGATCGAAAACATTGTTTAACGATATATAAACTAAAAAACTCTAAAGCAGATGTAGCTGATGGAACAGTCACCAGCACTCAAGTCTGACGTCTCTGAGTTGTCACTTTAAAGCTGACGTAGTTTTTGTTCCAGATGAGTCTGGTCTGTCCAACGTGATCTCGACGCACAGCAGCTGCAGTTTGTGCACGTGTGTGACTTTATTTACACAGAGAAACCGTATTTCTCTGCTGTGTTCACATGTAACCACGTTGCTGTGCAGGGCAGAAGTCTGCAGACGGGAAGTTGTGGAGTGTCTGGATGCTCAGTACAGTTGAAACCCACATCTTAGTTAGTTGGTTTTGATTGTATATTTGTTAAATATACATATATAATATCTGAAAACAGACTGGTGGAAACATTTTCCTGTTGATGTCAGAACGAAGCAAGCAGTGATGAATCCGACGTCACAGACTGTGAATGAAAGGCTGTGAATTAACAGGGAGGTCAGGCTCATTAAAGTCAGGCTTTAGCAAAACTCTGACTTTTCAGACTCTGGTAGTGTCCAAGAGATGATCTGGGATCTGTCAGGAAGAGAAGAGGGACGACTCAGAGACAGCAGCAGTGACATGTTCCTTAGTTTAGACTGTTCTTGGGAAGAGGTTCAAACTTTGTGTTTGAATCTCAGTAGACAAATTTAACATCATTAACCTCTAACACACCAACACTCAGTTTTGTGTCTCATTTTAGGGAGTTGTCACATTTTAGATCTTGTGGTAGTTTTGGTCGATTTTTCACTTGACCTGATGATGTTCGTGCTGATTTTATGTCACACATTTTGTTTGTTTTGTGGATGTCATTTTAGTAAATCAGTTGGTCCAGACAGAGACAATCTGGACAAACTGTCTGCTGGGTTTGTCTCCCAGCAGTTGTTCATTTGCTCATTTCAGCAGTTTTTTTCAGGCTAAATTGGGTGAAAGCTTTACTGCAGTGCCTTTTAATTTGAACACACAGGTTAGCTGTGTGTGTGTGTGTGTGTGTGTGTAATCATTCGGTGGCTGAGTGTTTGACGTCTGTTCCTATGACAGGACAGTAGTCGTCCTAGAGGATTCAGCAGTCGGAAGGTCAGAACATTATTTAAACATTTAAGAGGAAAGTTCTGAAGCTCTGTGTGAATGTGTTTCACCTCTGGATCCAGGTGAAACATTTACTCAGCTCAGTTTTGTGTGTTTTTAGTTTGTGTGACGATGCTTCACTCAGTCAAACTGTACATTCAGTGGAAACTCAAACCTACAAGGTTTTTTTTGGTCTGAGTTTTATTGTTTTGTTTTTAACCTGGTACTGTTCTGGATCAGCCTGTTCACACAGCAGGAAGTTAATAAAGCTCATTCAGTACATGTTACCAAGTTTCTTTCCTGTTCACTACAACTCAGCTTGTGTTAGCAACTGTGCAGAGCTACAGTCGGAGCATTCGGGCAGGATGACTGATGGATGGGTGTCATTAATCATACAGGAAACACACACACACACACTTACACACTTTACTCTGCAGTCTCCTCCTCACATTTTCTCCTCAGTCAGCGTTATGTTTGTGACTCAGCAGGGAGTAGATGTTCTATCTGTGAGTCACGATGGTGTGTTTTAAAGAGAAGATTGATATTTTGATACTTTGACTTATTTTTTTTTTTGTCTTATTTTGTTTTTTAATTAAACTGGCAAAGTGTCAAAGTCACTCAGCTGGATCCTCTGAACCCCTCCCTGATCATGAATTTGGGGGCTGTTACATTTGTGGTGACAACCAAAACAACACTGACATTTTTTTGTGAGTTAGTTGATTTAAAAATGACCATTAGTGACTAATTTCTTCAGATCACTGTGGTCTACCTGACATGCAAAAATCTGAAATCGTGAACACCTGGTTTAAACGATCATTGGTGAGTTAAATCAGCCACACACACGCACACTTTTCCAAATCAGAATGATTTCTTTCTGATTGGACCACTGTGGTCATGGTTTAGACATAAATCACCTGGTCAGGGTCAAGTTAACATGTTTAGAAGAATAACAACGACCACAAAAAGATTCAGGATGACCACAAAGAAACACTAATTGTATGCACATAACATATAAGGTATATTGTAGAGTAACAATGAGCTTGTAATTACTGTGTAAGCAAGGAATGAATTCAAACTTACCCAGTAATTACAGAAAAAATAATTTCTTAGTATTTTGCTTAATTTTACTTGCTTGAAAGTTGGAAAACCAAAATAATTAATTTCACTTTACAGTCCACGAATCATATCTGCACTGAGATGACAATTGTGTGTTTTATCGTGTTGCATTAGTTATTTGCTGGCAATGGAAGCTGGAGCTGAACCGGTAAGATTGGGCGGGGGGTAGTGGGCACGTCCTGTATTCCCTAATATTACCATTGTTTTATTTGAGTTATTGTTCAAAATGTAATTGTTGAGGTTATTTGTTTGGTGTTTGTATTGTTTTGGGTCCAGTGTCTCTTGGGGGTCTGTTTCCTGTTTCATTGTGCTGTTTCTACTGTGAAGGTAGAGTAGAAGGGGAACAAGGTGATCAAGAAGAGCGGAGTCAGGTTTGCATCATTAGGCCCTCAGCAGCGGGAGGCAGTGTGCTACCGGGTTGAGGGAGGATGGGTAGTTTGACGTTTAGGGAGATTTAGACACAGCCATTGTCACTCTGTAGTGGTTGCAGTAAATTAGAGATTTTGTCTAATCTTGTCCATTATTTAAAGCAACGTGTAAAATGTGATTGAGCTCACCCCATGCTTACCTGTGCAGGTGGTAAGTTCCACCACCCGGGATTTTGGTTTTGCTTCTGTTTTTTATATTTTGTTAATAAATACCAACTCTTTTTGCACATGCTCAGACCTGCTGAACTGCTTCTTCAACATCCCCTTTTTATAGGTTTTCCATCACTTCCCATGTATATCGTGGGGGACGCAGTGATGAGTCGTCACATCTTCATTAGAATGTGTAGAAAAGAGCTTTGGTGCGAAATCAAAGATCAAAAAAGTTATAGGACACACGCACACACAGGTGAGGACACTTGGTGACTGCGTGGATTATAAAAGCTGAGGAAGTTTACAGCAGTGTTGTATTTGAAGTGAAACTTTTCCTGTCAGCAGAAATAAAAAATGTAAATTACAAAAATGTGACAGATCCAAGTTGCTGTTTATTCTATTTGTGTACCTGCCTTATTAAAGCCCAGCTTTGTCCATTTTTAGTTCTGTGTGTTTTCAGCGCCTCACGATGGAGGGAGAGGAGGACAGGGGTCCAGATCAGGGAGCTGCAGGAGCAGAGGATGACGGTCCAGAAGAAAACCTTCACAAAGTGGATGAACAGCGTCTTCTCCAAGGATATGAAAACAGAAATGATTCAGTTCATTTGGACTGAAACTATTTTTCTGTTGAAGCTGTGCTGCATTGTTAAAGTTCACCCAAACAAGGAAAAACAACCAATATGTATAAAGTCATTTCATTTTAGGATTTGAATTCAACTTTTGACTCTGATTTATGATATACGCTCATGTAATTATTTAAAAATTAAGAGTTCTTATCTTTAAATCTGTCAAGGGCGGCTATAGCTCAGTTGGTAAAGGCAGTCGCTTACGGACCATTGGTGAGTGGTTCAATCTCCGGCCCTGGCTATATGTCGAAGTGTCCCTGGGCAAGACCCTGAACCCCTAACAGCCCATTCCCCCCCCTGAACCCCTAACAGCCCATTCCCCCTCCCCAGCGATGCAGTGCCGGTCCAAGCCCTGTAGAAATTGGGGAGGGTTGCGTCAGGAAGGGCATCTGGCGTAAAAACTGTGCCAAATCAACATGCGGACAATGATCCGCTGTGGCGACCCCGAACTCATGGGATAAAGCCGAAAGGAGAGTAGTAGTAGATCTTTAAATCTGTCAGCTAAATGTGATTAAATGTCTGCAGGGAACAAATTACAGATCAGTACCTATGATGCAATATGAAACAAGACGAAACAAAACTATCCTGTAGAAAAATGACACTAAATGAAATCACATGACACACACACAGACCAGAAGCAACAAGACAATCGGAGAAATCCACACTGAACTTACTGCTGCTTGCTTCCAACACAACACCATCATCGTCTCCGACAGCAGGAAACTGGGGACCTGAGTGTGAAAACGCAAGCCTAAAACGGAAACTAACCAGTGGCCAAACATGTAACACGGTTTTATCCTTATCTGTGGTATAATAATACGTTAAGCATGGCTCCCAACCTAAGGGAAGGGCCCCTCTGAAGGGTCACCACAGAACTATGAGAGGTCATCACATGATTAATGTGAGTCTACAGGAGAATAAACAATGTGGTGAGACTGGGTGTTTCAGAAACATTTCCCCTCTGAACATCGAGGACAAATTTATTTACTTCAAACATAAAACATTCAAATATTTGTTATATTTATATGACTTTTGGTATTTTATATTTATGCATAATTTAGACAAATACTTGATCAGTGTTAAAAGAAGTACTAAGATCTAAAAGTACCACTTTTAGATCACTACCCCTGTAAAGAAATATTCAGCTAAGAATGTTGCACTCAAATTTTTAGTAAGCTATAGAAAGAATTAATGATCAATTTCCTATGTAACTGAACAGAACCAGAAAACAAGTTGTCAAAAGTTGGAGTTTTTATCTAAGGTTGGAAAAAGTTGTGCCCCATAAAATGCTAAAATATGAAACACCTGCACAGGTACAGAGTAAAATTAATTCACAGAAATACTAGGGGAACAACTGGAATCAGAAATTTCTCATTTTCCTCCAAACGTCCGATGACCTCTTAGATTTATCTGGGGACCTTTTATAGGGTCCTGGCCCTCAGGTTGAGAACCATAAAGTGGGTCAAACTAGCTCTAAAAGAGTAAAGAGAGCTGATTTTCTGTGGAAGTAGAACAGTGTGATCACAATACTCCTGTATTTTAACAAAAGCAGACAATTATTTTTTTGTTGTAATGGTTTATTTTTATACACTAATACTGGTATTTTTACTTTAGTAAAGATTCTGAAAATTCCCTCCACTGCTGACAATATTACTTAAATATTCTCTCAAGCTCATACAGGCTTAACAGCTTCCACTTGTGCTATGATTTCATGTGTTTCTAATGAGAACTGGCTGCCAGTGGTTGGCTGAACACTGAGGCCTGCTGCTGACCTTCATTCCCAGAATTCTTCCGAGATTTGTGGAGGATGGCAGCTGGAAGAAAACGGCACAGAACCACTCTGTCACTGTTTCCACCCACACATTTATCATCTTATCCTACTCAGAACAGAGATAAACTAATCCACCGTGCACTGAGGCCATAATACCTCTGAGATGTTGTAGCTGCAGAATATCACAAGGTGTTTACATTCTATGGTTACACGCACATTCTGTGCTGATTCTCATGTGGTTCAATTCCAACACCGTGTTCTACTTCTGTTCGTAACCCATATTTACTATTTACACCACTGACTGTATTTCCTGTTCCACGGGGGAAAAAAACAGTCTGAAATATTGTATAAATGTTGCAAGATTTTCCTTCTCTTGATGTAATGCAAACAGGGTTAAGAAACAAAAAGCATATGTCCACATAATTTGGTCCATGTTCTTTCTAATAAATAAATAATTCTTAATATTATTTGTATTATTATCGTCATAGATTTTTGGCCGCTGGCGGCAGCACAGAGCTGCTGAGCAATACGAGCACAATTAAGTTTCCCTCCGCTGGCGAAGAAGAACTGCGGCGCCATGTCGATGTCAGATGTGCTCACAGTGACTCTGTAAGCTCCGCATTCATAGTCGCTAAAACATGTCCCTTTCTCGAACGAGCTTGTGTTTCTTTCAATCAGTCATTTCAGTTTTGTAAGTACTCGAATCCCCGAATGATATAAATTGTTAACTTTCAAATCCCAAACCAACATGGCGCCGCGAACACCTGCTAAGTGGAGCGGTGCTTCACGAGGAGCAGGTTCTCTCCGGATTCATACACGGTGAGTGGTTCAAAGCGATTTTCAAACATCGGCAGTTAATTGTAAAGTAACCGATGCTGAACTCTGTTCTGAAACGTGACTTTACAGGAACATCCAGCCGATAAAAGCCCTTCTAGTTCAGGTAACGTTAGCTCACGTTACCTGAGAAATGTCACAATTTAGTGGTGAGTTCACCAACAAACAGCCTGTAGTTAGAGATATTAGTCAGCACAAATATTGTAACCAGTCATTTAAGTCATGTAAACCAAAGAAGTACTTTCTAAATACACAATTATTCCCGAAGCTTCCAGTGTTTGTATTAAATAAATGAAAACACGTGACAGATGACGTCCGACGCTTTAAACGTTTTCTCCGCTTCAGAGTTTTTGAAGTTTTGAGGGGAAATTAGGGAAATTAATGATATAAAAACCATAAAAAACATTACAGCATACTAGGAAAACATAAATGTGATCATATTACCACCTTGTACCAAATAGTACTTTTATCAATGTAAAAGTATTATTAATTATCATTCTGTATAGATGATGAATTCTATAAACCTATCAACTGTGAAAGTGAATTATTAAAAAAGCAATGAGGACACAGAGCTGGTGGTGCTTCAGTCCCAGTGTTTAAGAGGTGGAGATGTCTGCTGCACTTCCTTTGAAGCTTCAGGCCTTCAAATCAATTTTGGGCCAAAATTGAGGGAAAGCCTCAAATCTTTGAGCCCCCATCTGCCCATCACTCTTTAGTGTGGAAACTATTTAGTTTGAGGGCCTGACACACCAAGCCCACGCAAGAACTAGCGCTGGCATTAAAGACCCCCTGCTGTGTCGGCTTCATCTGGGCCGGCAAGTGGCAAATTAGCAGGTTGTGTCAGAGGAAGAGAATAAGAAGACCTACGACCATGGTGGTGTTAATACTGCAGTCTGTTCTTCTACACTGATTAGCTAAGCTGATCGACCCAGACTGGTCTCACTCACCAAGCGGCTGCAAAGCTGCCAGTGTGATGGAACTAGGATGCTCTCCAACAGACCAAAGCTGGGGCAGCTTTGTGGGTCTTATCGCCCTAAAGCGAAATGGCCAAAACTTTTAGAATGGCAACTTCAGCTTGTTAGAAGCACATTTCCTGTCACTAAAGCATTTTTATAGTAAACTTAAACCTTTTTGGTTGTAGCTTGATGTTCAGACCAAACCACTAAAAGGTTTCAGCCCTATTCCACATGCTTAGTATTGTTTCCATTCTAATGGGGTTAATAAACAGGTTCTGTTAGTTGGAATGTGATTAATCCTGACCAACAATGTTATCTTCAAGGAAAAAGGAAATAAAACCAAGGACGTTCTAAAAAAAATCAAAAAACATGTTCAGGTGGCTCTGTTTCCTGTTTTATGACATAACACTTACTCGCATATCAAGAAAACTGAATTACAGCTCAATGTTTTACACACACGAACGACGCCACTCAGAACCCTTTTTTTTAAAAAACGTGACATTTAAAGAGATCAGAGATGCACTAAAATTAAAAAGGAAGAGAGTTTAATAGATAACGTGTTATGTTCTATTTTGAATAAAATATGGGTTGATGAAATTTGCAAATCGTATTGTAGAACTTTTAGGATCTGCTGTTTGAACAAACACTTCTGACTCTAAGATTAGCACCAACACAGCTCTTATTTGTAGGAATTTCTCCACGTAGCTCCACTTACCTTTTATAGACGTTCGGTAAAGTGGGCCCCTGACCTGCAGATAACCAGGATGTCCTCAACTGGGCTGGACACAGATGTTATGTAACATACTTATTTATGCACAGCACTTAACTCGCCAGATGATTGAGATGAAATTAACCTTTTCACATTGAACATGTTGCCAGTTTTGGAGCTGTAAACCTGTTTTTCTCATTGCTCTAAATGAACAACAGTATATTTACTACTTAAACTACAGTATACAACATGTACGAAGATGTATCATCACCATTACTTTAGTAAAACTACCAGTAAAAGGACATAATTAGAATATATGTAACGTTTCTTGTAAAAATGCCATGAACCACAAATTAAGCATCTCACATGTAAAGATTTTTTGTCTTTATCTGATGGTGAACTAAATATCTTTGCTCACGTAGTTGAAATGAGTCATTACATCTTTTCTGACATCTTGAAGACTAAACAACCACAGTATATAGGTCAATTGTTTATCTGATAATTCTTCAACCCTAGATTATAAGAACTTTTTAAGATTGGATGGAAAATTACAGAGTTAAACTTGAGCTCTTAGTCTGAAACTATCCGGGCCTCTTGCAGGAGAATGTGGAGCTGACTGACGTCTTCCAGGAGCTGAAACCTGGAGTCATTCTGATTTGTTTGCTAGAGAGAAGCTGCCTCCACCCAGCCGACGCAAACTGAGAGTCCACTGTCTGGAGAACAGCAGCATCGTTATTACTTCCTAAAAACTAAGGTAACTCACCTCTGCAATGTTTTTGATGCCTGCATGTTTCTGTCAAGCTCTACATTAAAACCAATCACTGTCTTCTCCATCAGATTCGGGTGGATCTGCTTGGTCCAGAGAATGTGGTGGATGGAGACCAGATGCTCATCCTGGGTTTGCTGTGGATCATTATCCTCAGGTTCCAGATTGGACCCATCAACCTGGACCAGGTTGGGAGGGAGAGTGGTGCATCGCTTGGTCAAGGAAGCTTTGCTCATCTGGTGTCAGAGGAAAACATCCGGCTATGACGGGATCGATGTGCAGGATTTCTCCTCCTGCTGGAGGGACGGACTTGCCTTCAACGCCCTCATCCATATCCACAGGTAACACACACACAAACACACACACCTGTGATGTTTCCGTCATCCATCTCCTCAACCCTCTCTCCTTCCATCCCAGGCCTGACCTATTCGACTACCGCCGCCTTCACGGTGATGACCCCCGTTATAACCTGGAGCAGGCCTTCTCCCTGGCAGAGCGGGAGTTCGGCATCATGCAGCTGCTGGAGGTAGACGACATAGTGGTCCCTCATCCAGACGAGAAATCCATCATGACCTATGTGTCCCTGTACTACCACTACTTCTCCAAGATGAAGCAAGGACAGACCATCCAGAAGAGACTCGCTAAGGTCTGAACAAAAGACAGCACCTGCACCTCTAAGTATTGTTAGTTGTTTTCATCATTACAGAAAGTTTCATGCAAACGTCCAGTAGACACACTCAGCACACAAACACTGATCAAGACAGTTTTAAACATGTTTTAACTTTATGCTGTTAATACCGTCTGTAGTGTCTAATGTAGCGAGGTGCTCTGTTCCTCTCTGAACTGTGCAGTATACGTAGCATAAAATAGAAATACTCAAGTAAGTAATAAGAAAGTACCTGAAAATAAACTAGAAATCAACCTTTTTTGAGATGGTGACGAGCTACGTCACGCTCTTATCCTATGCTATGCTAAGTTTTTATTTAGACTCAGCAGGATCATAAAATTCCAAACCGGAGAGAGGAAAGAAACTGTGTGGCTCCACTCTGTAGCTTCTCTAAGTGCAAGAAACCCACAAAATGTATTTGTTACCTAACTG
Source organism: Channa argus (assembly GCF_033026475.1). Lineage (NCBI taxonomy): Eukaryota > Metazoa > Chordata > Actinopteri > Anabantiformes > Channidae > Channa > Channa argus. The sequence continues at coordinate 22,211,246 of NC_090212.1, read as the reverse complement.
TATGTCAGCATGTACAAATTCACAGAGCCTCTTAAATCAGTGAACTTTGTAGATTTCTGTTGTCTTATATATGAATGTAAATTATTTCATGCTGACAACTTAAACATCCTTGAACTGCAGTTGGGACCCTACACACTCAGATGTAGATGGTCGTTTGTCCAAAATTTGTCGCCCTCTGCAGGCTGTTGTTGGCACTGCAGCATCACAAAATATTTCTATTCCTCTCTGTAGGTGCAGAGATTCAGGGGGAAATCTGAACATTTGGAATAAAAATTCAGGCGGCTTAAGGGCAAAATGCAAAAATGAGAGGCAGCAGTGAAACACCAGCACATTCAAACCGAAGATCCTCCTCTCTGACCAGGATTGCTGTTCACCTGTCAGTGTACACCTGCACTGTGACACCCTCTTAAAGTCAGGACTGTTGTGAAGGTAGAGCACACACTACTGATCCACTGAGTTCTTATCACAGTCCCAGAGAAAGTAGCAGCCTAAAGGAGACTCCCAGTACTAAGAGTACTACTTTAGTATTAGTTTAGTAAAGTAAAGTTAATTTCTTTATTTACCATTTCTAAATTTTTTTTTATAAGAGATGGGACATAAAAAAACCACACAAATAGTTTAAAAATAGCAAATGTATTAAGTAGTTTTTTTCTTTTTTTTTAATTCAACAAACAAAGAACAAAGGATTAATCATTTCTCACAATGATTATCTGATTAAACCTTCATGGCAGTATTTTATGTATTTGCTACCATGTGAATGAGTGTAGTATTATGTGACATGATATGTTACATACATAGAGTAAAAATGATCCGATCATAACTGCATTTCCTGTTCAGGGTCCCTGTAGCATGTCCCAGCTGAGAGGCAGTCCACCCTGGACAGGTCTCAGTTTATCCCAGGGCCAACACAGATAGACAGACATACACTGACAGAAATTTTCTGACAGCTGTGGGCAATTTAGATTCACCAGTTGACCAAACATACATGTCTTTGGACTGTGGGCGTGTAGATGTGAACTGGGGACCTTCTGACTCATTAGGCAGGTAATGAATCAGACCCATGTCCAGGTATGTCACCAAAGACTTTCCAGATCTAATATGTCACTAGTCACCTGTATCTCCAGCAGCTAAAACAATGTATTCATAGGATGATGGAGGAGGAGCTTAGCTGTACTAGCTGTGTGCATCAAGGGTTTTCTGCTTAAAATGGAGCGAACATCTTCAGTTTACTGTGCTGTTGTTTTTAGTTTTTGAATGTTTGTGCAAGTCTGGATTTTTGAATTTGGTACCTTCTCTCTCTGAGTGTATATTCTGAATAAAAGTTGTAATAATTTTGGAAAAAACTATTTTAGTTTGCTATAAACTTGTGCTGCTGACAAACCAGGCAAAAGTCTGAATTCTAACTCTTAACTATTCTTCCCCTCAGTTTCTGCCCTTGGTAAAGTGTGTTGTTTACAATATCAAAATATCTGAACTCAAACTGTGAAATTTGAACATAACTAAGATGTTTGGTTCAAAGAAATTCACTAGTGAGGACGCTGCTGCAGTATTGACGATGCAGAATAACACAGAAATGTCCCCCCTGCATCTCATCTGATCATAACATGAGATAATGGTCTCAGATTATATTAAGCTTAATATAAAAATGGATTCAAACTAAAATAAATGTTAATGAGTTGTTTCTGACAATTTGTTAATGACTTGAGGTTCTAAGTATTTTGTGCTTTTTATTGATTATGAGTAATCAGTCATGATGCCAGTGTCTCTTTGTTTCTTTCTTTAGGATCGTGGAGCAATTGAAGCTCATCTGTTCAGTCTGAAGACTCAGCTGGCAGCCAACAACCAGTGGGCTTATAATCCCCCAGAGGGTGTGTAACACTGTTGTCTATCAGTTGTGGATTATTTTGTGAGTTTGGCAAATGTAACGTCTGATATATATATACAGGAGCAGAAACTAAAAATTAGTCAACTTTAAACATCACAACATTCTTAAAAGCATTAATGCACATACTGCAAATCAAGAGCCACAAAGATTAAAGTGTAACATTCAAAACACTGCTGATTCACGCACAAGTGTGAGCATTATCCATAGAAGGCCTGAGGGGACATTGAGAGGAAATGTCCTCATTCAAACCAGAAACCAGGTTTCACTAATCCCCTGCTCTGATTTTAGAAATCCGCTTTCCAGAGAAAGACAACTGTAACCTGGTTACTAAAGTCCACGTAAACACACTCAGTGTCAAAGAGGGAAGACCCCTCCCTCTATAAAAGGGGATTACTGACCATCTGCACTGACCATCATTCAAAAAGCTCCTCTCGTTCCCACAAATGTTTCTCGCCAGACCAACCTCCTTGCTTGTACATTGTGAGGAAGAGGACGTTGTTTAAAATTAGTCGGTGCTGTGTCCCCTCTTGGACAGTGACATACTTAGACATGAGTGCCATAGCTTCGGATGATGTCATGCAGAAGTTTTTTTTTCCAATGTGAGACGCGTGGTCATGCTACCTAGAGAACTGTAGATATGTGTAACCCAAAGTTATGAAAATGGTACTTTTTGTGTTTTCCTGATATAAATGTGTATTTGTGTTTTTAAGGGAGGAGAACATTAGTCGTCAATGGAAGGACCTACTGCAGCAACTCAAAGACCAAAGGGGGCTGCTGAGAAACTCTGTGTCCTCAGAGACATTGAGCTCGTCTCTTAAGAACTGAAAGAGTTGCAGGTGAGTTTACACCTTTTTAGAATTTATTAAACCAACCAGGTTAGTCATGAAGGACATTAGGTTAGTTACTGTTAAAGTTTTTTTTATTTCTGTTCACATACAAAATAAAACACTTTGTGAAAGACAGAATCCATAAACCGGAAAGAATCAGTTGATTAAATAAGAATTAAAAAAACACACTGGTGCTTCTTCCCAGAAGCTGTGAAACTCAGCCACACACTTATGTGCAGTAACTAGACTTTTATGTGAAATATTAATAACTTTACAAATATTTGTTTCTGCTTATGAATCATTATTGCTCTTAATCTGCACTGTTTTATTAAAAGTAACGAGCAGACAGCCAATACAGACTATGAAAAAGTATGGATGAATGATGTGTGTGAGAAAAAACACCATAGATGTAAAGAGAAGTACGTATTGACAAAAAGTTTGTGGTGAGCATTTCAGTGAATTACAGTATAATTATAAATGTAGGTTCTGGAGGCAGAGCTTCAGGCCAAGGAGTCTCTGTACCAGGCTGTTCAGGATCGTGGTCAGGACCTGCTGTCCAAACGGAATCAGGTCAACCAAGGAGCTATCCAGAAATGGATCAGGACATTAAAGAAGCAGTGGAGCCACCTGGGCGTCGCAACAGGCTGCAGGCTGCTGCCACCATCAAACAGGTGAATACACAGCTGCCATCAAACCCCATAAACAACCACAATTTAGTTGTTCCCCAGATCTTTTTAGTTTAACGCAGACGAACCAACTACATTTGTTCTGTGCAGTATTTTGCAGATGCAGCAGAGGGAAACTCCTGGCTGAATGACAGGAAACCGCTGTTGACTAGCGAGGATTATGGGAAGGACGAGTCGAGCACAGCGGCTCTGCTTCAGCGCCATCTGCGGTTGGAGATCGAGTTTGCAGCCTACGCCTCTGAGATAAAGAGGCTGTCGGAGCAGGCGAGGAGTGCAGCACAGCTGACAGCTCTCACAGCTGACAGCTCTCACTGTGAGTAGACGTCTGTGTGACTGCGATGGTCTGGGTATTAGGTTAGTCCAGTTTAACCTGCAGGACTTTGTGAAGGATGCTGTAATGTGTCTTGCTGCCATAGACGAAAAACACTTAAGGACAAGTGATTCAAACAACTTTATTATTCCCAAAGGAAAACTGCTTTGTCTTGTAGCTTTGCTCCCTGGTCCAAAGACAAAACATTTTTTAAAAAAGGAACAGATTCTAAATACTCTTGAGGGAAACACTTTGATTTGTGGCTTATTACTGACTCATGAGCCGTTGTGTGATTTACAAATTATTAACTGAAGTATGAGATTAGCAGTTTGAACTTGGTTATTGTCCAGTATTATTTACCTTCTGCAAAACCTGTAGAAAAGGCCTTTAGGGTTAAATTTGATAAAATATTTTATTCAATCATTTTTAAGGTCAGTTTCCTTTGGAATCTAAAGAAATTGTCGCCATTGTTGGTCACTTCTACAACAGTTGCCAAGAGTTTGAGTCGTTGATGGAGAACGTCCTGAAGCAGCCAACCTGGGAGTGGTGCAGCGTGAGAGGTGAGAGGGTGGGTGTGTGAGGGTGGGTGTGAGAGACTGTGTGTGGTGAGAGGGGGTGGGAGTGAGGGGTGAGAGTGGGGGTGTGTTTGAGAGAGAGAATGTGATCTGGTTCTGTCATGTCCTCAGGTGGAATCTGGTCATGAAGCTAAAGGGTGAGAAGGTCTCGAGCAGATGTTCCGTCCTGGACTTGGACACAGGCTGGAGGCGGCAGCTCCTGGAGGCGGCCCACAAGCTGCAGTGCTGTGCAGATTCGATGCAGGAGAAGCTCTGCTGAAGAAACAATACTTTCAAAATTAATAAAAGAATATTTGGAATAAAGACGTCAAATTTCATGTTTCCTTCATGTGCACTTGACAAAAGTACATCTTAAATGTATAACTTCATATTTTTTGAAAATACAACACATTATCTTCAGTTTTTGTTACGTTAAAATGTAGAAAAATGGCCTCTGTAACATGAGGACAGTGAGAACAACACCCGGTTTCTGCTGGGCCAAGTATTTACTGAACTCTGAGCAGCAACGACTTGTGACTCCTCCCTCAAATATTACAGATACATCTAGAATCATCAATAAGGCCCCAAACCCTCTGCTGCTTCTTACCCACAGATCTCACTGAGATAACTTCAGTTATTACCTCATTTAAACCCTGTTCCAGCTAAACTGCTCAAGGAAACTCAAGTTAATTACGAACAGGATTTGTCCTTTAAAACAAATCTCTAGTAAAACCTTCTTCCACCTACAGATCATTGTGTCTCAAAGTGATGACAAACTAATAGTTGTTAGTTGTAGGTTGGACTGTAATTTCCTGCTGTAAGGAGCTGAGCTCTTTTCCTCCACATTTGTCGCCACTGTATGACAGGAACTTGTCACAAGTACAGAAACACAAAAGGGCGTGTGTGTGTGTGTGTGTGTGTGTGTGTGTGTGTGTGTACCGTAGGTGTCGTAGGGGTCCACATTAGAGCTGGGGATGTTCCACCACTGGATGGTCGAGTCGATGCCTCCACTGAAACACTGTTCGCCACTGGAAGTCATCGCTAACGACAACACCGGACCACTGAAACAGAGACCATCATTAGAGACTGAGACCTTCAAAAGCTTCCTAGCTTCCAACAATATCATGAGAAACTGTCTTAACTGGAGAACTCAGACATCACCAGCCCTCGACAGGCCTTTAAGAAGATCTACTAACAATAGCAACATTGGACTCGTGAATGCAGATACATACACGTGGGCTCTGAACGTGTAGATGGGCTCCACATCAAACGAGGCACTTCTGGAAAGTAGAGGAAAGTTAAACATGGTTATTTACCACAGCATTGTTGTCAAAGCTGAGCTCAGTTTGGATGCAGTGTATTGCAGCGATTCTTGGGAGGAATTAGCTGTAAGTCACTGATGGGCTCTGTGTTTGACATTCAGGAGAAAAGCTGTGCTGAGGGGAAAATGAGATGCAAATACAGAAGGATCCATCGGGTCTAAGAAGACGGGAAGAAGTAAGAGCTGCAGGATGAGAAAGTCTGCGATACATTTTTTGCCCTGATGACATGAGTCAAAGATGAACATTTAACTGTCTGTAAATGAACTGATGTACAGAAAATAGAGCCTCAATTAATGAGCGATTTACTGCTAAAACACATTCAAATACGATTGATTGACAAGAAGAATGTAAATTCCACTGTTCCACAAAACTGAGCAGCAGATCATCTACAAATAGATGTTGATCCACTTTTCTTCCTTTCACTAGTTTCAAAATTAGACTGGAAATAAAAAGGACCTGGGAAGAAAATGCTAAGCAAACACACGATGAGAAGAGTAAGTGAAGCAGCTGCCTGCATCAACTTCACTTAAACGTAGGGATCAGGTAAGAAGCTTATACAAGTTTGCCCAGATACAAAGATGTGTTACAAACAGCATTTCTCCTGTTATAATATTATAATATCTAAACCTTTGTTGGTTCTACTTCCACACAAACACAAACCTTAATCCTACTCTGTCCATCTGCAGCCTTTCACACCGTGAACCACCACATCCTCTTCTCCACACAGTCTCACTCGTGATCTTATCTGGATGAACCTTCGAGGTATCGTGTCACAGCGTCTCCACAGTGTAACACAGGTTCAGTTCTCTGTTTTCTAGCTGCACTACATCCCTGGGTTCTGTCACTCACACGGCTTTTTCTATCATTGCTCTGCCAATAACACACAGCAAATTCAAAGCAACTGCACAATCAGCTGCAGATGATCAGAAATGCAGCAGCAGGTCTAATTTTCCTTCAGTGTAACAGAAATGGGGCCATCTCACTAAAAAGCAATGGGACCACTGTGGGCTAAGTAGGATTTTTGAAACTTGACATAAGCCTGTGCTGTATGAAACCTTTATTTTGATGCTGCTTGGCCACTAAATTCCTTTTTCTGCTTCTAAAAGATTAAAGGCAGTCGGGTTCTATCCCAGCTCCCGTTGGATCAGAGACCATGTTCAGCCTTTACAGGGGACCATTCTATCACAGGGGAGAGACAGAGATAAGCACTCGTGCTCACTAATTAGCAATATGTAGCTTCCAAACCATCTGACCTGCAGATCTTTGTACCTCTAAGCCCCCAGAGACACCACAAACACTGGGAGAACATGCAAACTCATAAGTCACCTTTGTAAAAAGCTGTCTGACCTTTTGCTGATATATTGGAATTTGTGTTTGCTCCTTTAGCTCCTGTTGTCTGACATGTAGGATTTGAACCACTGCAGCGAGCAATGGTAAACAGAGCACACTGATTGCAATATGGCGCTGTGTCCCCCAACATGGGGTGATGTCATTTTACATTCACTATATTCAGGTAGGAAATGGGATGAGAGAGGGAGGGTATGATCTAAAACAATGACCCTCAGGGGGAATCAACACAAAAACACTGCAGCTCACCTTTTCAGTGTCCTGCCACTGGATTTGCCTCACACCTGCTCACGTCACTGTACCACACGGCCATGAAACTGAACGTCTACGTTGTCCTATAAGGTCACTGTGAAAGAAAAGGAGGTTTTTACACAGGAAAGAGGAATCTGTAAGAATATCTGTAAGAAAAAGTATAAGATAAAGCATCTCACGACGATTATGTAGCATTGAAGAGAGGTGGTCTGCAGCTCCATGCGGGGGGCCTCTCTGGCACATTGCGTGTTCTAAATGTGAGGTACTGCAAAGAGGAACTGCCCAAAAATCAGTGTGACAAGCTTGTAGCATCATACTCAAGAAGACTTGAGGCTGTAATTGGTGCTAAAGGTGCTTCAACGAAGTGTTAAGCAAAGGAGGTGAATACTTATCTACATGTGATTTGTTTTCAAACTAACTTCTTTCACATTGTCAGTATGGGGTATTTACAGAACTTTGAAGAAAAGAATGAATTTAATCCATAAGGCTGTAACTTTACAAACTGTAGAGAGTGAGTACTTTCTGAATACATTGTAGTTGTACTTAAGTACAGTATTGCAGTAAATGTAATGCGCTGCTGAAAGTAGTTCCTGACAAATGCACTTTTTTTGTTTACTAAAAATTGTATGTATATAAATTAGGAACTAATGTATTGTATTGATGGGAGAATCGAGGCTTTCTGAAGCTTTGATCCAGGAAACGGTTCAGTGTTTTGAAACGAGTCACTGCTTTGGCGACATCTACTGGAGAAATGTGTGTAGTTCTAATGGAAACGTTGATTCAAAGATTTGGAGAATTCTGAAAAAAAAAAAAGGAAAAAAAAGTGCGGCGCCAAGTTCCTGTGACTTACGCGCGTTATCGCCGTTTCATTTTAGAATAACATTGCGTGTGAATAAAGTAAATGAGCCACCAAACTCTCAAAATCTTACAAAAGAACACAAAAATATTTGTAAGTCGCTTTTGCCAAATGACTAAATGTAACAATTGTAAATCCCGTGTACAATATTTATATTCGATTACATTTCATTGTTATTTATATGCACGTTATACTTTGATTTGGCAAAGAACTATTACACATTTCAGGGGAAAGTGCTCATGTGACTGGGACGTAGATGTTCTCAGAAAACAGACGAAGTTTTTAATGCGTTTCACAAACTCCGGGAATATCGGCTTCGAAGCTGCGTTTGGAAACGGAAGTGTCGTCACCGCCCGACGCGACGTTTCGTTTCGTTTCCGCGCATCTCTGATGTGTTGGACGTTAGAGCCACAAATGAAAAACGTCCGATTTTCTGCTTCACGTTTCTCCTGGAACAGAAGCTCAAATGTTGCTTCTTTCAAATTCCGTAAGACTGAGGATGACTGACATGTTCAAATCTTCCTCCTGATGAATCTTAATACTCGATGAAATATTAAGTAAGGTTCAAGAATTTGATCCTGTTTGTAATATGAAACTACAATATCAGATTTGTGCCACAAACCTTCGAAAAGTAAAAAATGTTTTTAGACATGTACACATGTATGTACACACACACACACACACACACACACACCTGTGAACCCAGTAAATAAAGAAATTCAGCAACTGGGCTTTATCACAAAACAGGTTTAATTTAATATCTCTTTATTTTTTAAAATAATTAAACATTTGTATTTCTCCAACCCTTTTTTAATCTTTTTTTTAGTTTTTAAATCATATTATATTTGGGCCATTCTGAAGCACACATTAATTCTGCCAGGGAGGAGGAGGAGGGGGTGGAGGTTCACCATCAAACTCCCAGTCTGCTCCGTGTCTTCCTTCCCGCTCGACCCCCCCTCCTCGCTCACTCTACCCTCTGACCCCGGTTCCCTGCCTACCTACAGTCCCCTCACCCTCTAATACCCCCCTCCCTCCCCAACTAAAAAAAAAAAAAATATATATATATATATATCCAATGGTCAAAAGAAACGTCATCAAAATATTCAAAATGGTATATAAACCAGGAGAAGAGGGAGGAGTGAGACAGAAAAGAAGAAGGAGACTAAAAGAGGAGGGGTGGGAGGCACTATCATAAATACCAGGAAGTCTTGTTCCATAATACCTCTTTATATACTGGATACTCCTCTCCACTGTTTCCTACTCAAAAAAACAGAGGCTAAATTACTACAAGATACAAGATTATCAGTGTACTGCATTCAATAACAATGTACAGGGTTGTCTTTTTTTGTCACAGTTGTTGTAATACTGTGGAGCCGACGCAGCACCCCCCACGCCCCCACCCCGGTGGGCGGGCAGGGAAAGGAATGGAGTGGGGAGAGGCACAGCGAGGTGGGGCGCGCTCATTTTTTCACAACAGGAGGAAGAGTGTTGGCGCTTCTCTGAAGACTTCTTTTTATCTTTACGTCCCTGTTATGGCCGATGGGCACCAGTGCCAGACTGATCCCGGGGGGAGGGGAGGGGGGTTTACACCTGGTATGATTATAAGGTGAGCGAAGAGGAGAGAAAAAAAGATGGGGGGAAGGTCAATTTTTAGAGGTGGAGATCCATCGAGTGCGTTTACATGTGAAGCATTTGGGACTTTTCTGACTGATATGTACAAAGACACGTGGCAACATACGTTGAGTGTGCAGAGCTGCCCTGGGGTCTCACAGCTCACAACAACCTCAAACAATAATGACCATTACAGGATTTAAATACACAGGATGTGACAACAGTTCCACTCAACCAGTGCCCCAGGTGATAGCGGCACGGAGCATAGACGGGGGTGTGGGGGGGGTTGAATCAATGACTACTCAGTGCATCTATACACTGATTCTATTCCACCTAATCCTATTTAACATTCACTCCCTCTCAGTGCACCTGTGTGGTCCTGGACACGAACTACGACGGCAAAACCACAAAGCTGCGGGAAATTAAGCTTCAGTCCCAAACAAGAAATGAAAAAGGAAATCGATTTGGAGTTTTAATGTTTAGACAACATTTTACACAAACTACTTTTTAAGTAGAATAAGTGAGACATTACATCTGTTCTTCCACAGTGAAGCTGAGGACACTGACTGGACTGAACTTGCATGTGTGCATCTCCTCACGGTTTCCTAATCTTCTGCCTTTGTTTTTGTGTGAGTTTGAGGACTGATTGTCTACACATGGAAATGAAGTTCAAACTGTCTGGTCAATGTGGTTTTTCGATTTCTGCAACAGTGACAGATTACTACAGTTCCAAACCACAAGTACTGCATGTGTGGTCCTGCATATTCAAATTTGGGTTAATGGTGCTGTGTGAATGACACTTTTCTTCATGCTTAGGTTCAGACTGTTCTTTTTAATATATACACACTTTACATTTTGGTGACTGAACACCAAGACAAATCATCCGCTGCAGTTTGTACTGCAACTTTTATAGCACAAACATAGTATGAAAATCAAAATATGCTGATTAGCTTTTTCTATGATTTACAGTCCTTATGGAGATGCTCTTCTTATTATTCATCCAGTTCAGCTGAGGAGTGATGCTATTTCACAGGACACATGTTCTGACAACAACAATCAAATTTTGTCTAGGAAATGATGCATCACAACTCCCCCCACCCTTCAAACTACTTGACTCCATTACCTATAGAAAGAACACACATGTAAACGCACTCAAAAGATGGTTTTAAACTGTGTGTCGATGTGTTGAGGAAGGTCCCTGTTATGAAATGTGTTTGTTCAGTTTTCCTTCTGTTTAAAACAGAAATGAGGGCCAGAGACAGAAAAAGAGGGAGTAAACAAAAACAGAAGGAGGGGGGGGGGCTGTCCGTGAGGAGCATTCAGGTGGGAGAGAGGGACCCATATTCTATCCAGACATCCTACACAAGAGCAGGGATGACTGATGCACCATCAGGGCGATGAAGGAAGGAGGGGGGGGGGCAGACAGATGGAGGCAACAAGAGGAGAAGCAAAGTGAACCAGGAAAATAAAAGTTCCACGTGGGACTGTACTGAAGAACAACGGGATGAAGAGTTAAAATCAATGCATCTTTTCTTTTTTTTGTTTTCTAATAGTTCATTTCTTGTCCTACAGTCCCAAAGCTTTGCTTTGATGTTATTTAAATCCCCCTCCCACACAAGTCATTTTCTCATTTTCTATTTTTTTCGTCCTTTTTTTTTTATTATTATTGTTTTGTTTTTCCGTTTGCAGTAATATCAGTTTAAGGGGGGAAAAAAGAAAAAAATATTTACAGTGCTGCTGAAATAATGAAAACAGACGTGATGAATCTACTGTAAAGTAAGTTGCACAAACACAGGAGAAAAAACAAAAAACTTACGAGAGAAAAAAAAGAAAAGAAAGAAAGAAAAAGAAAATACAATTAAACCAGCGGGTGCTCTGTGTCGATGGCCTTTATCGGGGAGTTCTCAGAGCTCTGGGCAGACATGGCTGATGTGGGCGCTTCGAGGGGTGGGAGTTGGGGTCAGGATGAAGAGGGGGGGGGGGGGTAATCAGAAGAGGAAGGGTGAGGGAAGGTGGATGGGGCAGAAGGGAGCGCGGCGCTGTCTTTGTTAAGTTGGGATAATCCCGTCGCTCCTAAGGCCCCGCTTCAGCTCCAAGTCCTCCAACTTCTTCCAAAGCTCCTCCCGCTCCTTCTCCTTCTTCTTCTCACTTTGGGGTAAACAAACAAACCAAACACAAAGGACAGGGGGGTTTTTACGTTTCAGACAGAAACTGGGGCATTTTTTAAAGACGCTTTTTGTTACAGACATTAGTCTCGTCGTCTCCCTCAAACATCAAAACATTAGCAACAACAGTTAAGGTGAACGAAGGATCGATGGACTTTTGCTTGTTTTGAACATTTACATCCTGATTCTGATTAAAAGTTGCTGTGCACTGAATGTGACATGAATTAAATGATTGTGTGTCTGAGTAGAAGGGACCAGAGGACAATGGCAATTAATTGCTCAAGCAAACAGAACATGGGACTGTTGCACATGATGCACTGTGCTCATGTCATAAATGTCAAACATTCAGGTGAAACTGTCCCAGCACCAGCTGTCGTGGTGGGAAAATTAGTGCAGCACTTTCACCTGCAGTGGGTTTTTGTGCTGTGGTTACAAAATTCTGCATCTCTGTCAGAAAGCCAGTTTCAGAGAAGCTTGCTGCTGTGCTGTTTTATTTTGGCTGAGGAAAGTTGTCTTTCTGCATTGCTGCATTAAAAAAACAACAACACACTGCACATTTGCACATTATGGTCGGATAATGACGTGTAATGCATTTATTTTATTGTTAGATTATATAATGTGAATCTGCAAATAACTACTAACTAAAATAAAGTCATTCTAAAAATGGAGTGGAGTCCAATATGTCCTCCTCAACTGACGTGACACCCAGCTGGGTCACACTTGTTCTAACTTTGCATCTCATTGGCCAATAAACAAATTATCCCACAAAAAAGACATTTTCTGTATTAGATTTATTAAAGGTTTGACAAACATTTGTAAATATTGACTTATTGTTTCTGTTTGTGGTAACACTGTGTGTGTGTGTGTGTGTGTGTGTGTGTGTGTGTGTGTGTGTGTGTTAGGCAGCGCCCTGCAGACATCACAAAGTCATTTGTCAGTGATTGTAATGTGAATGTGACCTTCTTACCGCTGGCGATCTGACTTGTATGTGGCTGTGAGTTCATCAAATAAGGTACTGTTCATCTCCATGAAGGCCTTCAGTACGTTGTACACCAGTGCCACAATGGCCCTGAGACGAGCGAGGACAGACAGAGACAAACAGTTTTACAATATCTTCACAACTTCAGAAAAGATGGATAAAAGTTTACTGGGATAAAAAAGAGCAACTTGAAGCTCAGATTTCTTACAGAATCTATATTTTATGTTTCATGGAAATCAAGCATTTACAAGGTAAAGACGAGTTTAGTTGCACAAATTCTTCTTTTTCACACACGGATTCTATTGTTTTCTTCCAGGGAAATGGTCCAAGTGCATATTGTGTAGTCAGACCTTGTACACAGCCTTACTGACAGTAGAACGTATTGCTGCTTTCCCACCAACTGCAAACATTAATACTCTGCTCCACTGCTATGACTGAACCAGCGTTTTCAACACCATCCGTGTCGAAAAACTAGCACTGACGTCCATATTTATCGTTAACGTGAACCTTCCACATTAACTTTTCCATCGAGAGGCTGAACACACAAAATGGAACTGATGGTGTCTGTGTGTCCAAACAAATGGCTCATGATGACAAACCAACAAAGTATATTCTTTGGTGATTTTCCCCCAAAAGTTGGCCACATAAAGACACACAGAGGTGGTGTGATGGGAGCACACACATCCTTTTTAATCAATTATACTTTTGAACTGATCATTCAAATTTGTACAAATCCCATCAGAACTGACATGTCTCAGTATTTGCAAATCTAATGGACTTCCTGAATTCCTGAGTGGCTAATTCGAGTTATCCAAGTCTGTCTGACACCGAACCGCTGTTATTAGTCAAGTAGTAGCCTGTAGCCTATTAATGTCGTCCAATTTGACAGTGACCATGGTATAAAAAAAATAAAACAATAATACAAATAAAATAATGAAAATCTGGCTTTGAGGAAGGAGGCCTAATAAAATACAGCCATCAGCCATAACCTACTATTGAGTATTGTTAGAGAAAACAGCATTAATCAGACGATGCTGTTTGATGCCCACAAGCCTATTGTAGATGCTTTCCATGGTGATCACGGTCGGCACGGCCACTGGGGACGGGTTTGCCAACAAACTGTGATGCCCCCTGTGTTCAGACAGCTTTCTATCAAAAGCAGCTTTAACCTTCTCAGCGGTTTGAGCTACAGTAGCTCTTCTACAGGATCAGACTTCACTGTCCACATGCATCGATGAGCCTGTTGCTGATTTACCAGTTTTCCTTCCTTGGCCGGTTTCTCCACTGCAGACCAACAACATCCAACAGGAGCTGTAGTTTGAGTGTTGCTTTGACGTGGTCGTCCAGCCAACACAATTTGCCCATTGGAATAGTTTTTAACACAAAACCTTGCTGTCTAATGTTTCCCACCCACTTTCAGATCTGCTGTAAAGACATGATCAATGTTAACTCACTTCACCTGTCAATGGTCATAATGTTTGATCCTTGTTCGCATCCACTTTCTGCAAATCACGTCAAGGTGACCAGTCTAATATGATTTTCACCTGGAAGGTTTCTCTCATTCCAACTACATTTTGTTTCCTGCAGTAATGACACGCTGGTGACGACTATTTACAGTAAACAGACCTGATGTGTTGAGAACGGCTTAAAATGCTGAACCTGCTGCACATCAGCAAACAACGCAGTTTTGTGTGGAAAACAAGCTTTGTCTTTAAGTTACTCACGGGTTCCAGTGCTCTTTGGAGATCCTGTAGAGGCTTGAAAACATGATGGGCAGGATGACACTGGAGTTCTCCTCGATCAGACTCATGATGTACTCATTGTTCCAGTAGTACAGAGCTCGCTCTGCAACCTGAAACAAAGGAGATAAACACACTTTAAATCTCCACATTTTCAAACATCTTTTTAAAAAAACAGACGCTTCAAAGTTAGAGGCTTCATTAGGACAGGACACGCTAGTCGGCGCTGACCTGGAAATGTGGGCTGGACACGCATCTGGAAATCTGCTTAAAGAGCGGCTCCTGGATCTTTACGAACTGTGTGGGTTCGATGACGTCCAGGATCTCCTCTAGCTCCCCTAAAAACATCACCTGGACGCAAGCACGAGACAAAAAGGTCAGGACGCACAAATTCACAGAGCCAAACCAAACCCAGTTTGTACATGAAGAAAGAGCCTCACTTCTTTTTGACTGCAGGTTTTTGGCCAGAACTTCAGTAGGCCTCTGATGACCTGAGGGAAAACGAGACAACGTTACTCACAGTTTTCCTCCATGTGTTTGTTTCTGTTACTTTTATTAAGGATGGATGTGCATCCAAAAATATCTAAAGCTCTGGTGAGGCTGCGATGGTTTCTACAGTGTGGGGAATGAAGCGTCATCGACTGAGAATCACTTTGAAGCCTGTCTGGTCTCTGGTTTGGACACTGTCTTCAATTCTAAACATTTTGCCAAAAAATGTGGAAAATGTGATTCTCTAACTTACACTATAATAAGGAGCTGCAACTAATAATTATTTTCATTACTGCTAAAGCCACCAATTATTTTTTTTGGTTCATGGTTTAGTCTACAAACTGGCAGAAAACAGAAACAAATGTCCGTTCAAATGATCCAGATCTCAAGTTGACTTCTTCAGCTGCATTGTCTTGCTTTATCAAAAGAACATGGACAATGAAGAAAAGCACCAAATACTTTTTGCTATTTTTGTATTAAAAAAAGATAAAACTTTCTATTTTAAATTTTCAGAAAAGCTGCAGCTTACGGTTTCATTGATCTACTAATTGAAGTAAAAGTTTCCAGCTTGAGACATAACTGTGTGACCAAAATATGTTAACCTCATTTTTCTGAAAGATTTAAAAACACATCTCGCAGATGCAGCAGCTCCTTTCGCCACAACACATTTTATAATATTTAGTCAAACACACACATTCTAAAACTGTTAAGGATGCGCACACACACACGCGCGCGTGCGCGCGCGCGCGACAACAGACAAATGTCACAGGTCCTCACGTAGCTGTTAGTTGGGTTTGCAGAAGAAAACAGCATGTGCACTAAGACTTACTGGTTCTGTTAATGTTGGATCCTTCTCTAGGAACTGTACAATGCAATACGCCAACTGCAGGGGGAGAAAACCACAGGTTACTATGTGTTTTTACTGCACTGTAGTCTTGCAGGTAGCTTAGATCTCGGGTTGGAGTTTGATAGCATGTTACTACTACAACTCATACAGAAGTGACAATTAACAGACTTTTACTGGAGATGCAATTAACATTGATAGTTACAGTTAATTGGTTGAAACAGACTGAATAAAAGCCTTGACGTTTGAGTAATTGCTAGTTACAGACTACTTCTATGAGTACTTAAATGTTTTCCTCCTACAACGAGATGCTGGACAGTAAATTCCTCATCAATTTACTGCAGTTAAGCAACAGCGGAAATTATCGCACATTTTTCTGCCAAAACAAATACAACCGCTCTAAACCACACATTTTCCCCCCCCGCCTTCCTGCAGACGTTAAGAAGGTATAAGATGCAGCAATGGAGCAGTTTTATGAGTGAGTACAAGTACACAAAGGCAGCATCGGACCTGATGCCCAATACTGACACCATGGGGACATCGCTACAATTAATGTTATGTGATGTCAGCGCAGGCTACAGCCAGTAATATCTCCATCCTTCCAACACTGATCTAATCTAGTGAATAATAATGAGGAAAAAAAGACATTTTACTGAACTGAAGCAGATTTTTTAAAACACATTTTTTTTGTCACTTGAAAGAACCTTGAGTAGAACAGATCTTTTGCTTGTTGATTTTTTGGAATCATACATCGGTTTTTCAGGTTTAAAGGTCTGTAAGACTCTTTACATGTAGGACTTCACTGTATGACAAACACACACTTCTGTGCTTAAAGCTTTAAAGATGTCATCCAACTTTATCAATTACAAGATTAAGAATTTGTTTGCTAGTCGTTTTTTAAAGAGTAATATTATGATTGTTTCGGGAAAGAAAGTACTACATATATTACCTGTGCATGGAAGAGGGACAGGCTCCTGACAGTGTGGAGGGGGATCAACACTTTGACCAGAAACTGTTTATGCTCCGCTTTCAGTGGCAGAGCGAAACCATTGATTATACTGAGAGACAGAGAGAGAGAGTGGGAGGGTGTAAGGTTAGAGAAGACAGAGAGGAAAACACAAAAAATATCAACATAAATTAAACATGAACACATGAAAGAGCTTCATTGTGAGTCTAAAAGCAAGTGGAAGATCAATGAGCAGCAGACAAAAAGGGCAAACGAGCCTGGAGGGGAAATGAACAACATGTAAGTGATGAGCTAACGTTCAGGTTCAGAGGGAACAGACATTATGCTTCTTTAAGAAAACTACCACACTATTCAAGTCAGTCTTTATACAAAACAACCAGGAGTTGACCTGAAGTGCTTTACATCAGATAAATCCCTAAGCAAGCAATTCCAAAAAACGCAAAAGATTATGAAAAATTATGATAAAACAATATACAAGACTAGATTGGGTTGATTGATCGATCAGTCTTGTAGCTCTGTGCTCTGTGTGTGACAGTCGTCAAACATCCTTTTTCCACTCAACTCAAGGATTAGTTTGTAAGGATTACTTCATTTCTTATCTACAAGTCAAACTCTGCCATCAACGTCACATCTCTACCCTGTAAAAATCTTCTTTTTCTGGAGCTGCACCACTCAGCTTTCGCGTTCTTTGATCTTTCGCCTTCTCTGATCAAATAAGACGAGAAACAACTTTCACAGGGCTACGACTGAACACACCAGGTAGATATCAGGGTGAGTTCCGTTCTGCTGTTGCTCTCAGGTCTCAGTCTAACAGCACCAGCTAACAGAGCAGAATGTAAATGTGTGTGTGATGGTCTGAGGCCTCTACATACCTCCCCAGGATCTCCAGCAACTCAGCCACCCCATTGAAGTGCTCTGTCTCATAAACAAAACTGTAGAGAAGACAGAGAGGGAGGCAGACAAAAGGGGGAGACCAAGGACAGGGGCCACAAAAAAGGTTAAAACACACACAACAAAAACAAAACTTAGCAACAGTTGAAAAAAGCAAACATGTAAATGCACATACTGACTGAAAGCTATCAAGTGCTGATGGTTTGAACCATCATGAGGCGGCGTTAACCCTCTAAGTCCCTTGTAGGGCCGAGTGAATTGAAAACAGTTTCTAGTGCTCTGGATGATTTTAAATGGACTTTTGTTTGAGTACATAAGATCAATATAAATCATTAACAAAACAAATTTCACTG
Organism: Channa argus; assembly: GCF_033026475.1. Classification (NCBI taxonomy): domain Eukaryota; kingdom Metazoa; phylum Chordata; class Actinopteri; order Anabantiformes; family Channidae; genus Channa; species Channa argus. The sequence goes on along the minus strand of NC_090212.1, from coordinate 22,193,169 downwards.
CCTTGAAATTTATCATATTAATTTATATCACCAAATTAGTCCCACAGAAGGCAAATCAGTTCTACATAATTCCAGGCAGGTCGGTTGATTTGACCACTAGGAATAAAAGATTGCTCCTGATGAATTGGCTCTAAATTGCTGCTGGTCAAAGAAAAACACAGTACTGCAGTTATCCTGCATAAACATCAGGGCTGCTACAAATATTCCAAGTTATGAGGTCGGCATCTTTTTTTAACCTTATCTTGTCACAAGTGAAGCCAAAAGACATGAGTTCTTTTTGACCTTTTCTTTCTCTTCAAAATAAATGTTGTAATAAGTACAAAATAGACACCTGTACATCTCTGAACAGAATTTTATGTTCAGTTGACTCAAAAATACACAGAATTCCGGCAATAACATGAACAATCAATAGTGTCATTTGCATGACACCAATACCAAGAGACAACATTTAAAGAACGGGTGTCTACTCACCGTAGAAAAATATTATTGATCTGTTTTCGTATAAAAGCCCTCAGCCCCAGGAATTTCCCGTAGATTCTATGCAAGACTGTCTTCAGGTAGTCTCTCTCCCGAGGATCTTCACTGTCAAACAACTCCAAGAGCTGGACCGAAGACAGGGAAGTCAGACAGATGAGGGGGGAAAAAGAAAGTGGGGGTTAGCATGTTAACACAAAGGAGCACGAAGGTCAGAAGATAAAAGCAAAGAGAAAAAAACTCACCTGTAGGACAAACTTCTGGTCTATGTACTTTTTGGCAATGCTTGGCTGGAATTCCTGACTCTCCAAGAACCGGATGAAGAACTCGTATACCAACTAGGAGGGAGAAGGAGAGAAGGATGGACAAGGAGGACAGAGGGACAGCTGATGTTAAAACGAGATGGAATCTGTGCTCAGCTGACTGTCATGCAGTGTGCAAGACTGCAAGACCGGTCGCAGTTTGACACGTGCTCAGTTTTACCGGAAAAAAAATGGGACTAGATCTGGATACAAACTGGCATAATTCCTACTGCACAACAACAAGCTGCCTTAAAAAATAAATGAATAAATAAAAGGAAGGCGCAGAAACTGATATGCTCCTTTTAAAAATGAGAACCCTAAACTAACCCATAAACACTGAGACGGGGCTGGATTCAAAGGGAAAGCTAATGAGGAACAAAGGTCACAGAAGACATGGAGTGGATCAGGTAAAATGTCTGGATTAGCCTGGATCTGAATGATAAAGGGAGTTTGATTGGATTAAAAAAATGTTGCTCATGACTTGGGCAAATGAGAGAAAACAAAAAGTAAATGTTTTACCAGGAAGCTTTTCCTTGAGATTTGTATCTGATTTCTAAAGGAGTCCTGGGCAGCAGGCACACAGAAAAGGAGGAGGGGAGGTGAGAGACCAGAGACCCTGGCTCCAGATTGAGATCCAAAACTGGAGGCAAAACAAAACCCACCCACCACCAACAGGCTCCACCAGGAGCCAAATACAACCACAAAGCAGCAACAGTAATGATGTTTGTGGTATGAATGTTACCACAAACAGGAATAACTCAGCGAAACATTTGAGGAGAGAAATCAGTAGCACTGTGACATCGACCTTAACACAAAACACCAGAAGCAAGAGAAAGCAGTTAGCTGAGCTTTTAAACACGTCCCTCGTTAATGCTGCTGCTGCACAGAGGACCACTAACCCATGACTGCAAGCAGTGTCACCCTGAGCAATATGCTAAATTTATTGGTTTAATCATAAGTTTCTCGAAAACAAAAAACAGATTAGTGCTTCCTATGCCGTCATTCACTCTGGAGTTACAACACTAAGATAAGCTGTGAGTGTTTCCATGGAGATGCCTGCACATGTGAGAACTGCCAGTCAACAAGGAAAGAGTAATGACGGCTGCAGCAGCTAAACATGACAATATGAAAAAATATCATATTCATTCATAGTTTTAATGAATGGAATTATTTTTAAATTTGGAGTTTTGCTTCATGTAGACTGTAAATGATTGTCTAGAATTTTAAATAAAAAAAATTCTATTCAACTTTGAATATTTTTGTTATATGTAGCATGAATAAAGCTGTATCTTTCGGTCACAGTGTTCTTGCCATGGTTTTCATTTCCTCCAAAATAACCGTCTCCACACAGAGTAAAAGCTGTGCTCACTGACTGACTCAGTGCTCCGTTTGTGCACACACCAAACACACATGCAGCATGTTAACGGAAAACACAGAGAGGCTGCGTTTACCTGTAAGTGTGGCCAGGAGGCTTCGAGCGTGGGCTCGTCTTCCTCAGGGTCAAACTCATTACTGTCACTGGGCGGAAGGGTCCGGAATATGTTGTGAGACACCTAAACAAAGGAGCAAATATGATACGATAAGGCTGAGGTGAAAACTGTGTGTGTGTGTGTGTGTGTGTGTGTGTGTGTGTGTGTGTGTGTGGTCCTAGGGCCACGTCCTCCTGCTAGTGAAGAATTAGAAGCTTTCAGAGTTTGGGGCTCTGCGGTGGATCAGATCTTCAACGTCACTTAAAGCAACTGATGCTCAGTTTGAGGTTCATGCAGATCCTCATGAACACGTCTAAACGTCTAAACACCCAACTGCACTGACTTGCTGCCATGTGATTGGCTGATTAGATATTGGAGTAGCAGGTAAATGGAATAACAAATAAAGTTGCCAGGTGAGTGTAACTATTTACACTCCATCAATTGAAGGTGTCCACCTGCCCGACTTACACTAAACATTAGTAAGATAATATATTTTCATTTGGAAAAGTTAAGCCCTTTAAAGAGGTCACAAGTTTTATTTTTTACATCAAAATAACACTTTCAGATTTAGTACTTAGGCCTCAGAAAAGTATTCAAATGGGCCATTTGAAGTTTTCAGTCAAAACGTACGTCACGGTTTTCTAAATCCTGTATTGAGAAGCAGCAAGGTGATGCTGCTTTTCTGTTTTAAGGCCAAAAGGTTGTAAAACATGCAAGAATATTTTGGTCTGTAGCAAAACGTGGGTGTTGTACAGGCTACGAGGTCTCTACTGTGTGTGTTGAATGCCTGTGCTGGTCCCTTCTCACCATTTTGACGACCTCGGGGTAGGCCTGCTCCGTCAGGTAGCCCCGGCTGACGGTCACGTAGTCCACCAGCTCATTGAGTGTGGAGCGCTTGTACTCCTTCATCTTGAGGTCTGACAGTGTGTCCATGAAGTCAAACACAGTACAGCACTGCTGCAGCTTCTTCAGGAACAGCTCTGGCTGCTCCGGTGCTGGCACGTCTGCAACGCATAAATCAAACGCACAAAAGAACAAAAGACACACACACACACACACAGAAAGAGAGGGGAAGAGAAAGTTTGTTAAACTGGCGCAGAAATAAACCTGAACCAGGATTTCTGTTTGAAGTGCCCCCAGCCCACTTTCCACACTCCGTGTTCTCTGTAAATTACTGTCAAAAGAAAAGGACTTCCTGTTACTTTTCTATCTATGTAGTTTATTTTTTGTAGTTTCTGCTTTGCTGATTTGTGTTGAATTTCTACATGTATTCATACAAAAACCTGAGACCTGCTTCCTGGCTTTCAAAGCCATTTTCAGCCCGTGGAGTTTGCTCAGTAAGTTATGCTTTGTTATGACCGTCATTATGAAGTTACGTGGCTCCAGATGTGGTACAGAGGGGCCAGTATGTAGACCTTGTTTGCCAGTACTGAAAACTGCTGAAATAATCAATATTTAATTGATTGAAGTTATTGATTTAGCAAACATTTTCCAGGGAGATGAGTTGTTTTTCAGCTGTTCTGTAACTGTTCTGTTGTATTTTGGTGACAAGATACAGAAGATGCCACTGAACACTACTGAGAAACACTGAGACATTCACTTCTTTTAGAAATGTAGTAAACAGAACCTTCAGAACCACATTAACAATAATATCACCTTGATTTTGATCTACTGCAGATAGCCTGCCAAGTCAAGTCTACATAAAACAATATGTATTTCAAAGATTAAACACATCTAGTAGAAACAGGTTATAAAGCACAATGAAGAAGCTTTTAAGTTGAGAAAGAAGAAATTATAAGGTTTTAGAGTGAAATGAATTAAAAATACTTGGAAGTTTCTCTTTATTATGCATTTGGTAATGTGACCATTTCCCCATAGCTTCAGCAGCTGCACAGTTCTTGTTTGGTGTAAACACAGGATAAACCACGTATGTAGTTTAGCAGGAAGAGCCAGTGAAAGTTTAGAGAGCATCATCTTCCACAACTTTATGAGTTGTTCAGGTTAACTCTCTTCATTTTGAACAAAAATGTCAGTAAAAAACTAAGGTGCTACTCCTACACAGAAAAGGAAAAAAAAAAAAAAAGTTTCTTGCTCTGCATAAGCTTTTTTCTTCTTCATCTTCCTGCTTTGCATAGGGCAGATGAATGTGACAGCCTCATTAGCAGCAGTGAAGGTTTCTGATGGGGGTGGCAGAAGCTGAGCTGTCAGAAACCATATGAATGTGCAGGAACAAAAAGACAACGGAAGTCTCTATTCTGATTCCACCCTGACAGACAAGCCAGAGGGTCACACAGAGTTCAGACCTGCATCAAGATGAAGAATGCTCATCCCTGATCAGCACAACTCAGACCTCATGTTCCCATCCTGAGAGGACGGGGCAATTATTATATAAGAGATAAGCTTCTGTGAGAGCTGCACACCAGTAGCACTGAGAGTGAGTGAGTGAGTGAGTGAGTGAGTGAGTGAGTGAGTGAGTGAGTGAGTGAGTGAGTGAGTGAGTGAGTGAGTGAGTGAGTGAGTGAGTGAGCGAGCGCGCGCCTGTCATCAGGAATTCTTAAGTCACACACAAAACATATACAGGTGCATCTCAAATTTGAATTTCATTGAAAAATATATTTATTCCAAAAAATGAAACATTAACATACATTTAAAATGTATTTACATTTTGATGATTGTGGCTTTCAGCTAATTAAAACCCAAAATTCAGTGTGTTAGAAATATTGAACATTGCATAACACTAATAATAAACAATTTTTAATACAGAAACATCAGCTGAAAACCGTGTCTACTATTGGTACATTGTAAGCACTGAATACTTGGTTGGGCTCCTTTTGCTCGAATGATTGCATCAGTGCGACGCAGCTTGGAGTCGATCAGCCTGTTTTGGATGGCCAGGTTGTGTCGATAGCAGCTTTCAGCTCATCTGCACAGATGGGTCTGGGGTCTCTCATCTTCCTCGTGACAGAGATTCTCTATGGGGTTTAGGTCAGTTGCGTTTGCTCTCCAATCAAGCACAATAATATCATGGCCATTAAAGCCGGTATTGGTACTTTTGGCAGTGTGGGCAGGTTCCACGTCCTGCTGGAAAATGAATTCAGCGTCTCCATAAAGCTTGTCAGCAGAGCAGGAAGTGCTGCGCTGCGCTGACTTTGGACTTGATGAAACCCAGTGGCCCAACACCAGCAGAAGACACGGCCCCACAAACCATCAGTGACTTCACACTGGACCTCAAGCATCTCCACTCTTCCTCCAGACTCTCGTACCTTGATTTTCAGAAGAAATGCAAAATTTACTTTCATCTGAGAATTGGACTTTGGACCACCGTGCAACAGTCCAGTCCCTTTTCGTCTTAGCCCACGTAAGGTGCTTCTGACAGGTCTCTGGTTTAGGCCTGACACAAGGAATGCGACCGATGAAGAACATATCCTGGATAAGTTTGTATTTTTCGTACTATGCGATGATGCGAGAGTCTTTTCCAGTAACAGAGTGCTTATATCAGTTACTTGGTCCAGGTCATGTGTGTGACCCTGATTTAATATTCACGTCAGCGCATGAATGAGTGATTGAGCAGAGTTTCGCTTTACGCTTTTGGCCCATAATCTTTGGCAGGAAATAGAAGCTAATGTCATTTTTCATTCACTGTAATAAAAATTACAGCAAGTTACAGGTTGAGCTTGACTGGGTTGCTAAAAGAAGTTTTACTATGACATATCACGACAATGAAGTGACTCAGGTAAAAATCTAAATCAAGACTTACTTACTGAAAATAAACTGATAGTCAAAATAATTTCCCCCCGTCCTATTTTGCCCTTTAATACATCAACTTTACAAACATTTTTGTTTTAGACCAAAGACACAAGCATCTAGTATCAGCGTCTTTTTCTGATTCTAATGTAAATTCAGCTGAAATTCTCTTCCTTGAGCTCCGAATATCCACAGCGTGCAATTTCCTATCTTGGGAAACAACCCTTGGCAAATCTCACCAAGCGCATTCAAAGTGATTATTCTGACTAGGTTTTGATCCAAATGCCACTAGTTACTCACGACCTGCTGCCCTTCTCCTTCAGCACAGCTCAGAGGCTGCATCCAACCAGGCCAGTCACAAACAAACCCAAACCCTGGGTGACTGGCAGGAGTCCTGGGCTCTGCACATTTAATCCCTGCTTCACAATTTCGTGAGATGGAGGAACATTCTCCCAATACAGAGTCATTTTTCACAGCAAATGCTTTTAAGTCCCAGTTGTTTACCAGCAATTTTTAAAACAACACAAGGTAATTTTCCATATTAGTTGCCTGACTGACGTTAGAAGTGCAACAGCTGCAGGTTTGGTGGCAAGTGTGAACACTAATCATCAAGTGTCACGAAGCAAAGTGAGAGAAACAAGTGGCTCATTCAAAATACATTCAAGTTTATTAGTTAAACTTTTGAACATATTAAAAATTGCAGCCTACACAAGATAATGAGTGTGAAGTGTTTCATGTTGTTGTTATTATAAAAAGTTACTTGCCAATAAATCAGACATTTAATAAAAGTTTGAAATAATAATCATTTCAGACACGCAGACAAGGACACGGATTCAGTATATTCTCTCTGTTGTACCTCAGATTATCCAAGGACTTTTCATAGGTCATATGGAGAATGAATTACTCAAACAGAATCTGTAATGCAGTATGTTCTGGACTGACTGCACGTCCTAAGTATCATAGACCATGCAAATTTCATTGTATGAGACAAACCATAATACAGGATTTTGAACGAGCTCAAGTGTCGGTATGCAAATTTCCAGGCCAGTGCACAGCATTCAGGGGGACTAAATATGGTTCAAGATACACAGAGTGTGCAGAGTTCACCACCCTGTTGGCCTGAGCTAAAACGTTTTTTCTGAGTCTCCGTGTTTTGGCTACAGAGGCATTTGAGTGCAGCTGAAATAAAACCTAAATATTAATACTTGAGATACACACAGTCATATATTTCCTTTGTTTGCAATGCAAAGTATGCATTTGTTTTTTGTGCACACTTGTTTCCGAGTCTTCCTTCCATTATGATAGTGTACAGTACGCTACAGTTCATTACAGTATTTACTGGGTCAGCCTGTTTTGCAGGACCTAGAGGCCTCCGGATCCTGCAGCTCTGCCACTATACATGTGAACAGCCTTAAAGGAAGCTATTAATAGACAGATAATCACACGGGACACAGTAATCCCTCTACAGAGAGAGAGAACACATCTAACCAGCTTGGAGCAGGGTGAGAGAGTATGAATGTGTGAAAGGAACAGAAAGTGAGAGAGCGAGGGAGTGTGCAGCATGAAAATGTGTGTGACTGTACTTAAAGTGTTCAAGAGAATGTGTGTGTGTGTGCGCTGCAGCCTAGAATAACCCAGAATCTCTTCATATACATCAGCAAGGAACAACCCCCGAGTGGAACCTCAGCTAGGCCTTAGAGCAGCAACAAGAATCTGAGAAAACTGCTTTATTGTCATTTTAACAGGACACAAATTTGAGCACACACACCAAAACTAATCCACTCCAATAAATCTTCACTTTATAAAGATTGGCCTAGTTTCATATGTGCAGATGCAACTGTATAATTATTTTAGACGCTGTAATGTCTGATGCTGTTGAATTGTGTTTGTTCTACCAACAGTGGTGTCTAAGGTTTAGATGAATGAAGCTGGGCTTTTAAACACACACAGGTCGTTTCAGACCCAGAAACCTGTGGCAGCAAGCTAAGATCGGCAGGTTTCATAGGTTTAGGGAAACTAGCCGGACAACAGACTACATTTTGGTAATGCAAGTTAGGAAAGGAACCTGTTGTGCTGAATGACAATTTCAGTTGACAAAACCTGTTTCTATTTAAAAACTGGTCTCCCTGTAGATTTTAACCACGTTCTGAGAAATCAGGACCAATTGAGGATGATTGTTGACACCGGGGCACAGAACTAGAAAGGCATTACTACTTCTTGTGAAGCAAACTGGTCCCATATCAACACAACTATTCTGAGATACTTTATGACTGTGGGCCTGGTCTGTGGAAACACTGATACTCTGCTCAGGCTTTCGTAGCCTCAGCCTGGTTTTCTCCTCCTTGTCTGTTCTGTTTCTCAGCTTCTGAGTTCCCTTGGCAGAGGAAGAGAGAAGTCGCTGCCTCTTAATTAATGGTGGAAAAAAGCTTAACGACTTGCAAGACAGAGCAGTTGGATGGCTCACCACTGGAACTCCTTTAAGATAGTCTAATTACATAACAGGATCAGGATACTGAACACAAGGTCTGGATGTAGCAGACTGTATGTGCATCCACACGCACACAAAACAACAAAACAAACACAATTATCAGACATGTTCTGAAACAGGTTTGGGACAGAAGCTAAACTCCAATGCTAAAGCTGCTATGCACTTGTCTAATTGGAATTCATTAAACCACACAGAAACAATAACGTACATTTAGCATTAAAGTAATAAAAATAGTGCACTCAATTTTACTGGAAATGTTCACATGATGATAAAATTCTGGTCAGCAGGTGACATTAGGTTACATGAAAAATGGAAAATGATTTAAAACTGTGCTACACTATTGTTAGTTCATACTGTTCTGTACACAGAGATTTCAGTGGAAACACAAGTCCGTGAAGAAAAGCATTGGAAGGTGACCAGGAGGTGCACTGTTTAAGAACAGTCCACACACACACGGTGTAAAGGGGAAAACCCCTCGTCTCTAAAAGCAGTGTGTGTGTTTGTGTGTGTTTGACCGTGTGAGCGGGCTTGAGTTACAGCATAGCAAGCTAGAGGTTGAACAGCTCCAACAGATGGACTCAGAAGTCCTGAATGTCAGTTTGTAGAATATCATGTAGTGGATACGAAGATATTATCTTTGTACACACATTATTATGATATAATGATTAGAGGGTCAAGTGGACTGGAGATTAGTAGAACAGCAATAGCAAACATGATGGGCTGTTGAAGGAGCATTGTCACTGGGAGTGTGACCTTTGCCCTCCTCTCTGGAGATTAGTGGCTTCTAATTAACTTCATTTACCCAGAGAAATGGGCTGCTTTTCAGCTGACCCAGGCAAGCAGACAGTGTCCTACTGCTGGTCAGGGGTCAGTGGCACTTTTTATGGTTTTCTTGTGGTTAGACACTTTTTTTTTTGCGGTTGCCTAATAAATCCAAATCGACAGACGTTAAATTGTGTGGTTTGTTGGTGTGACTGTGCAATTTGTGCAAAGCTCTTGATTCACCTGCTTGTGATCACCTGAGTGATACTAGGCTGTTAGGATTATTATTAAATGTAAGGCATTCGTGACTTGGAATCATTTGTATATATAGATGTGTGACACTGCACAAAAGACAAAATGATCTTGCTCAAAGATGTACGTAGAACATTTAGATATGTTGAAGCTGTGATCAGTCTAAGTTCAGATTTGATAATTAGAGAACAGAACGATAACAATATGTTCTGACAATATCTGATCACCCATTAACTGAATCTAATGTATGCGTTTAAATAGTGACAGTGGTGCCTATCACAAGGTCTGACAGCCTTTAAATGTCTTCCTTTTTCCAAGCAACCATTCAATACCAAGAGATATTTGAATTAGAAAACAAGATACGTCTTACATTTTTGTTTGGCAAATCAATGTCTAACTGATGCTACTGTGGCCACAAATAACAAATTATACAATAGTGGCAAAAGTTTCAAGATGCTTTAACAATAAAACAAGCAAAAAAAAGAGACAAGTCAGCCAACTGCCAGTATATTGGTTTACACCCCAATTCCTTTGCTAGCACCAGCTACCTGCCCAGACAGACTGTCCCAGGTGGTACCTTAGTGTGATGAACTAAGTAACACTATTTTTGGTTTCTTTGTAAAAACTGTTGACTTTTTTTTTTCTCTGTACAGAAAGAATACTGTCACCTTAAAAGTATGAAGAGGTTATTACAATTACCGTCTAAAACTTGTTTTCTGTTAATCAACTGAACTTTTGTTTAATAAAGGTCAGAACAGCAATCAACAGGATCCAAGTAGTGTGTGCAGTAACACAGTTTGAGGTTCTTTCTTCTTGGAAACTGTGCTGCAGTAGAGTTTTGTGATTATCTTGGAGTTCTTACAGCCTACAAACATAGCAAAGGCTTGAGAATAATAAAGTTTCAGTGTTCATCCAGTGCTACACATGCACATACTGGTCCGGCATATGCACGAGTGCAGGGTGTGTGTAATGGAAGAACTCTAACAGAAACATATATTCATGACCCAGATACAAAGTGTCTGTGCTCATATCTCTATGTTGTCAGGTCTCACACGAGGCGCTCGGCCACTGTCAATCGTTAACACGTGCAGCCATCCTCAGTAAACTTTGCTCCCTGGTACTGTAGCCAACAACACAGCAGATTGCAGAGCTATGGCAGCTGTAGTCAACTTTCACTCTATTGTTTAGGTAACACGGTGTCACAGGTACGAAATGTCTTCTATCTCACTGAGACCAAAAATGATACCCCTGCAACGTCGATGACAGGTGTATAGCAGGGTTATTATCATTATCCACTTTATAACGCTGCATCAATCTGTAGCCTTTTGCTCTTTTATCTTAATAGTACCTTGGAACACTTGTAATACCAAACTATAATCCACCTTTTGCTTGATCCAGTCTGATGGAGTGATGGTCCCTGTACAGTTCAATAAGTAAACTGCACATAAAAACATGCTTGTTGCAGTCATTTTGAAATAGCTCCTAATAATTTGTTTGTATGTCACAAAACATTTACTGGGTTTTACACGATCGCTATGCAGTGAAAAAACTCTTTGCTACCTGTTCTATGTGGCTAAAGAACTATTCACTATTCAAAATTCTCCACTCCGAGAAGCACTTCAACTCTTAAACTCCTCCGTCTTCAATGCTCTACTCACTCAAATGTTTTCGCGCAACGTGGACGGAGACACAGTTTTGGTGGCCCCACCTGGTTTCTCCTGGAGCAGGCCAAGTTCCCCCAAAGTGAAACTATCATGAAGTCACCTGGAGGAGGAGTCTAAATGAATGTATATCCCATAATAAACCCGCTCACAGAGTAGCTGAGAAACATCATCTACTGACTTAACATCAAACAGACTTTTTTTGTTCATCTCATGACAGAGAACAACACCTGTAACTATGGTAACTGTTTCAAAAGAACTGTACACAAAGCTGGAGACAGCTTTTGCCTTAACATGCAGGAATATTAGTATTTTTTGAATACAGATGTACATATAACATATACAAAACATGTTTAATACCCCCACCCTAACCCTAAAAATGAATTCAAACATTATTTCTACAGGGCCTCATCTCAAATGCCACAAATGGCCACAGTGGGGCATTTGGCCTGTATAGGCCTCCACAGGTCACAGGTCTGTACTTCATGACAGTAGATGTTTCTCGTCAACTTTCCGTGCTTTAAAAACTTGAAGTCTGATGAAGCAGCAGGAGGAAGATCCTCCTGGGATAGTTCACACAAAGACAGTGTTCAGGTGAACAGGGTCAGGGGGCTCACAGGTCTCACAGGTCTCACATAGCAGTAATTGCTTCACTGTAACTAATGATGGCTCAAACTATACTGAAGCAGAGGTGTGTGCATCAAGCACAAAGAGCAAAACCCTGTCTCGGTGTGTGTGACTGAGAAAAATCACGTGACTGATGCAGCTGCTGTGTCGTAAGTAAGTGAAGCACCAAAGTGGGTTTATCAGGAAGCTCAAAGGAGGAGGACACTTTGTTTGATGCTGTTTGAATTAGTTTTTGTTTCATTATTATCCACATATTTATGAAACCATCGAGAAAAAGGACATTTTCTCCAGTCTGGGATCATTTTGACCTTTCAACTTTTCATTTTATTTGTAGGTAAAATGTGGGCTCTGCTCCACAGAGCTGTCTAACAGAAACAGCTGCACTTTATCGTTGCACCTCTAATATCTTGCTGTCAAATGTTTTTGTCCTCCTGCCTCGTCTGTACCTTGTGTAAGAGTTTTTTCCAAAGCAGAACTGGTCTTAAAGAGACTAAATCGCCAACATGCTACAAGAACTTCTCTTTGTTATTCTTCCATGAGGTGTCATCTACCCATCAGTAACTGTAACTGAACCAACAAGCTCTCCTCATGCGTTTTCCTCAGCTGTATCTACTTGGATTAAACGATGTGTGTTTTTCATTTAAAGGCTGGCAACTCATTTACTAACATTTTCAGTGACTGCTTGCTTTTCAGACAGCTATGCTAATGGATTAAATGCTGATTTTATTTATTTCAGACTTTATTTCCCTATGCAAAGTTCTTGTGTTTACTCAACCTTCAGCATGAGATACAGGTTTACTTTTTGTTTTGTAAGAAATGCTTAGTAGAAAACTGTTAAAATATATATTTCTATAATGACGTTAACATCTGTCAATTATTAACGTAAGAAAACTGAATATTTTATAGTTTCAACTTCTGGAAGGTCAGAATTTGTAAATGTCTTCTAAGTAGCTGCCTCAACTGTTGGTCAATAAAAATAAATGTTACCATGGTATTTACCTTGTTTGGTTCAGTGTTTCCCCCTTATTTTACTTGTGTAATTCTTCTTTTAACTTACAAGTCTCTACATGTTTCCTGATGTTTCTACTGTCACTTTTGCCATCTGTCAATTGATTTACAGTGTTATGGTTTATTGTTTTGCATAATTTACTCATTGCTTTGCATGCAATGCAGAAAAGAAAAAGACATTCTTAGAGGGCAGTGGGACATTGTGACAGACATTTTTCAAGACTTATTGATTATTCAGTTATAAAGATAACTTCTGTAGCCCTTAGTGTAGATACTACTCACACGTGTGTGTTTCCCAGTGCTGCACAGATACGTACAAGCAGAGCAGATGGAAGCTCAGCAAACTGCACTTAAGGATTCTAAAAGTGAAATTCTTTGCAAATACTGGTTTCTTTGATCACATTTTACATCGTTGTCAACTGGTCTGATGCATCGCAACAAACTGAGTCAATTCTTCTTAAATGCCCACATTTGCTCATACAAACCAACACATTGTTCCACATAAGAGTCAAAGATAAAATGTTCTCATTCCACCAGTGAACTTTCCATTCTCCTCTGAGCCAGTAAAAACACTTGTCTTCTGTTACCATCCCATTCCATTTTAAGTCCTGCGTGAGACACACACACACACACACACACACACACACACACACGGCTGGACCAGCAGCAGTAGCAGCCGCTGCCCCTGACAGCAGCAGCTAACTTTAACACTTAACGCTTCTGTGCTAGCAACAGTGCACTACCCAACTACACGCAACATTACAAACTGTCACTCACTTAATCAGGTTTCCGCTCCCAGTTAGGCACCAACAGTAGAAAAGGGTCACAGTGTGGGCTGATTGGACTTAAACATGTGGACGACAGAAATTCGGCAGACCCACGCTCCTCTCGTGGCTTGTTTGTAGCGAGTAAGGCTGGAAAACTGTAAAGAGATACCTCGTGGATCATGTTTCTCCTGAGGGAAGAACGTAGAGGGGAGGGACGATGAGGTAGTGTGGCAGTGGGCTTCACTTGTTAAACTTCATTGGGCACCGTGGCTCAGGAGGAAAAAAGGTCATCTCACCAATCCTGAGGGCGGCGGATCAATCCCCGCTCCTCCTGTCTATACAGTATGTAAAAGTGTCCTTGGGGTGAGACATTGAACCACAAGTTGCTCCCGATGGATCCCTGGTGATCAGGTAACCACCGTGCACGGCAGCTGCCACCAACACTGTGTCAATGGGTAAATGAGAAGCAACTGTAAAGTGCTTTGGGAAGCAAGAAGGTAGAAAAGCGCCAAGCAAGTCCAGACCTTAAACCAAACTAGAGGGAGCTACAGAGAGAGCCAGGGGAGGTACATTGTACATCACGTTCTACTTTTCCTCCTCTTTATAAAACAAAAACAAAAAAACCTGCTGCCCAGAGAGATCAGTCCTCCTACATGAGGTGGATATTAAACCCAGACGCGAAAGGAACCTAATTTTGGCTGAACATGTCAACAGCATGTTCAGCCACAGGAGGATTTGGCCCACAGTAGGTCGGGCTGCTGTGGAAATCAGATGTGTCTGCCAACAGTGTTGTGTTTGACATTTTTTCCTCATATGTGCCACAGGATCTGCGATTGGAGGAGGGAGCTGATTCAGAGACGTCACAGCAGCTCACGTCAGTGTGTTAGGAGAGTGGAGCAGCTCGGTGAGAACTGGGAGGAGGAAAACAAGTCACCACGGCAGAGTGAGAGGCAGGAGGACGACTACAACAGGAGGCTCGTTTTTTATTGACATGTTTTTCAAGTTCTCCTCACATGGACACTGGTGCCTCAAGTTTGCCATCATGCCTTCAGTTTAGAGCCAGACGTAACAGGCACAGGCAAGTGTTCGACTGTCCTCTGTTAAATGTTGGAATCTGTTGTAGCTTAAGAGTCATTTTTCTATCTGGGGAAACACAAGAGTTTGGAAAAGCTTTGCCTGGGGTTGTTCTTTTATTTCTGACTTTTTTCGTTGCTTATAAGATACAGGCATATATTCAGTACTTAAGGTTTATAATATTGAAAAAATAGAAGGACTTGTGAAAAAAAATGGGCCAGATTCCCAAATAGAGTGGGATTTCGCTGTTGCCTGACAGGAGTCCTCTCCCTCTCCTCCTTCTTTACTGCCCCTGCCAAACAACATTAAAGGACTCTTAATCCTTCCTCCAGGTTTTTGTCAGACTCGTTCCTGCTCTTTCCCTCGCTCTCATGTTTGCATTCCTTTCTCGCTCAGATCTCTGTGGAAACACTTGTTGAAGCCAAACAATTGTAGCAAACTAACACTGGCAAATGAGATTATAATACTTCCACCATCATTTTTTACAATATTACTGTGGTCTTTATTTCTTACTGGGTAAAGTTTCTTTTTTAAGTTAAGAGTTTTTATTACTTTGAAGAAAATGTCACTGAGTAAAAGAAACAAAACTATTTAAGGTCTTCAAGCAGCAGATGCAGGAAGGCTTCCAATATCTTTTTTGGCTTATAAATTCACCTACTTTTCCATGATATTCTGGCTGAGTGTCTATGTTTTGATTTTGCTTTACATCCAAGCAGTTGTAGACAGCACCAACTGGGAGTTGTGTAGTACGACCTCAGTGCTGCGCTGGAAGATTTAGGGCCTTGCTAAAGGGCAATGGGCCACTACTTGGGAAAAGAGGTGTGATCAGCATTTTCTAAGGAGAAAAAGTCAGCAACCTCCACTTTCTTAACTGGATTTAACTGTGTACATGTTAAATAATTTGGGACTGGATGTTCAGTTACTGCTACACCAAAGCCAACCCTCAAACCATATGTACTATGTGTGGATTTAAGGTAACAGTTACTTTTTAAACTGAAATATTTTCTGGTGTTTGACATCATGCAAAACTCATGTAGGGAAAATGTGAGAAACATTACTTTAATAGCAATTAACAGATGATTGATGAGTCCATGCAAACTGCCTTAACAGCTCCGAGTAGTACTTCAGATACACTCTCTCACTAAATCTCTCATTATTTTTATAATTCATACTTTGATATTACAATCAGATTATTAATTAGGCACCAGCTCCGGTTCTTTTCAGACACCAAAGCAAGTGAATGGTATTAGCACACTGTGCAGGAAACGGCATGTTCCTGCATGTTCACACGAGTGGCTTTCGTAGCTAAATCAAATTCTGTACGTTCAGTACATCAACTTTCATACGTCTAGTTGCACCTTGTAGAAAACATTTTGTTTGAATAAAAAACTCAGAGACAGGTCTACATCTGTTGAACTAAGGGTGTGGCTTTGGCTGGGAATTGACACCGACTGGGTCTATTGTGAAAATTCCTGACAGTGTGCGTCATCCGTTCTGCCCAGGGAACCCCTTGAGGAAACTGCACCCTCCTCATCTTCCTCTCCACGTCGAGGAATGAGCTGCACTGCTGACAGGATTTATGTAATCCACCATGCCTTACCGAGACCCTGCTCGTCAAGTCTAGTTAACGTTTGACCTATGGTGGAGATTAATCCGCATGCAAAAGGAGGCGGAGAAAGATGTGATTTGTTAATCCTGATGATGTGCTTTTGGAAATAGGAAAAATATTCAGCCAAGCAGAAAAGGTTAAAAGTGGTACAAGGAGAATAGCAGGTTATTTTTCCCCCGAATGGAAGCCAACATCTCCACTGCCACACTTTTATAAATGACTTCCTCTACAGGTATTTAAAATAAATGAAAAGGTGAGAAAACAGGAAATGATTTTTCAAAAACATGGGAAGTTCTGCTATTAAAGTGTCCTTAAACTAAAAGATACCTCTTCTACCAATTCTCTAAACAATTCTCAAACATTACTATGCAAAATACACACAGCAAGATAACAAGTAATTGGACTTCAAACAAACAGGAGATGGGGCTTTGAAGGGAGCTTCTAATGTGAAGAATATCCTTGAGTGTGAAAGAGAACAATGAATGTACAAACCATAATACTTCACAAAACGCAGCCTTGATGCATACTCATACTTGTATATGTATATAAATACACACACGCTTTTTTTAAACCCTGGTGTGAAACATTCCTGTACACGTTGAGCTTTAGAGGCGAGCAGCCTGTAAATAACAGTACTGTCTGATACACATCTCCCTGGCAGTTACATAACGCTGAGAGTTTAGAGGTAGAGGAGCCTGTCTGTAAAAGAAATGACAATGACAATCATTGAGTGGGGAACCTGAAAACCATAATGTATATGCATTACTTCCATCTGAGACCACTCTAGTTCTAGAATGGCTGACTTCATTCATTAAATTCAATTTTTCTGCTTGGTGGTTTAACACAAGGCTGTTGGCTTTAACCACAGAGTTTACTGTCTATCTGTGGCCTAAAGTTAACAACAGACAAGTTGAAGAAGCAAACTAAATCCTTTTTCTTCCACTTGGTCGACTTGGACATACATGGGATTGTAGGGAGGCTGAGAGGTGAGAGGAGTAGTCTTGTGACAAGAAAGTATGCTGAGGCAAATTCTTGGAGAAAACCCAACTCCTGCTTCCTAACAACCTCTAGGTTGTGGCATGTTTGCATTTCATTACTTCACGAAGAACAACGGGACACAAAACCATCTGCAATGCACGAAGCTTACAGACAGAACTAGAAGAATATTCACCAAACAAAACTGCTCTAAAACACGTTTCCTTTTTTCTGCAGTAAGCGTAGAACCATCTGACAGACAACTGCTCATAACCCTCTCTGACACATGATCATTAGGAAACTTCAGAGATGCCAGTATATGCACTCAATTCACTTCAAAGTCGAGATGTCTGTTTCCTTCTGCATCAGGTCTTACTGTTAATCTAAGTCAGTGAATTGTAACAGAGACAGGACAAATAAAGTTTATTTGCCAAATTGTTCCCATGTCTTAAGTTTACACAAACAATCTAGAGCTACTCAACGTCATTCTACATGAAAAATCCTAAGTATTATCACGAGTCTGTATTTCGTATTATAACCTTTGTGCAAATTTTAATTTATGTAACAAAATGTAAAGTTTGTGACTTTCATGCCATTATCTGTGCTCTGTTTAATATGCCTTTTGAGTAGGTGGGAGTGGGGCTGCAGGGCACTGTTTTCTCTTGCATGACGATAAATATTCACATAATTTGGTTGTAATTAATTTACATTTTGTGTTTGTCATGCAAGAGCAAGATAACACCCCACTGCCAGTAGCTGTATATGAGTCGCAAGCTAATGTTAACTAGTAAAAAGAGAAATTGAATTTGCGCTACGATTTCATGGATGGAAACAACCTCTGCACTGCAACTTTTCCTCATGCTGCCATCTTTTAAAACACAAACTGTGTTTATTCACCTTCACTCTCATCTGCGTGTTTTACTGCGTGGAATTACTTTGTGCAATGTACCACGTACTTTTCTGCTTTATAGTGAACCTCCTCTAGCAGAAAAGACACAAAGAAAGCTATACACTTTGTTTTATTTTAGAATGTACAGTAGGACTTTGCAGGAAAATGATATGATACAAAAAAAGCAGAAGGCAAATAACACCTAGCAGTCAAATCTGTTATCGATTGGGTTTCTAATTCAGTGCAGCCTCATTTCGTTGTAAGACGCCTCTTGAAAGAGACTGCGCGCAGCTAAAAGAAGGGTTCCAGTGGAGCTGCAGTCAGGAGCAGCAGCCTGTGATTGTACTGGGGAGGTGAGAAATGTGTGGAGCTGTGGGAATGTGAAGAGAATGTGCAAAACTGAAGCTGAAAGGTGCTGAAAAAGCCTGGCCATTTATGCTGCTTGGCCAAAGATGAATATCGCACTGCCATAAATATTAACTACGACGATAGGAACTCAAAAAGTACGTTCTGTTGGTTTTGCATTCCACTCGCTGGCAAAGTCATATTACAATTACACATTAAAAGTGTACAATACAGTTGCAGTCTCATTTATTAATGAGCAGACTTAACTAAATAAAAACCACACACTGGCAGTCAACACGTTATAAGATGACACATGAAGAATCATTAAATATTATTTATTAATAAAGGGACAATAGATGATTCATTGACTATAAGAAGATTTGTCTGAGTATTTCCAAACAAGAAAAATACAAAGCTGGCGAAAACAGCATGCTACGAATATTGAAAAGGTCATAACTGACGTGCATTTTGTGCAAAAGAATATACAATTATTAGGAATTTATTGCTTCCACGCAGATTTCCTGTTGCCATTTAAAAAAAAAGAAAAAAGATATGAGATATTATTCTTTTTAAGAACTTTAGTTCTGGCATCTTTAAACAATTCAAACCAGACTTATGTCAATTCATTCTTTACCAACAAGTGTGTACTTTCACTGGTGATGTCTGCGATTTACAGACAACACTCTGCGTAATGAGAGGGAGGGTCAGACGTTGTGCGTACATGAGGACGGCGAGTGTGAGTTGATACTGAAACACACAAACACTGCAAGAGCAGTTCACGGCCTGTGCTGCCTACTATGGGGAAGCAGGGCGGAGCCTGCATCTAGCAAAAAAGCCGGAAGTGGTTTTCATCAACCTCTGACAAGTGGCGGATCTCTCTGGTTTCTGTCTGGTAGCATTCCATCTGTCACCTCCAAACCACACAACAACAAAGCTCAGTTTGGCAATCTGCAGATGTGAAACATTACTGTGTGTCTGCATAGCAAGCATATCCTAATTCACCTTAACCTACACACTCATATGAAGAGGTACATGTCAATATGTCTCTCTACTTAGATATGCACTGATATTCTATGTAGTAAATATCACACATCACTGACGTCTCCGAATGCTAGTAATAAAATACCTTGAAAAATCATGCATGATATCTATTATATCAAAATCAGATCCATTTTTATGCTGAACACAGGAAAGTCCCAGATCATTTTTCAAAGTTATTCCAAAGTAACAATCTGAGAGCAGAACCAATAATATGAGAGTTATTCTTCTAATTTAAAGCAACACGAGCCATCAGTGGAGGACAGACAGCAGAAAGAACCTGTGTGATCATAGGGATTTTCTGTCTGGACACACACACACACACAATATTAAATAATAACTCTGCTTGAGCTGAGTCAATATTGGTAAAAAATTCACAACAGCAGCTCTGTGCAGTACCAAGCTCAGAAGACAGAAACACTAACAAAATCTGGTGTCAAGGTGAAGCAAATTTTACAGATTCACAGCAGAAGCTTTAGAAAATGAAGGAAACACCGAAGAAAAGCAGGAAAATTTTCCCTCTACCAGGGTTTTAAATACATATTTAATGACTAACTGAGATTTAACATCTTGACCAACAGATGATGTACAGGTGAGAAATGTTTCAAAACCGAAGATCATTTTATGCTAGTCAGGACTGCAACGTTCCCAAAATTCAAGGATATATGGGTGAAATACTTCTTTGGGAATAGACTGATGAAATGCACTTGCCATAAAAGTCATGATTTCAGCACTTCGTCTGGCAAAAATACGATACAGCCTCAATGGCATTTGGAACACATTCAGAATATATATATTATACTGACCTAACGTTGCCAAAGCTTTTCCAACATTATCTTCAGCTGTTTTTAAAAATTAAGCAGCACAGATCAGGCAACACAAACTGACCATCAGGACCAGGAGAGTTTTAACAGGTCAGGGAATTTTACTGGCCTCAAGTGTTTCAATTCAGTTCAGTGGGATTTTTCCCCATTTCTTACACACCAATCTTGTGGGGGACGTAAGGACAGAACTCTAATTACCTGCTTCTAGTTGTTCAATTGTAAAGGACTGTCAACACGTGAGGTGTTTAAATGGCATATTTCACTCATACACGTCAAAGACTTGCATTTTATGATGATTACTTCTGAAATGTACATTCTTCTCCGCAGCTTATTTTCAACAACATGGCTGCCAGCTTTGCTTTGAAATGCACTCTAATTTGCTGCAATCCTTGTTTCTCATACTGAGGGAAGAAAGGGAAAAGTGTGTTTGCTGACTTTGTTTATTGATTCAGTTTTGCAATAAGTTTTCTCTCAAGCGAGACAGTGGAGGTACGCTGTCAAAATGATTAGCATTTCTACCAGGTAGCTTTAACTGAAACTACATCAGCTGTGTTCCACCGAATTCCCACAGATTCGTGTTGTCGTACGTGACTTTGTAAAAAGTGGTAACTGATATCTCTAGTCTGACGTTAATAATCAGAACTACAAAAGGCATAAGTTAGCATTTACACTGGGCTTGGTTATCTCTCTATTCAGCCTTAAACCCACCAACGCAAACAAGCACACACACATGCAGTTATACATTTGCTACGTCTTACCCTTGAGCAGTGGCAAGGGCGTGAGCTCTATAGGTTTGCCCTGAGAGCGGAACTGGGACGAACTTTGCGACCGCTTCTGCTTGGCCTTCCTGACAGACTTTCGCGAAAATCCGTCCACTTTGTCCACAGATGGAGATGTGGTGGCTGCCGAGGACATAGCCCTGCTGGGAGAAACAAACGTGATCAGCATTACATTTTTTACATGTCCACCACAACATTTAAACCACCACTTGGATTTAATGTTGAGGCTGATTATATATACATAATGAATTGACATGGAATATGTGCACGTCTTTAAATGTACAAATGCATTATGATTATATTCAAAAGCTAATCTAATATTTGTGATAACTTGTACTTTAGAATGCATTTAACCTTTTGCCACACAAAGCCACTTGTTTTGTCTTTGTCTAACAACAGCCAAAGCAGACAGCCTCATTTTCCCAGCATGGGGGACTATTTAAGTCTCAGCTGATGCCTGGTTAGAGTACACAAACACACCACCTTCCTACCTGCCAGTGGACCATCACACTCGCACACAAAACAAAAACACCAGCATCCACCTACAACAGCTGAGCTGAATTTACAGCTGCAAGTTGTTGCCACAGTGGGAGGAAGCTGAGGAAACATCCACTGCACTGTGTTGTCAGTTAATCTCACACACACAAAAACTGCTCAGGCAGTAACAACAAAACCAAGCACCCGCCACACTTTTTGCTCAAGGTACTAACGACACAAGTCCTTTTAAAGAACAGCCATGAGGAAATGCCATGAGTACAAAGACCCTTCTGATGACAGATCAGTTGAGCAGCAAAGTTTAAAAATCAATGTCACTGGATACATTACAATTTCAGCAATTTCCTTCAAATGCAGCTTTAAAAACTGACGTATTTGTGCACCTATTTGTCACATAGGAAATAACAGAAGGAAAACAAATCTCATTAAATTGCTGTGTTAGCGAGCTTCCTATGCAACATTAAATTCAAAAACTGTCATTTTGAAAAAAAAAATCTCTTTCAAAACATTTAACTTTTACAAAATAAATCAAATCTTTCGAAATTTCAGAGCCTTTGATGAGACTCCAAACTGGTCAGATGCATCGTATTTTCATTTTTCTTGACTGGAGTCAACCTGTTCGTTTACAAAAGGTCCCACCAGTCACACTGCATGGGACATAAACCAGGGGGTGAAGTCTGACAGACTCTCTGTAGACCTCCACAATAGACTTTAGTGGGAGGTGGATCAGATAATAGCAAAGATATAAAACCATTTCTAAAGCTGCACCAAACAGTGAAAGACAAAACCTTTCATACAACCAGAACCCCTCATAGTTTGCCATTCAGCCAAACGGAGTTACCAAAAGGGGACTCAATCACAGGTAACCTTTAAGTCTGTCCTTTAATGTCCTGACCAAAGTCCAAACTTAGAAAAACGGACATCTGTGGAGAGACATGAAGATGGCGGTTCCCCGACATTGCCCATCTGCTTTAGAAAGTGAAATGTGAGGAAGAACGGGATAAAACTGTACAAGCCAAAGTACGTGAAGTTTGGGAAGATTTCACAGCTGCAATTATTGCAAAGGTCTCAGTCCTTTTGTCTTCTTCTTTTCCTTTGGGCTGTTCCCTTTCAGGGGTCACCACAGCGAATCATGTGCCTCCATCTAACTCTATCCTCTGCATCCTCTTCTCTCACACCAACTAACTTCATGTCCTCCCTCACTACATCCATAAACCTCCTCTTTGGTCTCCCTCTCAGTCTTTTTGTAAGGTGGAGTTTTTAGTTCTCAATTTTTAAAACATGTTCAAAATTTTCTAAAAACAAGTTAAAGTAAAACAAACTAATGTAATAAATTTAAACTTTATGGCATTTGGTTTTGTCTTTAATGTCAGATTACACCTGTAAATGTAAATGCTGCCTCGTCAAAGACAGAGAAATCACACTGTCCAGCACCTACCACAGCTACTATGCTACTTCTAGCCACAAAATACAGCTACCATTGCATTTTCACATTATTAGTACCAAAATATCAGTTCTCATGACATCCCTAGTTAGGACAGGATGAAAACTGTATTCATGGCCACACTAACTCAGCTGCATGACAGCTCTCATTACGTAAGAAGATGTGAATGAAAGGCTCCAAGCCGTACTCTGCCCTGGCTGGATTTCTGCTATTCGAACGCAAAGTCACACAGGCCGTCATACAGTATGTCCAGCAGGCCTCGCTTAAAACAGAGTGGCCAGAGCAGACAAACAAGGAGAGGAGAGGCACCGGGACAAGCTCGGTATTCAGTGCAACTACATCCACATCATCATCATCATCCTGCTGCCCGAGGATTTGGACGGCACTTGCTGACAGCAGAAAGCTTTTTACAAGCTCTCTGAGGCTATTCATCATCATATCCACTCTGCTGTCATTTCAAAAGTGATTAATGTTTGCTGAGAGGCAGCATGTCCATCTGTGGTTCAAGACCATCAGCGTGTTGATGCAATACGAGTGGAGAAAAGTAATCAACAATGACAACAGTAGTAATGAGCAGAGCTTTTTGTTAATTTGATTTGAAAACATCAGAATAAGGCAGAAGTTAAGAAAAATCTATAGACAGGCTTTTCTTTTAAATTAATTTATCATTCAAACACTTATTAGGAGTTGGAAATTTCAACACATTACCAGATGCACCTAGGTTTCCCTAGCAAACATGGTTAGTGCTCCAATTTCCTATCAGGCAAGAAAAGAAGTTCTCAGTTTCACGTGATGTCAGTGACATCAGCTCTACCAGTAAAAGTACTACAGGATGTTTAAAATCAACCACCACCAAACATCTTTTAATATTACACCTACACTAAATGTAATATTATCACCTGACATAAGCAGATGTGCTCTTCGTCTCAGATGAGACAGGGCACCTCCACAATAAAACCCTGCAGGATCCTCACTATTAAACACGTGTCTTAGGCTCCAACAATTACCTGGTATTGACTGAACTGATTGTGAGTATTTTCATAATTTAAGTAAATAATTAAAACAAAATGCAAACATTATTGTTATTGGAAATGTGGCTGTAGTGGACTAGGACTGCAACAATTGTTTTAATCCATTTATATTATGTCAAAAACAGTTAAAATTACTAAAATACTTTTTATACTAACTAAATGCTACTGACACAATCAAGTTGCTCAAGACAATAACAATCATCACATCCTGACATTTCTGGGGCCGTTTTTTTTTTATTTACTACCACCACACCCTACAGATACTAATCTGTATCTGTATCCGTGGAAGTCACCTGTCAATGCAACTCAATGTCATCTCTTTCATAACCACACAGCTGTTAATGATCCATCTGTGTGAAAATACCTTCTGCTGGGCATCACAATCATCCCCAGGATGGGAAAATACCTCCAGCTGAGCAATGATCGGTCTAATCATTGGCTGCTAAATTTAAATTCCCCAGTAGCCAGTTTGGCAGGTAACTCTGAATTAATCTCCTGCTGTGTTGGGTGGTAAAATACAAGTCTGGCTGAACACAAGTCATCGTGGAGAAAAACATAATAAGTGAACAAATTCTGACTTTGCAGCACAGCACTGTTTAGGTGTCATACAAAGACAACGTCTCCATTAAACTGATGAGCTATTTTTCAACTAAACTGAAAGGCTTGCTCATATCTGCTGCATCCTACTGACCGTCCTTATCAGCTTCCATTAGTATACAGTCTAGGCTTTTCTTGTACTATGCTGTGGATTAACCAGACATTAAACACTGGTGCCTCTTAACATTAATGCCACTGTTATTCTTCTTAATGTAGGTTAGCCTCTGTCAGTGGTCTGCTGAAATGCCAGCAAAAGAAGACAGAGATATTCTGTTTTGTCCCTTCTGCTTGTGGTATCTCACACTAATGAACAACTAAAGTTGGCACTTGATCGATTGAGCCAACACAAACAATGTAACAAATTTTGAGCTCTTGTGATACTGTGTCCCTATATTGATCATCACTACCTGTCCTTCATCTGCAGTGCTCAACAGCAAGGTGCACTGCCTCGCTGGTCATTTGCAAAAAAGTTTTAAACTCCGTCCACTGTAAGGAGGCAACAAGAGCAATTCTCCCACTAGCGGGCTTGTGTAGAGGACAAAGAAGCGAACCAAAAAATGAACTGTATACCATTGTCATTCCCACCCCACAAACTGTTTAGTTCAGTTTAGACTTTGATTTATGTCTTCATCACATAATAAGCAGAGGACAGTGTTGGTAAATTGGGAGTTTTTATCTGGGCAGACAATTAAGCCTTGTTCTTAGAGTAAAGTGCTGCACTACTGCCACCATTTGTTTGGTTACATATTTTCCCGCAAGTTCATTAATGTCACAAATAAATAATTTTGGTTTTACTGGATTACAACAGCGGCTCTGCTCTGCATTTAGAAACTGCAATGGAGCCACATCGATGATTTTTAAAGTCATAACCACACATGTTTAACTCAGGGAGAACTCAATCAAATTGAGTGAATTGATTTGGTAAAGGGGATTCTGAAATATGTCTGTCCTGCAAACTGCTTCTGAGTTTCAGAGCGACTGGACACAGAGCAGGCCGATGTCTCTGGAATCACCTGGACTCTGAGATTATCTCTGGCTAATTGGCTTCTAGTGTTGTTACGTACAGGTTCTTTGACACATTTGTGATGGTATGGTTTTCTTCCTGGAAACTCTTCCAGACCGTTGATGCTAATTACGAGAAGCAGCTAATGTTAAACATTCCAAGTTTAACTTAGGCACTAACGGGTTTTCTTCATACATACGTGTAAATGTTATCTGCAGATGCTGTTAGAGACCTGGAATTATTAGTTCTCTTTTAATTAAACTACCATTTGTGATTGTAGTTTCTCCAATGTGCAGATTAGCCGCTTTTCTAATTTATTCAATTATAAAATTAATTCTATCTTCTCCAATAAGCTTGACTTATTAGTTGAGTGACAACAACATGATTTGGCAAACCTTCTAATAAGCAAATCCCTATGTTAGTCATTGGTTTAAGGATACATTCCCAATATTTAACAATTCTATATTCCCACACATGAGGCTTTAATAGTTTTCTTTGGCATGAGAGTAAATTGAAAATCTTTAGTGCTGGTTAGACCAAATAAAACATTTAAAATATTACCTCAGTCAATCGAAAGTAAGAATTCCTTATAACTCTTGAGCCTTCTGCTGAAACGGCTATTAGAAAAATATAGACAGACTGACAATTTAACTATTAGTTCAGTCATTAAATTTAAAGATTTGCAGTGATATAGAACAACCAACCCCTGGTTCCTTCCTGCTACATCAGCACTGCAAACAATAAGCAAATTGTAAGAGCTGTCAATGTCTTCACTGTATTTATCGCCAATGATAATTTTTTATTTTTTTGGAAAATCTTTAAAACATACCAACAGGATAACATGACTTACCCGTGCAAAGGGGGACTCAACTCCCCATGTACAACCATCAGTCCCACACGTTCTTTCTCTGTCTTTCTTTGACTATTCGGTGAACAGCGAAAACTCTCCAGTGCCACCACAATACACACGAGGATAAGCAAGTCTACAATGGCTGGTTAGCCGTATGGTACCTAAGCATCAAAGCTATTCCCCTCCCATGCCTCTTACATAAGAGGCCATATGACATCCAAAAAGGCTCAGGCAGGCTGGAATTAAAGACCAAGGAGGAAGAGGAGAGGAGGGGGCACAGTGAGCAACAGGGAGGGCAACAGAAAGGGAGGAAGAGGAGGGAGGGAGGGGGGAGCTGCTGTTTGACAGGAAGTCAACAAATATGCAACGGTAAGGCAGGGTGAGGGAACAAATGCACACACACACACAAAAAGAAGACCGTCAGGTGATAAGCTCAAGGATCTGTAGCCGCAAAGCTCAGGTATGCATGATTCACCTGACCTCAGGTATGACCTCTAAAAAACATTTAATGCGAATACCACAGTCAAGCAGCTAAAATAAATGCACCCCTACTTTTAAAGGCAAGAAGGTACATGTGAGCTATATCGCAAACTTTTCCCAGATCTTGATGAAAATAACAAAGAAAAGTCATTTAAAGATTTAATTGATTGAAAACGTGCAGAAATGTGTCTCTGATTATTGATACTACACAACTAACAACTATTCTTCCTATCGAATAACCAACAAATTAGTTTCTTGTTTAATTATAACATTCATAGCTCTTACTTTCACTATATCGTCACAAAGGGGGCAGGCTAGTTTACATTTCCAATTTTCAGAGCTACTGGTAAATGGACAGGTGATCCCAGCACTAATCATACGTGTATAACTCCAAGCTCTGCCATTTGAAATCCTTCTTCTACTCCTCACTTCTTCAGAAAGTCTTGTTGCCACTATTAACTGAATGCTGCAACCTGACAGAACATCTAATTGGTGTGATTCATTCATGGCATAATTGTGCTGTTCACACAGCGAGGAACAAATGAACTCAGCAACTTGCAAGCACACACATTCACACAGAGCTGATAAGAGGGAGGCAGTTACTACAGTAGCATCACCATAAACACAGGAGACTTTGGCTGTTAGATGAGCTCAGTCGGAGCCAGTCCTTCCCTCAACATGGTTGTGACATTCAGAAACCTTGTAAATGAGCCAGCGTTAAAAAACCAAAACAAGGACACCTCAACAAATACCGTAACACGTAAAACAAAATGCCACACCTGGCCTCTGGCATGCTGTCGCCATTCAGTTAGGTGGAAATCAAACTTAAAGTCTGTGATGACAGAATGAGGGCGTGCACTCGTATCAGCCCCTTAGGTTTGTCTTTTTGTATCTGTCGCTCACTGGGTTTCTGCCTCATCATCCATGTCACTACCTTGTCACCATTAAACAATAATGGTATGTTCACACACCGACTGCATATTCAAAGGCAGGAGTTGGTTTGGCCAGTCAACACTGAGATTATCTCCCCACATGTCACAGTTGTAAAAGCTGAGCTTGTATCAGGCCAGATTCACCTGTCTCTTTTTCCACCAGTCAGACCTACACATCATCATCATCATCATCATTTAGTTATGAGCAAAGCTGCCTGTGAACAGTCCTGACATGAGTTCTGCCAGGAACGATCAGCACAATAAAAGATTATATCCATTTACAATGCAATTCGGTGTTACACATTGACTGTTATCAGCAGTACGCCTTCAGCTGCATAAGGTCAAAAATCAGGCTGTTTAGGAGAGCTGGCGTTAGCTTGGCCATGTTGGGCCTGGCAGCAGCAAGAAGCATAATATTCAAAACTTGACAGCGCGATAACCTCAATAACGTTAGCTAGCTAGCAATGTTAGCTCCCCGACCAACCGTCACTAGGCGTTTCAATTTAACACTTTTGCCGCTAGCTAGTTGTCTCATCTTAACACCCAAAACATTTAAATATTATGGTCATAGAGACAATCCAGCCTTAATTCAAAGTTATCGAGCTTTATTTGAGAAAACGGCATTTAGGTAACGTTAGCTAGCTAACGTTAGTGCTGCGGCTATCGCGGGTTAGCTCAAGTTGAACATGTAGCCTTAGCTTGTTAGCCTCCACCAGCTAGCTTTCTGTGCAAAGACGAAACACAAGAGGCTTTTATAAAACAGTGGATATATCAAATCTAAATCGATATGTGTGCTAATAAGATAACGTTACCTGGGCGGGCTTGGGCGATCACCCATCATCCCAGATGTAAATACAGGGGCAGTGCTATTGCTGCTACCGTTAGCTAGCGCTCACAGACTGACAGAGCGACTGGGCTGGGAAACGCACACCGTCCCGAGTCCCGACCCGAGCCCGACAAGCTGCAGCCGACCGAGAGGCCTTTAGCTCTCCAATCGTAGTACTTTACCTTGATCCTCTGCGCTTTGCAACGGAGACGGCGACGAGAAGTTATCCTATGTTTGGGAAAATCTACCGGGCTAACTGTAAGGCTACCTCCAGCTCGGTGCAAAGAGCGTTTCCCAAGCAGCGGCGGAACAGCAGGAAAATCTTGGCCTGAAACAGCCAAACCCACGAGTACCGTTTTCCTTCCAACGGAATAATCCTCAAACTCCCATTTATAACAAAATACGGCTATATATAACGGCTAGGTTCACGCAATTACATTCCCGTTAAAGCTTCGATTGCGTGTCTTCCCCAAACCCCCGGATTTTGGCGTTTTCCTCGGCCCGTTTCGGATTCGGGGATGTTTCTTTTCACCCTATTGTCAACACTGCTGGGCTGAGACCATGGCACACATAACAGACATGCACCGCAGCGTGCTTGGCGGGGCTCAGAGCGACGTACGACGGTGATTGGCTGTCGGGGGCAATGTCGGACGTGCTGATTGGACGGTGGCAGTTGTCAGTCAACGTGGAGGGAAACGAGGCACCGATTCCGCCGGTTAGGTGGAGGAGAAGGGACAAGGAAAGAGACAGCGTAGAGCCGTGTCTGTGTGTGAGGACTTTTCACCACACAGCGCGCTGGAATGAGGCTAAACCTGTCCGCAGCCCTGCCCTACACTTCGACCGTATATTTGACCCGGGTTTCCTGTACATTTCTTCAGTCCAACGTGTGAGGATGTGTGAAGGAAGCGTGGATTAGCCAGGAGGAGAGTTACATAACAATAATACATAGGTGGAAAATGAATCCACGGGCGCATGGATGCGCTTAGGAGGGTCGCAGTGTTTCAGCTCAAGTTATCAGTGAACCCACTGAATATTCAGGAAAAGTGCTCTAATCAGCTGCTATATACGCTGTTGTTTGCTACATAACATGGATAATATTTTACATTCTATTTATTTTTTATGATGTTCCAAGTGTAGTAGAAAAATAATTGTCACTACACTACACTTACTTCACTACACACAAAACAGCACGATATTGTAATTGTTAATAAATAGATTTTAAAAAACTTTTCTCTTGTTCTTGTTCTTTAAAATCATGGAGCTGGTCAATAAAGTTAATTCCTGGAAAATGAATCATTTTTAAACATTTACTCTAAAACGGACAGAAAAGTAAGAGTCGTTAGACGATAAAGGTTCACGTTTTATTATTTCTAAAAAAATTATAAAAAGTGAAGAAAAGTGTGGAAACATATTTTCAGCGTGAGCTTAAAAAAATAATACTAGTTTACTGCGGATATTTGGGATCATTGTTTTGCTTTAGTGGTTCTGCACCCGATTCGTTTCCTTTGTAACTTTTACAACACTTCATACTCCATCTGGATCTTCTCTTTAAGGCCTTTTCTCCTGGAAAATGAGCTGCATGCTCACATGTAGTTAGTAATGAAATGACACATCACCACGCAGCCATGAGTCCATTTCCAGTCATTAAAAGCAATAAAGTTGTTCAATGATTAAAAACTCTTGTACACTGATCACTGACTCACCATAAAGAGTCACTGAAGGACCATAAAGTCTCTAATGTGAGTTTGCTTTAGCAGCCTGAGTCGCTGCAGGATTTCTCCTGACTCACACACACACGCGCTGCCACAATCATGTTACTCCATCCATGGCATCTGAGAGCGTTGGCTGCTCTCAGTGTGATCGCTCTGTGCTCGGCAGCTCAGGTGGATACATTTGTGGAGTAATACACAAAATGATGACACCAATCCGCATTTGAGCAAAGTTGTACAATACTCCGTATTTTAAGATGAAAAACTGCCGGGAAATCCCAGCTGGATCAGTTTCAGCAGCTGTGGTTCAGAAGGCTAATCGCAGGGTCAGCAGATTGATAGATATACAAGCAGCCCCTTTGCTGTTTTTGTGTTTCCAGGACATTCTACAATCTAATACTATCAGTCAACTAATCAGTTTGATGGCAACTTTCCAGTGTAGATTATAGTTAAAGAAAACAACAGCAATCTCTGTAAATCCAGGACACGATTTTTGCTTTTTCCTGCATTTCAAAAAGTAAAAACAGCTCCTTACTAAATCATGTGACATGTATTTTTTTTATTAAAAGAGCTTTAAAAAAGTTACAACACGAAGGGTCGTCACTTTTTACTGTCTCTCAAATGGATTTCCATGAGTCAAGTACACACACACCCAGATTTTGTTTCCGACTGAGCCATGTTTCTGTTGCTCTGCAGGTATAAAAGTGGAATCTTGTGACAGATTTTTTGAATTCCATTAATCCAAACAAAATACAGTATAATTAGACTTTTAATGTCAAATTCAGCAGCCACTGTAATTCTAAAACTAATTCACATTATAAATATTAGATTAAAAACATGAGCATCAAAACAGTTAATAAGGTGATTAAAATCTGCTCCATCATTACCAGCTGTCACATTAAAGTGATAAGCACATGAACTGTAATCCAACAATTTCATAATGTGACACTAAACATACTGCATAAAGAGCACTTTTACTTTTGGAACTTGTAGTATTTTTCAGTGAGTAGTATTTTTCTTATGTATAATTTAAAGGTGTAAGGTGAGATGAGTCATTTTTTTAACTCTTCCTCCACCGGCTGGCTGATACAAGCTACATATATAATGGTTTTAAGTCAAAATGTCATTTTCACACTCACATTTCCTCAAATGCGATACTGCAGAAAAGCAGTAATTTCGCGCCTTTGGAGAAGCTGAAACTAGAGATTTGCTTCACTTTCGTTCAGACAAATCTTAAAACACACCAATAATGCGTTCACCTCATAAAACCTGACACCACCTGACACCAAGGTGGTGCTGTTAGCAGAGAGTCTGGCCCCGATGGGATCCAAACCAGATGCTGGAGCACTGGCTGCCCTTCTTTAGTCACTTTTCTCTGAGCATCCTTGTAGCAGACGTTTTGTAGAAGAAGTCCGGTCTTTGTTAGGAAGCTTTCTTCAACCGCTCGTAGCTGTGTTTTTTATGTGGTCTGGATTTTAATCTCACAGCTGACGTGCTCTTCATGGTCTCCCTTTTACCAGCTGAGAGCTCCTCCCCTCCTGGTGTCCACAGCAAAAGCTGAGCGTCCTCTCCCCCGGTGACCAGAGCCTCCCCCGCCGCATCCCACTGGAAGCAGCGCACTGTGGAGGAGTGGCCCTTCTGTAGACTCCTCAGCAGATGGAGCCCCCTGTCGTCACACTCCATCAGATGGAGATCCCCGCTGTTCCGCCCGCCGACCACCAGCAGCTTCTGGGCCTCCTCCAGCCACCTCCCCCCCACCAGGTAATCCACGCCTCCTCCATCAGGGAGGGGGGCCAGGCTGCGAGCATCAGAGGTGCTGAAGACGGTGAGAGGCTCCTCTGTGTCCAGCTGCTTCAAATCCCACAGGTGTAGCCCCTCATCGTGGCTCAAACACAGCAGCTGGGTGTAGCCTGATCCGGACCAGCACACCGAGCCAGCGGAGGAGTCGCTGTTACAAGTGGCCAGCAGCGCCTCCTCCTCTGCTCCTCGGCTCAAGTCAAAAACATTAACGAGGCCATCCGTGGAGCCAGATGCCAGGCGGTCTTTGTCCAGAGGATGAAAGCGCACCTGTGTGATGTCATCACTGTGAGACTCAGAGTACACCCCCAGAAGGTCGCCACTTGGTTTCCTGGCATCCCAGAAAACCAGAAAGCTGTCCTCATCATTGACCTGCTCGGTGCCTGCACACAGGAGCAAGTCGCTGCAGCTCAGGTCGAAGCTGCAGTAGGTGTGTGATGGGTCACTTTGAAACACCTGTGCTGCGTCTGTCCCGGGGCAGCGGACGTCCCAAGCCCGGACAGTCCCGTCGGCAGAACCAGAGTAGAGGAGGTCAGGGGAGGCACGGGCGAACTTGAGTCCACAAACCGGCCCACTGTGGCCTTGATACTCCCCCATCAGCTTCAGTGAGTCTTTGTTGTGAAGGTGGATGGTGAAGTTGGAGCAGGACACAGCCAGGAGGCCGCTGGGCTGCAGGGCGATGTCCAGCAGGTAGGTGGGCTCTGTGGGGCGAGACCGCAGAGCGATGGACAGACCTTTGAGCATCACTTCCAAATCCTTCATGGCAGCTCAGAGCGATGGGTTGTTACTACGCCGAACAAGAAAACCACAAACTTAATGATGCATTTCAAGAACCAAAACACGAGCTTCTTGTGTGGCCAAACACAATTCCAAGTATTTTACTTCGCTTATTTGTTACATTTTTTGTGAACTTCACATGGCTCATGATGTTTTCCCCATCACAAGTGTGTAATTCACTATCTGGTGAACCGCCTGCGGCACAAGTGATTCACTAAGTAACACGTGTCCCGAAGTAAATCGACTTGTAAAAAGTAAAGGTTGCATGCGATGCCGTGTACATTACATTTATGACATGTAGCAAAGAATCACAACACACATCTTCAAATACAGTTCGATGCTGTCCTTCGCATTTATGACTGTGTTGTCCTGCTATTCACGTGCGAATACGTTCAACCTACCTGCACATTTCCAAAAAAGAGAGTAAACTTTTCCAACTACTCCGACACGGTATCGCGACACTCTGAGCTTTACTTACATTACTCTTAATCTAACCCGAGCTGAAAAAGAGCAAAACACCGTGTCACAGCACTCTCTCTACTCACAAACACACATGGACGAGTTACTGTGTCACAGTCGTTACATCCGGCTCGGAACGCTCCCCAAATAAAAAGTTCCGCCCCAATTGGAAAGCAAACATTCAAATAAATCAATAGATACATAAACAATAAAACCCACAAAATTGTCAAACAGTACTATATTTTCATGTTTTCTATTGTATCAAAGACATTTTACAGTCTATGTTGTAATTACATTAGTTTATTTAGATTTTCTCAATAATACCTTTAAATATTTAAATGTATTCTATTTTTGAATGAGGGGCTGTAATTTCTTTATTCGTTCCTATTAATATCTTTTTTATTTCTCAATTAATTTACTAGCCATAACATTTTGAATTCATCAATCATTTATATTTTAGAATTTTATTCAATTATCTTCTCTTTAAACAAAAACTAAGCCAGTCTTTACTGCTAATCTGTGTTTTACAGGCTAATATATTAGGTAAAGCTGTAATCTAATGCAGCTCTGCCATGAATTCTACTTTTACAATCTTATAAAATTATCATAAACAGTAAACATTGTAGTTTACTTTAGTATAAATAATATAACAGCAAAAATATCAATTTAGATTAAAAAAACATATTCATATTATCAGCAGATTTCTAAATCACTTCATAGTAACAATCATGTCTTAATCTTTCGTGTATCCAGCTCTGTGTTAGGATGCAGCAGTGAAATGCTTTAAGAGAAATAACCCACTTCCACCTTTAACCTGCAGAGCTGGAAGGTGAAAAATCAAGAGCAGAACAAATGGTTACAGCAGCGAGAGCCGAATCTGATGTTAGGGTTGATTATTCGGGTGGAAACATGTTATGAGACAGTTTTTTCTACTATTTTGTCCACCACATTAACTATGTCAGTGAGGACTGGCTACATAACTACACCTCCTGTCTGCACTACAGGTCACCAGCAGCACAAAACACTGAATCAACTCCTCTGAGTGTGAACACAAAGTGAACATCATCCCCTTCATAAAGGAGCATTTACTGCAGCACTGTTGGATTACAATGACTTTTGGATTGACTTTGACAAAATCAAAGTTTGAAACTAAAATGTCCAAATTTCTCTTACATATGGACCTGTGGTAAAACATTTTCTTCCTGAGCTAATTACAGTGACGCACATATTTAGTGTGATGTATTTCACACGACCAAATGCTGAAATGAAGACACACATTGAATAAAATCATTTTCGGGTTGTCAAACCATTACTGTGTGTCCATTTTTATTTAAACATTTAAACATGAATAAAATGCTGGGTTTTAAATATGTGTTTAATACCTGTACCTGTATGTACAAACTTGCCATTGTGGTCAAACTCCAGAGCTGGTTATAAAATAAAGTGTCCTGTCTAAAGCCGCAGTACAGTTCCTGCAGTACAGCTGTGCTACAATCGTCCAGCAGGAGGCAGCAGCAGCAGCAGATCTCTCAGCTGTTTGGACTGAGGCTTTTGTGATGACCCAAATCTGAAGTGGCACAGATCAGTCACATGGAAAGGAATCAAACCTTGCTCTTTCATGGCTGCTGGAGCGAAAGGACGAGGCTTTACTGTCTGCCATGTTTAGCTTTCAGACATTTGCGACAAGCTCTGTCTTTTCTGCACATCACTGCTGGAGCTCAAACCTTTTCATTATTACATTACATCCTTCCCTTAAACTTCTGGACCTTTCCGTTGCTGCAACCTGCTGTGCCTTCGCCCTAAAGTCAGGTTACACAAGAGCATCTTGTTGCTGTAAGTATTAATTATGCCTCCAACTTAAAGACTTTACAGATGTTCCCTTTTTATGTAGAACCACACACTCGTACACATGCTGCTGCCTCTTTGTCGCCCACTGAGGGGTCATTTCAGATTCTGGCTCCAACTGTCTGTGCCCTATTAAACCAGATTCATGGTTCATGGAGTTTATAAGCCGGGCATCCGTCCTTAGCTGTACTAAAGGAGATCAGTGATTTGATTAACCATGAAGAGGTTTCTCTTTCAGGCGGTGCTTCAGCTCCACCGTGGCAGCAGGTGTCTCTGGCTCAGTTGTTCCCCATCAAACACCACAGAGCTTCACCCTCAGGCTTGTGGGCCTTCACTTGTGTATCGACATGTTCCGCTGCAGGAACGAAAAAAGCAGACAAACGTCTTTAATGGTCAGGCCAGCAGCTGGAGTCCGTCTCCTCGGCTGCAGCGTTGGCAGAGAGAAGCGGAGGCCTGGTCGTCCTGTGAGACACCACATCACCACATCGCCATGTGTTCACTCTGCAAGAGGAGAAACCAAAACACCAGAGAGACCACGTCATTAGAGCCCCTCATGGTCTTAGTCAAACATCATCAGCCACAAAAAGCTCACATGTTGTGTGTCACACTATAGCTTCCAAAGGGCTTCAACTAGGCCCAGGACAGAGGTTTACAATGTAAACCAGAATAACACGAGTACGAACGTCCTGCCCAACGTTACTGGTTTCCTGGAAGCTGCAGCTGCAGTTTGGACTTTTGCTTTTCACAGTGCCTGTCAAACTAAATGATACTGGGCCTTGAGTCTCCTGAGAGCCACTGTGGCTGAGTGTTGATTCACAGATGAACACGAAGGCAGAAACTTCGTTTAACAGCGATATGGTGTCGATGCACAGGCCGACCGTCAGGGTATCGGGGCAACTCAAACCTGGATTAGACAGGATGCAGCAACCGCAGAGAAATTCAAATGGTGACGAAAACAATGTTACAGTGGTGCTGGCAGCACAGAGGGACAAGAGACTGAGGGTCCCCTCCACCTTATTTGCACTTTTTAGCCATCTGAACAGTGGGAAACACCTTCATGTTCACTCAACATCCATCTTTCAGAAATGTCCTCTGTCCATTGTTTTATCTTCCACATCCTTTCCTGTTGACATCCTGTGTTCTACGTTACAATAAAAACCAAATCATACAATAAGCTAATAAAATTCCTTATTTGTGTAGTAATCAAGTACAAAGAACCAAAACAAGCGAGGTGCATTGTTCTGCTAGAACATTTTAATTTCAGTTAGTTCCACACAAACAATCAGATTGAATTGGAAATGCAACAATTAAGTAAAGAAAAGGCTGTGAAAGTGCAAAAACGACGCTGGCATCAGTCTGACTTAACTGAAACTGGTTTTGAAGATGAAAACAAGAAAACCAGCTCTGACAAACGTGTTCAAGACGTTTATTTCTCTGAACTCGATCTGTTGCATTTATTAGAGTTTGGTCAAACAGACCAAACTTGGTGACTTGTTAGCAACAAGTGACTTTTTTTTTTTTTTTGCCTTATGCAAAGAGTCTTATACAAAAGCACAATCAAAGGCTCTTTTTGAATTCCGGTTACATTTATTACAAATGTACTCAAATATTAATTCTACTCATTCATTTGTTGCCAATTTGAATGAGAACAGATCACTTTTTTCCATTTTCACTTCCTGCAGGGAAAAACAGCTGATGCAGCTACAAAGTGCAAAAGATAAAACACGAGGAAAGTCAGGAGCAGTTTTCACATACAAAGGCATCAATAAAGGCACTAAAGGGAAGTGGGGAGCAGAGTTCAGCTCAAACTGACACAGATATTTAGCCAATGTCACAGTTTTCTCACCAGAAAAACCAAATGTCACACTGTTTAGTTCAGGGCAGAGCCAGAGGAGCTGTTCAGTTTTTAGATGCTACTTTATCCTTTTAGTTTTTCTAATAACCTCCGATTGTGTTTAGCTGACAACACGACCCACAAACAGAATTTTAACAACCAAATTTAAATGTAGTGTTTCTATAGTTACTATAGGTTACAGTCTCCTAATCCTAATAAATCATGTAGCCAGGAGTAAAAATGAAATACTTTGGCCTGTTAAAACAAGTAAACACATTTTGGTTTTGTGCAAAACCCTAAACATGTGCTTTAGACTTTTACACAAAATCTAAAAGTATTTTTTGATCCCAGTTTGGGGATTTTCAAAAAGAAGTATCTGAATTACAAAAAACAAACAAACTAACACTAAGTACTTTAATGAAAAGGAAAAAAAATGCTATAATGACACACATTTTTGTACCCCACCCCACCAGGCGGGACCCCTCCTGGGGCCACCCTGGTGCTGTGACCCCTGAAGGGACAAGCCAAAAGCTGTAGAAAAATGTCCCCTTTGGTTTTAAAAACTGGCCTCTTTCTTTCTTTCTTTCTTTCTTTCTCTCCATCATGTCTTTCATCCTCTTGGAACGTGGGCTGCAATATTCCGAATTCCTAAGCTACTTGTGGTATTTTACCGACTGAATCAACTCTGTAAACTACAAATGTAAATATAAAATGCAAAATGAGCTTTTGGAATAATAATCATCTAAACTCATGTTACTTTATCCACTATTTATATATAGTCTTCAGAAGTTTGACAGGTTTAGGAGAGACGAGTTCCACGTTCTAACCTTTTCGGGTCTTTCAGTTTCAGCCTGTTCTTGGGAAAAGACAGGTTACTCAACTGGTTGATGACCATAAAAAACAGCGTGTTCTTACAGTTTTTCCATGAAAAAGCACTGACATATAAAATATCCCAATGATAAAATATCCCACACTAGTTTGTGAATTTCACAGCAGGGATAAAAAAACACGTTACAATCTGAAAAGTAAATGCAGTTAGATGAATGTAGTAGAAAAAGAGTGAAATGTTTTCTTCTAAAATGAAGTAAGAAGTAGCAGAAAAGTGAAATAGTCATTTAGAAATATCTCCAAACTGTAAATAGGTAAATGTACTTAGTTACCACAGCCACTCATATTTCATTTACAATTCTATAAATTAATGGAATGGAATCAGTCATAACAGCTCAGACTTAACACAGACTACACGTTTTCTTGTTATTGTCATCAGTGCAGTTTGTTTGCAGACCAGAAAATCATAGGAAATATGACATTTGTTGGACCTTTCTTTTTAAGAAACTTTCTAATCTCAAAAATAAAATTCACTCTAATTTCTTTTACAAAACAATCTGGCATTTTCCAGCCTGAGTGAAGAATTTAGCCAGCCAGGCTACTTTCTGCGTTTCTGTTTGTTTGGTTACAGAGGGTTTGAAATTGCTTCCACTTCCATTAAAAAAGTCTGAGGTCACTTGGGGATTTTCTCGTTTTCCACTTAAACCTGTTTATGGCTGCAACATCAATTTCCAGTGATTAATTCCACTTCCGGCTTTGATGATCGTTTCAAACATTAGCAATGTCTATACTGAATTTCTGATCAAGTCCACATTTCTTTCCGGAACAAGCACAGTTGTACATGGCCACAAAGCTTTAAGTTGAGAAAAGCTTCAGGTGTGTGTGTGCTGAGAACGTTTTCACTTGATACTTGCTGTTCTGGTGTCGAAGCTGCTGTCCCACCGTGTGCAGTGGCGTCATTTTGGCTGGTCGCTTTCTGTAACTTAACACTGGAAATGAACAAGCTGAAGGCAATTTTTAGGTGTATGGAACACAGAGAAAGAGACAAATATGAAACACGATTTAAACTGTATTTGCTAACAGATATGAAACCTGCAGAGGTCACAGCCCAACAAGCACTAGTGTTGTAGGAGCAGCAAACTCAAACTGCCTCAGATGTAAACGTGTGCATGAATGACTGCGACCTTACGATGGACTTTTATCTCATTTCACTGACAACACTGTGCTGCTGCTGTGTTGGTCTGATGTCTGCTACCTCAACTCAAAAACTCATTTGGGATTAAAGGGAGGCTCACACAGTCCAGTACAAAGCTGTCGTAATATGAAACAAAGCCTAAAATTCGCTATATACTTTTATTGCTTCTCCAACAGCAGCCACAGTGCTGAGCTGTCAAAATTGTTTACCCCCCAAAACATGAATAGTCCTTGGTCTCCTCTGAAGTACAAATATAAAGAAGGCACAGGGAAAGACTTCAGACTGGTCCAGTCCTACAGGCATTAAACAGTGACTCTACACAGGGGTATCCAGTGGTCTGAGGAGGGTTTATTCATTTCTGGGACTCAATCAGCGGGAGGACGACAGGAGCAGGGAAAGCCACAGGTACTTGTTAGTCTTTGTGTATTACAGCAAGTCTTCTTCTAGAACTGGAACATGATCAATAGTGTGATGTCAATTGTTTCAGCTCTGACAGAAACGTCTCAGTGATCAACTGTGAACAGCTGGTGCAGCTCTTCTCTCATTCCAACACCGTCATCAGCACAATTCTGACTGTAATATTAGCTTTAAATGTTTATAGTATTTAATAACAAATCAACACTCTTTTACCAAAAAGCGGACATACGGGAAAAAGCAGGTAAAGTTTTGCCAAACGTATCGATAAATGTAATGTTTCACACAATCTTGTTCTTTCTTGTGATTTTGTTAAGGCTCAACATGATGTGAACCATTTCCTGCATTTACTTTGCGTAAACTTATTATGAGCAGTGTTTGGGGAAAAACATGATTCAAATGATCTGTGTTAGATTTCAAAGTCGTCGTCTTGTGATTATGATGGTGTGAAAGCTGACTTTCGTCTGTCCACTACCAAGTGGTTTTCAAATTTAGGAATATTATTTCCATCCTTTTTCTCGTTAAATTGCCACCTTTTACCTGTAGAAACAACTGCATTTCAGAAAATTCCCACTCTAGGTTTATTCTCTAAGACAAAGACTTCTCGTGACTTTTTCCTGAGCAGCATCATCTTCCTCCCTCCGTAACCCTGACCTCCCTCTGTCTCTGGGCAGTCACTGATCCATGCATCTTCCCTCCTGAGAGCAGCGTTACCTCTGCCCACTCTTTCCTCCTGAGATGAGGAGATGAAGCTCTCTTCTGTACAGGAAGTGCATGAGTGCCATCAAGTGCACTTCCACGTTATCAACCTGGAAGTCGGGTTTTACAGTGTTTAAAAAGAACAAACAATCTGCGCAGAAAGGACAGATTCCCATCATACATACAGAAACATTTCCTTTCTTCTGAATAATATAGTATGTGCCCAGTCACAGGAAAAGCAACAAATCTCCAAGCAGAGAACACACAATAATTTGTCTTAAAAAAAGTCTACAATAAAAAGTAGGAAGAGCCCTTTAGTACAAGTGTAGTCAGACAGAAACTTTGAACACAGGGATGCACAGTCCACAGGTCAGAGAGGAAGCTTTCTGCATTAGAACAACACAATCCGACACTAAGGAATCACACACCCTATTATCACAGGGATTATTGCTTTAAGAGGTGGGACAAACGAGCAAATGTTAATATTAAGAAGCTTTCAGACAAAGAACCACACAAAGTTTGAACTCCAGACCCAAAACTGAAAACATTTTTCCCAACACGTTATAACGATTTACTGAAACTGTGACACTGTCACGTTCTTGAGTTGCTAAACATGTTTTGTCTGTTAACAGACTGAAAACAACTTGTACATTTCCTGTAAAGTCGTTACATAAATGTGGGGAGGAGTCAGGTTTCTTACCTGTAGTTCTTTGTCTGAACTCTTAATATAAGTACTAAGACACAGGTTTTCTATCAGTGGCAGTTTGAATCTTTTACAGTTTTTTTTGCTGCTCCTGCTTCATCAATCCTGAATGCGACCATAAGATAAGATACACAACTTAAAAAGTCCGGATCAGTTTTTAGGCTTTAATTCACCATCAGTCCCAAACCAGCTGCCTCCAGGTGAGAAATGAGGAAAACCAATCGCATAACATCAGTAGATGAAGATTTTAAAGGTCACTTCACTGTTTTGTGGTCAGTGACTGACCAGGCAGTGAACTATCTAATCAGGAGAGCTGTGTTTGGCGGAACAGCAGTGGGACCAGAAAGAGCACATTGAAGCCCACAGCCCCATACACGATGTAGCGGTAGGGTAGTTCCACCTCCATGTGCTGCCTGGCCTTCCTCACATCCCCACTGGGCACCCCAAACACCCGACACACCAATGGGATGGTGATGGCCTTCATCAGCGCCCGTGTGGCCACCAGCACCAGGACTCCCAGGATGAGCCGCAGCAGTGCCATGCCCACCAGACCCAGACTGAGGGGGGGCATGGTGAATGGGAGCTGGTCCGGTGTTGGGTCAGGCATCAGGCCTAGGTAGTGGTTGGCGTGGGATGCCAGCGCCACACCAGCACCGGTACCCAGGATCTGAGCGGTGTCCCCTCGCGACGTGCTCCAGGTGTCCAGGGTAAAGGAAAAAAGACCCAGGCCCAGGTGGAGGCAGATGATGATGACGGGGGCGTAGCGGCAGGTCAGGTTGAAGCCATCGATCAGGTCCAATGCCGGCAGGAAGAGCAGAAGGATGAGGCCGCTGTAGAGGACACCAGCAATGACGTCCTGGAGGGTGGACAGAGACACATGACTGTAAAAGGACTGAATCTATTCTCTGTTTTTATTTAGATTTTTAACCAAATTTTCATTCTCACACTGATGGGAGTGGGCTGAGATAAAATGTTGGGTTTGGCTCTTATCTGAAGTCACTTCAGGACAGAAGAAGCCAGGGACTGAACTTTGCAATGAGTGGACGCCCTCCTGTAGCAGCTCCTCAGAGGGTCAAACTTACTAGCACTTTTGTCGAGAGTGAAGACTTTGTCTAAATTCACATTTGCTGTAAAATGCACAATATTTGCACTATATACTTTTTGTTTCACCTCTTAATATATTAAGAATAATGTACATTGCTACAGCACTAATTCATCCACAAACAATGTGAAGCTGCCATAAATTAACTTAAGCCAAGTCCTGCACACACAGTATGTAGCCACACAGAATGTGTGCGAATGAACAACACTGAATTTATTCAAAAAATATTGTTTTTGTTGAAAAAGAAATTCAGCAACAGAGCAGCAAGTTGTTGTAGTGATGGAATTACTTTCTATATGTTTATTGATTTCAGCAAAGTGCTGCTCACTGTTGATGGAACTTGTGCATATAAAACTAATTTAAGATGCTGTGTGCTACAAGTGCACAGAGATGATGTAAGAAGAGGATACGAGTTTGACTTCAAAGGTTTCATTTAATTCCATCAGGGTTAAAAACCAAACTGCATTTGATTCACGTAACCTTTTTAGATAAATATTTGTCGGTGCATTTCCTTCTAAGGGATGAAGGAAGTTAAAGAGCACTGTCAGGAAACAGGAAATCAGTGAGCCCAACATGTCAACAAACTGTGGACTCAAACATAAAGGTCATCGCAGTCATTTATCGACCCATGCAACAAACTGACAGTTGGCTTCCTGCCGCAGGAACGAGAAGAGGTTCAACCCTAAAACTGGTTCCTCAATGAAACTGAACAATACATTACTGGAGAAAAACTGCTGTCAGCATCTTCAGTGTTTCAGTGTGAATATATTTACATAAATTGATGTTGATGGTCACCTAGATGGAAACTGACATCACGTTAGAGTCGAAATGTCTATTTGGCTGCTTGTGGTTCATCTAAGCTCAAATCTCAATGTTTGCAGTCTGGTGTCACACTGCTCAGCGTCAACCTGTGTCCTGATAGTCTGACTGAATCCCCCCAGTTTACTGTCTGAATATGTAAAGGTGAGTCAGCAGCGAGATAACGGACGGGAAACCCAGCGGGACACTGTGCCATGTCACTTTACTCGGTTTCTGTCCTACTGACAAACACACAGAGGCAACGCATTCAGCTGGCTGTAATTTTCCCCAACACTGAGACAGGCAGTGGGAATCCTGACAGAGGCTCGATCTAAAACACGTCCTGAAGAGGACAAGATAGTGATTTTATTCAATGGAAGCTTTTATCCTAAGTGCTTTCAATGAAAATGAATGAGTGTGTATTCTGTCAGTGTGGATGTCCTCAGTGAAACAGCCTAAGGACCAGGATGTAAAGCCTGACTCAATGTCGCTCGTCTCTGTTGTTCATCTGGATCCTATTGACTTAATCGATCCGGTTTTCTGTATCTGCTAAATGATTGTTACAAAAGTCAATGTGGGCACCAGCTGTGGGCGCTGGATCTCATGATAACAAGAAACTGCTTTGTGTCGGAATAACATGAAAACTCTATCGTAGTATGTTGTTAAACTGCGTGAAGTTGGTGATTGTTACGAGACAGGGGGCAAGTGATCCTTTCACAAGGGGGCAGCAAAACAGCTCAACAGAACCACAAATTAAATCGTCGGAAAGGACCATGAATTTGAATCAACACCCAGCAACTACAACTGAACATTAGAAGCTTCATGAAGGCAGAAAGTGTTGGAGGACAGATGTTTGAAACTGCATTAGTTTTAGCTTGATATCACCCGATCGCACGTGTTCCTCATAAGCCTGAGTGAAAAGGCTCCTGCTAAAAGGTTCGCATATGTTGACATCTTCAGGAGCAGAACAGCATTTTGTCTTCCGGCTCTTGCTGCAGAACAAAAGAGGTGGATGTAGTTTCATTGGGCGTGATGATTTCCAGAGAACATTAAGTGCCCAGCAGGGCTGGCAGAGCCGACCACTAATGGACTGCCGTGCGTTCGAACTCCACTGCCTGAAACAACAGCTCCCATGTGGCCCGAGTGTGGAGCCGTTGGCCCTTGGCGCAGACATCAGAATGTGTTATCAGGTGGGAAGGAGCTGTGTGCATGTCAACCCACAGATTACAGAGTTCTCAACCGAAATGTCACTTTTGAAATAAATCGCCTTCATGTGGTGCTTACAGAAAATATGATACTGCTGCCTGTGGTGGCTTACGCACTTAACCCCATACAATTTATGCCCCTTCTTAGAGTCACCAGCTGTAAATTTTAACATTGTGCCACAAAACATGGAAACACACAAAAAAAACTTGGGTAGAGATTTATCCTTAGTCTGAAGTGGATTCATGACATTGCTTTTGAAAGCTGCGTCACTTCAGGGCCTTGAAACGTTGCACAGCTTTGCATGTGCTTGTATTTCAAACAGCTTAACAAAAATATAGATGTATGTGAGGAACAGTTGATATACAGTAAATGAAGTACTTTAAAAACTCCTGTTGTGTAAAAG
Source organism: Channa argus (assembly GCF_033026475.1). Lineage (NCBI taxonomy): Eukaryota > Metazoa > Chordata > Actinopteri > Anabantiformes > Channidae > Channa > Channa argus. The sequence goes on along the minus strand of NC_090212.1, from coordinate 22,148,655 downwards.
TATCATCACCATCTCACTGTCAAAGCCATAATCACAGTAATGAAGCACAGAATAAGGGAAGTGGGTCTTTAAAAACGCTGACCTTTGCTAAAAGTCACGATCCTTTAAGTGCTAGGGATGCACTTGAATCTGGTGATAAACCAGAACATGTCTCAAGTTGCTCAGACTAGAATGACTCAGACCTGCGTCGTGTCATTTACTGACTGTGAATTGTAAATCTAACCAATTTGTGAATTAATGATTTGAAAAACGTCTTTTAGACAACGCCCTACATATCTGACACAGACAGGAGTATATTTTCCGTTGGGATGGTCACAGATGGAGCTGAGTGTTCTGGTGAGAAATGTGAGAAGGCGGATGAGAATGTGGTTTCTGAGGTGGAGGTCTTAATCTACAGACAACCACAAAAAGTCTCCGATCAGGACCTTCTGAGTTTATCTTGGAGAATGAACAACGTGTTGTAATGTCTGCTGCTCCCACACCACAGCAGCAGCCATCAGTCCCTCTGACATGGGGATTGCTGAGGGGGCTGTTGCCTAGACAGTCTGATCCCAACAGTGCAGCGGAGACTGACATCATTTACCAACGAGAGAAATGACTCCATGCAACACTAATGCGACTGACACGTGGAAAATCATCTGGTGTAAATGTTGGAATTATTTGTCAGATAATGTGATTCCCTAAAATAACTAATGGTGCAAAGTAATCCGACCAACTTTGAAGGCTTTTGACCAGGGTTCACAAACTTAAAGAGGATTGAGGAGGAATTTCAGGGGTCAGTAAATTTAGGTTACAAGCAAAAGGTTAATCAGACAACCAATGAGTCAATGAGGACATTGATGCTAAAAGTCAACACCATGTCTACTGGTCAATTCTTGTGAGTCTCAGACAAGCCAGACTCATCTGAGGTAAAAAAAAAAAAAAAAACACCCCGTGGTGTCAGATTATGTTTCTCATGACTCTACCTGTAATCATCTGTATGTCTACACAGCAATGATGTCATCCAGCCACAGCCCCGCTGTCGGCAAAATCCTCTTGTAACGTGAGAGCAGCAAATAAAAGATAAAGAGGCAAGTTTTTGCAGGCACAAGTTATTCTCAGCAGTTTCCATTGGGAATTGTAAGATGTGGCTGTTCCTGGTTAAAGCCTATGTCCACACTGATCTTAGTTGGATAGGGGCTGGGGGATTTATAGATAGGTAGGGTCAGAATTAGCTGTGTGGTACAGGAAGAGGATTACAGACTGTCTTTATACCCCTCTGGGTGTAAAGCAGCTAGATGCAGCAGCAACATGTTGGTGACCCTGTGTTGGTTTGTCCACACTGCTAATGAAAGTAAACCTCTGTTTGAAGGCTGAAGATCAGTTCCAACCTCCTGCTTAAAATCAACAGTTGGAACAGTTTCCTGTTTTAAGCCCCGCCTCCTAACTGCATCATGCAAATAACAGCACAAAGATCGACAGACAAAAGTCCGGACCTGCTCATGAATGTGTTCATGACAGATCACATCTGCAGTGTATGATGGGAGTTTGGTTTCACTTGCATCTGATGAAAGAAGAAGGTTTCTGTTACCTTAAATCTCTCTCAACATGTGGACATAGCTGCAGGATTTATGACATCAACAACACCTCAGAGCCTGTTACTGTCAAGTGATGTCTAACACTGAGAGCTTTGCTGTGCAGACACTGACTTGTCAGTGAAGAAAGACAAATCTTGTATTATCAGTTAGTTAGTTAGAGTTTTGAATATGTTGAATGTTCACAGGATGGTCACTGACCGCAAAGAACTGTTTTACTATTCTTTTTAGGATCAACTAGAAATAAATATTGTTACAGCGTGTTTTTGGTCATAAAAAGTGCAGATTTAAACCTGAAAAAAGGTCTAAACTCTTGAGCCACTTGGGGGAAGTGCGCTGTGCAGAAGTTGTGAATGTAAAGCAAACACTCTTGGAGTCAAAGAGCAATGTCAAATTTCACTAAGAGTCATTTTTGTGCCCACTCTTTACTGAAGCCCACTATTCCCTCTCTTTCTGCTTTGTTCTTAGCCTGTACCAAATCCTGAGGGGAACACTTTAGCTGTTAAATATCCCTCTGTAATGATGTCTGTCTGCTGTTTGCAGATGAACAGGTCACAGCCTCCTCTCTAAAAACATCCGCCTGCTGGGACTGAAAATAAACGGAGTCAAGTAAAAGTGCAGTGATCAGTACAGTAAACAATGAGCTGAAACAGATGTAAACCTCTGTAAAGCTGACGGGAGGTTGGACTTCACTGTAGGTTTGTCGGAATAAGTAAGAACCTTAACAATGTGACAGTGTTTTCACGTTGTCATTTCACATTGATACATTAGAAATTGTAGTGTGGCTACAGATTTTTGACAACACGGCTTTCTAAAAAAGCTAGTAAGCTGATCTTCAGTCAGGGTTGTTTTGTCGAGAGAGAGTAGGAGTCTTAGGTCATGAAAAAACTATCTACGACTTTTCAGCCAAATAACTTATGTTAATAGAGTTTGTGTTGTTGTTCCACGTCTGGTCAGGAGCTTTGGGGGCTGCTGTTCAGATACCCTTTCCCACAATGCAGATATCTTGTATCATAAAAAAGGACAGGATGATGCCAAGCTGGCACCACCTGTGGGCATGTGTGTGAGATCAGACTTACCAGGACTGAGTGCATTCCCATGTAGATCCTGCTAACACAGACAAGAAGACACCAGCAGAGAGCCAGGCTACAGCCCAGTGTGATGGGGTACTGTGGAGAAAGGAGAGCGCTTTAAACACAACATCACACACACGTTTGGAGGCAAAATGAGGTGGACAACTTTATATTTAGCAGCAACAAATGCAGTGACGAGGCTGCAAACATGATGCAGCTCTGGTTTAGTGATGAGCACTTAAACCTTAACATAAGTATTAAAAACCACCACAAAATAACAATGACTCCATACACAACTCCACATACAATCACTTGCTAATTTATGAGAAATATTATTGGTTATCAGGATCTGTGCTAAGCAATCTCCTCTCCACTGAGAGACAGACAACACCAACCAGAAAGCAGCAAGGATGAAGTGCATCATTCATACAGTACACACAACAGAAAGCAACACACAGAGGAGATAAATCCCTTTTACGTTAAATTGTGAAAACCCAAAGTGACCAACCTGCAGCCCTGAACCCAGCATTACTTAGGTAGATGGAAACCCTCCACAGAGCACCTTTGACCTTTGAGCGTACAGTGTTGTATATGTGAATTATTTCTTATTTTAGCAGGGTTTTTTTAATGCATGTGAGGTTGACGCTGCTTTATACGTTTTACTTTATGCAACACTTTATGCAACACATAAATTGCTGCATGTTTATTGTTCTGATTACAATGATGATAAGATAATTGCATAGCTGTAAGTGACATTTAGCTACACTTTGTTCGCATGCAGCCATTAACAAGCTGCAATAAAACGCTGCAGTCCTGTAGTGGATATGATTATCTTTCAATGTGCACTGGACTCAAAGGACCTCATAAATATTTCAGTAATCATGCCACTTCCTTATCAGGGTTTCTCATGTGAGCTGTGGCAAAAGGTTGGAACTGAAAATTCTTTTTCCTTTCATGTGAGACTGATTACGTGTTTTCTAATCAGAGCAAGCAGAAAAAAAGAAACTGCTGTGAGTCACTGGTTCAGTTTTGAGTCACATGAGCCTCAAAATCTGATCTGCAGCCATGAGACCTGCATGTGACATGTAACTCAATGCTCAACTTGGACTTTGAGTAGCCAGGATGGAATTATAAATGAACAAGTGAATACAAATTAATTGTCAGCACCTTATCGGTATGAGAAAAACACACAAACAGCAAAATAAGCTCGAAAATCATTTAAAAAGTGAAATGAAAACAACAACAACTTTTGCCATTTACTGTCTAAGCAGCTCTTAAAAAAAGTTGCATACATGCAGCAACTGGGGGCTTCATATGGAGCAAGAGAAAGGACAACGTGAGTGACAGTTGGGCTAAAAGCTCTGACAGAATGGAGGCTGGGCTGTGGAGGTTTGTGCACTTGCGTAAAGCCTTTTGTTTCCCTCATTGTGGCTCTGGTGTGTTCAGACAGCTCGGATTTCCTCTCACACACCAGCCTGAGACTCCCTGGCAGTTTGGGAGTCACACCATCTCAGCAACTCCCAAACGTCAAGCCTTCTGGGGGAAATGACACATCGGAGACCTGCTTAATAGAACTTTATCTCTAATTAAACACAGATAAGAGACTGGGTTATGGTGCAGCCTCCCTTCAGTGATTTCCTGTGAATTTCTCTGCTATTCTTCTAACAGCTGTTAGCTACAAAAACTTGTTCAAAATATTACATTTATAGCTGTACAAATAAGGATTTCTTACTCTTTGTGCCATTGTTTTAGGCTGCTGGCTTTTGGTCAACTTTTTGAAGGTACAAGCAGTGATATTTGTTATTTTTCCAAAGACCATGTTTAAGGGCCAAAGTGCACAAGAAAGCTAAAGACAAAAAGAATTGAATAGCTCAGCTACACAGCAGGCACATAATAAAGATAAATATTAATCACAATCCTTCCGTTTGCACTTTATGAACCCTGCTGACTCCTACACGTTATCTATTGTTGCTGCAGTAATGTTGTATTCCTGCGTTCAGTAGGAATTTTAAGGTGACTGAGTGAAAGCGTGCAGCAGACAGACACACGGCCCTAACGACGAGTTAAATGGATGATGCCACATTAGGCTGTTGCATGTGGACGGTAGTATTTTGTTTGTGAAATTGAGGTGACCTTTGTTCCAAATCATTGCTGCTTATCTGTTAAACCAGTGCTTGGTTGTAAATAAACTAACCACAGTTAAAGTTGACCAATGTTTATCCAAAGACTTGTGGGGATTTCACAGCTTGTTAACAGTAGGAAAGTAATACTCATCTTTTACTATCTGTACAAATGTAAACATGAAAATGTTGCCTTGAGTTTGCTGCATAACACCTTATTAATCTATGATTAAGTGTCTCCAGGCAGGTGAAAAGCAGGTTTATGACTTTGTAAAAAAAACATGCATTTATAGTCATGTTGGTATCTAATTTGAACTTTTTACCAAACCAATAACTACCACATATAGTGAGACATATCAATGTGTGTTTAATCATTTTAGCCACACTAGAGAAGTAACAAGTCATCGTCTTCATAACTCCTGGATGGATTTTTCCTCTTTTGTCTTGTGTCAGGTTGACATTTGTAGTTTTAATATATATCCCAAAACTAAAATGCCCTGAATCTCATCATGTCCCCAGGCCCCCTGTTGACTGTACAATAAGACCAGAAGCAGCAGTAGTGAGCAAACCGCTCTTCGGTACCAGAATGTCATATCATGAATCCCATATTGTGCATTGAATAATTTTAAGGGGAAAGTATATTCTCCCGTCCCTAATCAACTACGAAGGGCATAAAGGCAAAATGGTGCAGTGACCTCTGTCTGTCCATGTCCAAAGAGAGCAAATATCGTAGGTCTCACTGCCATGTTTGTGCGCTCATGCCGTCAGGCCTGTGACCACAGCGGTGCTGCAGTGGTCACTTGATGCAACGCTTCAAGGACACGGGGTTTTTTTCTGGGGCTTGTGGTTTCTGCACACTACTAACTGACTGGAAGCCTGAGTGAGGGGTTTGCTGTGTTCTACATCTATGTCCACAAACACGAGAGGCCTTTGAACACTGCAGACATGTGAATCAGTCTGGTCTCCTGCTCAGTCCTGTCCCAATTACTGATACATTAATAATAAAGGGTGTTTGATACCTAGAACCTGCATCTTTACATGTGTTAAGCTCGACGTATTCAGAAGGGAAAACAGTTAAAAAATTATTAATTTAAATATCCAGAATTTGTGTATGTTTTTAATTACTGAGTAATCTGCCAATTATTTTCTTGTTTTTCTTTATCTTCTTCTTTTGTCCAAAAACACCATAAGGGAACCCAACGTCACATCTTAATTTATGCACAAATGTTTCCTAACGTGCAAGTTCTGATGAAACTATTTTGAAAACAGTGTGTCATTAAAAAACAAAACAAGCCCAGCTATTTATTCTTTAACACATCCAAGCATCACAGCCAGCGTACAACCCTTTTCCTTCTTTTGAATTCAACAGCACAGCGGTTAGCATGATATTCATCTAGAACGTGAATGAAAACACAATGTTCAACTCAGGGTTGGAGTTAGGAAACACTATACTGTTAAACTCATTCATGTTTGCAGGAAAAGCTGCAGTGTTCCCACCTAAAGTTGCTACTCAGGGGAGGAAGTCTCACACAAAGACTGTTTACCATGATGCTCTCTGTTCTGCTCTGACTGGACGACATAATGGGGAATTTAGATCTCAATATGTCCCCAAAGCCGTGCATCTCCTCTCATCGCCCCCTCTCCAAACCTGTTTGCCCTTCAGTCTGTCTTTCATCCTTCCTCCTCCTCCTCTTCACCTTTCTATATTAATCCTCTAATCTCTAGCCATTTCTCTCCTCTGTGCGTCTCTCCTACCCTCTAGTCTCATGTTGTCTAAGCCCCTCTCATCTACCATCTAGTCTCATCTTTTCTGTCCCTCATCCTCTCCCACATTTCCCTCTGAGGACTGTCTTCCACAGAGACATCTGGCTTCAGTTACTGTCTGGGCTGGAGGAGGGAGGTGGGATGAGAGGAGGTGCGCCTGACTGCAGCCCATCCAAATCCAAACATTCCTGCTTTGCTCAGACAAGTCTTTCGATCCAGATTTAGGAGACCTCACAGACAGGCTACGGCAAGCAGCAGGGGCGAGGAAGGACAAGCCCTTTACTCTCCCTAAAGGTTTTGACAGATGAAGGGTGCTCTCAGAGTCTCTACATGTTTCATTTAGCACCAAGACATTTGGTTTTAAAAACCTTTGCTGGATTATCGCGCTTTTAAATGTTTTGTGCTAAAACAACTAGAATGTTCTCAATAGGCAGAGGTGCACAAAGTAATTTTTACATTGTTATGTCATTAGTAGTCTTTTGTCATATCTATGAATTCTCAAGACACAGAACATGTTAACTAAGTGTTCAGTCTACTCACATGCATTATGCAACTATTTTGATTGTTTCATGCAATATCTCCCTCTGAGCTGCTAAAATTTAAATTTTTCTTCAATCAGTCACCATTTGTCACTATTATCTGACATATAGATAAATATACACAACATCTAAAAAGTTGTGGTCTAACATTAACACCCAGAACCCTGAACTTTGACAAGCTTCTCTACCCTGGGGCCTCCCCTCATCTATAGCAAGATAGCATATTAGGTAAGAACATGCCTGACACCGATTATCTGCTGTTCTGTGGTTTGAATGTCAAAGGACACTTTAAGACAATGTCAAGACCTAATTCTGCATGTTTATATGATAAACTGATGAAGCTAGGTTTCAAATATTGCTTTAATTTGGTGTATTACTGAAACAGTAATAAGAACGGGGTGTTAACAACATTCTCAGCAGGATTGCTAATGCAAATTTATTTATTTTTTGCTCCTGCAAAACAAAAAGAGAAGTACTCATCTTCTCTCTAGACCCAGTTTTCCCCAGGCTTTGCACCGAAGTGATGACACCAGAGCAAGTCAGAGCTAAAGTACAGGTCTTAATTAATCATAAATTAAGCACTGAGAAAATCCTCACAAGAGTCCATCAGACCAGATCACAGCGCTGCAATAACGTGAAGGCCAAAGACGATCAGGGAAAAATAAATTATCTGTCTGCTGTGTGATTTAGGAGAACCGAAAATGTTTTCACTATAAAACAGCTGTCTTTTATTACAGCTGTTTTATAGAAAGACCTGGAAAAGAACTTTAGATATTACAGAAGTGAAGCTACACCGCAGCTGTTTGGCATATTAGACATCTATAAAGCAGATTCAGACAGAAGCCGCAGGGCGGGACCTGCTGTGTGCCCATGAGGGGAGTTAACAAAATAAATATGCTGCTTCTTTCTGTGTTCACCAACTTGTTCAGACGCCAGATAAAACTTTGATCCGTGACAACATTTTCCTGTTAAGGCTGATTCATATTTTCTGTGACAATATGTCCATGTCCATGATGTGAATTTCATCACCTTCCTACTCTGTTACGGTCTGGATGGACTCTCTGCGGATGACGCGTGCAGACCAATAATTTGCTTCCCTGCAGACAGCAACACAATTAATACATTTAACACATACATTCATAATTTCTTCTTCTCATTGTTTTTACTATCCACAGTTGCAATGGTGTTTTGCAGTATGCATGGAACATGTCCATGAACTCTATCCCCAGCTGTAATATGAATGTGAGCCTGTGCGTGTCCCTGTCCATCTCTCCAAGGGTGTGTGGTATGAAGCAGCCTTTAAATACCCTCCATTCATAAAGTGCCAGTTTACAGAGTAAGCGTGGGCTCTGCAGGTGTTAGATCTTCTGAAAAATCTCAGTTGAAGAATAACAAAAATAACTACAAAAGCATCAGATTGAATCAGAAAGTGAGACATAGGTCAACGTCTTATCTGATGTTCTACACAAGCCAGTCAGCAGCTGAGTAGAGATTACTTTGTTCAAAGATGTGCATTGAAGGCCTTGGACAATAGACAAGCTTCAAATGTTTTCAAGTTTACATTGACCGATAGAGACTTTTGTTGAGCGTAAGAGGAGAGGAGGGAGACATACAGACACTAAATCTGTCTTATCTTGAAAGTCAAGAGCTGGCTCTCTTATCTCCCACTCTCAAACAGACGGGAAAGTAAAGGGCCGTAAATCAAGCCCATCTCTCCTGCTGGGATTCAACCAACATACCACAGGGATCCCCCACGTCGCTTAGTAAAAGAAAGTGCAGAAACCACAGCACATTCACTGGATGATAAAGCAACCATTTGCACTATATTGTTTTTTAGTTGTGCAGCTGCAGCACAGCCCCCCAGAGAGGAGCTGAGGACTGGGATGATGACCACTGCAGAGCAGCGGGGAAATACACCCCTTCAGCTCAACTGAAAGTCCACAGTTTAAGTTGTCAGACTTGTCTGTGAGTCTTTACATAATAATTAAACACATATTAGTATTATTAACACGATTTTAAGAAGCTTAATTCTTTAAGCTTAAGTTAAATTTTTTTATTAGATAAGTAGACAGAGTAAAATAAAAACTGGAAACTTCTTAAACTAAGTAGTAAAACAGACCCCTATACTCAACAGTATGAAATCAACAAAGCTCCAACAGCTGTACAGATGCTCGGGCTGGTGCCACGTTATCAACCCAGCCAATAACTCATTAACTGTTAATGATGGAGCAGCAGAGGACTGACCTCACTCTGCATGTTTCCTCGTTTTGTTGCCAAGAGGCTGTTTTATAAGGCAAGTTGTTGTATTCTGGTGATGCTCTGGAAATAACTGCACCAAAATAAATACTTTGAGGAGGAGGAATTAACTGCAATTACTGTACATTTGGTCTGGATATTGCCGTTAGTCAGAAACTAATGGGGCACATGAACTGTACTTTGGTATTATTTTAAAAGGTACCTACACTTTACTTAACCATTCCCATTTTGTTACTTTCAACCTACTTCAACTCAGAGTAAAATATGTTTACTCCACCTCTTTTATTTGCAGCTTTATGCTTGGGGCGGCTGTAGATAAGTTAGTAAAGGCAGTCGTCCACGAACATCCCTGGCTATATGTCAAAGTGTCCCTGGGCAAGACACTGAACCCCTAACAGCCCATTCCCCTCGCCAGCTGTGCAGTGCCGGTCCAAGCCCGGTAGAATTGGGGAGGGTGTGTCAGGAAGGGCATCCGGCAAAAAAAAAAAAAAAAAAAAAAAAAAAGATCTGCTGTGGCGACACTGAACTCACGGGATAAGCGGAAAGGACAAAAAAAATGCTTATTAAAATAATATATTTAATAAATAATAATGCTATATTGTGGACTGAACACATGGCATTAAAGAAAGCGCTTAAAATCAGGTCCACATTTATCAGCTGCTATTTGTTCGCCCCAAATCTGCAGGTGATGGAAAAAAGAACATTTGTTTTTCCTTTTGAAGCGTTTTACCTGTGACATGAGGTGATTTTAAGGAGCAGCTACTGTAACAGCACTTGAGTCCAAGAGAAATTTCCACTTCATGGACAATAAAGCATATTCTTTTCTACTCTATTTTTATAAGTTTAAGTTTGTTTGCAGGTTATAGCACAAATAACTTCCCAGGAATTTGTTTCTCATTTTAAAAAGTTTTGTGACGTTTTTTACTGCTACCACAGTAATTAAACGTTAATTTTATGAAATAAAATGTGTGTTGGATCAAATTCCAAATGAAATAGCCAGAAATGATCATTTAAACTTAGCAAGGCCTGAACATGTTGTATTTCTGCAGAAACCATATTTTTGAGCCAAGTTCAATATTGTTTGAATACTTTGGTCACCAACTCAATCACATTGATGAGAAATCAGCTGTGTGTATACAGTAACGTAAGGAAAGACTTTTAACAGGTTCCTCTACTTAAACTCCATTAAACTGAGCATTTTTTATTTGCACTTTTGCGTGACAGCAAATGTTGTGAAACATGACAAGAGGAACTATGAAGCCAGGAGGAAGCGGCTCCTGGCTTCTTCTCCTTTCCAGCGGTGTGACAGTCTGTTTAGGCGGAATTTACTGTACCTCCCACCGGCCGTAGGTCATCACGAACAGGGAGAACGGGATGGCCATGCCCGACATGGCGTGTGTGGACGGCATGCTGTACTCCGAGTTGTAAAACACCTCCACTTTGACCACGGGAGGAGAATCGGGCCGAGACCAGCCGATCACATCCTTGGTGCACTGTCCCAGATACATGACCCAGACCCAGACCATGATCAGCCTTCTGCCCACGAAGGCGTCCAGGTTCCATATGACGAAGGGGAAGAAAGTGATGTAGAAGAACTCGTTGCCCAGCTCGGTTCCGAAAGTGAAGAGGTAGTACAAGAACCGGTTCTCGATGTGGAACTCCTGCCCGGTGTCGCCCGTCAGAGAGTTTCTGCGGAGGGGTTTCAATGTGCTGCTCGGTGTGGGACTTCCCGGGGCTTCGCTGCCCTCCTCCGTCCCCTTCTCCTTTGACTCGGTTACCCCTGAGAACTGCGACCCGGCCCCGCTGCAACCGCCCGAACCCGTAGCTGCAGCCGCGGCGAGTCTGCCACCGTTGCTGCGCTCATCGAACGTTTCTCCCACGGCGGTCACTGCTCCGTTCTGGCGAGCGCTTCTATCTTGCTCCGTTTTCTCAGTGTTTGCATCGGTAATCCTCTTCCGGACCCCCACTGCTTTCTTATGCATGCCACCCCCCGGTCCAGCTCCGACTGCTGCCAAGCTTTCTGTCTCTTGTTCCTCGGTAATGTGGCGACAACAATCCCCGTTGTGGTGCGAGTGCGTCCGCTCCGCTTCCTTGCTGATGCTGTCAGCGTTGGTGGTGGTCCTCGAAAACGTCCCACGTACACCACACAAGTGCTGAAAGCGGGAGACAAGGTGGGGGTCTTGCAGATAGAGGAACAGTTTCTTGAGAGGGTTACTTTCCTCCATTTTAATCCAGTTCAATCACCCTCACAAAGCCAAGAGAAGGTTCGCGGACTCCGCTAACGTTACTTCAGCCCAAACGTTGGATGCTAGCTCGCGGCTAACGTTAGCTAGCTAAGCCCCGCATCATAGCTGCTCAAAGCGGAACCCCAGACTGCTTCTTTATTTGGGAAGCACGTTATCACGGCGAATTTTATTATTTAAAAAAAAAAGACGAGTTTTCAGTTAGACAACAACGGAAAACTCGAAGTGCACGATTCTCGTTCGACACGGTCCAGGTGGGCTTGTCGTCCCGCTATGCGAGCAGGCTCCGCTTACTGACAGCTACACCGGGCACGTGCAGGGAGCGCGCTTTCCCTGGTGCCTTCAGGGCCTGTCCGACATTTCAACAATTTTTCAAAAAGATTACAAGTTTGGTTTAAAGTCCCTAAATATGGCCAAACAAGTGTTAAAAACCCCAAACTGCTTCCTCTACACGCAGCTTTTTCTTATTCTCTCTAGCTTTGCAGCTACTCCACTTAGCCGCGCAGACTAAAATTCATCTCCATCTCGATAAACAAAGACACCAGAGTAGTGAACATTTCATCATAAATCGCTACTGAGCTACTCGCACGGATGTTAGTGTTGGTTTTGAAAGTTGTTTAAGTTGAAATCATAACTTTTGGCGGAGCACGTGAAAGCAACAGTGGTTCCGGCGTGCACGTACAGCAGACCTACTGTAACGTCAGGGCGTGTCGTGACCGCGCGAAGTCTCAGTTCTGTGGTGCGGTTTACAGAGCTTTAAATTTATTAGATACATAAAGAGATAATTGCTGTATTGCTACACAAACAGGCATTAAAAAAACCAAAAAAAACACAAACTTCTGGGGCTTTGCATACTTTATTGGCTGTTTGATCACCTGAAAAAAAATGTATGACGGTTTTTAAAATAGTTTGTCAGGCTATGCATTTTCGTCAAAATATAAATTGTTTTAAAATATCAATCTTTAATTGTTGTCTTAAGTGTGTTGCATTTCTGTTGTAGTCATCAAGATGCACTTTTTCCAAATCCTTGGACAGAGACTATACACTCAAAACACAAAAACAAATGGATGAATCATTTTCAGACATAAGATTCGCTTTTAAAAGTATATTGTGAAATATCTCATATTGTGCTTTAAACAATTTCTGCTATCCGTGATATTTAGCTTTAAAAACAAAAAATCTCATTCGCAAAACAATATTTCGTAGCAGAAAAAACATTGTTAGTTTTTAAAGTGGCATTTCCTTTTTTAAACACAAACAACATAATAACAACAACACTCACATTTAGCCATTATAGGTGGCTCAGTGGTAGAGCATAGGGCTGGGATGCAAAAGGCAACAGGTACAAATCCCACCCCCAACAGATATGGCCCCACCCAGCCAAGCCCAGATAAAATGTGAGGCTTGCAGCAGGAAGGGCATCTGGTGTAGAAACTTGTGCCAAATCCATGTATGGAACATGCTCCCGCTGTGGCGACACCTTAAGGGAAAAGCTTTTAATCTTTATTTAGCCATTCTAAGTAATTTTATAAAGCATTACCATGTAGCTGTGTGCAAATCCTGTATAAGGGTATTTTGTGTGTTTGTTAATGTACAGTTTTTGTGGATCCAGCCTCCAGAACGTGGATAACTTTTTTCCTTCTACATTTTGTTAGTTTTACTGCTTTAATGTGTAACCAAGTTGATACAAAATACTAACTCCATTAAAGCAGTTGGTTGTTGCCAAATTTGTGAGTTGAACGTGGTAGAAGTACACAAACTCAAAAAGTGCTAAAAATCCTCGACTACCACCAAGTACCACTTCAAATTCTTTACCACAGCTGAAGTACTGTACTTACAATAGTGGCTCATACTTATTGATGCATTTATGTTCAAACATCACCAATGCTGCAGTTGCTAAAAGTAGAGCTGATTTTAATCCACTTTATGTCCTGGTAGGTAGTTTCTATGACAATACATAAATGTTTATTAGTGGATTCAATTATTTGTATTAAAATATGTGTCAGTAAAGTAACTGAAACTGTCAAACAAATGTAGTAGAGTAAAAAGTACAATATTTCCATCTGAGGTGTAGTAGAGCACAAGAGAAAGTGTAAGGGAGGACTTCAGTAAGTGTACCTAGTTCCCCCGCTGGGTATATCATGTACAATTGTATTATAGCATTAATTACATGCTTATATGCTAAATGTTTTGTTTTTTTTTTAAAGAAAGTGGTTCAGTTGTTTGTTTTCTGTTTCACTTTCACTGTGAGATTTGAACACGTCAGCCACAATGATACAGTTTCTCAATGGATCCTTTTGCCACCAGAGGGCAGCAAATGAAGCAAAATGAAGACTCCCAGCATATTGACTAAACACAGGACAGAAAATGTAAAAGGAAACAGTCTTCTCACAGGCAATAAATCCACCTCAGAGAATCCTGAGGATCTTGAGCTCTTGAGATAACATGACAGGGAAATAGTACGCACAATACTTCAGGAATCACACATAACATCAAAACATAACAGAAGCATATTAGCACATGTTGTCTGAGCAAACCAAGGTGCATCAAAAGTAGCCTGCAGTCTGTAAATCCCTGAATATGCTCACGGTTCACATGAGCAACAATAGCTATAAAAAAAGAAACAGCAGCAACGCCTAAAGGAAATGCCGCCTGCTCAGAGGTGCTCACATTTGCACAAATAGTAACTGGCACTGACACTGCAACAGAGTTTGACATCAAAATCAGAGACCCTGTTAATCCTGAGGCAGAAGAAGAATCAGGGTTTCTCACCTTTTTAGACTGACCCCTGCCTCTTAGCACGGAGACGAGAGGAGGCATCGTGCAAAACAGAGTCCCTCAACACATCTCCCTCAAAAGGGTTTCTGTGGTAAACAGAAGGGAAACAGCTGCAGCTTTCCTCCTGGTGGTTTAGCACAAACAGGACATGTTTGCATCTCCCAGCTTTGGAAAAAGAGTCAAGCTCTGCAGAGTCAGCTATTGGTGTCCAGGGGCCAGATGTATAAAGATGCATTCGCACAGAAAACTAGCATACACCATCCCCCCACACACATAAACAGAACGTGCAGGAAAAAAGTGTAAATCACGCAAACATCAGACCATGCATGCAGTTTTCCAGACGCAGCGTGAATGAATCAAATAAAAATACGACGACAAAAAATTGTATTAAGCCAGTTGCTTTGTCTTATTAAGTTTGGGGTCAAGTGGACATAGTAAGGCTTAATTTGAAATCACTGTTTGAGTGTTGGACTCTTGATTTATTTGGTAAGGAAATTGTTTGTGACCTCTCTTTATAAATCTGGCAAAAAACAAAATCAAAACAAAAACAAACATGTATGCATATGTCTGTCTCTGTGCGCACACGCAGCTCTAGTCACGCTTCTGCACAGTTTTATGCATCTGGCCCCAGGTTGTACAGAAGGACCTGGTGACTCCGAGTGAGTCCCGGGCAGCTGCCCAGGCTGTACAGGCACCCGGCTGAGGGGTAACAGGGCACCAGCCGATAATGCTGCAGCTCTTCCAGGCCAAATGCTGGAGAGCAGCAGTCTGTCACTAGCAACTTCACTCTCTTCTTGTCCGGGCACGTTAGCCGCTGCTGCCCCTTCTCCCCAATAACCTCCCCCTCATGCTCTTCTTCCTCTTCTTCAGCCTCCAGCTCCTCCTCTTCATGGTGGATCTTCCTCAACAAGTTGTTGATGAGGACGGAGCGCCTCAGATAGGCCTCAGGGTCTTCCAGGAACCTCAGCTTCTCCAGGGACAGCTTCAGGATGCAGCTCCGGTCCTCCTGCAGTATCAAGTGCTACAGATGACAGAGGCACGATGATTAGTTTGGTGTAGAAAGACTCAGAACCGTTCATGTAGCATTTCATCCAAAATCTTTACTTGAGTAAAAGTGAAACAGCATCAAAATGTCCTTAAGTATTAATTATGCAGAAAAACACCCTGTGTGTATGAGAAAGAACCTGTTGACAAAGTGAGAGTGAATGTGATTTATTTTGAGACACGAGCGAAATAATGAAATAACAGCATCCAATCATGAAAGCAGCGAGCTACATGAGCAACACAAGAACCGAACCTCAGTCCAAGAGATAAAAAGGCAAAAGAGGCCAATAACAAGAGTTACAAGTCCAGAAGACAGAGGCTTTCATCATGGAGAAAAGACGAGGACAGCAGAGCCCACAAAGGATGGGGGACAGGTGTGATGAGCAGTGAAGCTGGAGGAGTGAACTGGAAACAGGAAGGGAGGAAACGGGCTACAAAATAAAAGTCCAGAACAGGAAGTGGAAAAGGGCCGGATCACGACACTGTAAGAGTTTTACTGTTATTTAAGATGTTAATTTATCGATATTACTGTGCATTAATGTGCATTTAAAATTCACTGCTGTGGCTGCTTGAAGTCCCACTAGTTTTGAGTGCTTTATATACTTTAGGCAAATTCTAGTACTTCATCTATAAGAATGTCAAAAATATATATGTTTGTTGCCTGCAAGTAAAAACCACGTTTACCTGTAAAGTCAACTTTTCGTGGGCTTAGGCATATTACAGCATAACTTTATCAAATTCACCAAATTCAGAGATTTGTGGCTTTCACTGTAGAAGAAGGTTGTCAGATTTAAAAAAAAAAGTGCAGCAAAAAGTACCACATTTCCATCTGAAATGTAGTGTATAAAGGCATAAAGTACCACAAAGGGGTAAATGTGTTTTTGTATTAAACTTCAATTTCTAAGCAATGCAGGCACAAAAAAGCAACAAAACATTTTTATATAATTCTATGACTTAAGCAATTATCACACGAAAAGCAAACAATTTGATGTTGGTTATTTCCCAGTTAATGTCAGTCAATCAGTTATCACAGACACAGATATGGGTTAATAGGGCAGAACTCGTGGTTAAACAGCTGGTTATCATTTGCTGGAGCATCACTGTGACTGACACAACAACACAGAGAGTGGAGCATGTTTACACAGCAAAACTACAGGTTTGGTTCAGGGAAAAATCAGGGTTTGGGTTAAAACAACTTAAAAGAAGAAAACAACACCTGTGTCTGGTCACCCATCCACCTTCTGCCTATGCAGACTTGTATAATTCTCACAGTAGTGACAACTGCTAAACCTCACTGAATGCTGTGACCATAGGTTGAAATCTGTGATCAGAATTTGACTGTTAGTGAACTCGGTCATGAACAAAAGGCTGTCATCTGCATAGAAGCAGAGAAAAAGTGCTGAGTTAAGCAGTGACTGATACCGAAGGACAATAAATAAACAGTCAAATTAATGAAATAGGAAATTCTTGATTAATTCACTGATTTAAGAGTCAGTGAAGTTAGAAAATGGCAAATAAATAAAACCTTGAAACCTTTGGAAATTTCTCAGCAAAGCAAAGACCAATAAAAACAGCAGAGGAATCCAAATGTTCAACAAAGCGCAAAGTAAACGGCTCTGAAGCCTGGAGCTGAATGTCAAAACAAATATGGACAATAACGGGACAAAAAAAAAATGACTCCTACTTTTTGAAAATATCCATGCAGGCCTCCATGTAAATCCTCCTCCTCCGCATATTTCCTCTTGAAGTAAGCAACTTTCGACGTTGTTGAATGGTCTGGTCTCTCTCAGGGGGAAGGGCCTGCTGAAGGTAAGGAAACACAGATCATACTATAAAACCTAACAGATGGAAGGCTGCAGATCATGTTTCATATTAAAAGACCGTTTAACCAAATGTCCTGATGCTTTTATTTTACAATCTTAGGGAACTAAGTTGGTCTTATAACACTGACATTGAGCTGGGAAGAAATCTACGATCTGAGCTTTTTAAAGATTTCATTCCAATCTTTGCATTTTCTGCCATATTAAAAGTGTTACATGTTTTATGTCTGACATTAAATCCATTGAGACTCACAGTCTTGTCCTGAATAATTTAACTTTACTTTGAATATGTTGAAATCTGTTGCTTCAAACCACTGAAATCAACAGGTCAAGTTGATTTCACCAATGGCCTTTTAAAGAGATGTTATACAAAGCTTATTACCAGTTATCATCAGATTTTTAAAGAAAATCACATTATTATGTTCAATGCTGATCAGTTTTTTATTCGTGTCATTTTTAGATTGAAGCAGAGTAATAATTAACTGGGTCAGTGTTTCCAGATTTATTTCCGTGTACAGTGCAGATGAACAGCAGGCGACAGGTGTGATTACCTGCTGCTGACGGTCCACAGCCAGCACTCAGCTCTGACTGAAGTTTAAATCAGTGTGACTGAGCTGATCGGAGCCTCCACATTGCCCTCAGATCTCTACAGGAAGAAACACGGGGAGGAGGAGGAGGAGGAAGAAGAAGCAGGCATAAAACATCTGAGCGTGACAGCAGAAACAACAAACACTGCTGAGAAGTGACGGGACTGTAACGTGTCAGTGCTGCCAAACTCTGATATCCGATCTTTCGTAGGAATTTTCACTTTGGATGTCGGACACCTGAATATGGACACTTGCAAAACTTAACTGTCTACAATTGCACCATTTGAAATTTAAATTCAAACAGCCTGAAAAAATGCTGCTATGAATTGACATAAGGCTTTAATAATAAGAGCTGATGTAACAGCCATGCAATCACCAGAATAACATGTGCATGTGTGCACCAAGAGCAGGAACACAGGAATAAAAGCAAGAAGGACATAAGGAAAAGTACATTTATTTCACTGTTTTCTATTAAAATATTTAATAAGACTGCTTCTCCTCCCAACTTTATTATTATTATTTTTTCTATGCTGGTACATGATGTTGTGTTTGTCGCCTTTGCTAAATAAAACCTGAGACACATTTTCTTCTTTAAACTGAAGAAAAGGCAAAAAGATGAGAGG
This sequence comes from Channa argus, assembly GCF_033026475.1. Classification (NCBI taxonomy): domain Eukaryota; kingdom Metazoa; phylum Chordata; class Actinopteri; order Anabantiformes; family Channidae; genus Channa; species Channa argus. The sequence continues at coordinate 22,130,234 of NC_090212.1, read as the reverse complement.
TGTTATTGAGTATGTGTTTCTTTATGTGAAATGCCATAAATCAATCATAAAAGCACAGTGGGAAGATTCATCAAAACATTCAAACATTCACACTGACTCCGCTGAAGCCGCCGCAGTGACTCACTCATTTTTTAACATCCAACTGCAGCCCGGCTGTTTCATCTGTGGGAGAATCAAAATGGATGAGTGTGAGCAGAGAGAGGCAGGGAGAGGGTGCGTGGGAAGTGTGTGTGTGTGTGTGTGTGCGCAACACTTGCCATATCTTCTTTTTCATCATTAAAGCAGGAGCATGTGTACAGCAGGTCATGGCTTCTCAATTTTCTCTGTTTTAGTTTACTGAGGTGAAATGTGCAGACGATGTGGATTTTAAGTGGCTAAACTAGAGAAATCTTGAAGTATGAGATGTTTGGTTGACACATAACCTTCCAAATATTTGCTTTTTAAGAGCTTTTTTACTTTAAGCAGTAGGAGTTTGATCCGCCCACTAAAACTTATTTTTTTTAAGTAATTGTCTGGCAAACAATAAGTGGACGATATGTTTTCAATCAATTTACAAAGTCGCTTTCTGTCTTGTTTGTATATTTGTATGAAGATTTGGACACTTTTTTCTTTTAGGTACAAATCACGAGTAAACGTGTTTAACGAACTGAAAGATGCGTTTCAGATAATTGAACGTGTTACTGAGCAACACTTTACCCTACAATATGATGTCTTTACTCACAATTATCATGTTTGAGTAGATTTTCCTATGATGCTTTTGTGGGTTGAATGCATTTCTTCACTGTCTGTGAAGCACTTTGCATGAGTAACTACTTTGAAATGTAAAAGTGTCGCTATGAGAGCTCCTCACCTTTAATTGATTTAATCCAGCAGCAGCGGCAGCGGTATCAGCAGCAGTAGTAGCGCAGTAAATCCTCCCTCACCGATAATGTCCTCCGCTCGTTAGCGCGAAGTCCCGCGTCCTCACACCGACTGAGCGGCGCTACAGCTCGGCCTGAAGTGCGTCTCTCCCTCGGTCGCAGCTCCAGCTCCTGACACTCTCGCTGCTCCCCAACTTCCGAGAAATATCTCGTTCACAGCAACAAGACACAACCCCGCTCCGCAACTTCCGCGCCCTGATTGGTCCTCACGGAGGCAGATGTTTCCTGTTGCTAGGAGACTCGGTAAGCGCGGTGGTGACGCTGCAGCATCTGTCCCCATTATGTCCGCACACACGTTGCGTGTTTCCTGTCGCTTTACCAAGACGGAGTGTTGTAATCTTTGTGTCTCTGTGTTGTGTTAGTTGAGTTATCAGCAAAGTTTTAGGAGTTTTGTCATCATTTTGTTTTCACGTCTTTGTTATTGTTTGGATTTCTTTTCAGGGACTTTTGTGATAGTTGTGAATTACATTACAAGTCATTTAGATGTTTTTAACGTTTCCATCTTTGTGGCCATTTCTCATCTGTCTTTAGTTGTTCAGGTTGCAGCTCAAACAGTCCTGTCCCTGCAAAAGTGACTCACCAAGAGCAGTTTGTTAATAAAGTCATCTTTTTGGAAAGTAATGTAAATTAACTCGATCAAAGAATTACATTGGTTTAAAGTATAACAACACTCCTCCACAGGTGCTCTCATGCTGAAATACCCTCTTTCAAATGTATAAAGGGGCCAAAACTTTAGGACCACCTCTCAGTATTATGCACTGCAGTACGACTCCACTATGACCTCTGTAATAAACACACAGTACAATTATCACCTTTCTAACAGTTTTAACTTAAAACTATGGACCTTGTAAAAGTAGACAGAGCTGCTGTATTGGGTTGCAGTATATTGTATAGGTGTACCTAATAAAGTGGCCAGTGGCTGTAAATATTCATGGAATACATCACAAAAACATAAAAAAGTTTATAAGTTTGCTTTCACTTGAAATTTCAATAAAAATTAAATACGTGGTATTTTATAGTGATTTGTAAATTTTTTCTACATATTTGTTTGTCCTTTCAGTTCAGGGTCACCACAGCACATCATTGTCCGCATGTTGATTTGGGACAGTGATTCGTTAATATTTCTATCAAATAATGACTTATTTTTCAAATGAACAGTAGGCAGGTTTGGCTCAGTATAAGACTAAAAACTGAGATTTTGTTTCAAAGTAAAGCAAAGCATAAGGTTTAATTAAGCATCAATAACCAGCAACATACAGGAAACACACTGCATATCCCCGTTTGTTCCAACAGCAGAACACTTCCCTGCTCCGTAAATCATTGCTTCTCTTTGTCTTGCTGAAGATGTTAACTATGGTCTCAGAATTCAAGACATCTTAAATGAAATGTGAAGGAGAGGACCCCCCCCCCAAAAAAAACAAAACACAGATGGCTGACAGACATTCCCACAGTAGGAATGTTCTGGGTTTTATTGCCAATGACAAAAACTGGGTACAAAAAGTGGTTTGTTGGTGCTGTGGGGGGCTCAGCATGCACACCCCAGGCCAGGGCTGCAGGACATTATACACAAGGTCTATATTTTCATGTAATCTAGTTTAGTCTCTCTTGTTTAAAGCAGGATTATGGTGAAGGTGTAGACTTCATTGACTGCAGCCCTAGTCTAGGCCTAGAATTTAGGATTTTAGGAAGCATGACCCCCCCCCCCCCCCCCCCCCCCCCCCCCCCCCCAAATGCATGCAGTCCTACAGCAGCATTCACAGGAAACAACAAGAAGGCTTCATGCTAATTTGGAATCATCTTTTTGTCGCAGTGGATATGTTTCATTTCAAAATGTTACAGGCACTTCATCAAAGTCATACAACTGTTTTACAATCTGCAGCACAACCTGATTGTCTCACATCCATAATACAACCCGGGGGGTCTCAAACAGAGCATGCAGATGTGTAACTACTATAGACATTCTGTGAAATATTTAAGAACATTAATCATTTACTATGTTAAAAAACTATAGAATACATATAATAGATTCTGTACAATAACTTGACATGCATATAATATACCAGTGTTTGCAGTAAATACAGTTCCTGTCGCTAATCACACTTCACACCTGCAGAGCAGAAGCAAATTCATCTCTGAATTGAGCCGTCTCTGGTAAAAGCTTCCCTGAATAAGAATCATAAAATAGCAAATCATGAAGTGATAATGTTCTAGTGAATCATTTGTTTACAGTGTTTTTAACAAGCACCTGTACGTAAAGTTCATCTGTGACCATATCGTGAACATCAAAAGTGTCAGAGTTATGAGAAGGTGGATGTTTCTTTATGGTTTGAAATGTGTAATGACCCTAAAAGTCAGCACAGGCGCTGACATTCAGTTTTTGGACTTGCAGCTATGGATGTGGCACAGTGCTCGTTTGTACGGGTAATTGTTTTATTAATCTTCTATAATACGTGTCTGCACAACGCAGACGTATCATAACTTCTCTGTTACACGTGTTTTATCAACTCCCAATCATGTGAGGCTACATTTGGAAAGTGAGTCTCCCTTAAAGCAACTTGTGGATTTGTAGAGTTAGAGTTGACATGGTCCATGTACAGAGATAGATACTTTATTCATGCCAAAGGGAAATTCACATTAGTTGTTAGTTAACACAAAGGTGTCATGAATTGTATTGGGGAGACAAGGGAGGACAAGGAGCCCGACTTTGTCAGTTAAGAGTTCAGTGACCTTTAACATTTTAACTGTTTACAGCTCAAACCTAATAACTTAAACTTAATAACAAAATTCCTTCTTTTCCGTCTTTGGTCTCTACCAACTCCCGAGGGACATTCCTAGTTCTTCAGCTGCTGAATGCTCCACAATGTTCATCGCCTGGTTTTAACTGTGTTTGCAGTTAAAACCAGGGCAGGTAGCAGGTAGTGGACAGTGGCTTTTTTGGAGATTTGTTTTCTGAAAATGATGCTGTGAGAGCAGTGAGACTGAACCTAAGCAGCAAAGTTGGTCAGGACATGAAACAATGAGTCACTCCTCACTGAGGGGAGCTGCACATTCAAGCTGCAGGAAGAACATAAGTATTGGTTTGGAAGATGGCTGGCTGGCTTTCTTTTACCCTGACTTTACATCTTAAGCTCCATCTTCTGCCAACTTCTACAACTTTCTGCTAATATCAACAACTTTTTGCAAAGGTCTACAACCAGGTCCTCCTGTCTTCATCAAAGACCTACAATCAAAGACGGACTCCACCAATTGGATGGGCCCCTTCAGGCTCCAGTCTGCAAACACCTGAATCTCCAACTGATCTGCTGGGAGTTGCATTCATGTCTATGGAAGTGGACATTAAGGTTATTAAATACCGAAAAACAAAACCTCTGCCTATGTGAGTGTGTTGGAGGTGTGCGTTTGACTAAATTGACCCTTTCAGTAAAAAGGAAACGTGAACTTGAGCATCAGACCTAACCTGGTTTGCCACAGTAATTCTAATTTTTAAACCCAAGAAAAATTTCTGAGTAATTTCTTCCTTCCATTCACAGTTTCGATCCGAAGACACTTTTTCGGTCACCTGCCGGAGGAAAACAAACACGTCTGCTCCTAGTGTGTGAACCCTGGAGACTTTTGAAGCTGCAGTCTGTCTACACAAGCAGATATAATCCTCACCCATCCCCCAGGCTGAACCGCTGCCTTATGTTTCAATGGTGCTCAGACGGGAAGAGGAAGAGCATTAGCAGCAGCATTACTGTCATCACACTGTACAATTCCATAGCAGTAACTACCAATTAGCATAGAGAGAATGTGTGTGTGGGGAGGAGGTAACACACACTTCCAGGATAATTCATGCATGTTGTTAACAGCTCCAGTGAGATATTTAAAGCTGCTTTTCAGCTCAGCGATGATGGATGTTGAAATGAGCTTTGCCCTGTGAAGGAGACCGAGCCAAAGCCAAATAACATCATTGAGTGCGGATGATGCAAAGGAGGGAAGGAGCTCTCATCCCAACGGGGTTAAGAGTCTCCAGCTGCTGGTCTTCCTGCCTGTAGTAGCACAAGCTGTCAAGAGGATATGAATGAATATGAACAAGACGCCTTCCGCCTGCACTTGAATCATAAAATATCATTACTTCCACTCTAATGATGGTTTCTTTACGCTGTATTCCTGTGACATGTGACCCGACCCATGACATCAACCTCAGTGCTCTTGACCCTTATTCACATTATCACAGATACAAAGCTGCTGCGTACGCCCCACTTTCCTGAGCATTTTTGAATTACAGATATCCAGCCCTCTAGCTAAATCATGGATTTGTTAGAGACAACTGAACTGCATTACAACATGACACCCATTTCTATTATTCTTATTATTATTAGTGGTGCAAAAGAAAAAACTATAAAGTGCTATACTTTATAGTTTTACACTTTACAGTAGTAACAGGGTAATGTTTTGAGAATATCCAAGTAATATAGAGAAAATATCTGGTTAACGAGGGGTAATATCTGTAAACCTGTTAGTAGTTACAAAGCAAAACTTTGCATCTTCCACACTGACTGAAAACCAAGGATGGATTACTGAGCGAGCTGATCAGCTAGAGTGCGAACATGTCCTGGTTGAAAGTCACAAAGCGCAGTGAAAAAAACGCAAAGCCACCAGAAGCCATGCAGAAGGATCCCACTGACACAAAAAAGAGGAAAAAACTAAGGCTACGCAGACAAAAAGAGGCAACAATGACTTGATGGCCTCAATTGTTTTGGACAAGTGAGAGTTAGCATGGATAGACTGATATACTGTTAAGGGCTTCAGCCCTGGATAAATGTATGAATCTGTTATGTCTCTGTCATGTGCACTACATGATGTTTGATTTGTACTGTGCACTTTGTTACTGATAAAGTGATGCACTAGTTTATCTGATTAGATCATATAAAGCTGCTATTATCAGGTTTCTTATTTCTCCCACAGTTGGATTGTTTCCACGAGAATGTTACAATAATATTTTCAACACACACGTCTGATTCGCACTTCCTTTCTAAAACAGCATTTCACAAAAAAAAAAAAAAAAAACGTAACAGAGAAGGTTCATTCTGAGCTCCTGTTTGAGGTGAAATGATGTTTATGTAACAAACCAATATGTGAAGTAATAGGATGCAATTTTTCTCAGCCTCAACAAAGTCTCTTATTTTGATCAACCATCAGCCACAGAACAGAAGCAGATGTGTTTTTCATGATGACACAGAACCAGGCTTGATATTTTCCCACGGACGGATGTAACAACTGAGTATTGTGCTGAATCGATCGACTATGTGCATCGGACCACCTTCCTAACCCTTAAATATGATCCCTTGTCCCTTAAAATAAGAACTAAATCTTGTCCATGAGGCAGCGTTAACCCTCTAGCAAGACGTGCCAGCGGCAGACCTGCTGTCCTCGACTCTCCTTCATGTCCTGCCAGTGGAGCTGCTCCTCCTCCCCGCTGCTGTTCTGACCCAGAGCGATCCAGCCCACCATCTCCTTGCGCTTCATGCTGCGGCGGTTGTAGATGGAGATCAGCAGCGTGACATCTGACAGCTGGAAAAGCGCCACCTGGAAGACAAAGGTCTCCTTGTAGACGGGGTTGGGTTGCCCACGACGCACTGATGTCTTACACCGAGAGATCTCCTGGCCGACCGAGTTCAGCAGAGTCAGCCGACCGTAAGTGTCTGGAGCATAAGAGACGTGAGAGGAAAAGACAAAGGTGCCATGTGTTAGTTATCTGTGGGTCCACTCATGTCAGAGCAGCTTTAAACTATCATATATTAGTACAAGTATCTGGCTGAAAACACTTAAGTTGTTCAGGCTACATTATGACGAATGTTCAGTGTTTCCGTCTTTCATTGCAGACCTGGGGCTCTGTTGATGGCCAGGTTCCTGAAGTGGCTGCCTTTGATGAGCTCCACAGATATGCGACCAGTTGTGGCGTTGTAGGAGAGACCCACCAGCAGCTCGGGGACGCCGCCGTGGGTCAGAGACTGGGTGGACGAGGCACTGTCGCTCTGAGACACAGCGGACAGACTGAGCTGGGAGTCCACGCTCTGAGAAAACACAGACAGGGAGCAGCTTGTGTATTATAACTATATCTTTATGTGAATTATTGTATTGAAAGGTGAGTTCATATTGAGCTAAATTGGTCGGGGCCAGTGTGGCTCAGGAGGTAGAGCAATTGTCCACTGAAATTCCTAACTCTCCCTGGGACATATCAAAGGGTCCCTTTGAGAGAGACACTGAACCACACAATAGTTGCTCAACGTTGTAACTTAACGTGTTTTATTAAAGAAATGTAGTTGTGTTTATTCACCATTTTCTTTGTCTGACACAAACTCACCTTGAGGTTACTTCGAGGCTCCAGTACCAGCGTCGTCTCCATCGTGCCCCCGTCCGGGTTGAGCCCTCCGAGACGCAGCACTTTCTCGCCCATCATGCGCTCACGGGACATTCTGCCCCCGAGCGCATACAACCTGAACCTGATTGCCGACACCTGCAGGTCGGACGGCTCCAGGCGGGAAAAGCGAAACGTCTCGTTGAAATGTGGAAGTGAACCTTTCTGCACCGCTGTCTTGTGGCGTTGTTTCTTGGCGGGCAGCAGGACCATGTGGACCTGCCAGGAGTCCATCCCGCTGCGAGCCTTGTCGGGGATGTCCCGAGCCGCAATCACAGAAACCAGCACCTTCTCATTGTCGGGGTGGTATTCCAGAGAGAGCACCAGGTCCCCACATTTAGAGATCGGGGTTCGAGGGGAAGAGGTGGCAGGTTGTGACGAGACCTCATCGTCAGGGGGCTTTTCTTGCTGAGGAGGTAGAGAGAAAAAGTCAAGCTAAATTACTTCAAATTGAAGTAGTAACGCTTATGTTGTTTATGGTCTTTAGAAACACATGCGTTATCTTATATATAGAAGGTGGTTGTGTCGCGGTTTCCCCCAACCAATGAGCCAATTGGCAACAAGGGTGTGTGCACCAGGGTGACGTGGAATTTCAAAGAATGACTGGGATGCACTGCTTTTTCCCATTAACAATCTTTACGCTGTGACTGGCTGTAGCTTCATACTTAATAACATGTATAGGAGGGGAATTGATCTTCTCAGCTAGAAGGACGTATACTGGTCTACTAGTTGTGTGGTTGATTTTACTTTTATCAGTATATTGTTTCCTTTGTTCAAATATGTTAATTAGAATTTTTGTGCCTTGGGGCTGCTTTGTGGCGCAAGAGCTATTTTCAAACTGAAATTGAAATATATCATTACTTTGATACATTAAGATACAAGATATATTATCATCATCACAGCGTATCGAGTTGTTGTGCTGTCTAACTCTGCTGTGTTTGAGTCCCAGGTGTATTTTGTTTATGAAGTAATTTTAGATCAACTTCCCTCATATTTCTGCAAACTTATTTCACAGATTTCATCTTCTAATTCAAACTTTAGACCACAGAACACAGCGTACAGAAGTATTTTCTACTGCGGCCAGTTGGAAGAGTTTACACAGGACTTAGATGAACAAACTTGGTATCTAAGATTGGCTACAAGGCGATCGAGGTGCAGATGCCATCTGCTGTCTCTTAGACAATAAGTCAAGCATGAGATTCTACCAGGTTAAATACCTCATAGTACACCTGAGAATGAAACACAAGGAGCTGATACTTTATTAAAACTCTAAACTCTCACCCAAAGACCCCATAAATGGAACATGAGTGCTTCTTGCAGCTTCTTGCACAAACCCCAGTGTGCATCTGCAAAACTCCACAATTCTGAAAAAGGCACCAGGTTCACGTATCCAGAACGTATCTCTTGCTGTTTGCAGCCACACCAACCATGCATGGCTCGAACACTGACGTTATGTTACACAGAAGTATTTGAGCAGTACAAAAAGTGATTTATGTAGAACAGAGGAGCTCAATGAAAAGTTGTAATTATTCATGAAAATTCTCCATTTTCATACTGATCACAGACTTTGCTTTTGATGTAACATTAAACACCGAGACAATGGACTGAGGATCACATCATGACAAATGGAGCCTGCTAACATGAATATCTGTACTGCATGTGCTGAGTACATTAACACATTGCACACTGATTGTTGTGGACAGCTCAGGCGTTAAGTGACTCTGGATTGGAAAGACATCAAAGGTACAGGTGACAAAAGATTTAAGGAAAGATCTTCAAAGACACTGATGACACCTTTACTTATTTGTCTTTCTAACATCTGAATGATACCAACCAGTCCGTCTCACACGTCTTGCCCTCACACCAGCTTTGCTGCTGCATCTATTTATAACTGAACACACAAACAGCAGATACACGAATAGAAAGGAACAGAACGTGGGCATTTATTCCTTCTGGCCCACTAGAGTGTCCACTTTTGCCTCGCTCATGCTGTGGGGATGACCAGGGAGCAGTTAGGATTCGGTCACTGCACTAGAATCAATACCAATTACATCTGATTCTTGACAATTGGAGATAAACTAAACTAATCAGAAACAGGTACATTTATTTTTCTTCTCCAGCTTTTTCAAAACTTTTATCAAGAAAAATACATTTTGTGGTTATTATAAATAAGATAAAGATGTCAATTTATGTGTTTTCCACATTTTACAGTTTTAAAGAAAGATTTAATTATAGGTGGCTCATTTTAAAAGACTGTCTTTTCGGTTTTTCTTAATGCAGGCATATTTATCACAGACACTGAGCAGTAATCCTGTCAAAAAGTAGAAAAAGAACCAGCTCCTCCTCCTCCTCCTCCACCTCTTTGCTTTGCAGCCAACTTCAGCCTCATGTACAGTCAGCAAACACAACACCAATTGTTTCGAGTGTTGACAGAACAGGGCAGAGTGTCAGCGTCGACATGGCAACCACGGAGGCGATAAGATAATCACGGAGCTGCTGCTGGTGTCTATTGAACGTGCAGGTCAAGAGGTTAACGCATGAAGAAGAGGAAAACACAAAGACAGACGCTGCCCTGATAACTCGGACAATAGCATCTGACGTTCTTCTATCTAGGTGCACAGCCAGCAGGCATCACTTTCAGGATCCCAGGTTGTAGTAGTTGTAGGAAAATCTGCTTCGTTAGTGGGTTTGTGTCATGGGAACTGTTTCGGTTTTAGGAATCGCTGTGGTTTAGTATAAAAGCTTGAAGGTGAAAACAGCTGTTCCAGTGACTGGCATGTCTACACCTGAAGACTTTCAGCCAGACTTCTGAAAGGCAGCTGTCACACAACACAGTCCAGTTCTCATGTGTAATTATTATTAATGCTAATAAATGTGACCTGAAGTGTATTTTTATTCTTCAGAAGTATTTTCCCTGTATTGTGTATTCGCACAGAGAGAGTCAAAGCACCTTTCATTGCTAGTGGAGAGGTGGCTTTGTGCGTGAGTATCACCAGCAGGAGCAGGGCCTCACTACAGAGAAGTGGAAAAAGGTCCAGCTAAATGCTAATATGCTCTGACACAGTTCAGCTCCAGCCAGGTGAGAACCAATCCAGCAGAAACCAAAGGACGGAGTCACTTTACTTCCTGACTTGGAAAAATGATAAACTAGTCCGTGTAGGAGTTCTAGATGCTTCCTGATTATCAACCCCGTGTGTTTACCACATTGGGTCATGAAATTAGGGGGACAAAAACAAACCACTATTGCCACTATTGGTGGGTGTGTAGCGATGGCAGATACAGTCAGAGCACAGCGTGAATATATGTTGCTCAGCGCTGCACATTCCCACAACCAGAGCTTCGTTAGCACCCAGCTACTGTCAAATACTTTCTGTCCATACGTGTGAAAGCGCCGCGATCCTGAGCCTGGTCACCCCAACAGTTTGCCAGTTTTTACAAAATGGTGAGACCCCCAGGATCCTGCCTTGAACCATGTACTCTACACTGCAGCAGGGCTCCAGTAAACATAGTGGAGGTAACATTCTTATTAGCAGCATTAACTGTGCGGTTATATAACCGTATAAATAAATTGCTACAACACGGCTCTCAGGTTTTCTGCTGCTCCACTGATCCAACCTCATTTGTTATTTATGAAGTGTTTCTAGATATCTGATGTGTGTCTGTGTGTGTGTGTGGGAGGTGTTTACTGCACAGATTGCTCCCAATTTCAAAGTGTGATTTGGCGACTGAAAGGTTGTTAGATTCTACATCCCTGCTCTCCTACACAAACACACACACATCCACAAAAGGCCAGCTTCACATAGAAATACACACAAATACATTGGAATCCACGTTAAGTAGATATATTTATGTATGTATAGTTCATTTACACACACACACATACACAATTCATGGGCTTCTGTTTATCAGCAGCATGGTGGAGCGATAAAGAAATATCAACTATTTATATGAAACCTCAAGGCCTCAGAGAGCTGTGCCTGGTTTGTTTCTTCCCCATATGAACCTGAGATGGTAACATGGCAGTGAATCCTCTCACTGCTGAGTGATAATGATGATACCTCTGCCAAGAATGATGGGCAACAACAGGGCTGCAGTCAGCTCACTGACCCCTTTAAGTAACCCCTGCTGTGTTTATTTCTTTCCTTTGATTTGTGGGGGATTTTTAGGAGCAGAAAAGTGTGAAATGTTCTCACAGGGCTCGTATGTGGACATTGTTTTAATGAAACTCTTCCAGATTGTACCAAAATAAAAGCGCCCCACATCAACCAGCACTAGCACCACACTCAGTGGTGCAAATGTACTTAGTTACTCTCCACCACTGAACAGACTACGACTCCATTTTCATGAGCCTGTCTCTAGATTTATTTAACAGCTTTTATTTAGGGTCACAACTAACAACCAATTATTTTTGTCTTGTCTAAGAGGTAGAGAACAGCAATACATTCAATTAAAAAGAAAAGAAAAGGAAAAGGTCCAGGGTTTAATCAGGGTTCTTTCACAAAAGATGAAATGTGAGAAAATAAAATTTCCAAAAATTGGTCTGGATGCACCGTTCTCAGATTCCCTCATTTCGCACCGTGATTGATGATTTTTACTTCTAACTTTACAGTGTGGTATTTTTACTTTCATTGCAATAACATCTGATTATATCAAACCTTCGGCGTGAGTCCGATTTTATTGATGAACGTTTTATTTCTAGCTATAAGCTGAATTTTACCTTTATAGCATTGCAGCTATTGCAGTACATATTTGAGTCGTCATCAGATGATCAAACCTATTGAAACCCCACAGTTTGACAGAGCATTTCAGACTGTCTGTAAACTGTAAATCAGAAATACTTAAATATCAGTAGCATGTTGGACTGTAGTACCTCAGGGCTCCAAGTAGAGGAGGTGTCCGTGCCGTCATTTTTGGCTTGATCCACGGCCTTCTCTGTATCTTCGCTGCCGTCTGCTGCCTGTCGGTTCATACTGGGCGTGGGACTGTCCCTGGCGCTCGATGCCTTAGCCACCGCGGGTTCATCCAGAGAGAGTACAGATGCCCTCTCATTCTCCTCTACCGCTGCAGAAAGCGGGTCCTGGAAACCCTGCTGGCTCTGAGCCTCCATTTCTGCAGAGGGAAGGCAGCAAGTTAAGAAAGTCAGCATCACACGCTGTCCTAGCTACTGTTAAATCTGTGGCCGTAAGGACAATGTGTTGGTGGGCAGGGGTTTACTCTTGTCCTTCTCAGTTTTCAAAATCCTATTTTTGTCCTCACTCGCTTTTATAGTTTCTGTGTGATTTGTTCTATAAAAGACCACAAATCAACCACAATAAAGGAAAAGTCTAGAGTTAATTAAAATGCAACATACAAGCTTCCCTACTGTTTAGGTAGAGTTATTGTAGCATGAGTCTGCAGACACTAATATCCACTGCACAGGTCAAAAGATTGAAAACCCTTCTACTGCATCTACTTTGCATTTTTATTTATGATCTACAAATATGTTAAAACTGATTATAAGGAGCCATAAAACACAGTTTGAAGTAAAGATAAAACTAAAACACTGTGTTTACAGATCAGTTTGAAAATGGTAGTTTAAATCAATCAGCACTAACCTACCTTTTTTACACTACTCCACTACTCACACTAATCCCACTACATCTAATTAAGGATATGTCTCATAAGAGGTTACAAGTGGCACTGGGTTGACTTTGGTTTGCATTCTCTCCAACTTAACAACACATTATGAATATCAACGGATATCAATGCCAACTGTGGACATGTACAGTTTTTTTGTCTAATGACAACTGGATGATGCTGGATACACAAAAAGCTAACCTGCTGGAACAGGGCTGCCCCCCCCACCACCAGATTTAGTCTCAGAGATGTAGAAGACATTTTGTTAGGGGCTGCTTTGTGTTAACAGAGTTATTTATTGAGTAAACTATGGCTCTTTCCTGAGACACAAACACTCTGAGAACAGGCTGTGCCTGAGAACAATCAATAGAAATTATGTCCAATTCATCATCATTAAGGTCGCTCTGACTGTCGTATCAAAGTGTTCACCATGGCAATGGGTTGAGGTGACTCACTAGCCTGTGTGTGTTACTCTGGTCATGTGGGTTATGTCACTGCACATGTTGGTAAAAATGGAAAATAAATACCAGATGAGACAAACTGACCCCATCCAAACAATGTCACCACCCACCAACAACCAGCTGCCACTTGTCTTTGGCCACTTTTTTTCTGCAGAAACACCTTTTGAGGTGATACAGTGAATTTAGTGACAAACTTAATTATTTTTAACATATAACAGTAACTAACATGCTCATTTGTTTGTAGTTATACTTGTGTTCACTTTATGGATTTAAATTCAATTTTCAAAAATGTTTTAACGCCATTTTTGGTCTTGATTTGGACCCAAGGGAAGTTTCTAGTACTTTCTAGTTGTAGTTCAGCCGCTGAATGCTCCAATCAGTTCACCAGCTAGTCTCTAAATGTGTGTGTATGGTGTAAGTATAAAGCTCTGTAAAATGATCAGGAGCTGCAGATTATGTTTATAATCATTTATGTAAATGTGTGAGAATGTGACAGAGCTGCATGGCTCAGTCATAATCCAGATTACTGTATATTTTGCTGCATGTTAGGATTAATATTAAGCACCATTTTTTTAGGAAGAAAATTTCAGGCACCACATCAGTTAAACCTTTCGCAATTAATGCTTAACATTTAATAACAGAAAAATCCTGAATATGATGCAAAACTGCTCCAGTTCTTTTCCAAAAAACACCCTTTTCCATCTCCTTTATAAATACTCCCAGATTCTATAGGTCTTCCATGGAAATATCAAGTTTTAACAGTTATTTCTTTATTGTAAAGTTTGCGGGAAATACCAGCTGTAAAATATGGGACCTGTAAATTAAGGGATTTGTCTACAACAGACACATCACTAACAATGCTGTAAAGAGTTACATGAGAGATGGAAACCTTCACAGTCTGATGGCTCAGTGCTGCCCTCCTCCTGGTCTGACAGTCGGGTGAATTTGTGACGCCGACCCAATGCCAGCTGTGTGTGATGGGACTGCTGTTCACCCCCCTTTGCAGCTGCTGTGCGGAAACTTTGCGAACGCGATACAGAGATTTCAAACTGTTTCAGGACCTCGTCTTCACTGTTAGAGGAGCTGCTGCCACTGTCGTCATCTTCACCGTAACTATTCACTAGAATGAGACAAACACAGGAAAACAGAAGGTTTGACACACAGGAAAAGCTGGGAGAGATTAGGAGTAAACAAGGAAAAATGAGGACAGGAGAGGAGAGGAAATGAATAAATGTAAAAACTGTAGAACTTTAAAAAGACACAATCACTGCCTGATTTGTGACTCCATAACACTTTTAATTACAGATTGGGATTCATTGTTTGAAATGTATTTTTCTCTAGTGTGCAACAACAAGCAAGCGAATTACAGCTATGAGAACTAAGTGAAATGAATAGATAACAAAACAGAAATGTGGGTTATATTAAATATACTATATAATAGATAAACAAATAACAGGAGCTTCATGGGAGCTTAACATCATGGACAGAGGGGAAATGGATACTATGCTGAAATTATCAAGACTTCCTCGTGTGAGTTTGGCAGTGTCTAATTAAGATACTTATTGCCAATCAGAAAGAGGGGCCAATAGAACCTGCTCACAGGTACAGTATCAGCAGACTGAAATTATTGTGCCTTTATGAAATGTAAATGCTCCTAAAATAAGCAAAGTGCGAACACTTTCTCTTTCTGTCTCACAGCCTGATTGTTAGTGTTACCTCAGAGGTGGGTCACTCCACTCACATCATAATTTGACCATAATTGTATAGCACCAGCTGAATGAGTTGATGTAGTGGTGGAGTGATTACACCCCCCCTTCCCACAGACACATACACACACTTCTGTAAAGTGCAGGTAACCACCTCTACCTGAGCAATTGTCATGGTTACCTAAAGAGCAGGAAGCTGTTCTCTGAGTGGGCGAGCAATGTCTGATTGGTCTGTTAAATTGTTTTCTAAAGCTATTCACAGAGCAAAGAAATGTGGCTCAATGATTATGTGCAGCTGCAATGCACACGCACAGACACACACACACAAGCACGCACGCACACACGCACATGTTGCTGGTTGTAGCTTCTGAACTTTGAGTGTTTGAAGCTTTTCTGTGTGAGACTTTTTAAGATATGAAACCATCTCCTAGAATTAGTGAAACTAGCAGGCACATTTCACAAAATTACAACATTTTGTAAAGAAAAGAAGCAAGTAAACACTCAGCGGATTAATCCCTAAGTTTTTAAAAAGCAATACAAACCCATGCAGAGCTGAGGAAGAATACTTTGACTACTAATCAAAAAACACACAGCCAACACACACAACACCAATGATCAACTGAACTGTGTGTTCAGTTTCAACAACATAACCAGTGAGATGTGTCTGCAGCAACTCACTGAAAAAGTCAGATTGTGATAAAGACACAATGTAGCGGTGGTTATTAAATGTAGCAGTAAAGTAATATGTATGTTAAATCCATATTTTAAAGGTTGAATTTGAGCAAATGTAATAAAGCAAACAGCTGTCACCTGCTGAATAACATAAAGCCCCTTTCAAAACCATTTGGGTAACAGAAAAATGAGGAGTCACCTTCCTAAAACAAGAAAATGAGTTTGTACTTTGTCCAAAATACACTATACTGTTATAACTGTTACAACAGTTTTCAATTAGGCCTATGTCACATTCAAACATTTCCCATATAATCTGACAGTATTTGTGGTTGAAAACACATTTGGTTAGAGCCCCTACCTCAACAGGCGAAGCTCTAGAAGATTTAAAATTATGAATGCTGTGGAGAGTCTCCAAACAGGATGTGCTGTTTGTTCAGGAAAGTCACTGAAAATACCAGAGACTCCACCTGCTGCAGGTGAAGAACCAACAAACCAGCCCAGTGTTTGCTTAGTGTTGTTCTCACTTTCCACCTGGATTCATCCTGCTGGTGGGAATCTGATGGTGAGTACTTTTTTAACCTCAGTGGACCAGTGCACACTCTAGTTATTTTATTTAACTGGGATAAAAAGACCACTGCAGAGTTTAGGCACTGATCTGAAACGACTCACACATGTTTAGCCAGAAGAGAATGAGTGGCAGGATTCACCCTCTCCAGCCCACACAGAGGAAACTCTCACTATTTTAGTAGAATTATTGCCAATGTTTTGCACAGGGTAAAACTGACTAAAAGACATCTTGAAAAAGAAATAAAAACAGAAAAATAAGCAGAAACACTGCTATGTCCCTTTGATGTAGCATTTAGTTAAACTTAAGTAACCTTTGCTTTGGGTGTTTGCATTGTTTGTCAAGTGGGAGGAACGAGAGTTTAACTAGATGACAAAAGGACAGTAAAGAATTAGAAGCTTCAACGTGAGTCTCGTTCTCTCTTTTTCTCTCTTTGCTGAATTCTTCTTCAGTGTTCCGTTGTTAAATACTTTGAACTGTGAGCTGCTGCAGTGCTTTGTGGCAGTCTGTGGCTGACTCACTCAACTCTGTCATACGCACAAAGTCGCCCACAGGAACCACTGTACTGTACAAATACAAGCTCGCCCACGTTCTCCGTGCATTGCTGAGGGGATTAATAGGACTCATAATGCATTCAAGAAGCATAAACTCTCTTTTCAGGTTAAATTGATGAACCTTGACTTGAAATCCCAAAAATGCTCACTTGAAGAAATTTAAAACACAAAGACTTGCGAAGACTCACTGAATTTCAGTGAAAAGCGTTTGAAAAATAGTTTTATTGTCAATTTATGTGAGAGAAATAAGAAGATTAATATACTGTACTGTAATAAATTAAACTTGAGGCGAGCTTGGTCTTTTACCGCAGGAACTTTAAAGCAAACATGAGAAGTTAAAGCTCAACAATTAGAGGCACAACTCAGACGTCCCAACAGGGAAACTGAGTAGACAGAAGTAGACGGAAGCTCCTTTGCCCTGAAAGCAGCCAATTGTAAACCTCCCTTTGGAGATGTCCCACACACATCCAACTGTGAGGACATTGACAACATGCTGAGGGGTTTAGATACCTGATCTGGCAACACTTTAGGATTCCACCACGAGGAGCTCAGGGAGAAGGCTGTACGAGTTTCCTTGGTGTGACCGTATAGACAAGGTGAATGGAAAAGTCATCCAGAAACTATTCAACGCTCAAAGCTACCTAGTCAAGTGTCATGATGGGGAAACCTGTAAGGTTTTTCATGACTCCTATACGTCATCACAACCAAATGGGGAATCTCAGTTTGTTTCAGAATTCATATGACCACTGCAGATCTCTCTTTCAACAGTTCATTACTTACCGAGCCCCTGGCGGATTCCCAGGCGTCCTTTCTTCCGGTGGCCATGTTGCTCCAGGCAGGGGAGTCCACCAACACGTGAAAAACACAGCTTTTTGTTGATGAAGAGGAAGAGGACGGCCAGTGCCACAATGAAGACGCCCACCGCTGACAGGAAGCCGATGGCCTCTGGGGTGACTGGCAGGAGGAGGGAGAGGGGACATACAATGACACACTGATCAGACCACACAAACAGACAACCTGGAAACATGCACGCACACACACACGCACACACACACACACACACACACACACACAGGGTACGCATGGTTTATGTGATACACACAGACAGAATGAGTGATACTTTAGTATTAGAGTTACCCTTAGTGCCTTGCTCAAGAAAGGTGTAAGAACAGCTAGCGTGCAGCTACTGGAGTTACTCTGCACTAAACCAGCAACTCCTGTGAGCAAAAACGTCCTTTTTTTTGCACATTATAACAATTCTGTGCCTTCAACAGAGGGCTGTAGGAATGTGACTGTCATATTTTTGTCATCCACAAGTCAATAGGTTATTTGAATATTTTGGTGAACACAAGGACAAGAGATGTTCATGTTTTATCCTACAAAATACGAGACATTTATTTTAGATTTGATGTTGCAATGTGACAATACAGAGACTGTCAGGAACGTGAAAAGTCGTCATGCCGAGCATCAGGTCACTATAGAGAAAAGGCTTTTGTACTAGAGGCTAGTGCTCTAAATAAAGTTTCAAATTGAAAATGTAATGGTGGTGAGGTGGTCTTAGTGTTTAAAAAACATACAATTTTCTTGCTGAAAAGAATATGTAAGTATGTCATTAAGCTTTTTTTCTACAATAATCCAAAAACCAATGAAAAAAAATGCAGTTGACTTTTTATTGAGGAAACCAGGGAGCTGCTAACTTGTTGGTTGACCTACAAAAATGCATCATCCTTCTGGCACTGTATTGACTGTCTGCTGAGTCCAGCACTGACTTGTTCAGTGTTCTGGCTGATAAGTTAACTACACCATAAATGATTTTTATGTTACATATCCTTAATTACATAAAGCTTTGTTAGCATACGCCAATCAGCCAAATGTTTATTACTACCTGTTGGTTTTAATATAAATATGTATATTATAAAACTATTATGAACTAATAAATGCTGCTGTATCTTTATGGGTTAACCACCTATCAACACATAAAAGGGTTAAAATCAGCTCCACCTTTACCAACAGCGACTCTTTGACCCTCAGTTTTTTATTTGCTGTACATGTTTAATCATAAATACCATAATCACTATTGTTTAAAGCACTTTTGTCTGAGTGAAGTAGTTTTACTTTTGGAGTTTAAATAAAATACTTAAATGTTCTAATATAATTAGGAATATTATTTACATGAGCCGGGGCCAAGGAAAGACCCCCATGTGTGCCCAAAGGCACAGAAGCATTAGGAATATCTGGGTAATTTTAAAGGTGTAATTCATAAGAACAAACCTTTTAGAATATGCACAAAAGAACAACTTTCATAGTGTTTCAATGGGTGATGTGTTATATTTCAGTATCAATCACTCATTAGATATCTGAGAGACACAGTGGCTATGGTATAATTGCTAATGTTCTGTTTCTTAAGGCTTTTACATAAGGGCCAAACCTAAGTGTTATATATTTTTATACATGACGTAAAAGGCAAGAGAGGACTCAGCTGAACAAACATTCAGTTCTAATTGAGCACGTAGATGATAATTCTGAGTGTACTCTATAAACAATCACCAATGTGATTATGGGTATTTGTTGGCCCAAAAAGGTTCGTTCTTTTTATGCAGATAACTGGGCTTCCTCTTTTAATGAAGAAAAATGTCAGAGATTCCCAATTTCCTGACAGGTCTGAGGAGGATAAAGTAAAATAACAGAAGGAAGGAAGGAAGGAAAGGACAGAGACAAATGAGAAATGAGAGCAGAGAAAGATGCTGTAAATAGCAGAGATTGAAAAAATAAAAGACAGGAAAGAAATCACAAGAAAAACATCTAAACCAAAACTGAAGCAAACAATGGAGGGAGAGGTGTAAAGAGAGTGAAGAAATAGAAAAGTGAAAAGCAGCGGAAAAGCAAAATAAAGAGCACGAATTAAGGCGAGAAACTGAGGTCGAGATGAGATACAAGGTGTACTGCTCTGCTCTCAATGAGGCGACTGAGTCTCCTTCAGTACACATGAATAGAAATGCGTATGTGGTGGGGGGGGGGGTTACCATCTCCTGTTTCCACGGTAACATTTCACAGAGAAGTAAATCAATGGGAGCAAGCAGAGATGGGTAGACATCCTGCTGAGAGCTGATGCCAAAGAAAGGACTCAACAGCGTAGGCGTGTGTGAGGACATAGTACTATCAGGTTTTATGTACTTCACACACCACCTTTGTGTTTTGTCACACTGATCTCTCTCTTTCTGTCATTTTTAAGAATCTAACAGGACTCTAACCCCCTACCCCACCCATGCTTTACAGATGCATATTATTCATCTGCACTGAAAATATCATAACAGTGTGTTTGCCTGTTTGTATGCAGCGGGAAAATAATGAGCAACAACAGCACTTGCTGCAGGTGTTTGAGCAGGACAAAGAAACACCTATGATATATATCATTATTCCTATTCAGGGTTATGTAGATTTGAATTATAATGCTATAGATTGTTTATGAAATCCAGCTTTTAAAACAAATTAACCTTGGATAGACACACTTTAACAATCAATTGACTGACCTAACAAAAATCCACAGAGAAAAATGTGTTGCCCTGACACATAAGCAGTGTTGTTTTAGAGGTTTGTTTTTAACAGGACATACTTTTCATCGTAATGTTCTAAGCTGTTCTCTTTGGTTAACATAGCAAAATGTATTCATGCACTCATTCAAAAAAACTGAAGACAATGTCTAACAGGCTCAGGAATTTTCATGCTGGTCTTAACACAATATGAGGTGCTTTTATGTGCATGGTAATAAGTCTTGGTCGCTAATTGTTCCATGTCACATTTCACTCGTGGTGCATTAGATTTAAATAGGCTGCACCTGCTCACCAAAGCAAGTCATAAAAACATAATAACCCACGGGAAGTCACTTATATGCATTTGTTGCTAAATACTGAGCATGTGTTGTCAAGTTTCTGAAGAGTCGTTGTTTGCTTTCTGTCGTCTATTTGCATGTGTTTAAGGCCACTGATGGAAACTCTGGATCCCTCCGATCAGATCCAGTAATCTTAAAAACAATTAAACGTGAATGTCCCTAGAGGACAAGTCCAACTGATTTTGGTTATCCTCTTCACCTGACCACCATTTGTGGTTATGACAGGAAAGCTCTAAAACACAAACAGCCTCGGCCTCACTTTAAGACTCCACTAGCAGAACTTTACTCACACAGTGACTTTACACTTACAGTAAGTCCTTTTATTTATCTCTGTTTAGCTGTAAAACTACTACTTCCCTTAGGAAATTGTCTAATCTCGAGACCAAGAGATACTTCAGCTAATTCGGCCGAGGCAGCAGCTCATTCCAGACACAAAGAGAGCAATGCACAGTTTTTTTGGTTTTGGACTTAGAGGTGCTAAATCACTGTGCTAAATCAAAGTCTCACACCAACTTGACCATAAAATGTGGAGCTGCACACAGATACAATTAGCTTGCTTTCAGAGGACTTAGCTGCTGGACCATTGCAGACAGTGGTGAGTCATTTGTAGGGGGGACTAGTATCCTATCGGACCGTGGCATCATTGGACAGCCTGACAGAATAAACAAATGACAGTAAGTGTTTGGATGGTGTGTTTGGGTGCAGCAGTAAAGAGGAGTTTCCCTCAGCTGCTCTAACAGTCAGACACAGAGCCCAGTGTTGAAGACTCTGAGCCTCCTACTGTCTGCATCCAGATGGACAGGAAGAAACCCTGGGTCAGGTCTGGCCTCACACCTGCTGCTACATACACACACACACACACACACACACACACACACACACACACACACACACACACACACACACACACACACACACACACACACACACACTGGAGCATTTTCAAAAGCAATTCAAAATTCTTTTTTGCTTATTTATACATTTACTAACTAAGACAACACTTTTGCAGGAATCCAATGCGACAGATTGTTCTTATCATGAATGTGTCTGTTAATAGATAAATTATTTAGTAATTAATGTAACAATTTAGTGTTGTTTTTTTAATTTAACTCATAATGTATAACTGCACAATTGGTTACTGAGCCAAAATTAACAAGGACAAGTTCAACTCACTTTGACCAGCATTTCTGCACATGACAAGACACCTGTAAAACACACTAATTCCTTTCATTCTCGACTTAGCCTCAGCATTTGTTCACATGGTAACTTTATCATGCATGTAACAGAGTTGTCCGGTGTGTTTACATCATTATCAACATATATTACTAAAAAATCAAAAAATCCAAAACAACAAAAAGATGTAACTGACAGGAGATGCAACAACCACAGAGACACAAATGTTACTATTACTATAACTATTAGATGCAAAAGGACAACTGAGATAGATGCATGAGGATTGTTCTTATAATAACATCATGTGTTGAGTCGCATCATTTCCTGAAAAAATGCTGGGTTACAATAATTTCTTTTCAGTTTGACTCAAACAGAAGCTTCTCTATAAATGTCTAACAAATGTGAAACGACCTTAGAGTATTTTTATTAACCTGTGTTTTGTTTTTACTAGACTGTGTAAATCCAACACTGACTGATAAAAGCAGGCAATTCGTGAATGCACACAGAAGATCTTAAAAAGCACATTGACTCTAATCTGAGCGTTCTGACACCTGCTGCATTGTCAGAGTTTGGATGTGAAGCTGTTTCAGGACCACATACAAAAGTGCCCCAGATCTGCTTTGGTTTGTCCACAACACACATCTGAGTCACCTGGGGGCAAAAAGATTGGGTTTGGGACACTGCAGAACATGTACAAGCAGAAAGAGATGCAGCCCTACCACAAAAATGCAAAAAGCAAAATGACACAAAGACAGAAGACGACACTCACAGAGATGTAAATAACAAAAGAAGATGCTAATCCAACACAATGAGAAATGTTAATGATGAAAAATTATCTGTATTAGTAATTTGTCATTTGTTTTCAAAAGCCTAACGATTTTTTTAGTTGTCTCCTTTTGCTCATTTCTACTTTTTTGCTCACTAACACAAAGTTAGTCTGCTAAACACAACACTAACAAGTGCCAGAAATGTTGACTTAAAAAATGTACGCACAGTGCGTCAACCGGTGCCAGTGGCCATTGTCATCATTTTTCTCTTGCTATGTTACATAGAATAGTTGTGGTCCACAGCTGATTACTCCTAATCACTTTGTTTTAGCCCATCAATTAACTGGAATGAGGAGTTTGTTTTCAATTTGTTAGAAAAACTGATACTGCTCACATTTGTTACTATATTACATTCAACACACCTAAAGTCATCTCTGGAAAGTGAACTTCAATATTGCACGAGCTGTGATATAAAAATAGAACAAATTGAGAGTATTGATAAAACATTTTGCTGAGCGTGAAAATGTAATGAATGCCAAATATAATGATCTAACGTACAAACAAGGATTAGAGAGGCGGCAAGGCCCAGAAGTCAGCCAAAGGCATGCGATCAGGCTAATGAGAACATTTAACTTAATCTGTGACAGAAAGCCCGTTTGTGTGTGTGTGTGTGTGTGTGTGAATGCTAAATCTTTATCCGCTTATTAATATGCAGCTGCTGACATTTCCACCACGGCTTTGAAGCAAGTAGCTCCAGAGGAGAGAAGAGAACACTTTGATGTGAGCGTTAGATTAGGATGGGAAAAAAGACATGAAGACACAGAAGTGGAGGCGAAAGCCACGTTGTTACAGCTCATTAACCAGAAAGAAGATGAACCCTGCTTTGTACTTTCATGCTTCTCTTTTCATGATGAATAAAAGGAGCAGCTGCTGTCTCTCCCAGTTCGTTCTGAGGTCACTCATTAAATTTCTTTTAGGATTGTAGGTATGTGAGTGTGTCCTGAAACCTTGCCTGCAGATTATAAAACAAGCAAATGTAGTTTTTTTTTTTGGGCATTCTTGCTGTTATTAACAGAGGGTTGTAGGCAGAGCAGAAATATGGGAAGATTGCAAGAAAGTGTACAAAATTCAATAGGGATGTGCATGAATAATCGAATATTTGAACATCTCACCATAGTCAAATACTAAGTCTGTCAGCAGCAGACAAAATGAAGCAAAGCCTGGTGTTATTTTACTCAGCTGGACAACAAAGGTGTGTGATCATTATGTGAGGAGAAGCTGTATTATCATGGTTTCACCAGAAGGATTTACATCCCAATTACTCAAATAATGGACTTTAAAAGCCTTGATTATTCCATTTTAAATAATAAATGTCAACATATCCTCATTACATTAACTGAAAACGGAAAAGGGTTTGGATTGCATGACATTAGACGCTAAAAACATCTTTCCAAAGCAAAGCGCTTGCTTACTGAAATGTGAGAAGGACAAGGCGACTGCTGTGGCTGATCTTGGCTGCCCCTATGATCAGGCCTCTGATTTATGCACAGTGGATTTAGGAGGGTCTTCCTCAAGTCTGTTTTAGGTCGGGTCCACACCTCTACTAGTCTAAGTCACAGAATGAGTCCTCTGTAGTAATAAGTCTCGATTTGAAAGTGCTATATTTGAAAGCTGTTTCATCCTCTGTGTTCTGCTTCTATCCTCACTGAAACAGGCATTTTGTTCGTCCCACGGAAAAATGTGAAAATGCTGGCTTCATGGACTGTGGGCGTGAAGACAAAGCTTTCCAAAACAATGGCCTCTGCCTACTCAGACAGAGTCATATAACGTTAAAGAACCAACTTTTGTTGCCTTTAGCTTTCTCTGCTCATTTTAATTGCCCGTACACAAAGCCGCAATGCAGGTCTTGTTACTGATCATATGCAACCTTTCAACTGTAACACACATTACACACATGTACAGCCAACATATAAA
Organism: Channa argus; assembly: GCF_033026475.1. NCBI lineage: Eukaryota > Metazoa > Chordata > Actinopteri > Anabantiformes > Channidae > Channa > Channa argus. Next base: position 22,105,537 of record NC_090212.1, on the reverse strand, counting down.
AGGTGCAAAAGTGCAGAAATAAAAGGTGTTAACAGCCTTCAGAGTGTCTAAATCAGAAAAACTTTAACAAAGCAATAAACTACAGTTTATGGGTCTCACAACTATCAAAGTGATGAAGAACAATCTCTGGAAACTATCACTTGTAGAGTAGATGGCATTTTGCACAAGCTCTAAAACATTGTACTCAAACAGCAGGTTTCACAGCGTGGGAACAAGCTTAAGGGTCTCGGTACAGTCGGCTAATTAATACAAGTACATCAAATTTCTCCTACATCAGGTCATAGTAAACATTTATCATTTATCAACTATTCTGATATTGAATTCATAAATCTTAGATATTTTTGATAAAGAAAAGCCAGAAAACTAAATAAACAGATTTGAATTGGTCGTACAATGTAAATGTAAAATGAAAAACGTATTAGTCACGAGACAGTCAAATACAAGTCATCATTTAAAGAAGTGACCTTAGCCTTAAAGAATTATTTTTTCTTTTTGCATTTTAAAGACCGAGTAACTAATGTACTGTAAGAAATACTAAGTACATCCAAGGATGGGATTTTACAGGTATTAAAAGCTAGTGTGTCGTTAAACACAGTATTATTTACGTATTAATTAGTGGATCAATCAAAATGTGGACCTGTTGATGGTAATAGTAGTTATTTGTGTCCTCAGGATGCTGAGGACACAAATAACACTAAATCTCATGACAATCCATTAATAGTTATTAAGATAATTCTGTAAAAACTAAAAATGTAAGACTCCTTAAGATTCCACGTGACCCCACTGATCTCTGGTAAAAACCAAGCTGAACTCCGGAGACGACACATGATGTTCACTAACCCTGCTGCATTAAACACACAAGCGGCCAATCTGTTGTTGTCGGGACAGGAGGTCGAATCAACCCAAAAGCATCAGCACATCATCTTTTCATTGCGACTCAAACCCACTGACTGCAAGGCAAACACACGTGAAAACCCCAGTTTCCTTGGAAACAGCCCAGTGGCTTTATTAAGATATAATGAGTGTGCCTTTTCCCACCCACATGTAAAGAGCTCTCATGTTACCATGGCACTGTCTGCCTGTTTGTCCTGAATGACTGGGAGGAGGAGAGCATAAAAGGGTTGAGATGAAGAGAAATTGAAAAAGGAAAACAAGAACTCAGGAGTGGTTTCACTTAGACACAAACTCATATTAAAACAGACATTTACTTCTCACCATCCACATATAACCAGGCATTATACACAAAACAGTACTTAGTGGCTTTAAGACCCCAATTTAGAATTTCTAAGCAACACAAGCAACTGGATTCTAAGAAACCCATAACTTACCGTATGTACTTCTAACTACATTAGACAGTACAGTGTTACAAACTGTTTAAAATGTTTTCCTGCCCAAATACACAAATTTGACCAATCAATGAATCAACTGAACATTCGATTTGCAAATACATTGAACAATCTATTGAAAAAAAGCCAGGTTTGATTCTACACTAAAACATAAGGACCACACACCATGAGGGGCACTGAGGGAGGAGAGAGTACTAAAATAAATCATAGACATGTCACTGATACCACCTAAATCTACCCATCAGTTTAGAATCACTGATGAGCACCACTTTCCCATCAGCAAAAACACAGCCTGACAATACCGATCTTAACCCTCCATCTGCTGGTGAACGGCTGCATTACAACTGTGCAACATGAGAGCACAAAGCTCCTAAGATAAATTCACTTGTTCCCAATATTCAGGTGCACATATGAACACTGAAAAGGTTTTGCTTGATGTAACTGTTGCCACTGGCCTTTAACATAGATCGTTCCTAGCATCCCGTGTACTTCATAAAGAACTGATGAGACAGTGGCAGCAACTTTTCTTCACTTGATTGCTTAAAGAAAAAAAGACTAGTTGTTTGTGTTTAAAATAAAACGTGAGGAAGTCTTGGCTTCTTCACTAGGTTTTGTACATGACGCAACAAAGAAAAACCTTCATCCAAGCGCACACGAAGATGACACAAGCACTACTGTGGCATAACAAGCTGCAGTGTCACTGTATTTTTACCCATCGGTCCCACAAGTTCACCCTGTATGACAGCAGGTGAAAAGCGATTAGTAAGAAGCTCAAAATCTCCATTTGTAGACCTACTTCCTTCGGCTGCTAGCTGAGGCTCAGTCTCTCCTCCTTTGCTGGTCATGTCTTCTCCTCTTACTTTCTTCTCTTTTTAAATGTCCCACTAGTGCAGAGAACAACTGTGAATCCTACACTGGATCAGTCCCTTTTTCTTTCCTTTGATGAAATAACATTATTCATTCTGAACTGTTCTGTGTCCTGTGTGAGCTGTCAATCAACAGAGTTTCCTGCCTCCCACTGGGCGAGGCGCACTCTTCCTGAGTACCACCACCAAGACACAACAACATGAAGGAAGGTAGAGAACATGGGCCAGCACAGGCTGCCGTGTAAGAAAATGAGAGCCTCCTAAAATACACTCTTCATTTTCAAAGTGAGGATGCACCAAAGTCCAAGCTAAGATGATTAAGAACATGAGAAAAGCGACTGACTACTGTGAAGGCTTAGTAAGTGAAGCAGAAGAAAGTCTGGGAGGGTTCAGATCCAAATCTTCCGTGTTAGTACAGGGGAAAGGAACAAGCAAGAAGCCATCTGGTGGCAGAGAAGCAGTGTAAACAAAACTAACACAAAGAGCCAAATTAACGGAAGCCGGACAGGAGCAGTGACAGCGAGCTTTGGGTCTGGGGCTTTCGCTTGGCTCTGCTGTAGAAGCAAGTATTTCCTATGCTGAACAACATTCATAATACCCTTAAGGCCTTAACATAATTAGCCCTTTAAAGCAATGACATTTCTGCATTGCTGCGATATGTCCATTAACTGGGGGCCTGCCTGGACCCTCTACAGATCCTGGGTGGGGTGGGTTTTTAAAAGATTAGTGCAGCAAACCACAGACAGGGAGTTGGTGACATTTAGCGACTAGTGAGCCAGATGTCTTCCCTTTAGAAAAGGGGAGACCAAGACCAGATCTCAAAGAAAAGGCTCAGGCCCTACATTTCGATTTCAATGCTGCTGTGTCTGCACAACGGACAAATAGGTTTGAATCCCACCCCACCAGGTGTGGCCCCGCCCAGCCACCCAGCCCCTGGTGGGCCACCAAGGGCCACCCTGGTGCTGGTCCTGGCATCCGGCGTAAACACTCATGCCAAATCAACGTGCGGGACACGTTCCGCTGCGAAAGCCATTGATCTTTTTCAATTGTTGACTTCACCCAGTGCAAAGTTAAATATATTATAACACTCAGAAATCTTTATGTAACTCTTTGTAAAGCATCATGAGTCTGATTTCCCATCCGTCTGAATTGAAAGCACCACAGCTTTCAAATAAACGGGCACAAACATGGATTTCAAGGCAGTTTCAATTTCCTGACAGCTAATCACACACGTGCACCCACCTACCCAGCAGCATCAATTATTAGTGTGAATCCCCTCTTAGACTGTCAGCTGACAGTCTGAGCCCACAGCTGGGAGGAGAGAGCCCTGAATCAGACATGGAAGCAGTCAGTAAGTAGGCCAGAAACAGGATCTTACACACTGCTTCCTACTGTTTAATGGAGCAAACTGATGAGTTCTTCAATGCTGCTTTGCATCTGCTCTGAACAACTATTATCACAGGCCACATGTTGTAGAAGCCACATTCAACTTGTGTATGATTCTGCCTTTGAAGGCAGCCTGGTATTTACTGCACTTCTAATTTTTCCTCTAGAATAAAAAAGCACAGCAGCGACTGTATGTTTGAGGTCACCGAAGATTGTCAATCTGTCCCAGGAACTGCTGCTGTCTTTCTACTGTTCTGTGGAGAGTATCACCACTCATGACATTTTAGGTCTACAATCCCTCCTGTCCCCATGCTCTGCCAACAAACGACGCCTGGTGGTCCCAGCACCGCACAGAAGACATGGAGCAAAACTCTTCAGCTCAGTGATCCCATGATGGTGGAACGAGCTACCAAACTCTGCAGGTTCAGCAAACTCACTCCCAACATTCAGAAAACTGCTGAACACAGAACTCTTCTGCACCTTCCTATGCACTTCAATCAAAAAAACCTTCCATCTCATGAAATGACGTTTTCTCCTTGACTTAGATTTTTGCTGCCTTGTACCGCACTTGTAAGCTTTGGATAAAAGCGTCTGACAAATGACTAAATGTAAATGGATGCGGTTTAAAAGATGCACTATCGCCAATAAAGTGTCAGGAAGTCAGCACAGAGCATCACAGGGACCCAGCTTTCCTCAGCGGGTCGTAAATAACACATAACCCGGGACTATTTCCAGCCAGGAAACAGACTGTTCACACTGCTGCCTTCTGGGAGACGGTACAGGTCTGTTCGGGCCGAAACATCCACACTTATGAACACTTTTTATCCAAGTGCCATAAAGGATTTTAAAGTCATAATTCTTAAGGGACTGTAAAATACATTACAAATTGGACTATATATACATCGAACAGTGTGAAACGTATTACACGAGACTCTGTATACTTTTTCTTACTTATCTATTCTTGCTGATATGTTGAGTTGGGTGTGTGTGTTACTTTCCATTCAGTGGTGTTGTGTATTCTGTTGGTGCTGTGTTACTCTTATTGTGTATCTCTTTACCACAAATGAGTTGCACTTGAATGTCATTGTACAACAAGAATAAAGACATTCTGACCTTTCTCATGAGATGTAGAGTAAATATTCAAGTGGAAGGATAATTCTCTGTTGCCAGTAGCTTCGGCTAAGTGTTGTACAGCTATTTATGCCATAACCCTGTGTCAGCTGGAGAATCCTATAAAGGCAAAACCTCCAGAAACACTCATCCACGGACCACAGGGTCAGTGGTCCGATTCCCTGTCCTTCCTGGCTGCCTGTCAAAGTGCCTTTGGGCAAGACACGGAATCCCAAGTTGCTCCCGGTGGGTCAGGTGAGCAGCCTGCAGGGCAGCTGCTGTCATCGCTGTGTGAGTCTGTGTGTGAATGGATGAATGAGAAGCAGCATCTTAAAGGGCTTTGAATAAAAGCGGCCATTTAACTGTCCACTGTTCAGGACATGTATAACTCCAGGACACAAACTGCTAAGTTCTGTACAAGAAAACAACCAGACACAAGAACAACTTCTTCACACATGCCATCCCTCTGAAACGTCGTCCAGTCATGTGATAACACAATCACTGCGCAATAACCCTGTTGTGCTAAAACAATCACTGCACCTGCAAATCATATTTGCAAGACGTCATTCAAAATCCCACTGACATTCATGCAAATAAGTGAAGGTGCAGATGCTTGAAGTACAGACACCCACTCACTTTGAGCAGAGACAGAAACTAAAGCAGCTTCACTGTTCATGTTGACATCATCCTGATATCTGCAGACAGCTGTTAGATAGTGTTAGATGGATGGCAGGAAAATAAAGGTGAATAAAGTGGAAACCACACACTGCTGCTATTCGACTTCCATCGCTTCACACTTCACTTCTTATAGCCAGAAATATAAACAGAGCTCAGAGCAGTGTGCAGTCTTTACCCAGATGATCACAGATTTTTGTTTACTTAGAAACATGCAAAATTCAAACATTGATCTCTGGATTTTATATGGGAACATTTGACTAAAAATTGTAATTATTACTCAGTAATAATTAATAGTAAAAGTAATATGTCATATTAATACACAGCACCTTAATTTTACAGTTGGTCAAGATGGAGCTCATTCAATCCACTTTTATACCGTTGAGCATTTTCATTATTACAGTAATGAAATAGTTTTGTAATAGTAATAGTTTTGTACATACATTTTTTTAGCATTTGTGTTGTGTGGTTCTTTTCCTCGTTTGGAGCAGAGAGCAGCATGTTGGTTTAATGCTGAATCTTAAAGCAGGATTAATACACAGCCATCCTACATTTCTTTCCTAACAGACAGTAATATAAATATGAACATTTTTAGGTGGCCAGGTTGAAGAAAATCGTCCAGTTAATTGTCCATGTGTATTGTATAAATGTCAAGATTCTGCTGGTTTAATAAAAGCTCTATTGTATGACTGCTACATCTTATATTAATAACATAGCTTTCTGTTTCTATTCAGAAGAAATGTTGGTGTTAGCAAGTCATTGGCAAATTAGCTACTAACAATTAAAAATATTAATAAGCATGCAGTTATAAATAAGTAATTAATACATGGATTTTAGAACAATAAAGTGGCCAAACAATTTATTGAAGCGGTCTCCACGGATTTACCAAAATCTGGCAACCCCAAAGAGAGTCCTAATAAAAGCCTATAACATATCTATAAAGCATTAGTAATTTATATATTATGCACGAACTATGCAATTAAACCCCTTTCGAAAATATTAAGTGGTATTAGTATATATCAGAATTTAAAGCAGTGGCCATGATGAGGCAATTATCAGCTGGAATGAGTCACAAATACACCGTGAACGATTTCTCTGCGAGGCCTGAGAAATGTCCATATCTGACTGAACTGAAGAAAATATTTGATGTATTTGATGTGAATAAATAAATATGATCATCCATTCGGCCTACTCGTCCAGTCCTCTCAGCTGGAATCCAAAGCCCTAATGCCTGGAAACAGCTTCGAGCTTCAGCGCCGACACGAGCAGGGGAAAATCCACATTAAGGGCCCACGGTACACGGTAAAAAGACGGCTGTACTTACTGTCCGAGGCCATGGCTGCGACTGTTTCCCTTCAGAGTGGCAGCGGAACAGTGCGTGTGATCGGCGGAGGAGAGGCAGCAGCATCCCCGCCGCTCCTCATCCTCTCGACCCACAGATCCGCAGCCACACAGCTGGGAACGATGAGCCCTTCGCGGACCGTAGGAAACATCCCCACTCAGAGATACACAGCCTCCCGCTTTTCTAATGTGCTGATTCAGACCTCTACATTAAAATGAATCCTTCCTTGAACTAATACACTTAATAATAATTGAGATTTCTTGGTGCCCCATCAATAAATAAAGTCAAATGAACCAGATCAGAACAAAGACAGATAGACAGAAATAGCTAACGCTACCTGAATAGTTAGCAAGTTCTGATGTTGGCTAATTAGCTAAAGCTATTTACCTTGTGCTCTGGGTGGAACCCGTTTTATGAGTGTAATTCACTAAAAACATCAGAACTTTATTAACCTATACTTTAAGCTATATTCAGTCGTGCACCTTTGAAAAAGCTAAATTACTGGTCTAAAGTTAATTTAGCTAATATCATCGCTAAAGTACTAGATTAGCTAAGGTGTTAGCTAATCTTAGCAGTAATGTTAATATGGACTTTAAATCCCGTTGAAATGTTTTGACATGTTGAAGTTGTTCACAATACAATTTTAAATGCATTTAATTGTAACAGATTTTATAATCGCCATTAAAAATTGCCAGAGAGATGAATATAAAATAAATTAACAAATAATAAAATGTATTTAAAACTATCTTAACATTAGCGTCTAAAAGTGGATTCTTACTTATTCTACTTCAATGCTGTTACAAATTCCTAAAATATCAAAACAAAATGATGAATAAATCTACCTACTTACCTACTTTTGGGATTTGGCTTAAAATCTCTACTAATGATTGAGTCTGAATCTCATGCCACACATAAAAGATGGACATAAATTACTGGATAAAGAAGCTTTATATAAAAACCAAACACTCTCACTGACAGCTGAACTTCATACAATGTTTACATTAATTTCCCTGCAGAATATTCACTCAACATACGCTGAAAGTCGTCTCTTATGAGCCTGTAATATATTCTTTACATTTTCACAAGCACTACAACAGTATCAGACCAACAGTGACAAAGTTCAAACGGTCTGTTATTATTGTCTATTAGTAAGTGGAAGCAAAACCAAACAAGGTTATTGAAGTACAAGTGTTTTCAATAGTAATGTACATCAGCCTCAAAGAAAGATGCCTGCTTGTATTTCTGCTCTATGAGCTTCTGTAATAAAAAAATCATTTAGAACACGTTAAAAAGTGATTAAAAAAAAATAATCACATTTTCTGGGATTTTGTTCCCAATAATGTGGTAGGACGGATTTTCAAGGCTGTGGAAAATTAAAATGTCAACAACATATGAGCATTTTTAACAACACATCCTCCTTTGAACTGCAGCTCCAGTCCAGATCCGGGATGTAGGTCCACTCCTGCTTCATGATGGCCACGTGAATTTTTTGTACATTTTTGGTTTTTCTGAATGAAATAAAAAGAAACCATAATAAATTAAATAGCAAGAAAAGCCAAAACATTATATTATATTATCAGATTTTTATTGTATTCAATGTACTGCGGCTAGGAAGTTTTGTTCTCTATTGGACGGATTGTCATTAAACTGAGAAGAGACTTAAATTGGATTTCACTGATGAATGTCAGAACATTTTCTGACCCCCTCACTTTTTGCACACGGTCAGTTGCCTTTTTTAATCAACCAGCTTTCAACATAAAAGTCTGTGTTGCTGAGACGGTCGTCCTTCCGTGACTGCAGGCTTGTTGGTCGTCTCCCTGAACAAGAACCTTCTTGTCTGATAGCTCGGTTTGACCGGATGGTTAAATCTAGGAAGAGTCCTGGTGATTCCAGGGTTCCTCCTTCTACAATTACTGAGATCACTGTGGTCCTGGGAACAGCCAGAGCTTCAGTAATAGTTTTATCCGTTTGTCCTGATCTAATCTACAGTTTCAATTTGGGGAGCAACAGAGATTTCTTTGGACTCTGCGTCTGGGTTTTTGTCCTGACATACAGTGTGAATCGTGGGAGCTGAATTTGAATAATTTTGTAAATGGAATACTTGCAACAATAATATTGAGACTGTTGCAGGTTAACAGGTGAAAAATGCAATTAGATTAATTTAAAAGTGTAAGTACAATATAAAATGTGCAAAAACAAAAAGCCATGTAAGTACTTTCTGAAACAACTGTACCTCTGACTTCCTGCCTGTCAAAGTAATCAAGTGGATTCCTCCTCCACACTGTAGGACACAAACTCATAAACTAGGTGTAATAGACTATGCAGTGCTTTAAATACTTAACGGTTGGTTTCGTACCAGGGGCAGAGTCGAGCGTGGTGAGACTGCTGATCGTAGTGGTGTTGGCGGCTTCTTTCCACATGTCCCCTGAGAAACACAGACGCATCATGGGTGAGGATTAATTCACAGGCTTATTAAACTCCTTCCCCACCTCCCTTCAGCTCGTCTTATCCTCTTCCACTCTGGCAGAGTCTCATTTAAAACATCCCGATATTTCCTCTGCAGCACTTTCTCAGTATGGAAGGTGTTTAGGGCAGGCTGGACTTACCTGAGATTCGCACACTCTCATTGGTTCTGGCTCTGAGTGATGGTTTGCTTATTCTCGATGGACCTGATGTTTTCGAGGATCCAGCTTCATTACTGGTGAAATCCACCTCCAACTGACGATGACGACGTGACTTGGCGGCCTGAGACACGTGCATGTGCAATGTTCGGAATGGAATACATTTAATAAGTAAAAGCGATAAAAGAAAGTGGGCGATCCACAAAGGAAATGAGCATTTCTTTCATAAGCAAAGAAAGTAATGCATCTGTGACATGAAACACAAACCTCAGCTGCCTGTCCGTACGCTCGTGATTTGATGAGGGCTAGACGCTCGGCTCTTTTGGAGCACTGGGGGACAAAAGAGGTCAGTCAGTAGCACCGCTGCTCGCACATAGTTATTATTCCAGTTTTTAAAAAGATATTAAAATATGTTTTTATTAAAAAGACAAAAAAAAGACAGACAACCATTCGTACTCATATTCACACCTACGGGCAATTTTAAATCCATCATTTAACCTAACACGCATGTTTTTGGACTGTGGGAGGAAACCCGAGTACCCAGATCAAACCCCCGCAAGCACGGGAAGAACATGCAAACTCCACAGACAAAGGCCACGAAAACTCTCAACCTTCTATCTGTGAGGCAGCAGAGCTAATCACTCCTCACCAAAAACAATAAAAACTTGAATTAAGTAAGAGGACAGTTTAGTTTTCCCCCTGACACCTCCCGGTGCTCCGTGTAGTTCACCGACAGTCCAGTTAGGTTCATTAATCCCTTTAAGAAAGTGATGAGCTCTGAGTTCAACAAAGTGAAATCAAGTAATCACACTTACATCCTGCTGAGATGATGTTCCCTTACTGCTGTCTTCATCTTCATCATCGGAATCATCCTGAAGAGACAAAATAACAGACTGTTGGTTTCTTCCTCAGATGGGAGGATTTGTGAGTGAGTTTCTCTCAGTTTTAAAACATTTTAAGTGATTATTTAGAAGTTTGCCACATTATTTCTCTCTATGTGCAATTTGTAATTCACAGACTGGAAGAGACAGCTTCGAACGTCTCACCTTCCTTTGCTGCCACTTGTAGAAATCCACCACAGTGCTGCGCAACTGAGGGATGAGGTCTTTCCGGATCAGGCTGACGGATGTATTTGCCTGTTCTGACGTGGAACAAACAGACGTCTTCAGCTTCGAGTAGAGCTCGTGAATATTGGACAACTCCTGCAAGACAACAAATCACAGAGAAACATGTTAGTTTGCAGACTTATCTCAGTTAAAGTTGGAGTGATTGATTTCTCTTCTTTTCCCTCGGTGTTTACCTCCAGCAGCTCAACACTGATCAGCTCCTGGGGACGAGATGCTCGCTCCATAAACTTCTCGCACATTACCAATCGCTCAACCTTCCTCTTCTTCTTATAGACAAGCTGAGGCGAAAAAAACATCCCAGTTAAGGGCCCCACCAGGCTTCCCTTTCTCCAATAACATTTAGGATACTTTAAGATAAGATTCTCTGGAAAATCTAAAATGTTCAATACGTTTTAAGTTTAATTCATGTACAGATTCAAGGAGACTATTTATAGTGAAAAGTTATCAACATTCATTTTTTTCCACTTTATTTTTTTCAAGTTGCAATTTTAATGTGAAAATAATAAACTGTTATATGACCAATATAAAATAAGGTGCCTTTTCTTTTTTTCACCAGAAGTGGAGCAGCCACATTTTTAGCTGTGGTTGGAACTTTGGTCAAATTAATAAATCATAGAAGCTTGTTGCACAGTCATCTATATCCTTTACTGCAGCACAGCACCAACATGAATTGACTCAGTCTTATGATTGACTGGTTCAAAGCCTCCTAACCAATGAAATACACATAAAATTCCTACATGTACAGGTACTGATACCCAATGTGAATGTGTGATGGAAGGCAGGCAGCTCACCAGAGTGGGCATTGCAGTGAAGTGGAAAGCTTTGAGAAACATCAGTTGGTGCAGGATGTAGATGGTGTCAAAGTGCTGAGCGTCCACAGCATCTTTCTCAAACTTTTTCACATCCTCCCAGTCCTTTAGTGCCAGACGGATCTGAATCCAGAGACAAGAGAAAAACTTGATCTTAGACTTTAAACAGGTAGGACATATGAATGAATTGGAAGTGTACGTGTGTTATCTCCTGACTTTTTCTGGGGGTGAGGTGTTCTGGCACTGGTACAGGCTGTACAGCAGGTAAAGTCCTCCAACTCGGATCTGGAAGCTGAATGGAGGCAGGAAGTAGCTGAAGGCCGTGTCCAGAAGCAGCCGACTGAACATGCGCTTCTTGTGATTCACAGTGCCGCTGAAACACACACACACACACACATACACAAAACACAGGATACATCAGGTTAAAGGCTGATCTGACCTGTAATTACAGAATAATAAATAACAAATATGATGATACAATTTCATTTAACCTAAAAAACACGTGTTCACATGTGATCATTTGCTGTTTTTTCTAATTCTGAATAACTGTAAATGGATTTTCTGGAGACTTCTTTGGTTAGTTAAGGACATAACAGACTTTTTACTACTATAAAAAGTCTGCAGTTTTTTTTTTCATTTTGTCTTTAGGAAAAGCCCACGTTAAGGTTCACATTCTATAATGAAAACGTAGTTTGTAAGTGGGAGCCTACTTGAAAATGTCTGAAAACTTCATCTCTCTCCATATTTTGGAGAAGATCTCGAAGCGGACAGAATCTGTTCGCTGGAAGCGGCTCAGCAGCTCTTCACAGTCGGATTTCACCTGTTTCCGACAGTAATCCATCGCAGTCCTGCTTCTTTACTTAAATTTAGGGTTAAACAAAATCTCAGACATTTAATTTTTTAAATTTATATTCAATCAGCAGCTACATTTTAGAGTCGAAAATTTCTAAAGAAATGTAAACAGACGATTAAGGAACGACAGTCGAGGATTTTACGCGTCATCAACAGCCGACACTGATGCCTTCAGGGGTAGTCGGAAAGCTGCCTACTTTCCATTTTGCTGCAAATTAATTTACGTTGGAGCTACTGTATTTTCTCTCTCTCTCTCTCTCTCTCTGTTTTTTTTAACAATGTCGTTGTATCTTTATTAAAGCCATGTCGTTGAAAGCATTTTTAAAAATTTACCATCATTGTTGGTACCATCACACCCTGCAAAGTTTTATTTAACAATTATTATTTTTTGTTTTTTCCCATAATTTTGATTTCATATTTACTTTCAAAGTCATATTTGTCTTCTTTAGTTTTTATTTTGCCTTTGGAAATAGGCTTCCACAATGTAATTTCAATTCTCAGGTACAAGTAACACATTGATTGGCTGCAAAAATGTAATATTTAATGAAGTTGAAGCCTTTTAAAAACTGATTGAATCAACTGGACAGTGAAATCTGAAGAGTGAATCATCTCAACTGGACCTGCTGCTTATCCATCTGAGATCATTCAATCTTCAGATAACAAAACCTGGATAACTAAGAATCTTCATGGACACAAAGTCATTTTTTTCCTTATAGCTTTGATATTTATTCTCATTAGTAAAGATTTTTACTTATAATTGTAACTTTTTTAAAAATTATGGATTCTTTAATCTCTCTCTTTCTTTTTTAAAAATCTTTTACGTTTTGATTGTAATTATTAGGGCAGCACAGTGATGGAGTGGTTGGTGCCACCTGCCAACAAGAAGGTTGCAGGTTTGCACCCCGGCCTTCCTCTGTGGACTTTGCATGTGCTCCCCGTGCTTGCGTCGGTTTCCTCCCACAGTCCAAACACATGCATGTTAGGTTAATTGTTGACTATAAAAATTGCCTGTAGATGTGAATGGTTGTCTGTCTGTGTATGTGTCTCTGTCTCTGCGATAGACTGGTAATATGTCCAGGGTGTAACCCGCCTCTTGCTCGACAGCTGGGTTAGGCTCCGGTCCTCTCGCACCCCACATAGGTTAAGTGGGGACAGATAATGGATCTTATCTTCTAATTTTGAGCTTTTATCCAAATTACTTTCATAATACAGAGACAACGAACAAAAAAATATTTTGACTGTATTCCAACATTTATCAGCTGTATGTGAACGCGCCACCCGGATATGCGTGACTCACGTCCTGCGGAAGTAAACAATCCTCCGCTGACGTGGAGGCTACACTTCAGCACCAGTCACCAAAAGTGGACCCACTGGAACCAGGTTTACTGCTGTACAGAAACAATTGACGCTTTAGACGCGGTCTGATTTTATAGGAAATCGAATGGACTCGGTAGACGACGTCTGAACTCTCTGAAAAACACACAGGGTTTGGAAAAACAGCTTCTCCGTGCTCTAAAATGGCGACAACGGAGGAGCTCGGCAGGCCGTTCGCCGGACTGTCAGACGTCTCCATCTCCGAGGACATCCCGGTGGAGGGGGACATCTCTGTGCCCGTCGGCGCACCCAGAAGAGACGACGAATTCTCCACGCTGGACGAGCCGGTGAAAGAGACCATTCTGCGGGACCTGCGGGCGGTGGGGAAGAAGTTCATCCACGTCCTGTACCCGAAGCGGAGCACGGCTCTGCTGCGGGACTGGGACCTGTGGGGCCCGCTGCTGTTGTGCGTGACGCTGGCTCTGCTGCTGCAGGGCGGCGCGGCCGACAGCGACGACCAGGGGGGGCCACAGTTCGCCGAGGTAGTAACGATACTCACTTTTACTTTCTGTCAAGTATATTCAAACGACTTTTCTTACGATTTCCGCTCATTTTACTTAGACTTTTTTATTCCATTAGTTTACAGGGGATGTTGAAATTCAGTTTCCAAAAAGTTGGGAAACTGTCAATTGTTTTTAAAAAAGAATGATTAAATCATCTCAAGCTACTTTTGATGCAAAATAGTACCAAGAACTAAAAACATGTATTATGGTATTTAGTAATCCAGTGTGGTCCGTCCTCTACTAAATACAAGATTAAGTCCTGAACATGAAAGGAATTAAATGATATTGGATTTAATGCTGTGAATCTGTGCATGAATAAAACATGGTGGTTGGGTTTTGTGGTGGGTCTAAACTCCAACTGCCACCACGTTTGTTCAGTTTGCAGGTGTGTGTGAGACGCTCACTTTATGATTTTAAACACCTCACACACTCTGTGTCCCCAGTACTGTGCTGTGCTCAGAATTCTAGCAGTACATCATGAGCATCAGGATAAGACGCATGTTTTCCCCTCAGGTCTTCGTCATTGTCTGGTTTGGCTCCATCATCATCACCCTCAACTCCAAGCTGCTGGGTGGCACCCTCTCCTTCTTCCAGAGCCTGTGTGTGTTGGGGTACTGCATCATGCCCCTGACGGTGGCCATGGTCGTGTGCCGGATTGTCCTGCTCGGCACCTCGGGGGTCGTCAGCTTTGCGGTGCGGCTTGTGGTGGTAACGGCATCCTTCGGCTGGTCCACCTTCGCCTCCACAGCCTTTCTCGCCGACAGCCAGCCGCCCAACCGCAAGGCGCTGGTGGTGTACCCGGTGTTCCTCTTCTACTTTGTGATCGGGTGGATGATCCTGACATTTTCGCCGTCACAGTAGAGCAGTTAAACAAAGAGCTGAACTGACAAACGTGAGGGATGTTTTAGAGGAGTGACAGAACAGAATCCAACACGAGAACCAGCCTTTGATTGAAGATGAAGAGCTACTGAATGGACAGTTTCCAAGCTTCCACAGCAACATTTAAACTCAAACTCTTTCTAAACTAACTGGAAGTGTTCAGCTGAGGCTGTGCAGCGAATAGAGAATGAGAAAAGCTTCGTATATTTCCAGTTTGTCTCACGGATGTTTACTAGCTGTATATAATAAAATCTATAGGATTGTATGAATGTTTGAACTATGGGGTTCTGATTGTTTTTCTTCTCTCATTAAGCTGATGATGTTCTGCAGCTTGACTAGGAAAACTGACAGTTTAGCAATTTTGGCCTTGTTTTGGCTCTAGTCTCTTTTCAGTGTGTGTAAAAAAAAAAAAAAAAATAATTAAATTAAAAATGTATATACACGCACACTTTTTTTTTCTTCAAGTATTCTGGGGCATGTTTTTGGTTTTGTATGAAAGATGACAGATACCACAAAATGACAGAGAGACATGAAAATGACATGTTTCACATGTGAAATAAAGATGAACTATTCTGTTTAATTTAAAACCTTTAGTCCTAAATGACAAATGAGATCATTATCAAGGCTGCATCATCTGATTTTCACTATTCTGGTGATATTTGTTTTATCAGTTGTAACTATTTTGTCTGTAAAATGTCCATGTAAGAAAAATGCTCTGGTATAATATTCTACAGGACAAGGTTAGTTAAAAATCTCATTTTACGCTCACACTTCAAACCGTAATGATGCTCAGTTTACTGTAATAAATGATAAAGGCATTAAGTTCTCATATTTGGACCCAGTGAACAATCAGAAAAGAAGACATGAATAACTTTCAATACATTGCAGCTAATTTTCTGTAGATCAGCTGCACACATTAATCAGTTATTGTGGCAATTGATGGTTAAAAAAAACCTGTGAATGCTGTTGTGAGGATTTGCTGGTTTCATCCATCTTATAGTGTAAATAAATTTAATATCTTTTGTTTTTAGACAGAACAAGACACTGAGAAAGAAAATGGTCAACAGATGAATCTGCAATGAAAATAATTAGCTGCTGGTAAATTTATTGACTAATCATTGCAGCTGTAGAGTGAAATGACAATTCACCATGTTAAGACATTATGCTACGAATTGCTCTTAATCCAACTGGTAATTCAGTCAGATTATCAGGTTAGTCAATTCCTCTTATACAGGTGCAGCTCCTTTGCACATGATGTCAAACTGGCAGCTGTGGTTGGAGCTGCAACAGAAAAGTTTTGCAATAAATTTCACAAATCATTAATCATCCAAATTCCAAACATTTGCCAGTTTAATCATTTCAGTTTGGGTGATTTTATTTTGTTTTTGTGTGTCCTAGTAATTTCATTATGTTTGGGTTTGGGACCGTGATTGGCCACATTTGCAAAACATATTCTCCAAAATCACTGGGGTTATAATCCGAAATGTTACTGGTGCTTAGGAAAGTGCTTCACTGAGTGAGGAAATTAGTTTTAGCTTTTGCAGGTACGAAAGAATAAAGGAATTTTTCTTTCTGTACTTATTACAACACTGACATCCTTAATGGTGTCTGACAGGGCTGCACCTACAAATCCAAGTTAAAACCACCATACAGAAACACAGCCACCTTCCCTGAGCCTGAGGTGAAGTGGGAAACTGAGCTGTGGTCTGAAAGTGTTTCTGAGAAGTTCTTCATGTTGTAGTTCAGCTAGTCACTGTGTTAAAAGGCTGGTACATGTTTTATAAGAGAAAATGATGTAATGACCCCATAATCACAAAGTCCACTTCTTGCACAGTCATTTATTTTGGCGAACTACAGTATAAACAATGTGAACAATGCAAAGAAAATATTCACTATTGAGACATTTGTACCTACAAGTTAACATCTGTTACGAAACCTTCCATAATTTTGGAGTCATTTTGTGTCTGGAGTTATTTGATGGTTTTCTCATATATGAAAAGTAACAATGAATCTTATCCTACTGCATCTAGAATCTGATCTGTGGCCTGAATCTGAGGCCATGTGGCACAGAGATCCAAAAAGTCTCCATGACTAGAATGAAACACATCACTGAGCCACTACAAGGCACCGGGTGACACTGCAGTTTCATTTCATTTCAGTCCTGGTGCCGTTGAAACACTCGGTGCAGAACCAAATGTGGATTAACCTGCAAATACTCACCAACAAATGCTTCTCTTGTTCTGTTAATTGCAAATTATCACAAAGTTTGAGAATTTAGAGTCACGCAAAGTTCTGACTTGTAAAATTGAGAATACATTATATTAGATTTGGTAGAATTTCTAGGTCAGAAATCAAACTTAGCCCAACATAGCAGATAGTGGGAAACACCAGGACAAAGTCAGATTGCTGTTCTGAGCAAAGAGGCTCTGTCACAGTCACAGTTTTCAGTTTGTTTGTTCTGAATCAGTGGATCAGATTGTAAACCTGGTCTTTGGTCCAGTTTCTTTTCATCCAGATTGTTCTCATCTGCTCACTGGACTTTCTGCAGGAACAAGAAAGTAACCACAGGAACAGGACCCGTTTAGTTGGGCCGGATAGAGGTGAGAACAGTTTCCACCATAAGTGAGCAGTAGTGGACTGGTAGCACATTGCATAAAGGACGTGTGGACCTGAATTTTAGCTGGACAACCTCTGTTACAACTACTGTATAACAGGACTTGGGAGTCTCACCCTGATGTTCAGGTGGACCTCAGAACTCCAGCAGGAGAGTCAGTGGCTCTGCCGAGTTCAGAACGATCTCTTGTTTCTGTCCGTACACGCCCTGCTCCACCTTCACGCCCGCCTTCCTACACTTCACCGAGTCCAACATGAGCTCCGTGCAGGTGGACACCAGGCTGGAGAAGAGCTGGGCTCCCCGCCACGGCTCGCACACGCGCTTATACTGCAGCCTTCTCTTAGGCGCCGGCTCCCCGGCCAGGGAGTCCTGGGGGATAAATAAAACGCTCCCAGGCAGGTCAAGAAGGGAAATCGTGTGCCTGGCGCTCTTTCGGAAAAGCTTGGTGGTCATCAGACTGTTGGCTGAAACAGACACAGAAAAAGACAAACTAAGTTCAATTACCTTGTTATGGTAATTGTTGTTTTATGATGGACACGGTAAAGACATTCAAGAACTTCACCTGTGAAGAATGAAAAGGAGGAAATCACCAAGTGCAGCTATGGTAACAACGGGCAGAAAGATGTATAGAGTTCAAATGACCCAAGACCAGATCTGCATGCATTCACAACACACTCTAATCACTGAATTGGGTTCGGGGCTGAACGCTGCATTGTTCCTGCTTCACATGCAGAGACATGTCCTGCCCTGTCTGCACAGCAGCGAGAGCGGGTGACGTTTAACACAGACACAATCTAATTATCAGTTGTGTGTCTGGCATTGAGGTGATATCTTGTCTGAAGCCAGGAGAGTCAAACTTACCCATCTCATAAGTGACGTCCTCAGTGGCTCCGTCGAAGAAGCACACGTACACCACCACACCTTCCTGGATCTGCAGCATCAGCACAGTGTCAAACAGCCATCAGACATTTTCCACTGCTACAAGTGATCTGAGCATGTCTCTGTACCCAGTGACATGCTCACAGCTCCATGTCACAGACAGAGCAGCATGAAGACTGGAACTAGGTGGAAACAGGACTGTAAAAATAATTTGTGTATTTACTAAGAGTTGGCACCAAGTTCAGCTGTAGCCAGGTCAAATCAGAGCCAGTTAAAGCAAACACACATTAGGCCAAATAAGGAATGTGAAATTTCAGAAAGACAAAACCCCACTTTACATTACAGACCTTAATGCTTGACTCCTATCAGATCTTAATGTGGTGATGGTTCACGTGTGTCCCACACTGCCGAGCACGTGTGGATTTCACCAAAATATAAGCCACATAAGTACAAGAAGAACAACAATGACACTGTGCGTGCGACTGTAAAATCGCACAATTTCCTCACAAGCTGCTCGGTTTCTCCGTGTTCTTTCCAGTTTGTCTGTAACCGACGCTTTTCCATAAACTCCAATTAATTTGGAACTTCTCACTAATCAGACCTGTCCCCCCCATAAGTAGTGACTACTGTATTGTAAACTACAGCAGTAGTTGAGTAAAGAATTTGCTTGTGGACTTGCAGTGAAGTACTTTTTTAGGCACAAACAAACACACCCACCTCGGCCCACTCAGCATCGACTCCATCCACGGCGGGCTTGATCTTAACCTTTGCCTGGCTGCACTGCTGGACGATGGTTCTGGCCTGAAGCTTCCTGGGTGTCTGAACAGGAGCTGGGCTGCTCTCACACACACACGCGCACGCACACACACACACACACACACACACAGTAGTTGTCAGTACAAGTACTGTTAACACATTTATTCAAGTAAACTATGAAAGTTTTTTTTGTTTAGTAGTACTTGGTCTCGTACCCGTCTCCCTCAGCAGGGGGTTTTGCTGTCTGTGCTGTGGTGGGGCCAGCGATGGTGAAGACAGGCCAGGGTTTGCTGCTTGGAGCCACCACAGGCTCCAGGCCGCAGCTGGAGCTCCTCTTAGACGAGGGGCCCGCCTCGGGGTCTCTCCGTCTCTTCACCGGGTGCTGGATCCTGTGACAACTCCAGGGCTGGGATGATGTTTGGCATTTGGACTGGGTGTCGATTGTGGCTTTGGGAAGTGCTGCCATGAGCTCAAGTGGAGGACGTGGCTCTGGAAGACATTTGGTTGCAGCCTGGATGTAGTGATGGGTTCTGGCGCTGCCCTGAGAGCCTGTGCCTGTCTGGTCTTGTGTCTGCTCCTGCCGCTGAGGTTTAACCTGAATCTGGACTACGGGTTGACTCTCAAACTGAACTTCAGTCTGCAGAGGGTTCACTGTCTTGATGGGCACAAGCCTGGCAACAAAGGGGGTGTTAGAGGTCCTGGACTGGAGGTTGATGGGAGATTTTAGATGAAGAATGATAGAAGTTCTGGGCTGAGGGTTGATGGGGGTTAGACAGGGGTTTTCCTGGGATAAGAAACAGAAAGTGAATATCATCTGAAGAGAAGCAGCAGGTAAATGAATTCATAATGATTTTATAGTGTGACTGCTGGAATTGTTGTTTGAAAGTGTTGTTTGTGTCTATCTGATGAATCCAGGTCCAATATTGCGCCTCTTCTAACTCCACCAGGTGTTCACCAGATAATCCCCTAAAGAAGAACTTTTCTGAATGAATACAGATGCTAAAACCAACACTGAATCTTCTCCACTCAAGTCTAGCGTCTGTCAGGCTGCAGCCTGATGTA
This sequence comes from Channa argus, assembly GCF_033026475.1. Lineage (NCBI taxonomy): Eukaryota > Metazoa > Chordata > Actinopteri > Anabantiformes > Channidae > Channa > Channa argus. The sequence continues at coordinate 22,085,336 of NC_090212.1, read as the reverse complement.
GCTTCATCTGTGCTGTAGACGACTATTTTGGTCCAAAAATGAATAAAACCACATCAGCCAGACACACAGGCCTCATTCCAAAAGCTCTGTCCAAAGGAATGTTTGGACAATATTAGTTATTTCTTTTAGCCTTTAGGTTCCAGATTAGGAGACACTATGGCTGCAGTAAATTCTGGTAATGTGGATGGACAATGGTAACAATGCTCAGAGTGGATTCTTGATGCAAACTTTAAGGAAGCCACTGCCTTTTCTTTCATCCCTTTCTGGATTTATCATGTATATAGTATCATGACACTGACACTTGAGTGCGTAGCCTCACCAACGAAGCTGAGAAACTCACCGCTCTGTCCTGTGGATTCACTGCTGGCTGCCCGTCTTCCTCACCACCACTTTCACCGCCTTCCTCCTCGTCATCGCTGTCATCATTATCCCTCCCACTGTCGAGATGCCAAGCGAGAATAAGAGGCTGCACGTGTCGCGACAGCATCTATGCTATTACTGCTCAAGTTATTCTATTCCTCTTCTACTAGTTTAAAAATACAGAGACTACTTTTATATTTGATTGATGGCCAAAAGCACTGAGAAGCTGAAATGATTAGTCAATTAATCAACTGAAAATTAATCTGCAGCTATTTTACTAACTGATCAATAGTTTGCACATGTTTTTTGAGAAAACCCTCCAGGTAGGTGGGGCCTGGCTTTAACTCTAAAATAATCGGGCAGACAAAACAAACTTTCCAATTCATGTGTGTAAGAGAAACACACTTGCCTGTCTGAATGAGCCTGGATCTGTGGTGACTGCAGCAGTGACTCTGGCTCTTCTTGTTGTCTGAGGACTTCGGCTTTGTTCATCTTCTTCCTGTTGCACTGGGAGCACTTGTTGATCCACTGCACCACATCAGGTCTCATGGTTTTCCAGAAGAACCTGCCACAGTTCACATTGGTTCATTCATACTAAATGTAAACTTTTTATTTTTTACTGGGGATTTTTGTTCCTGTTGCCTTTACATCTCTTAAAGGCCATTAACAGGAGGAATGATTCTAGCAAGTTAAACCTGTTTCAGTGTTTATCTGGGAACCTGACTATTGGTTTAAAACACACTTAAAAACCGTGGATCCATCCTTTTAATGTTCTATGAAGGTGAGGAATTCTATCAGTGAACCTTTTGATAAAGATGCTGTTTTCAGCACATTTTGTTCACACTGTTTTTTTGTCTCCCATATTCTTCTATGATTAAAAGAACATAAAACAGGTTATTAAATGAGAAGGTGTGTGTGACCGCTCACCTTTCTTTCAGCAGTCGCAGGCACTTGATGACATCCAGGTGGTTGAGTTCATTGTGGTAGTCATTGAGGACGGCTTGGACCTGCTCTCTGTTCCTCAGCACCAAACACTCCCGATCTCCCTTCACCGTGTGGAGCTCATCATCTGGAAAACCAGAGGAGAATTTGTCACGTACTCACAGCATCCAGTCGACTGTCACCATGACAAAGATTTGGAGTTTTCCCACAGCATGTGTGTTGCTTTAGGTATTAAATTTGCAGTTTGCCGTCTGTTTGTTTGAATGGAGGCATAATGTATGTTAGCATCTCCTACAGCTTAACGATCACACAGAGACAAAGTTTTACATCAATTGATCTATCTAATAATCTATTGGTTTTTTGCTTAAATGATTAATCTATAGATTATTTTCCGATGAATCTCTATTTCATTTTTCAATGTATCCAATTAATGTACTAAAACTTTTTTATTCAATCATCTACTGTTCAACAAACATCCACCAACAAATATGACAAAGTCTGCACCGCAGGACTTCCAAGCAAAAACTAGGCCAGGTGTCACAATCATGTCTTAATCTTTCGTGTATCCAGCTCTGTGTTAGGATGCAGCAGTGAAATGCTGACACTGTGCTTTGCTTTAAGAGAAATAACCCACTTCCACCTTTAACCTGAACATCATCCCCTTCATGAAGGAGGATTTACTGCAGGATTGTTGGATTAGTCTGACTTAGTTAGTGTCCAATACACTTACAGCTGAGTGGGAATTTATTCGTCGTATCCACAACAGCAAAGTCCCCACAGAGACTCAGTGATGTCTCCTTTATCAAATGGACACTGGGTGAAGTTTAAGAAGAATGAACATGAAATCAGTCCCTAAAATTAGAACACAGATTAATTTCCTCGTCCTCTAGTTAACCTTTATCTCCTTATAGCTAGTGTTTTTAACAACTGCGTCTCTGTGCGTCTTATCGTGTTGATTGTTCTGTTAATGGGATATTGTGCTGGTGCTGTGGGGGACTCCTGAAACGTTTGGGCCACTGGCCCTGAACACGGTAAAACTCTCTCAGCACAGCATTTTGTCACTTCTGACGCCAACAGTAGAAAACATATGTCAATATGTGTCTGAGATGTAAAACCTAATTACGAGCTCCAGGAGTTTCCCATTGACTTGTTATAGTAATGGATTCATGGAGTTTAGTTTAAACAAACCTTTGATGGCAAAGTTCCTGCAGAACCTCCTGAAGGTGTTTTTCTCTACGAAGCTCAGTCCGGGAGGATAAATACGTCTGCGGAGGTAGAGCTCAGCAGCATCGAACTTGGCAAAATAGGCCTGCTCACACATGAGCAAACAGAGTGTAAACTGTTGTGTATTTCATCAAACCTCTAATATAAACCACAGGTAGGACATACCTCCTCCCCCAAAGCAGGCTGGGTCGGACCACTGGACTTAGTCTGGGGAGGAAACACAGAACTCTAGTTTCTGTTTCACCAATAACCACTGTTGTCATTTTTCTTATACATCATTTGAGGATCTGTGACAGTAAAAAGATCTTGTGTCTTACCACTATGTCTCCGTGAACAAGGAGCGTGGGGACGGCATCTGGACGGAGGGTGACCTTTTGTCCGCCGCGGTCAAAGCAGTCCTCGGTGAAATGGGTGGAACAGATAGACGAGCGGAGACGAGGATGCCACTTTGGACGACCAACTGCCTTCAGCCACTGAGCCAGCAGGGCTGCGTTGTGAAGAGGAAACCTGAAGGTAAAAGTGAATATTTAAAAAAGACAGAGTATTACGTATATATGGATCTATAACGTGGAGCTCAACCGTTCAATATGGAAGCTAATTTCAAGGATTAAAATGTTCAATTTGCCTTTGTTCTCTTAAAATAGGCCTGTTATGACTGTGTTGGCTGTTTTTCTCACATATTCATTATTATTCGTTTTCTTCTTTTCCTTTGGGCTGTTTCCTTTCAGGTGTCTCCACAGCAAATTATGTGCCTCCATCTAACTCTGTCCTCTGCACCAACTAACTTCATGTCCTCTCTCACTACATCCATAAATCTCCTCTTTGGTCTTCCTCTAGTCCTCCTGCCTGGCAGCTCCAACCTCAGCATCCTTCTACCGATACATTCACAATGTCTTCTCTGAACATGTCCAAACCACCTCAATCTGGCCTCTCTGACTTTATCTAAAACATCTAACATGAGCTGTACCTCTGATGTCCTTATTGCTGATCCTGTCCATCCTCGTCACTCCCAAAGAGAACCTCAACATCTTAAGCTCTGCTACCTCCAGCTCTGCCTCCTGTCTTTTCTTCAGTGCCACTGTCTCTAAGCTGAACAACATCTCTGGTCTCACCACCGTCTTGAACATCTTTCCTTTCATTCTCGCTGATACTCTTTTATCACACAACACACCTGACACTTTCCTCCACCCGTTCCAACCTGCCTGCACTCGCCTCTTCACCTCTTTTCCACACTCTCTGTTGCTCTGAACCGTTGACCCTAAGTACTGAAAGTCCTGCACCTTCTTCACCTCCTCTCATTCACACACGTGTTCTGTCTTACTGCGGCTAAACTTCCTCCACCTGCTCCCTGCTCTCACTACAGATCACAGTGTTAACTAGTAGAATGTTAACATAGAGAAATGGACTCGTACTCGTGAAACGTGAGTCCCAGGCCTCTCTCCACTGGCCCGCAGCAGTTGGTGCAGCTGTAGATGCTGCAGCGGAGCCACTTTCTCTTGGTTCTGTTGAGGCAGGTGTGGCAGCTGGCGATCCAGCGGGCCAGGTCTCGAGTCATGTTGCTCCAGTAGAAGTGCTTTGTGATGTTTTGTTGGCAGATTCCCTGCCCACTGTGACTCTGGTTGTCATGGAACTGCTGCAGAATGGAGTTTACCTGGGATCAAAAGGCAGCATGGTAAGAAATCCTCTGCATACAGTTCATGGTGGATGAAAATCCATGTCCTGCGTGCTCCAATTTCACATTTATCTGTATGTGATTTGACACTGAGCAGCTTCACTAAACATGGAAAGTATACTGATGCCACAATTATTATTTTTTTGTCCTTTCGCAATCCTCCAACAGCACAGCTGGGGATGGGAACGGGCTGCTGCTGCTGGAATGTCCTACTCATATGCTGCTGGCTTTTACACCAGCACAGATTTAGATGCTATACAATGCATATACAGTATTTAACTGAATTGAATGCACTGTCACTATTAATCCAAACCTCCTCTCTGCTGCGCGGCACTCTGACAGGAGGAGAGACTCGTGTGTACATCAGCACTCCATCTAAAAACAGAAGGGAAATGTTTTTCTTTCCTTCTTCTTCATGAAGTGACTTTCAGTGAGGATAAAGGAGTTAAATAAAATGACGAAGTGTTTTAAATCTATTTTTTTCCACTCACCTATGAGACCAAAGCGCTTGGCCATCCTTCTAAAGGAACTTCTGCCTTTCTTACTTTGCAATGGTACAACCCTGTGACTCAGATACCTGCAGCATGCAAAATAAAAACTTTCAACTTGTACAAATAAATGTAACCTGTGACATGTGGGAAAGTGGTTAGGTGATCACATGTCTACCTGGATAGCTGGTTGTAAAGCACAAAGCTCGGCTCTATGGTGGTCTTCCTCCTGTTGTCCTCTTTCACTGTCTGGACAGCCCTGTAGTATGGATCAGGAGCTGGAAGGCAGTACTGGTGTTCCTGTAACTGCACAGGCATTTCACTCTGATTGAGGACTAGTTCAGAGGGATCGTTTGTCTCTAAATGAGATGTGACGAAAAAGTCTTCCAGACTGTTGGAATCAAGGACGTCTTCATCTGTAGGCACGGCAGCCTAAAAGCCGACAAGGATTAGCAGATTAGCCCGTAAACTATCTTCAATCCAAAAGCCCCTGTATCACTTATTATGAGCAGTGTGAGGTCATTAATTTAATGGTACAATAGGATGCACAAATATGAATATATATATCACACTCGAAAGAACTGAGTGAGCACAAACAAAACTTATCAATAAAGAGTACTACTAAACACGCTCACTTGATTCTACCCATTTATTTACAGCCATAAATAAAAGGCCAGAAAGACAAATCGATTCTTTATAACGACATTTCTATAATTCTTCATAATAAAAGCCAGGAGGAATTGGTAGAAATATAGAATGTGAATGAGCATTTTCTATTTAGCTCCGCTTTCGATCTGCACTGTGTCACCTCCTCCTCGTTCACTTCAACACTAATGACAGTTGGTACGGCGTCTGGTGAGAGTGTCAGCTGACCATCCTCATTTAGTGTGAAGCAAGAGGACTCAAAGTGCTGGGAGCAGAGGTAGGAGTTTGTGCGCAGGGAGCCTTCGTCTCTGTGAGCCACTGCCAACCATTTCTGTCGCATCACGGCATCCTTTGGAAACCTGCATGACACCCGAAGACTCGTTTGTTAGGATTTAGAGCTATAGAAAAGCTAAAAATCTGTCTGTGGTGTACCACAAGGTTCCATCTTAGGTCCTTTTTTATTCTCATGAAGTAGATTTGCTTTGGTTAATTTTAGAACTTTCTTGTTATTGTTATGATATGCTTTCATCATTTCTTTGTTATATTGCCTGATGTATCACCTCTCTGTAAAAAAACTATTTCAGTATGTGCCAATTTTTAATGTGAGATTTAAAATGTATTAACTGGAGTGTTACTTTACAGCAGGTGGGTGGAACAAACAGTAACAATAAAAAGAAAACCCCTTCTGATTCATGCAACGACACAAGAGACAATACAAACATGACACTAGAAAAAGCAGTCAGTTTTATTTATCAAACTACTTTGTGAATGTGCCGTTTGACCTGTGGAAGGTGAGTTCAGGGTAAATGTAGCTGGTGGCATCGCAGCTGTAGGCTAGGCAGCACTGGATGGGTGGCTCATGGGATTCGTTGTTGGTCCGGCTCTTGCAAAGAACACAGTTTTTGATCCAACTCTTCACTGCCGGTGTCACTCCAATCCAGTAATACATTAGCTGGATGGGCAAAGAAGGAAGATGGGTTTCTTACCCCAGGCCCACTGTTACAGCAGCATTTATAAATCTGCAGGAATCAAGTTATGCATTTTTACTGGAAACATTACTGTGGTTACAGACATAGTGCATAATGCAGAAACCTTGTGTCCTATGCACATAAACATTAAAACCATTTGACCCACACATCTGCTGACATTTAACCCGGCAGCCGCTCGAATCCACGCAACGGCATAGCATTAACAAAAATAAAATTAAAACTATAACAAAACAAAATAAGAAAGAATAAGTACAAATTCAGACTTGTCTAGAAAAGGAGAATTCGCATATGAGCAATTAGTGATGCAAAAGCCAACTTTAGACAAAACTGTCTAAAACAGATCCAGGGGCAGGAGTCCACCCACAAAGTATGCAGCGACCTGGAGACACAGTTCACAGACACTTTCCACCCAATCTGATGCAGTATGAGAGGATCTTCTAGGAAGAACATAAAAAAAAACTGCCCAAATCTAAATCACCTGAACTCACCATTATCTCCTTAACTGCCCGGCACTGGCCAGCGTGGTTGTTGTTGTCATGGTAACGAATGAGGATCTCACGCATTTCCTCGTGACTCCTGACGACTCGAAGGAGGCGGCCTCGGAAAGTTCGCCACAGACGGCCATCTGGAAGAAAACACAGGCACAAAAGACACTAAAAAAAACTCAAGTCCCTCAGGTCAGGTAGTAAGACCAGTTACTCTACTTTGAATATTCATTGGTGTCTCATTAGGTTTTTCCACAAACCAAAGTTCAGAGTTTGTGATTTGATTAACGTACAGACAAATCTCACGGAGGAAAATTTACATCAAATTAGAACATTTACATTTAGTCATTTAGCAGACGCTTTTATCCAAAGCGACTTACAAGTGAGGTACAAGGCAGCAAAAATCTAAGTCAAATTGGAACAAAGAAACGAGTCGATGAGGCCCATTGTCCGCATTAGCCTGGACATGACTTTGAACACTTTTCACTCCAACTGTTTCTAGTGAAGAAAGGCTGAAGCCTGTGTGAAAATTCACATTGACTCTTAACTTTTAACTACTCTGCTCTGTGTAGGAAGCATCTCTGTGTGACTTGTCAGCTCCAAAGTACCTTTGTAGGTGAAGTGTTTGCTGGCAGCTCTGGTCACTTTCTTTGAGCTTTTCGATGCGTCTGCAGGAAACGTTCCTGTCCGTACAAACAGCTCCACCTTATCCAGAAACTCAAAAGACAGCGTCTGAAAGGAAACAACAGAGCCACAGAAAGAAACATTTCTACTAGTAATTGATTAAATCACAATCAAATTGATTGTGGGCTGTGTGAACTGAATTGGAATTTAATCATGACATCAGTATATGACACCAATATTCAGCCCTAGTTTTCAATATAAAATGAAGCATTTTTGGTCAAAATCAAGCAATTATCTGAATACTAAAACTTAGGGAGATACATAGATCAGGTACATATTGTTATTGAAAGGTAATCATCTAATCCTAAATCATGTTTTAGCATTAGTGCTAATATGAGAGAGTGATCACTTTGTTTTGTGCAGTGATGTAAGCAGTGATTATACATGACATTCACAGTTTCCCAGAGTTCAGTGGGATAAAATATAAATACCTAAATAAGTGGGAAAAAAAGTCAGGGAAACTATGCTGCATAATTTTCAGATCATTTACAAACAAGCCGATTCAGTGACACATAATGAAATGGTAACTCGCTAATAACTCGCAAAACAACCTAAATTACATCACAGTGAATATTTTGGGGGCTTGACATCAACATGTGGTTCATTTTTAAAAAATGTTTAGAAAAATATTTAAATCCCTTTAGGCACTGTAAACCTGATATATATTATTTTTTAAAAAGCATTCGATTATAAAAATAATGAGACTACTCATTACTCGCATCCCCAGCAATTAAATGGATTAACGGTTTGCTAATAAAGTAACTAAATGTTTCTTTGTAGCTGCCAATTTACAAGGAAAGTGAACAGTGGTTGCATTTTCTCCATCACACACTGAATCTATGGGAGTTTTGTCAAAACGTGATGGGAGTTACTTGTCTTCTAAAGTCGCTGTAACTGATTCCACGCCACCAGAGCGTTTCCTCACCCTGCCCATGTTCCGTTCGGTCGACACAAATCCTCGTTACACCGTCACCAACTTTCACCAAAGAAATCTCGGTGCGGTGAGTTGTTGGACAGCCGACCTCATCGGAGAAGGAACTTAGTTTGCTCTGCTTCATGTGACTTCACCGTTAAATTACCCAAGACATGAATTTCAGGCCAAACTAATATCTAAATGTAGCATTTGGTGGTGCGCAGGTTTAAGCTAGCTGCAACAGGCTTTTATGTTCCGGGGCGTCGATTTTCAAAACAAAGGCCTTTACTTCCTTTTATTTTGACCCGAGCTTTAAAGTTTTTCGTCTTGTTCTTTTTTTTTTTTTCAAACGTTTCTCATCTTTGTCTAATGTTCAAAGCCTCTTACAGGTTTACGTAGTGATCATGGATGGATTATGAGAATATGATGTTGACTGATTTGTAGTTGCGTTTTCTTATTTTTATGTCTTTCCAGTCATTTAGTGTCTTTCTAGTGATTTTTGCAATAATTTAGTTTTTACTTTTTCTTTGCATTCGAGTTAATTTAGGGTCGTTCTAAAACATTTTGTTGATTTTTATTTAAGCTCCATTTCTGTCGTTTAATGTTGTTTTATGTTTTTATTCATTCGTGGTTATTTATAGTAATATGGTATTAATTTGTGTTTTATTTTGGATTTTTATTTTATAATGATGATATTTAAGCTTCACAGCATTTACACATTACCTCAACTTCACTACATTTCAGAGGCAAATATCATACTTATACTCCAATACACGATTGATACCTATAGTTACTTTTCGGAATGAATTAATAAAACCCAGTACTTATATAATAATAATGGCATTGAGTGTTGCCTCTGGTGATCATTAACCCCCAATGTGAAATTCACAGACTATATATCAGTAGTAGTAGTATTGGATTCAAAACATTGTATAAATTTTACACTATGGTATTGCTACAAATACAGTACTTTTGTTAATCATCTCAGCACTTATTCCACTACTGCTGCATTTACTCAAGTACCAACCTTTAGCTGTAGAGTCACCTGTCAGAGAAAGATAAATCAAGCAATCCTTCCAAAACTATGTCACTTTTAACTATTCAATCAATATTGTCTACTATGTCACTATTCAATTCAGTTCAGTGAAATTAAAAACCTTTGCTTATTATTTCAAACACTCAGTTTCAGCATTTCTTTATACAACTAAAATCAGTTAATAACATGAAAATGATTAACAGTGTGAGAAAGAAGTAACAGTGGCTTTGCATACAAACTAAGTGTCATTCAAAAATAAGCACTTCAGTGTTTCCCATGGCTGCTACATTGCAGCATTGTTAAACCCAGTGTTAACTGCTTTCACAGTTTTCGGTTCAGCTTCAGCACAACCCTCATCCATGTGCTGTTAACTTACAGTGTCAGAATCTGTAACCAGGCAGAGCAAGAGAAAATTCAATGTGGACTGAAATCTGAATATTTTAATGGGTCTCTAAAATGACTAAATATGTGTTTATGTTGTTTCTTTGTTCTTTAATCCATCTTGAAAGATGGATTGCAAACATAGTGATGGTTCTTAAAACTTGGGATTACTGCCTTTACTGCTCTTAAATGACAGTAAACCGAATGCTGAGTGGCACAGGGCTGCAGCGGTTGGCACTGTGACCTCTCAGAGGGAAGGTCCAAAGCTCCACTGACGTGCAGGTTGATTGGCAACTTGTTGTGAGTTCCAGCTGATATAAGAACAGCTGCTGACATCTGTCGTTTTTTACCAGCAAAGCACCGGTCAAACATTTAAAGAGGAACAGAGAGAATAAAAGGTTCATTAGGGGATTCCTTGGCATTAGAGCTGGATGTTCTCTTGCCTGGCAGAAGCCCAGCTAGCTGCCCCTATTTGTTTGTGCTTCTGTTTTTTGCTTGAATGAGAATTTGTGCTCAGAGTTTACAGCCAGAGCTGAGTCGTCTGTCTGTTCACTGAATCTCCTCCTTGACAAAACTAAACATATTTGTTTAGTTGAACAGCTCAAAACTGGGCCCTGGAAATCAGGGTTACATTTTTCTGGAGTTCCCAGTCCAAACATTGGCAGATACTATACTTAGATATATTCTCAGATATATACTTTGCTTCATCCTCCAGTCATTGTCATATTTAAGCTCTTTAATGAGCCTAAAGATTTTTAGTGCAGCTAAAAAACACTTGCTGTTATTATCCACAGCTGTAATCACTTCACATATTTAACGTTTCCTCCATTCAGCTCTCGGTCACCTTCTTGCTACTGGAGAAAAAAAAATCTACTTTCCCAGTTTCCCATCATCCCATTTTCAGTCCCCTTCCCACACACAGTCACATTCTCGTAAAGGGTTTCTCTGGCGCATCGTGGTGTTGACGGTGATCCGGTTCTCGGACAGCTCTTTGAGCTGGTCGATCAGCTGCTGTACACAGGGGCTGGGCCAAGGGTGACCGTTCAGGTAATCTCTGAGAATGAACGAGCGCTCCACCAGCAGTTCCAGCTGCACCAAGTGTCGCAGTCGATGGAGGCTCAGAAGGTCTTTCTCTGGTTCCCGACGGAAAAATCTACGACACGAAAGAAGACGGAAAAACAATTACTATTAAACATCCCATGAATCATCTCACTGACTGCTATATGAGTTTTTTTTGTCATTAAATGACTATTAATCAGTCTACTCGTGTCCGTGTGTGTCTTCTTGTTAACCTTGTGTCTTAACACGGGACATTGTAAATGTGCCATTTGCCGTTTCTGTCAGCCTCACCGTATTCTAAGCGTCCTGAGCTGTGGGAACAGCATGGGGATTCGTCTGCAGAGGCTGCCACTAGAGCGGTTCTGCTCAATGTCAAGGTGCTTGAGTCCTGGGACTTTAGGAGCGATGGAGTCCATGTCTTTCAGAGTTATGGCCACACGCAGTGTCAGCCTGGTCACACTAGATGGGATGGTGGTCGTATAGGCAGCGAGAGAATTACCACCTGGGAGGAAAGAGTCACATTAAACCTCTAGATCTGTTTTGACAGGTATTTGTGATTTTTAAGTGACTTTTAATTTATTTATTTATTTTGTCCGTTCAGCTTATCCTGCGTGAGTTCAGGGTCACCACAGCAGATCATTGTCCACATGGTGGTTTGGCACAGTTTTTATGCCAGATGCCCTTTCTGAAACAACCCCCCCCCCCCTCCTTTAACTCACGAGCTCTCATCTGAAGTAGTAGCTTCCTTTGTGTCAACTCTGTTATTACTCATTGTGAATGTCAGGTAGTAAAACACTGAGTCAAAATGCGACTGACCAATAATGGTAAGTGTTTCCAGTTGCTGCAGAGGACTGAGCCAGGACGACAGGCGACACTCAACACCCTCTCTGATGTATCTGTAGCGAACAGTCAGCGACCTGAGAGAGATCAGACTCCTCAGTGCGTTCTCTGGCAGGATGGTCTCTGGGTAATCCACCAGCTCCAGATTGGTCAGCGCTGGACCACCATACCTGAATGTTCCTACATGAGGGACAGGAGGAGGTAGAGATTTGCCAAAGCCTGATTTTTTTATTTATTTTGCCATTCTGTACACCTTTATCACAAAGATCTGTTACAGTAGCTCACATCATGTCATGTCATCATGTCACCTATTTTTTAGTGCAGCATTTGAATATCTGGAATACCTATTAATATTCCACTACTGCTGGCCAGTATACTGTAATTGTCCCACCTGTCCCTCTATCCACAAATGTGTAAAACCAAATGTCTTGAGACAGATGCAGGCTGCTCACTGACCTGAATGATCGGAGTCCAGAGGACTGAAGTAGTCGTCGGGCAGCGGCTCTGGCGGTTCCCCCCTCATGCCCCAGGACAGGTGCTTCAGCTTCTTGAGGCTCAGCAGCAGGTTGTGGAAGACGCTTCGGGGCACCGGTCTCACCGTGCCCAGCCCGTAGCCCTCGCCTTGCTGGTGGAAGAGCAGGTACCGCAAGTTGACCAGATGCGACACGGTGTTAATAAATTCCACCGTGCAGGGCAGCCGCACGTTGCACACGCTCAGGTGAGTTAGTCTCTCCTGCAGCTGCGCGGTCACATTGCGTCCCAGCATCGGCTCGCACCAAGTGGCGTTCCGCATCCCCAGGTCCCTCAGCTCCTCGAACCGCGAAAGGTTATCCAGGTACTTCTCCTTGTATAGCCGCCCTCCGTCCACAAACACGATGGCGGTGAGCGACGGGAGGAACTTGACGAGCCGCCTCCACTCTTTGCGCCGCAGGTGACGCACCGCCACACGGGTGAGCTTGCGATTCTGCAGCGTGTTCCAGAGGCCGTAGGTATAGCGACGGAGCTCGGACAGATGTACCGTGTAGCCCCGCCACAGGGACGGGTGGTCGATGAGCCTTCTAAGGTACGTGCAGCACGTACGAGTCGTGTGTTTCTCCTCCGTGCTCAGGAAGCTGAACACGTAAACCCAAAGTTCAAGTGGAAGCTGCGGAAGATTCTCCATCGGCAAACGGCTAAAAAGGTCAGACCTTTTCAAGAGACCAGAAAACGGGTGAAATAACAGTTGTGTGTTTAGATTAAGCCTGCGGGAACTTCCACTGTGTATATGTAAGATTGAAACGCCACCGACAGCGTTCATTCATCGGGGTAAACAACTATGACATTTACATGCAGCCAATATTCGTCGCGCTGTGATGACGTCATGTTATTTACAACCGTTAACTTGAAGGCTACTGGAGTTTCAAAAGAAAATCTCTACACATGAACTCATCAGTAAGTCAACACGTTTTTTAAATGTATTTTCTTACATAAATATATGTAGTTAAATGTATAGAAATTAATAAATCCTTTACATCTTGAATAGGGGTGGGGCAACGCGTCAAAGTAGGGGCTCCAAATGAGTGTCCGCTTGTACCGGGGACAGTAAAAAGTGCACCTGGACACAAAGATTCGGGATGTGGGACAATAAAGAAAATGAGCTCACATTGCGTGCATTTAGTTGTTAAAGCTTAACTAGAGCTAAATACAGATTTAATTAGTTTAAATGAAGATGAATCAAGATCTTTTTTCTCTCTGTTCAGAAATATCACGCAACTGCCTCATTCACTTCCTTCACACCTGTGTTCAGATGGTTTCTGTAATTTACTCCAATCCTTTTTTTCTGATAAAATCAAGAATATCCATTAGGAGCTTCCTCTCAACAACCATCAAAATATTTCCCTCTTTGTCCCCTTTGTGGTCCCTTCTCACTTCCTCTCAGTCTTCATTCTACCTACTGTTGCTGAAATTTCTAACTTACGTAAAAAATCTAGATGGTCAACTTGCCAATTAGACCCGCTTCCAACTGTCCTTGTTAAAGCAACTGTTTCCTCTCATGACACACATAATTCACTCGTGGCTTATCACTGGAATTGTTCCCTCTCCTCACAAAACAGCTGCTGTTTCTCCCATGCTCACAAAGTCTGGTGCAGATCCCAATGACCTCAATAATCTAGGTCCCATCTCCACAGAATTCTAGAAAAAACTATCGTTTCTCAGCTCCCATCTAACACACAATAACCATTATGAACAATTCCAGTGGGGTTTCCGCCCTCTGCATTCCAGTGAAACAGCTTTACTTACCGATGATCTCCCCCTGGCAGCTGATTCTGGTCTTGTCCATCCTCATTCTTCTTGATCTGAGTGCAGCCTTTGACCCATTCGTACCCTCAGATCTTCATCATCTATGCGACTCACTGTCCCTTTTGCTTGCCTCATTACAATGGTAGGCAGAACATTTAGTTCTGGAATTCCCTGCGGCCTGACCTTAGTGATATCAACTCACTCCCACACTTAAAATCCAAGCTCAAAACTAATCTGTTCAGACTTTCATACTCTCTGAGTGGCTGCCTGCACAGATGTCTATGATGTTGACAGTTGATGCTGCGACAGTTGTTCATATCTAATTATTTTCTATTTTATTAAATTTTATTGTAATTCTTTTATTTTGCTTTTATCTGTTTGTGACTTTTACAGTTTGTCAGACTTTTATTGTATTTTATTCTTCTATTTTGCTTTTATCAGTACGGTACCCTTGCCACCGTACACCAAGAAACCACTGAGATTAGAACGGAGCTCAGCCAAGTGTACCTGTCTGCAGCAGAGAGGGAGCAGACAGCTCAGGTAAAGTCAAAGGACAACGTCATAAAAACGCTCAGCTAATTAACGATCTATAAGAGGAAATGATCAAAACCTGTTAAATGATCAGAGGCCTTTGTCAAAAAAAACCCCAAAACTTCATTTCTGCTCTTTCTTGCACTTGTATCACGTCGTTTCGCTTTGATGTTTTTTCCTTGACTTAGATTCTTGCTGCCCTGTACCTCACTTTGGATAAATGCGTCTGCTAAATGACTACATGTATTATAAATATTGATATATAAATCATTGATAAATTCATGTTCTAAGTTTTAGTAAATTCATTGTTATATTATTTGAAAAATAAAAGAGCTGAATGGAAAAATAATCTTTAATCACCCCCCAAAAATTGTTGTTAGGTGCAGCCCTAATTTTGAATCTGTAGCATAACGATGAGTAATTTGAACATCAACACTTCAACACTACATAAAGAATCACATTGGAAACATGTCTGTGATGTTGTGTTATCCTTGATATATTACAGGTATGTGGCACCTGGGATCTGCTCTGTAATTGCACTGATACAGTATAATACAAAATACGGAAAAATAAACAAAACAAATAAAAATGACACAGCTTTCATTCAGCTTTGGGATATTATCGAATAAAACTGACATATTCCCAAATGAGTGATCTTGTTTATATAAAAACTAAATGCATTAATCAAATAATGTACATTACAGTGTAAGAAATTTGCAATGGCAAAATTTGTACTTTCATAAATGCTTTGCACGCAACTTAAACTTCGAGCTTAATTTCTCCACACGCCACAGTTCAGAACTCCATCAGATGTGTGTACGGTCCGTTTGTGTCGAGCTTCAGCACTTGTCTGTTTCCGTACGTCCCGTGTTTCACTGTCACCTCAGCCCCAGTCCGAGCTGGTGCAGCAGCAGCAGCCATCAGTTCTTTCTCACACAGAGCAACGAAGGAGCTGTACAGCCGCAGTCCGTCCTCTTTGCTGATGTTGTTGTGGTACTGCATGGCCCTGCCTTTGGCCTTCCCACCCAGTGTGGCCTGTGGGACGATCAGCAGGCTGCCGGGAAGCTCCAGTATTGAAACCAACTTCCCTGAGTCGGACTCGCTCAGCCGCAGGTTCAGGAGGGTGGACACTGGACGGGAGAGTGCAGGACACAGTAATTAGTTTATGGACTCGTTGCTCTGACAACAGCTCCAGGTTAATTTTAAACCTATTCAAAAAAGCAAAAACTCCAGACTTGTGTTAAATCATTTACAGTCTAAAGAAGCAAAAGGCCCTAGATGAAGTTATATGACCTCAATTAAAGGGTAAAAAAATATCGCTAACCCATCTTGGGCAGAATGTCGTCTGTCGCTCCTTTGAAGAAGCAGATGTACATCACCAGTCCTCTGTCAATCTGAGAACAGCAAAATCACAGCGATGACAATAAAAATTAATAAATAAATAAATCCCTGTACTGTACATGGATTTCTGTTCATCTTTTTCCTAATTGTATTTTATAATTTTCTCATTTAGTTTTGTTTTGATAGATTTTCCTCTTGTTTTTATTCCCCAAGGTGTTTTAAAGTCGTTTTTCTTGTGTCTCTGTAAAACACTTTGAGTTGCAGTTAGGCACATGACGAGATCAGTCAAATGTTTCCACTGAAAACCGTGGTTCAATAGTTTTATTATAGTTATATACCAGATGCCCGTCCTGATGCTTCCTGTTGCCCAGTGTCTTAACACTTCGACATATAGCCCTCGAACCACTGAGCCTGTGGTCCGTGGACAACTGCCTTACCAACTGAGCTACAGCTGCCCCATATACATACATTTAAAAAAAATGAAAACAAATCACTAGAGACACAGGAGCAGCTTTACTAAACTAGGCTCAAGCATAGTGTCAGTCTCTCCGTCCATGGTCTTATTTAAAAGACTTGTGTGACATGTTAGCAGCACTCAGAGGGAGCTGGGACGCAGTAATTTTACTCTTTGGATTCATGAACTTACCTCTTCTCCTCACTCAAGTAGTAGTTTAGAAATAAATCATAAACAAGCATCAGATCATATAGTTAAAACAGCTTCAACCCATCATGAAATCGTTAATGTCCCCAAACATGAAGCAGCACTGGTCCACAGAAAAGGACAGAGGAAAAAAATAGTCAATTACTTTTAATGCTTAAGTAAAATATAAATCACGTACTTACTTAATTTTACTTAAGTAGAAATTTCAGTGGGTACTTATACTCTTACTAAAGTACATTATTGTTTGTTTACTTGTAGTTTTACTTAGGTACAGTTTTGAGTACTTCATCCACCACTGAAACCTGCTCGATGTTTTCTTGTTGCTTTTGTTGCTCTTTCTTTTCCCTCACCCCAACCGGTCAAAGCAGATGGTCGTCCACCCTGAGCCTGGTTCTGCTGGAGGTTTCGTCCGTTAAAGGGAGTTTTTCCTCTTGTTGCCCAGGACTTGTTCGAGGGGGAATTGTTGGGTTCTCTGTTGAATTGAAGTTGGATTGAAACATACACCAGCCAGGCAAAAACTACAGTGGTGTATTAAGTAGTTAAAAAGTATACTTAAGTAAACTTAGAAATATACATATAATAATGTACTCTAATAAAAGCATAAGTACCCACTGAAATTCCTACTTACGTGAAAGTAAGTACAGTAAAGTATTAGAAGTACTCATCTATTTTTTCTCTCCTGTTTCTGTGAACCAATGTTGCTTCATGTTTGGGGAGATTAACTAATTAGAGGGAACAGACACATGATGGACTGAAGCTGATTAACTATATGATCTGATGCCTTTTTCTTATTTATTTCTGAACTACTCGTATCGAGTGACAACAAGAGGAAGGCAACGCAAAGTTCAAGTTCAGGAAGCCAAAGAGTAAAATGACTGCAAGCGAGCTCACTCTGCTCGATTGCTGCTAATATGTCAAATAAATCTTTTGAATTAGGCCACGGAGGGAGAAAATGGAAAAAGTGCTTTATTATGAAATATTTAAAGTGACGTCACTGTAGAGCAACTTTGAAATGAAGTGTAGTAACAAGCTGAGATGTTTGCTCTTAGATGTAGTGGAGCAAAAGTTAAATCTACTTAAGGAAAATACAGATGCATGACTACAGTAACAAGTACTTCTACTTCTTTACTTTCCACCGTGTGTGTTTCTTTGACTGGTGACACTTTAATCCGTTGGTCTTCTCTCACCTGGACAAACTGAGCCTCCGACCCTTCATCCGCTGGTTTCACCTGAAGCGTAGCCTGCAGACACTGCTGCAGCACCGCCCGAGCTGCAGGAGCACCACCTCCTTTCTCTGTCATCCCTGCTGTTTATACGACTTTAACTGCGTCTGCTTCGCCAACCGCTAAGGAACGAAAACGTCTTTAACACAACTGACCGATGAATGAAAGCAAAAACCTGCAGAGGCTCGCAACACACTTCCGGTTTAACGTCAAGTCAAGTCACTCGGAGTTGGCCAACACTGCGCCTTAATTACGCATCATTCTTCTAATCCCTCCACAAAATGTGTCACTTCTCTGTTTCTTCGCTTATTTTTAATATCACTATATGGATTTGTGTTCTTTTAATAAACTTTTAATGCAAATGTGTAAACTACTAAATTTGCCATCATACAAGACATAGGAGCCTTTATATGATTGAATTTAATGTTAAGAAAAAGTAAAACAATAATAAAAATGTATTATAAATTTTCAATAGACTGAAGACAAATAGATGACAGTTTGACATGTTAAGTTTGTCACGTTTAATTCCTCTTAAAACCACTTTGTGCCTTGTGATATCTTTGTTGTGAAGAAGCGCTATATAAATAAAGTGGACTTAAATTGAATTAGAGTGGGATTTAAGATTTTCAAAATTTTTCAGGATCCTTTAAAAACCTACAGAAAACAAGGAACTGAGCAGAGTTATTTAAACAAATAAATTGATAATGCAAGTAATAATATCAGTACCTGTTCTTGCAGTCTTTTATATTATTCCCTTTTTTGTTTACTTTTATCATCTTTAACTTTTCAATTCAAACAGAACCACAATATAAATGACAAAGAAATTGGGCCAAAATGTGGCTTTGTGTTTATTAAAAAAAAAGTAAAAAAGCAAAACAAAAAAATTCATGTTTAAAAAAGTAAATATTCAAAGACCAAATTACTAATCATAAACATCAAGTGACAATTTAACATATCAACATGCATTTTCATTGTTTTGTTATAAATTCCAAACGATGAAAAAAATACTAAATCAAAAAACAAGTGTCCAGAAGATAAGCTTATTTTTTTTTTATTCCTAAACATGGTACAATTATGATCCAGGAAACACAGCATTATAAGTACATTAATCGATAATGCATGTATTAATTAAAAAAAAAACTAAAAATACGTCATAGAATAAAACAGGAAACTCTCCAGCGAAAACACTTATGTGCAATGTGCGCTAACTTGATGCGCACTAACACGCCTGCGTCTTACGGCTGAACATGGCCCAGTTCACTTACAGCAGACTGCGACATGTACTGAGATTATCCGGCAACAAACGTTCAGTTTTTCGAACAGGGGGAGAGTTGGAACACGGAGCTGTGTGCAGTGGCCATTTCATACGATGGCAGGTGAGTTTCACTCTCGTTTCTCTGCGCAAACCGGTGCAAAGTGGCGGCTTCAAGCTAGCGTCAAGTTAGACATCAGGGAACACGAGCAGGACGGAAGTTTGGCTTTATACTCACAATAAAGGTTCTAACGGTACAAAAACAATAAAATAAATAATAATAAAAATTAATTCATGCTCTGTACACATGCATGGTTAACATATATTATTTGCTTTACTTAGTTTAATTAAATTGTTGCTCTGGATTGGGGGTGTTTGCCGTAGCGCTTTCCCGTTATTTAAGGTCAACATCACGAATAATAATTTGAAACATTAGACCGGAAATGTTCGTATTTTTCTGCAGCAGACTCGTCTGAAATAGTTATTTTTGTTTCCATATGTTTTATATCTGGCATAGACTGGACAGATAAGCTAAAATGAGCAGTTTTTGTTATCCTGTGCTTTTTCAACTACCAAACTTGGGAAGAAACAACATTTGCTGTGTGTGTGTGTGTGTGTGTGTGTGTGTGTGTCATTCAGCTATACTGTGCAACAATTGTTAAAAACTACACATCAACAATGTCATTTATAGTTTTGGACAAAAACCTTTTGACTTTCTTATCAGTGGATTCACTACACTCAGTCATCTTAGTTCTTAGAGCAGAATCTGATGTTAGGGTTGATTATTCAGCTGGAAACATGTTATGAGACAGTTTTTTCTATTATTTTGTCCACCAAATTAAGTATGTCAGTGAGGACTGGCTACATAACTACACCTCCTGTCTGCTACAGGTCACCAGCAGCACAAAACACTGAATCAACTCCTCTGAGTGTGAACACAAAGTGAACATCATCCCCTTCATGAAGGAGCATTTACTGCAGCACTGTTGGATTACAATGACTTAGTTAGTGTCCAATAAACTTACAGCTGAGTGGGAATTTATTTATCATATCCACAACAGCAAAGTCCCCTCAGAGACTCAGTGATGTCTCCTTTATCAAACGGACACTGGATGAAGTTTAAAAAGAATGAACATGAAATCAGATTTTGAATCTTTGTGTCTCAAAACTTTTTCAGTCCCCGGGACAAAGGGACAACGTTAATTTGGAGGCCTGCTTGCAATGCGTTGACACACGTTATGTAAATCGATGTATTATATGTAGCCCCACTCCAGTCATAAATTAGTCTTTATGAAACCTGCAATAAGTAAATAAATAAAGGAACAACAGTCAAATGATTCACCATTCAGTTTAGAAATTTAAACTTTTTTGTCGTTGTCTGTCAGAGATCAGTGGACAGCAAGGCCTTGCAGGAGAGACAGAAGCAGCAGATGGCCAGAGGTCTCCCCAAACAGAAACCAATCACAGGGGTCAAACAGGTCATTGTTGTGGCTTCTGGGAAAGGTGGCGTTGGCAAGTCCACCACTGCAGGTACAGAGCTGGGGTCCCTCACACATCTTTACAGAGCAGATAGATTGAAGCTTTAATGTCTCTAAATGACATTCTGCAATGAACTGGAAGAGAAAAATGGTAATTGTTAACTCTGCTTGTTCATTTTTCTGTATTTGTATCTGTTTTGCACTAAATAGCATGTGCTTGAAGAATTTCTCAATAAACTCATCAGTCTGTAAATATATTCTGGCAGTAACAATGTGCATGTCCAGGCAGCAGAAAACACAGCACATTTTAACCTACCGGCCTTTTCTTTGCAGTGAATTTGGCTCTTGGATTAATGGCCAACGATGAGGTAAGGAGTGTTCTGCCTCATCAAACATTGGATTTTTCTCTTATTGTGCAGTTTAGCCATTTGGCAGAAGGCACAATGTTTACTAAAAGCCGTTTTGGCCTGTCAGGTGAAATGTGTTCACAAATGAGAAGCAGAGAAATCTTTTAATGTATGAAAGTCATAGGGAAGTTTAAAAGCACTGATGTACAATTACACCTAGACTAAAGCCATTCAAATCAAGGGGAACATTGGTGAAGTTTAAAATCTAAGACCTATGCTGAGAAATTACAGTAGGTAGTTTCTATAAGGTCATTTATAATTTTCACTGTTTTAGTGATTGTAAGATTATTTCTTCAATGTGGCTCGTGAAACTGTCAAAATGCTCATTTGTAGTTATGTAGTCACCACTGACTGTTTACCTGCTTATGCTAAGCAGAAGTGGTAGTGGTACTAGAGAAGTCCGATTTCTGCAGGAGAACATGTCGTGTATCCACTTAATCAGCATTTTACAAGTGCATGTGCAGGACAACAGTCTGCAGACAGTGGCCGATTGTTACATAAAGTGATGCCTCCTCATATTGAAAACAAGTCAGACTGAAAGGAACAAAATGTATCTGTTAGACAGTTCGCGCTGTGAAAAAGCCTTTTCGACAATAAAAATCTGTGAGCCATATTTCCAAGATGCCTCTTGTTTAATTAGAATAACCAGCTTGATGCAATGCATGTGAATTGGTTTTCTGATTACACCCATCACCTGAAATGCTCTCAGTCAGATGTACAGCGTTTTTGAAATGGGTTTTCTGGTGTACTCTCTTTCTCAGACAAAGACTGTGGGTCTGTTGGACGCTGACATCTACGGCCCGTCGATTCCCAAACTGATGAACCTGAAGGGAAACCCAGAGCTCGC
This sequence comes from Channa argus, assembly GCF_033026475.1. Classification (NCBI taxonomy): domain Eukaryota; kingdom Metazoa; phylum Chordata; class Actinopteri; order Anabantiformes; family Channidae; genus Channa; species Channa argus. The sequence continues at coordinate 22,063,598 of NC_090212.1, read as the reverse complement.
TGACAGTATGTCGTTTATCCTCCTTTCCTACACGCATGTCGCCTGATCATCAGTCATAAACGTGCCTGATTGTCTGTAATGGTTTTATCCTTCTTCCAGACAATCGGATGATCCCTCTCACCAACTATGGGATTCCTTGGTGAGTTACTTCACTTCCCTTTCCTTTCTCTTTCAGACCGTAAACTCTTACAATTGCATCTTTTCTTTTTAACAAGTTTGTATCAGACAAAACCTTTTGCAAAAAAAGCCACTTTTAATGCCATCATCAACAACTTGTGTCTCCAAAGAGGCTCCCACACTGGACTTATTCATATCACTGTCGTGATATGAATAAAAAGAAAAAATTGCTTTGCCTCTATAGCTTTGTATCTCTTACATTTTAATTTTGTGATTAAAAATTAAAGAGCTGTTTTTCACAGAAATCAAATGGTAATGAGTGTAATCTGACGCATGGCAAACAATTTCTGCTGCTTTTTTAATGTAGGCATAGTATTTTCAGTATTTTCAGGCTCAAAAATGGGGGAGTCACCTGTTCTTCATCTTTTTAAATCTCTCTCAGCATGTCCATGGGTTTCTTGGTGGATGATGTGGCTCCTATAGTGTGGAGAGGACTGATGGTGATGTCTGCTATCGAGAAGCTGCTCAGACAGGTGACAGCTGTTCTGACATTGTTAGTTTGTTTTTAAGTTATCTATTCATAAAAGAGTGAGGTGTTGGTGTGTTTGCAGGTGGAGTGGGGGTCACTAGACTACCTGGTAATAGACATGCCTCCTGGAACGGGAGATGTCCAGCTGTCAATCACCCAAAACATCCCAATATCAGGTAAGTGTCTCACACACACACTTGTGAGTACAGTCAGTAAAATAATACAGTTTAAATGTTTTTTAGTGACAAACACAATTAGTTAAAACTGCTCAGTTTAAAAAGAAGTCATTTCATGTATATGTGTGCGTTTTTTCCAGGAGCTGTGATCGTGTCAACGCCACAGGACATCGCTCTACTGGACGCTCGCAGAGGAGCCGAGATGTTCAAGAAAGTCCACGTGCCGGTAAAATAAAATATCTGCAGTTGAGGTTTGAGCTGTACCTCGATTTCGCTGCGGTTTGGAAACACTAAAAATAAATAGTTGCACTATTTCCGATGTTATTATTCAAGCTTTTCTCACAGCAGTGCCACAGGATGGTTTTTTCTTTCCAGAGTCAGGATCATTTGGCAAATATCCATATTAATTTTATACTCCAAGGTATAAGATCCAGTCAGTAAACTCCAGCAGACAGTCAGAATAATGAAGCTGCTGTCAATTAAATTTCTTCTCAGACTTTCAGCAAGTCCAGTTGACGTGATTCGATCTTCGGATAATCAAACCTGGGTGACTGAGAATCACCAACAAGAAAGATGAAAATGTTTTTGTTTTGTTCCTGAAGGTTCTCGGTCTGGTGCAGAACATGAGCGTCTTCCAGTGTCCAAACTGTAACCATCAGACTCACATCTTCGGCTCGGACGGGGCCCGACAGCTCGCGGACACACTGGGAGTCAAATTATTAGGTAGGAGCACCAACAACTGGATCTGGACAAGTGTGTTCCACAGTAACTGGGTGTAAGACACATAAACAGCCATTGTTCTTATTGATTATCCTATAATAACGCTGGGATATTTGAAAGTGTGACAGAAATAAAAATACCAAATAATAATGGAACCTTGTGGAACAGGGCTGAGCCACACATCGCCACACTCTGGCTAATTTTGGGGGGTTTTGCCCTTTGACGTCAGGTTTTATTTCTTGTCCTCCTCCAGGTGACATCCCTCTTCATCTGAACATCAGAGAGACGTCAGACAGAGGAACACCGGTGGTCGTCTCGTCGCCCGACAGCCCAGAGGTCTTTGCAGTGCTTTACTTTATTGTCGTTTTTAAATGAATCAGTTTTTGGTTTTGGTTTTTTACTTTAGCCAGTTCTGTTCTCTTTTTTTCTATAATTCTATAATCTAATACACTTGTGATATGTATCCTGTCGTTTGTAACAGAATAGAAATTCAGAATTTAACAGATTTTCAAAATACAATTATTAACTGCTTTACATCAGCATCAAGAAAAACAGTTCAATGACTAATTACCGTTACAAAGCAGGAAACAAATAAAGCAATTGAAAAGTATAAGATTCAAAGCTGAATGCATGTGGATGTGTTCTCCCTGTAGGCCGAGGCGTACAGGAAGGTGGCGTCTGTGGTGGTCCAGAGACTAGAGGAAGTAAACACATGATTGACAGCTCCTACAGGAAGGGAGCCGTTTGACTGACAGTACCTAAACAGAGAACGTCCATGATGACGCTCCAGGACGTGAACACAGCTTCTCACACAGTTTCAAGTTTGTATTGAACCTGCAATTTTATATCAAACTCTGTATTCTAGTGGCCACAAACGGCAGCGGGGAAACTTTACTCAAAGATCCATCGTAGGCTAACGATCGTCACGTTTGGCAGGTGCTTTCCTCCTAAGACATTTACAAGTCAGGAACACACACTTTAGGTTCAGCAACAGCTGAACTCTTTAACCAGAGGAGATGGGGTGAAAGCACCGACCCTCTAACACTGTGACGCGGTTTTTGCTTTTATCGTCACATTAACGACAGTAACATGTGTTTGGGGATATATTGCACATTTTTCCACAATGTGCTATATCTTATAATTTAGTAACCAGAAATATCTCAACTGATGATTCGATATTTTACCTGAAATTAGTAGTAATTATAGTTATTATCTTGGGATAATAAATAGAAATGTATGGATCTGGAAAAAATGATTTTTGCATCACAATAAAACAAATTATTGAAGAATAATTGTTCCCGCATTGATGTGTAAACATCAGTGATGCTGCAGCTTTATGCCGACAACTGCTTCATCCATATTTATACATCAGCAATTCGATTTTGTGTTGAGCACCTACAGCTGCATGCAAATTATTAGTAAATGAGGAGTAAAAAGTTCATATTTAGTGGGGAAATGTAGAAGGAGCATAAAATGGAAAGTACTCAAACTTTTCTTCAGTACTTGAGTATTTGTACTTTCCACTAATGAACAAAATAAAACAAGTGAATCGTTTAGATCCGAGTCTTTTGGTTTTCAGCACTGTGCACTTCCACCAACAGACAGCAGAGAGCGATGGTTCTATATGATCTGAAGAGATTATGTCATATTGGAGTCTTAGTTTATGAGTCTCTGGCTGATGTTCCATTGACTTAGATGGAAACTAAAGGCATGTTTCCCCAAACTGTAGTACTGAATACAGTAAGTACCTAGTATTTACAGAAATGCATATAACAAATACTACTCATTATTCCACATATCCTCTGGTGTCTACATGTACAAACCAGTAGTTTTCATGCAACAATAATAAATCTGTATTATGAAATGGTGCCAAAGTGGCAGTTGCAGTTTAGTAATTTATATTTGAAATATGGATAATAACTTAAAAAAGTGTAATACTGTTGTAAATGATGTCTTTGTGTTGGTCAGGACACAGTCACTGGTCTGTTTCTGTGACTCGTGGGTCACGGCGAGTTTTTTTTCACACACTCTTTGCCAAAAACTGTTGACCCCAGCTGAGAAATGTCTTACTGTGTAGGAGCAGAACTCCACAGTTGTGTCCTGCACACACACACAGACACAGGAGGGAGAGCTTCTCTAGCAAGGACTGGAATCAACCGACAGAAACATTTCAGTTTCACTTTTTTGAAAGTGTGTGAGTCAGCCCACACACTTATTCAGGCTGATAATGTGATTGGCAGTTTGCCTTGACAGAGGGGAGAGACACACACACACACACACACACACACACACACACACACACACACACACACACACACACACACACAGAGTCCCTAGCTCCTACACAACGTGTGTGTGTGGGGCGACCTCGTGCACGGCCTCAGAAATGTATGCAGTATCAGCAGTTGAATAAATAAGTGTTTTACCGTCAGTCACTACAATGTTGAGGGTTAGAGAGAGTTCAGACGAGGCCAGATGCAGCAGCCAGAGTCCAAACAGGTGTCAGCAGACAAGAGGGGAAATCCAGGTTCCAGAAACAAGGATTGACTGGAATACTAGAGGGGGAAAAACCACAACATTAGCACCACCTTTCTAATGTTGTGCACAGGGATCAGCGTGTGACTCGCCTTCAGCATCACAGCTCACACACAACAAGCTGTGATGCTCTGTGGGAAATATTTCTACTTAGAAAATGAATGTGGAGGAAGAAGGCGTTCTTTAAATCCGGAGGGAACACGCACAGGGCAAAGTGCAAACTCCAGCTGAAAAGCTCAGACGAACTGCAGACCAGATGCACGAAGACAAACCAGGCACGAGCAGCGTCGGTGTTGTAGCTACAGGACAAAGAGAACTTTTGTAGATGTTTTTGTGCTGGAGAGGTGATTAGTGAATTGGAAACGGGAGCAAACGATGCAGCAACGGGAACCAAGTGGGGCTGGAACAACAGGAACCTGTAGACGTGGACTCGTACTCTAACGTACAGAACCAATGGGTCTGTTCATATCAGCTCTGCTTCAGCCTCCACTTCTCTGCCTCTGCAGAGCGTTCACATCAAACTCATTTAACCTTCTATCAAGAAGTCAATTGGATTTCAGCTCGGGAAATGGAGCTGAGACAGGAGGAGGTGAAGCTACAGGCCAACTGGGAAACTCTCCTCTGTCAGACAGTGTAGTGACGACTTCTCGTACTTTTTTATTAGGTTTGTTGTAATATTAATTTAGTCACGTACTTTACTAACAGGTTTATTGTTTCTGTCTTTTTGGACGTGCGTGTGTGTAAAAGTGGCTTCTAATGTTTTGGCCCCTCATTCACTTTAAAGGGTGGATGTGAAAAAACAAACAGCTGTGAGACCCCTCCCAGACTGAGGGGTTCAAGTTAGGTGGGTCTGTGGATGTTCAGGGGCTGAACCCTTACATCACAACACATTTCAACAACGCTGACTGATCAGTTTGGATCCTGCCTTGTGTTTATGGGGGGATAAATCCTTAATGCCACACGGATCCAAAAGTACTTATTCGTATTATTTTGGGGATGATTACAGCTTCTAGAATCATACTGAGACTCTGGAAAACAGCTCAGGCTCCAGACTTGTTTCTTGAATCCTCCTGGACAGTGCCACTTTATGACCTTCACCCCAAAGACCAACACGGATTTAAATGCAGAAAGAAGAAGAAATAATGTGAAATGGTTTAATCTGAGATCCACACAAAGGAGGAGAAATCAGCACTGGGTTTAATGCTTTTCAGAAGTAGACGGATGCTGTGTTCAAGTCTTTCTCTTCACTTGGCTCCTTCCTGCATCTGAGTCCCAGACATGAATAATAAACAGGCCGAAAGATTTTATTGATTCAAGTTATGTTAAGAAACTTTCAACCTACCCCAAAAGAACCACTTCCTCAGAAGCTGGAAATGTCTCAGAGGTGACTTTTACTCGTTACCTTGTACACAGTGACTGTTGCCTGCTCTGAGGGTCTGTGCACAGGCTGCAGAGGTTTTTGTAGCAGACTTTCCAAGTGTCCCAGCACTCGCACATCATGCTTTTGTCTTTAGAAATCAGCTAAAATGAAACGTGACACACACGTTTAGCTCAGCAGGAAGTGACCTGTGGAAATCAAAAGCTCGTTCTGCTCATCACATTTGCAGCAGTGGCACATATGAAAATCCTGCTCAGACTCTGGTTCTTGGCAGATGCACTACATGGGAGAGATGACTGCATTGTGTCAATACAGGATTTAATCAGCGTCATCGATCGACCTCACAGGATGATGAAAACACACTGTGCTGCTTGCTTCGTTTTTCTCTCTGGGAAATTATAAACATAAAAGCCCAGTTTCCGTGCGAAGCCATCAGTCGACTCCAAAGTGAAACTATCAGTTGTCTTCATTTAGCAGCCAAATCTGGATTTTATTCCTGCAGTTCCGCTGTAAAACCATCCCCCCTTTGGGATACTCAACATTTTCTGCTTCTCCTAATTTAGGCAGCTTTATAACGAAAAATAAACCAACTTTCATGTTGATCTCAGCATAAACAGAATAACCAATAACAAGTGTCATTAATGCACATGATGGTACCGACATTACAGTCACAGCTGCAGTCGTCCTGCCTCAGTCTTCTGTCTCTTTGTGTCACATTAAATCAAATACGCATAAATTACACACTGGTGTGTGTGTGTGTGTGTGTGTGTGTGTGTGTGTGTGTGTGTGTGTGTGTGTGTGTGTGTGTGCGCGCGCATGTCCCTGTGTAATGAGCTGTTTGTGTGTAAGTGAATGTGTGTGTTGCTTCCACCTTTATGGACACACATGCATGAGTTCAGTGCGTTTTGTGTAACTGTGTGTTTGTGCTTCAGTCAGCACCGAAGTGAAATATAACATCCTGCACCGTCTCATTAGAGGAGAAGAAGAAAATGACTTTGCGATCACTTTTTCTGCTTTGTTTGGGAGCATAGATGCAGACCGATGCAGCTTTGTAGACACCGTAAAAATAGCTCCGGTCGGTTTTTGTATCATTCTGTGAACAGAAAAACTAAATTTGTTTCAAATTTTGGGCAAAAGCAGGTGGAGCCTGAATGACTTATTCAATGACACAGTTTTTATAAGTAGCAAAGAATGAATTGTCACTTTTAATATCTGGGTATAAAAACACAATCATTATCACAAGACTGGATTCTGATTCAGGCTTTTCAGCTGCTCAGGTTGTGCACTTTGCCATGTGGTCCACAGGGGACGTGTCCTGATCCCCTCACAAAGATGCTCAGTATCATCATCATCAAAGCGGAAATGGGATGAAGTAGCTTGTTTGCATTAAAATGTTAGCGGGACACGTTTGCCTGGGGACACGTCTCCAGCAAAGACCCATTAAACACACCTTTAAAAACTGACCTCAAACTGCACAGCAACCAAATGATGTGATGCCACAAATGAATCCAACATACTCATTTCTAACACTCTAGATCTGGATTGGAGTCTGGGACAGAGCTGACACGCAACTGCTTTCATGGGGTTTCAGTTCCCTAAAAATGTCCCTTCAGACTCGTCATGTTATTGGACGACACGCAGCAGCACTCAGATCAAAAGGGTTGTTTTTTTTTGCAGAAACACACAAAATACCAAAAAGGAACAATGTAGATCAGAAGCTTGAAGCTATAATTATAACTGGACATAATGTCTAAGTCTCTAAAATGAAACGAAGACACAACAGAGCTCATGATTGTGCAGAATGTTATACACATTAGTGGGGAACAGTACATGTAACACACACACACACACACACACACACACACACACACAGCAGAGGGAAAATGCAGCTGAACACAGTCAAACTCAGAGGTTAAATACAACTCTGGATTTTCCTCAGGAGGTCAAAAGATTCTTCACACAGTTTCTCCCACACACAGTCCTCCTCCCAATGTAAACACACACACACACACACACACAGTGACACAGCACAACTGAAACCAGCTGCTGCAGTTTATCCCGTTAGGAGTGGTATCGCTGCGTCGTCACAGCAACGAGTCTGTGTTCACGGCTGCAGGCGAGAGCAAGGTCAACGAGGAGTGTGTGTGTGTGTGTGTGTGTGTGTGTGTGTCCTCTCATTAAGACAGCACCCACACACTCCTCCAGTCATCTGTCTTGTCCTTAGTGAGGCTGAAGCTCCTCCTCTCTCCTTTTTATCTACATTACTTCCCTCCCCCTTCTCCCCCTCCCTTCTTTTTCCTGCACTTATTCTCACATTTTGTATCCTCTTCGTCGGCTTCTCCTGCCGCTCTGTCCTGTCACAGTTTAACTTCGCCCGCACTGGACACTGAACTACTGAAGGTGGATGAACTCATCCAGAAAGTGTGTCTCTTAAAACAACTCTTCTGGTGTGTCAGTCACAGAAGCCAGTTGACAGGACCAGACTTGTTTTTGTCTACAAATCCTGTAATAAGTAAAAATAAAGTGCATTTACTGAGCTGCATCTTCCACACGTCAGTGCGCTGGGTGATGGCTTCTTTCTTCAAGTATTCCTGGAATAAAAGATCATCACTTATTTCTTGTAGAAATCCATTTCAGATACTGTAACAATGGTTTTATCTGACCAGTCAGCAGTCGCCTATTATCCATCGCCTCAGCCTTGATGGAGGTGATAGCAAAACGAGGACCGGGTACCAGGATGATGTGAAAATCTCGGCAGCAGACTCAGCAGCGTAGTTGTTATTCGCCATCAAATCCAAGGACATGATGTAAAAAGCCTTTCATCAGTCAGTGGAGCGAATGTTTGTATCAGAACAACAGTTACTAACCTTACAGTTAATCACCTTTTAGAGAAACCCATGGTACCAAAGCTGAACGACTCGATACCCAGGGGGAATTGGACATGTGTCCCCCTCCGTCCTTCTTATCTCCCATGATGCTCTGTGCTCCACTGGTTAGAATGAAGATGAAGTACAGCATGTTCTACACTCCTTCTGTCAAAAGACACATTGTCCCTTTGTCTTGTTAGAGGTCTGTGTGTATGTACAGAGTGTATTCATGCACCTGTGGATGCATGGATTTGTGTGTGTGTGTGTGTGTGTGTGTTAATAAGCTCTGTGCTTCACTTGAGACCCTCGCTCCTCTGGACAGACGGACAGATGTGTGTTTTGTATGAATAATTCACAGCTAGAAGGAAATCAGAATTTCATTTTTTAATTTTCATTTTTAATAACAGTTCCTTAAAATTATTGGTATTGACAGTGAGCAAAGGCTGATGCAGCAATAAGGAGGGATAGGATTTAATCGCTTTTTGTTGGGGGCACAGTTGGAAAATGATTTTAAGTCTTAAAATGTTTAATGGTCACGAAATGTCAAATACATAATTGTGTTATATTATATGTAGTTTAATATTTTTAACTTCATAATAGTCAAACATGGTAAGAATAAGTAACATAGAAAATACCTTTACAGAATCATATTTATTTAGAAAAAATTCTTTCTTTCCTTATAATTGTAATTTAGATTTGGTGAGTTCAGTGTCGCGTGAGTGAGTGCAGTGGACGACTGCCTTCCACACCAGTGCCAGTTCAATTATGGAGGTGGCCAGTGCCGCCCCCGATTATCTGTAATTATGTTTTAAGTATGTTTTAACGTCTTGAATTGGCTCGTTTAAGCACCTGTCTCACTCTCCACAGAGTTTATCACATCTGGGCTGAGAATAGCATAAGCTCGTGAAGAGGAGCTGGGAAATGTCACGTCTGGAATAATTTGCTGACATCATTTCCTTCCAGTTTGATTCACTCTGTATGTGGACTTTTCTTATTTAGCGTCTAGATTTGCAGTTTCTTTCATTACATCTGAACTGTGGTATGAATCACCAGTCAAACATCTGAAAAAATAAAACACAATGCATCTTTTTGTTCTGGACTTTCACACTTCACATTTGTAACTATTGCTCCTGCTGTTTCCGATAACTCCCCGTCCTTTCACTGCATGCTTTTGGCAGTAAAGCCAAGAGAAGGGAGTGTCCCTCCCTTGCACAACAGTCAACAATTGAGTAAATATTAAATTCAGTTGCAGCCTGAACAGAAAGAGAAAACTCCTCTCTCGTCTGATTCAATTACTTTCCACTATTTTCAGCAGTTCACAGACACAGCTCCCTGTGAGTCTCACACAAGAATTTCTTCTCTGTGTGAGGTTTGTTTGCGTACGACTTCCAAATCAAAATGACTAAATTCTAATCAGATGTGATCATTGGAATAATCAGCTCCCCTAAAGTCACTGCGTCAGGCTCCTGTCCTGCTTTGTTTGTGGCAATGTGTCATTCACAAAAATGTCAAACAGTCCATCATCACAAACTGATCTGAGGTTCAGATGTTTGCTCACCTTCTCTCCTCATGTTGCACATGGGAGGGGCTGAGATGCAAGAATGAGCCCTAAGTGAGGGCAAATTTTAACCTTTTGACCCCTAGGCCTGTTTTTTTCAAAAGAAATTTTACAACTATCGTTTAGTGAAGCATTGGCTCTTGTAGTGATTCTTTGGCTTCTTCTCTCTAAAGATTCGGTATAGAGCACTTTGACATATCATTTTGGAATCCATGGAGTCTCTGCTTTCATTTGAGGTGTGTTGTGCCGTTGTGGGTTGCGAGTGGGTTGACACAGCAGTGCGATATGTATAAAGTTTTCCAGTATGGGCCCAGTAGAAGGTATTTGAAGTTGGCCTCAATCCAATCGTTTGTTTGAAAGCCCAACATCCCCACACCAGCAAGATTTGCTTGGGTATAACTGGAACTGGTGTGACTCTTCCCATGTCACTGAGCAACAGCCAGAGTGAGACGAGCAGAGTACAGGGACGTCAGAACCCTTAGTAACCGGAGAAAGGAGGTAAAGCTGTGCGAGTTAGAATGAAATGAGGGCAGAGCGAATCAATAACAACCAGTTATTTGGTGTTTGAATGTGCTGAAGGTGTTTGAATACAGGGCAACAAAGCAAGTGACCTCCTGAACCACACGTGAACCTCAGACACCAAGAGCTGCGGCCGACACCTCGTCGCTCAGTCCCAGCTGGAGAAGACGAAGTCTCCGAGTGGCGTGGACGTGCGGAAACAGAGAGACTGCATCTGTACGTGTCTCGCTGAGCAAACTATGAGTGTGTGTCTGTGCTGAAGATGAAAGGGATGCACAGTGCCCTCCGGCAGCAATTAAAAACAGGCTCAGGTTGCCATGGCAATACAGGTGAACCAAAGTACTATATGAAATATTACTGACGGATGGACGGAGTGACGGGTTTCCTCCTCCATCACAGAACAAGCTGTTCTCTGGAGGTTTCAGGCATCTGGGTTAATGCATCATGTTCATAAAGAGTCTGTTTCAGGTTATTCCAGAGGTTAAAAATGTCCACACTAAAAGGACAAAGACATAATGAATTAGGAACATTATGTTCACACATCTTTTACCAAAGTAAAAGTATCATCCCAGAGGCCGAGTGCTGTGCAAACCACAAAAGATGCAGCTACTGGTGATGAATCGTAGACTGATCATGAAATGCAACTAATCACGAGCACGTTCTCGTCCCGCGGCGCCGGATGTCACCGCTTCCTAAGGCGTGAAACCGCAGCGCTTTGCACATCTTTGGGGCATCGTGTTGACACCACAGGTACACAGGTACACAGTGGCCGCTCCAGGAGCACCACCGTTTGATGCCCCGGGAACAACTGCGTCTAGCACTGACAGTACAGGTGCACGTTGGCGTCTGTGTTCGCCGCTCTGGGAGCCTCAGCTTTTGCTGCCACGGGAACGACTTTCTGTACACATGGAAACTGCGTTAGGGTCACGGAACACAGGGAAATAAGGTGGAAGAGAATCGCCATAAAAACTCAACGCTACAAACGTGCTTCTTGCTCTAGTAACCACGTGCGTCACATTGTGCTATCATATATATCATTAAAGTCCACAACCTCTCGCACTAGAGTCGAACCCTGGTCTCCACCACCCTGCGATGCTTTTTCACTTTATATTCAACATCATTGGTCTCGGTGTCAAATATTTGAGCTTCTGTGTTTCCATTCTAACACAGTCCTACGCAAATGTAACTAAAGCTGATTGTAACATCTGGGATCATTAAAGTCTTCGCGGAGTAAAAACCCAAATTCTCTTCGGGATGCTGTGAAATATGAAGTAGAAGAATTTTTTTTCCAAAATTAAGTAGGAATACTTTGAAACTGCACTTCTTTCCAGCACTATGTGTACTTTAGTGCATCCTCACAGAGTTGCTGAAATAAAAATGCCACACAGACCCTGTGCTGTTTTCAGCAGAGTGATGATGATGATGTTGGTCTGGAAAATAGAATTTGCTCGAGCTGCTCTCGTCAGCTTTGTAAGTGAATTACAGGAAACCAGATTCATTTGTTTTTCAGTGAACCACAGACTCTTTCAGTCCTGTACATCTTTGTCTGCTAATGTCACCTTCCTGTTCTTCCTCCTAAAGCTCTTCTCTAAGAGGCAGCAGTAGCTTTATTTCGCTGTTGCTCAAGGTTCCCCGTTTGGGATTTTTAAAAAATGCAATAATGTTTTCTTCACTTTCTTAATGCTTATTTTTAAAGCTTATGCTTTCACTTCTCTTTTCTACCCTTCATCCAAACTTCTTCATTTTTAAAAATACAAGACGGAACCAAACCAACGCAGAGACCAAAACTGGCGCTCAGTGTCCATATCTGGCTGCTGAACTAAAGCTGGAGACTGTGCACGGACGTGTTTGGAGGACGGAAACACTTTCTCTCTGTTTCTGTTTTTAAAGTTCTGCTTCAATCAGAAATGCACTTTTCTTATTGACCTTCACAGTCAGAACAATGTACAGAAAGTGCGGAAGACTTTTCAGGCCGTTCATTGATTTTTTTAAAGACATAAATCATTCACAAAGAGACATGGAGGCTATTGAGCCTGACGCCTGACAGCAAGAAAATGTGCAATGTGTCTTTTGAATTCACCTGCCTGTCACGTCTGCTTGCTCTTCACCTCTTGCTTGTTCCTCCGGAGTTTGAATTATTCCACCTGCTGCTTTTTGCCTCCTGTTGTTGCCTCCTGCTTCTTGTTCACCTGTTTTGTCTTTATTAAAGTTCACGGGACCTGCCTCTGTGCAGTGTGTCTGCATTCGGGTCCTGAGTGCGACATGCTTTTAGTCCTTTGACTTTTAAATCTTACACTCTGCCCCCCTTCTCCCAGGAGTAGTGGGCTGGATGGATTACTGACCGGACCCATGGTTACAGAGGTAAGACCCCCTCATAGATAGATTCACAAGGACTCAAACATGGTAAACAACGATATAAAACTATCATTAGACAGAACATTTAAAAAAGCACAAAATGTCCAAAAACAAAGATAAAATTCTCACAGACTCAAAAAAAAAGAATTTTTTAAAATGATTAACTATTTGTGGTGTTTGTACTTTTGTACTCGTCACAATTTCAGTTTTCTCCTTTGCTCAGACACTCGTGTCCACTCGTGTCCACACTTTCCACAATGTTCTCACGCTGACAAAACATAAAAAACGTGCATCAAAAACTTTGACGCTCTTTCAGTCAGTCAGTACACGGCAGAGAGCACAACACTAAAGAAACTGATCAGGAGAGAACAAAGTCTGCTGTTCTCTGAACCTGCACATGTTTGAGCCGACATGTCGAAACACTGGAAAAGAGATTTTCTGATTCATTCCTGCATCAAACTGTCTTTGACCTGCAGGACCTACAGTGAACATCTAGACTGGACCATTTCACACACTCAGTGTGACACAGTGTTTCTACTGAAAGGTTCAACACTGTAAAAACTAAAGTGAAGGTGGAGAAAAATAAAAAGAAACCAAATTAAACTTGAAAATATCATCCCCCCCAAAAAAATTCAAAATGAGGAGTTGGAAAACTCTGAGCAGCGTTTCTCCTCTGGGAATCATTAAAGTTCGTTGGATCTGGAAATAAATTAAAAGTAAAGTTGATGTTGTGCTCTGGTCCTGACAATGAGATTAGACAAACATGGTTCATATGGTCACGTGTACACGCTGCTGTCACTGGCGTCAGCTCACACCAGAGGGAGGCAGATGACATCAGAGGAGGAGAAGATCATGGGGAGTTACTCCTGTGTACAATGAGAGACATAGGACTGATCAAACAGCTGCTGCACACACACTATCTCTGTCTCTGTCTGTCTCTCTGTCTCCTGGTGTCTCTCACACTCCCTCCTGTCTCACATCATCTTCCTCTCACCTCCTCCTCCTTCTGCCCGTCACCTTTCTCTCCTCGTTCTCCTTCACCCTCATTATTGTGAATTCTCTCTGGTCTGTCTGCGACTCTCTAATATCTTCAGAAAGTGTGTGGACGCCCATGTAGCTCTGTACCACGTTTCACTAATTTGCTCTGTGCTGTGTTTGTCTCATTTCTGTTTCAGGGTGAAAGTCCAACTTCATAATCAACTTCAAAAAGATTTTCTACTCTTGAATTAAGAAAAGTACTTCTTAGAAAGTAAATATCCTGTGTACATTGTACATATGTCCCGAAACCATTTCAGAAGGAGCCCGGCTGCAGGTAGAGAGTAACTATATTTATTCAAATCAGTAAAGTTATCAGTAGAGGTGTTATGATGCTGATACCAGTATTGGGCATCAGAGCTGTGTAAAAATAGTGTAGAGGACAAAAGTAAAGCTGAATACAAACTGCTGTGCTAAACCTATTTAAAATCAATTAGGCAGCCAAAACATTAGAACCATGTCTTCTTCTAATGCATTCGAGTACGACTCCACCACCTGAATAGTCAAGAGAGCGCAGAAGTATCACGTCTATCTATCTTTCTACTTGCCACTTTAACAAATCTGCACGGGAATCAACAGCGTCAGGATCAACAGAGACTTTTTTAAATCAGTAACTCAGTCAGACTGGAGCCCAGAGAATCACTTTGTTAGTAGAACACCAGCACTGACAATGTGCTGCTTTTTTAACTTTGTACTTTATGTATCTTTGAGATTAACCAGGTTAATTACACTGACTAACTGATGATCTTATACATTTGTTAAACACTGTTCAGGGTTTGGACTCCGATTCCTGACTCAGAAATGTGGGCGTAGTTCAAACTGTTCGTTGTTATTTAGGAAGCAGGTGAAAGGACAAGTCATCATCAGCAGTACACGTCTGCTCAGGGAGACAAAAAGCCAAAATCTATTCACACAAGGACAAGGAAACGTCCAAAACCACACGGGGAATGAAGAGATGAAGCGAAGGCCAGAAATGGAGAGGGATGAGCTGCAGGCGAGCTCGGGGGGGGTGGGGTGGGGGGGGGGGAAGTGTCAGGTGATGGCGAACGTGGGAACCACAATTGCTGCAGGGCAAAACAAAAGGGAGCGATGTGATTCTTCTGTTCCGCAGAAACGGTTTGTTTTCTTCTTCTCCGGCTGTTGTGTTTCACATTAAAAAAATCTAGCACATGATTAAATGTTCATTCATTCATGCTAATCATTCTCCTCATTTCAGGGGCAAATTAATTCTTAAACAAAACACAACATGGAGGGATCACGGATTTACAAAATGAAATGTTTAGGCCCCAAAACTGAACCTCAGGACCCTTAATATTTATGACTGAAATCAACAACAACAGTAACTAGAACAGTACCTGAAGTTCTCTTTGTTCTTACTTAGTATTAGGTCGTTTTACCTTCATAATCCTGTGGAGACTCTACAGTCCATGTTGTCCACGCTTCTCCAGCCATAATCTGTGTTTATTTATTAATAATCTGTGTTTATTTATTTATTAAACACCGGTGGCTGCAATATTTGTTTTGGCAGAAGAATTTCAGCTCTTGCAGCGTTTGCTTCACTGCAGTGGACTGATGAGGATTTTAATGTCCAACAACTCATTCTACAAGCAAAATACTAGTGCTTGTATCAGTACTCGGTATCTGTGAGTACTCAAATGCAGGAACTTAGTGTTTTTGTAACACCCCTTCCTCCAAATACGGGAACAGTGTTGGATCCATTTGAACCTGTGACAGGTTTTCCCATAGCTTCCATCTCAGCTAATGAACCACTCCCTCCCTCCCTCACTGACTCCGTCTTCCAGCTGTGGTGCACAAAGGTCCTGACCTCAGGTTACAGGCTGAATGTGTCGTTCCTCAACCCAGTTTGTTCTGATACTTGCAGTTGTGAAGCTTCAGACGGCACAGAGCCACGTCCACATTGTTTGATCTCATCCAAGCAGCAGCAGCAGCAGCAGCAGAGAGAACTGGACTCAGATAAATGTCTAAAACCCTTATGGTGAGCTGTGGGCTGGTTTATCTGTTTCCCACACAGGCTGTCGCTGTTTAGAACGATTCACACGATCCTGGCAGCCGTAGCCTTATGTCTGGGACCTGGCCACAACTCAGCCCGACGTCTCTTTAAGGATCCACTCAAATCGGACCATTGTCACTTTATGTTCAACACTAGAAGAATCACTGGTAAATTACAATCAATGACGTCTCCCTCATCTTATGTTTGTTTGATGGTTGGTTTGTATTGTGGATTTCTTCTTTTATGTACATTTGTTTGTTTATTTACATAAAACCTTTTGCCTCAGATTTGCACATTGTGCTGCTGGAAATGTCCCCACTGTGGAACAAATAAAGGTTTATCTTAATCATCTTTGTGCTGTTGTGTAGAAGCTTGTGTGTTTGCTCGTCACGTTCAACGTGTTTAAACAAGAAAAACCATTGAAAAAGCAACTTTGGTTTCTAAAGCCAGCAGTGAATCGTCTCTACTCTTTTGTGTCTGTCGGCCACACTGCTCCACTCAGCGTCATGCTTTTTCATTCCACAATGCTTTGAGGGAAAAAAGAGGAAAAAGAAATTCCCCCAAATGTGCCGACCTCAGAAAGCTGTACAGTTACAGTAGTTGTTTCCTGTCAGTGGTTGATTTTTTGAATAGTGTAGTTGTAGGAACTGGGTGATGTCTTGTGCACCTCAGGTTTAGTGTTTTGTGATTTTTTACTGCTTTTCAAGAAATAAACTTTTCAAAAACGCCAAATGTCAGACTGGGCTTCTTTCCCCCATGATGCTTTACTTTGCCTTTTGATTTGACATTTGCTTTATAATTCCAGACGCTGGGTGACACTAGATGTTAAACTGCACAATAACACTTTTTGACAGAAGAAAAATGGGAGCGTCCTGTTAAAAACACGTCATACATGAACCGTGTTGCCTTCCCACAATAAGCATCTACCAGAGCTTCACAGGGTTCAAGGTCAGAGCGTTGTCATTCTTACATAGATTTTACAACAGGAAGTGAGTCACCTTTGGACTTTGACATCACAGGACAAAACTGTCTTGGATGGAGGGAGTGGCAGTGCTGTTGTTGTCTCACTGTATAATTTACAGCTCCAGTGAGTCAGTGTGAAACTGCTTGAAACCTCTGAAAATGAAACACTGTCTAGTCCCCATTGCTGCTTTGTGTGTGTGTGTGTGTGTGTTTGCTCCCAGTGAGGCGGTGTCTTCCCAGCCTGCTTTGCATATGACTGCAGGCTTTCTGGATCAAAGAGAGGCAGTCATGAGACATGCGCCGGGAGGCCTCGTCTGATGACACCCTCACTGTTGCTGTCAGAAGGCCTGTGAGACGTTTTACTGTACAGCGCGAACACTCTGCGTTTCCACGTTAGACGCTTGGATGACACCTTAGTTCAGGACGCTGTTGAGCTTAAGGTTCACAGAAGTCGAGCGTACAGAGTCCTGCTGGCTCCTGCCGTTGACCTGCAGCTTTACAGAGCTGAGGAAAAGGAGTCTTGGTAAAGAGCTAATGAAAACCTCTTACCTCCATCCATCTTTGCAGCAACAATTTCCCAGGTTGTGAGTTTAACATTAAAGGATAGTTCCAGCATTTTCCAGCTAATTTTTAGTAATAACACTGATCTCAGCAAGTTAATAGTACATAGGTCCTCAGTGTCTGTTGAACACATCCATCACAGTTTACAGAGCTGTTTGATTGCAGTTTTTCCTGTGGAATGAGAACATTTTTTGCACACAGAACGTTTCCACACATTGTGTCTTTTTTGTGATTTTAGTCACATTTGATCTTTTTCTAACTTTGTAACCCTTTAGGTAACTTTGCATCTTTATTGTGTTGTTTTGTGGAGGTTGTTTGGTCAGTTTATGTCTCTTTAAGGTCATTTTGTTTCTGTTTTTAGTTGTTTAAACCTGTTCTCCACGTGATTCCTGCTCCCCCAGTTTTCAACTGTTGCATGTTCATAATCTGCCCTCTTGACTTTTTTCAAATTGTCTCCCTGATCCACCTTTCTCTCCATTAAATTCACTTCGCTGGGCTTCCCTGCCTGCACATCTGTCTGCACTTACGTCCTCCGCCCTGCTCTCATGTGCACTCACACACCAGTGACAAGGTCATGGCATCAAATATCTGTCAGTCCAACAAGTACGGCTGTTACGGCTGATGAGCAAGAAAAACAAATGGCAGAGAAAATGATTCTGACCAATTCAGGAGTCTGATCACTGAGGTGGCATTTACTTATTTTCATGTATCATTTCTATGAGAAGAAAGACTTCTGTGACGCAGGATCCAGTTCTAGTGTTTCCATCCCCAAAAGGTATTTTTCTCAGAAACAGATGTTGTAACAGGAGGTTGTTTAATGGCTGTCCTACATTCTGCCTTAGGGTATAGTAACCTTCAGGAATGATTGACTATCATGAAAACATCATCCCAGTGGTTTAGGATTTTGCTGTCTCGGCCTGGATAGAGGGAAATATAATTTCCAACTTTACCAAGGTGTCCTACATTCCTGTCTTCACTGGATAAAGACTTAGAGCTTGGACATACAAAGGAAGAGCCACTGCTTCTTGTTGTTGAAAAGATCCAGCTAAGGTGGTTTGGACATCTTGAAGAAGGAGACTTCACAGGCACGTCCAACTAGGAGGAGATCCCCATGGTAGAGCCAGAACATGCTGGAGAGATTATATATGTCATCTGGGCTGGGAACACCTGTGAATCTTGCCAGAGGAGCTGCTAAACATTGCTCAGGAGAGGTACCACACTGCTGAGGCTATAATAGTGAACATGGATGAATGGATGGGTCAAGGTATCCTACAGGATAACATCAAGGTCGCTGTCTACCAGCTGATGCTCACTAGAAATTCAATGACCTTCCAAGCAAATCTACTAAACCATGACCTCAACCCAAAAGAGACACTGTGGATTATGCTCAGAGAGTCTTTCAAAGTGAGGCAGATCTGGGAGGGAGAGTGGTCCAAAAATGGTCCTGAACTCTGTGCAGGCCTGATCCACAGCTACAGGACAAGCGTGTTTGAGGTCACTGCTGCCAAACAAGGTTCAACCAGTTGTAAAATCCAAGGGTTGACTTCCTGTTTTCAGCAGCGACACAAATGATGGGTGTGTTCAGTAAAGACACGAAATATTGTAATTGTTCATGTGTTACAATTGTAATCACAATGTACCCATGACATCAGATCAGATCACACCTTATGTCCAAGTAATGTAGGAAAACAGGTGTTTCTGAAGGGTTCACATGCATCTTTTTTACAACCGAATTTAAGTTCAAATGCAAAATGTGTGTGAAAAATGCTGCGCACACCACCGAAGAGCAGAAGAAAAAGTAAAACAGATAAAACTCCCACTGAATATTAATCCTAACACCAAATAGAGCAGAGTCTTGTGATGTTTTGGCGTGAGACACTGAGAAATCCTGCTCTATTGGCTCATTCACAGCTCTGTATTGTTAAAGAAAAGGGGGATAAAAATACTCAGACAGCTTCCTGCTTCTTCCTGCTGAGGTTCGGTGTTACAGCCATCCCAGCTGAGCACACAGCCAGACACAATAGACCGGGCCTGGACCGCTCGGCGAAGCCTGGCACAGGGAAGGAGGCCTCCACAAGGGCTTATCACACCGGCCTCCTTCATGGTTTCATTCAGAGCGTGACAGCAGGACAGGCACAGAGACACAAAGGGATTCAAAGGTTGTGTTTTAAAGACAAAAGGACACGAGTTCATGTAGTCACGCTGAAATCTCTTCAGGAGAGCTGTGTGCTTTACTTTCAGCACTGCTCCTGTTCTTACTCAGCACAACAGAGACTGTTCGTACGTCTGCTGCGGAAAGTAGTAAACTTACTTGTAATTTCCTGCGAAGAAACACATGGTGGTACAACAACAATTACGTCATCACAACTGCACATGATGCAGCTTTCCATGTTTTTTACACAGTTGATGATCCATCTGAGATTTTTATGTTCTCTAGAGGACGTCTGCTAATACACTCAGGACTCATTTCCCAGGAAAGTAGCAGAGCTATTTTTCCCTGCAACATTTAGGACGCAGCTGCTTTTTCTAACATGAAGTCTCAACTAGAAGGAAATGACAACAACAGTGTCGGGCTGAAAGCCAATGAAATTACAGTGGGGCATCAAAGACGCAGCTTCACCTGGCATCAAATATGTGCCGCGTCCCTTTCATTACCAAAACCTGTGGACATGTCTCGGGTTGTTTTCACACTCAGGCACCTGTCATTGTGAGATGACTGGGAAAAGAATGATCACAAATCAACAGCCACAAAGAGACAGGAACAGATGCAGCCTGCTAAACAACTACAAACACACACAAAAATTGCCACAAAGACAAACAAAAACAGCTAAATTGACCACAGATGCTAAACAACCAAAAGCACAAATTACTAGCAAAGAGACTATAAAAAACTACCAAAAAATGAAAGAAAAAAACAATTGCAAACAGAAAACAAATTGACCACAAAGAAGCACAGAATGGCCATCAAATGATGCTAAAGGAAAGTGCCACAAAATTGTCCCAAAACCATCAAAATGCTGAAAAAGAGACATGGAGAGAATTGACAACAGTCTCAGAACCCAACAAAATAACAGAACGAAGACACAAAAAAACAAGAAGAAACAAAATGGAGCAGAAAGAAGCACAACATGGACACCAAGGGATTCAAAATGGGCTCAAAGTGACACAGAAAGATGCAAGATGACACAAAGCACCTCAGAGACGCCCACAGAACCACTGCTCTCATGCAGATAAGACAGATAAGAAACCTTTCACATGTCAGTTCTGCAAATCTGAAGTAAATCTGCTTTTCATAAGATACTGAGTAGGAAAACATGTCTGAATGTGTGAAAGAAATGTGTGCATTGGCCATTACATCATGACTTGAGGGGAAATCCTGCCTGCGAGGGAGCAGCTGGCCACAAACACCAGCCGTCGTCACTGCCCGCTGCTGCTGCTGCAGACTGTGCAGAGCTGCAGGGGGAGGACAGGACGTCCTCTCAGCCAATCTGATGTCTTTTTCAAAGATTTTCCCAAGAAAAAAAAATCTGTTTCATAAGCCCTTGAGGGTTGAATTAGAACGATGTGTGAGCGAGAGCGAGAGAGAGAGAGAGAGAGAGAGAGAAAGCTGGAAGGTTTTCTCTGTCATCGCTGCTGTTTTAAGGAGCCGTTGGGTTTTATAATATTTAGATTTCACTGTGTCCACACTGCAGGCTTCAGGGCAGGAAATCAGCTTAGAAATCTTTGAGTCCAACAGAAGATGCTCTCACCATATCACCAGCCAGCACAGTTGTGTTTTTACAGACTCTTGAAATAATGTTAAGTATGTGCAGAAAGTCAGCCTCAATAGTAATTTGTGAATTTCAGCCTGCTAACATGCTAAACTAAGATCGAGAACATGGTAAACGTACCTGATGAACACAATGTGGGAACATTATCCTTGTGTTGTGACCCTTTAGTTTAAAGGCCCACTGTGCCTGAATGCAGCCTCTGAGTCAAAAGCAGGTCTGTCATTTATTCATGCTCTTCTTTTCCTTTCAGCGAATCATGTGCCTCCATCTAACCCTGTCCTCTGCACCAACTAACTTCATGTCCTCCCACTACATCCATAAATCTCCTCTTTGGTCTCCCTCTTGACCTCCTGCCTGGCAGCTCCAACCTCAGCATCCTTCTACCGATATATTCACAGTTTCTCCTCTGAACATGTCCAAACCACCTCAATCTGGCCTCTCTGACTTTATTTTGAAAAATAGTACAATGATTGACCACGGTAACATATTTAACTGCAGCGTAGCCCATTTTATAACTCATTATGATAACATATGATATACAGTATGATACAGTGCAATAAAAATGATACAATATGATATGGTAATATGCATTAATATATGTATGATTTGACTGGGTACAATATGATACAATTTAGCATCAGATCTCAGACTTCTCTTCGATCTTTGTTAGTTTTTTAAAATACTAGATAATTTTCCCTCCTTGAACCTTGAACAGTCGTTTAAGTGAAACCATGTGAGTAGTTTAGAGGGTAAATGTTTTCCTAACAGCTCACACTCATCTGAAACATGCACTCTGCTTTTCTAGAGTAACACCAAAATGGATCCAAAGCAGTTCCCTTTGTGAAGTTGTGTTTTTTTTTGAAGATCAAACTTTAATTTGAAGCTGTCAGATAAATGCAGTGGAGCAAAAACTGCTTTGGCCTGAAATGCTGAAGCAGAATGTTGCATAAGTATCTCAGAAATTGTGCTTGAACACAGACGCAGTCCTCTACTCCAGGACTCCTCTCACCTGTATTGAAATGTGCTACAGACACATCTCACTGAACAAAAACTCTAATCAGAATGCTATTTCAGACCGACTCCATCATCCTGCAGCTCCTAGCAACTGTTCCTCCTGCTCTGACACACTGCACAGCCCCTCGCCCCCCTGTTGACCAAGGCCTGCGTCGTCACACTTTGGAGCAATCATGTCATCAAATCTGCTGATGACACCACAGCAGAGCAGCTCTTCACTGACGAGGATGAGTCAGTCCGCAGAGATGAAGCCACACGGCTCCAGTGCTTAAGGGGCAACAATGTCTCTCAAAGTCAGGAGAAGAAGAAGAGATGCCTCTTTTGAAGATCATCTTCACATCAGGGGAGACAGCACTTGATCACATATTTTGCTCACTGTGAGTCCAACAAGAAAGTTGGATTTTCCACAAGTGAGCATCAAATCATACACGAAATGACTTTAACTTGTGCAAACTGTGAGGAGGAGATACGAGTAGAGCTTGTTAAGAAACCACAGATTGAAACTCTGTCTTTTATTATTCTTTACTTTCCATGTTCTCACTGTGCTTTCATTGGTTTCCTCCCACAATCTGTATGTGTGTGTGTGTGTGTGTGTGTGTGACAGACAGGTGATCTGTACTCCAGGCCCCTAAGACCGGTTCAGATAATGGAGGGATGTTTGCATAGCCAGCAGTGGCTGAACTCACTGAGGAACTTTGAAAAGGGTTTTTTCCCCACAACCCATCACTCTGATGAGTTGTGCTGAAGCAGCTTCATTCATTGCACCTGTCACTTTATAAGAATCCTTATGTCTTTTGTTTGGCACCTCAGCAGAGTGTTACATTTGCAATGCTAATGACTAATGTTGATGTGCTGGATGGGAGTCATTATGCATGGAAAGTAACTCAACAAGTTCCACGTAGTTTCTAAAAGCATTGTTTTGAGATCATTATCATTTCAGTAAGTGTACTGATGTCAAAGCATCTGAGGAAGTGTTTCTCAGTCAGTAAAATGCTTTTTTTCCCCATCAGATGATCTGAGAAGAACTTCACCGATAAAGACTTTTGAAAACAAGCCCAGAATGAGCAGCCACGCTAACCCTTTCACCATGGCAGTTTGTGAAGTGATAGAAATGCTCCAGAGGATCCACATGTGTGGAGAGCGGATGTGGTTCTGCTCATGCTTAACTGATTGTCAGATGTGGTTGGTGGTCACAAATTTGGGGCTTTGTGGCAACGTCTGCAAAGAGCCGTCATGAGGAAACAATGAAATTAACATCACACAAACCACGGCAGCTATGTAGACACTGTAGAGTCAACCAGAGCTGAGAGATGGGTCAATCATTTGTTTTGACTTGTGCTTCTGCTTGTTCACCAGAAGGCAAGAGGGTCTAAGGACATAGGCTGTTGTTGTTGTTCAGAGTTTAAAGACCCTACGTTGGCAGATTTGCCATATGTGAAACATAACATGATTTGATTTGAAGGTGAATACATGAACTAAGAAACAGAGATGAATGCAGAACGTGTTCAGCAGTGTTTCCCAGTTTTCCATTAATGTTCCAGCAGAGGATACGTGGATACATTTGGAAAAGCACCTTGACTGGAGCTACAGTACACACACTGTTATTCCCGCATGGCTTCCAGCTGTGCTACACCTAAACACATTCTCCTCTTTACTGCGCACACTAGTGTTTTGACAGATTCTGTCTGTTAGGTTTGCTGCTCTTGACTGTTGCTCTGCATCGACATTTCCAGCATAATTACTGCACATAATGTGTTGTTACTGCTGTACCTGCTGTGGTGTATTTGTAGCCTTAATTACTGTAATTGTTGTGCTGCAGCCGCTTGTGTTTCCAGAGGAACTGGCTCTATTTTGTTCCTTATATTCTTGCTGAAATATGCGGGTGACAAATAAAAAAAGCTACTTCAGTGTGAAATTTAACTTCCTGCACCTACTGCTGCTACATCCTGGCTTGTTCAGAGCTGCCGTCAGCCTCTGCTTCATGCTGAGTTTGACAGCGCTGTTCAGCAGCACAAACTTTGAGACTGGAGGAAAACTGAAGGATCTGGGTGCACACTGAGAAAAGAGAGGGGCGAAAAAAAAAAAAAAACGCCCTGTCAGGATTTTACAAACCAGTAAGGTGTGAAACATGAAAGGCTGACAAAAAGTGAGAAATCTGCAGATTCCATATGGAGGTGCTGATGGTGCAGTGCCTGCAGCAGGGGTCGCCTGTGGCTGCCACTGAAATAACACAAACACAAGGCAACCTCCTCAGCAACTTCTACTTCTGTGTTCAGTCACTACATTTCCCAAAATGCCATTAAACAATGCCGTTTTTGACCCATCAGACCCTTCAAGTGTGGGACCTGCCCCCTGAAGTCTCGACTGTGGAATGACGAAATACAAACAAAACAACAACATGCTCTGGTTTTATGCTGTTGCTCAAGTATGGGTTGAAATTGCTGTAAAACAGTCAATATTATCACTAAGCAAATATGTTTTATCAATATTTTAGGGCGACTTCACAGATTGTCAGCAGACTCTGCTTTCTTCACGTTAAACTATCCCAGCTTGGAGCTGAACCTAATTCCGAATGATGTCATCTGTTTGCTCATGTCATAAAGCCTGTTGTCTTGGTCGACCTTGCTCCTGCAGAACTACCCCCAGATGACATCATCTGAAGCAGAAAACTCCTCCAGACGCTGTCATCTTTATTTTATTGCGGAGCAGGCAGAGAGAAATGTAATACGGTTCATATGCACATACTGCCCCAACTAGAGCCAAATGATCTACGTTAGAAATGGCTAAAGTCGTTCTTTCAGTCTCAGCGAACATTCCGGCCAGAAGCAGCCATGATTTAAAACAACACAGGGGGCCCGTGTTGTTTCAGGTGCTGCTCAGACGTGAAATGTGATCCGAGAAGTTCTATCTGAGTAATAGATCTGTTCATTTGAAGGTTTATTTAATGCCAGAACGCTGCCCAGCAGTCTGAGGGTGGACTTTATCTTTAATCGTGACAGGGAAACAGGAGAAATACACTGCATTGTGTTCCTGCGAAAGTGGCACCAAGTTGAGGTTTTCTCCATGCAGGTAAAATAAAATACCGGTTACTATTTTATTGTTTTCTATACTTGTCCTTTTGTGATCTGAAGTCACATCCTATTGACCAATAGCATGTGACGCCAATAACAACCTCCAAAAGAATCTTAAACCTGCAGAACCTGAACAGTGCTCAAGCTGGATGAACTGTGGCAGCTGGTGCACATTATATATAATTTGTTATGTTTTTGCAGTGTATTCATCTAATTACTTAGCCCATGTTAAACCTTAAGAAAGACAGGTTAGGTGTGCACTTGTACATGAACACGCATTCAAACAAGCTGATTGCAAACAGCATTTTAGTGCATAATAATAAACACTTATGCAGCCTGAGACTTTGGAAACATCCCTGATGTGATTCTCTTCTTTCACCACATCCCATACATGCTCTATAGGATTTAGATCTGAGGACTGCGGAGGCCATTTGAGAGAAGAGAACTCATTGTTAATTTCAAGAAACCAGTTTGAGATGATTTGAGCTGTGTGAAAAGGTGCGTTATCCTGCAGGAAGTAGCATCAGAAGATGGCTCCACTTCACTTCACTTTGAATTACATGCACAAAGAATCTAGGATCATTTTATTTTCCCCAATTCTTCTGCACAGCAAATTATAAAAAGAGAATTGTTCTGTCTAACATGTAGGTGAGAAGACGCATCAATGTAAGATGACTGAGTTTAGTGAGGCCACTGATGAGCGAGCAAAAAAATAAACTTGACGACGATGATCTGAAGCAGAGACCAAACAACATGGTGCTAATGGTTTGACTTATTTTGCTGTTGAGTTGCTAAATGGAGGTTGAATCACGTTCCTTTGACTTGAATGGAGCCAGTCTGTAAAACACAGATCAGCAGTAAAGACTGGACTAGTTTCTGTTTGGGGAAAGAAATTTGCTGGGCAGACTTTGTCATATTTGTTTGATTAAAGAGGAAATGACTGAATAAAATGACTGATGAAGTCAAATTTGTATTTTTAGAAAATTAATTATTATATTAATTTTTAAAAAATGAATAGAAAATGGCTTAATGGGAATGAAATAGATTAATGGATTAATCGGAAAAGAAAATCGATCGGTGCCGCCCTACATTCAACCCCAATCTGTCTTGTAGCATTGGATTCTGGTTTCTGTCCTGCTCCTGTGGTGTTTCCTCCTCACTGATGAATTTCTCCCCGTGGAATTGTTACATCACTTGTGCAAAATGGCGACTCTAGAAAGAACTCCAAGCTCTAACTCAGATGGACTGAATGCAAAACCAAAGGCCAATCACCAGAAACATTCTGGGATATCGGTTTCCCATGATGCTGTTGGATACATCTGAGTTGGCTGCACCACACTTTATTTACATTTGACCAGTTACCCAGAGGAACAGAAATAATGCATCAAACTATACTGCCTGCAAAAAAAAACAAAAAACAGACTTTCTCCAATATCTGTTTGTGTGGGATTGTTTGTTTTACAGATTCTTCTTTAAGATTTGTGTCAGCTTTTTTCAGGCATTTTAAATATTAGCAGCTTCACCTCACATGGGGCATTGTTTCTGATCTCTGTCCCATCCCCACTGACTGCAGGACTCTGTGTAGGCTTTAGAGCTCTGAGACTCATTAACGCAGCATTGCACTCAAGGGAACGCACTGGAACCGGCAGCTCATATTGATCCCAACACAGAACAACTGAAATATAAATGAAGGGTTCTCACTGTGGACTCCATTATCTAACAGGGTTTTGTAGAAATTCTCTTCATTACAGTCAATACTCAGACTGCTTTACCTCACCTATTAGGGAAACTCAAAGGTGTGTT
Organism: Channa argus; assembly: GCF_033026475.1. NCBI lineage: Eukaryota > Metazoa > Chordata > Actinopteri > Anabantiformes > Channidae > Channa > Channa argus. Next base: position 22,036,616 of record NC_090212.1, on the reverse strand, counting down.
TTTGAGCAATAGCTGACAAGTTAATGAAAGTGAAATTTATTGTTTAACTGCTTAATTACTGGATCAAATGTTTTAGCTGTTTATATAAAAAGAGCAGGAAAAACAACAGCATCCAAGGCTCCTTTATGTCAACTACACAGACATCATGCATCCCTCCACAACCTGCATCCCCTGTAGAGCAAATATCCAGGCACATTATACATAATTAAACAATTTTCACAGAAAAAAATAATCCCTCACATAATCACATCACAGAAAGCGTGGTAGAGAGAGAGAGACAGAGAGACAGAGCGAGAGATTTTAATTTGTATTTAGTTGCTTTGGCAACATGGTTCATCTAACATTCATGCCAATAAAGAGGATTATTAAAATGACACAAAGACAGAAAGGAAATATTTATTCTATATTTATATAAACAGGATCAAACACAGGAATATGCAACGCAAAGACCAATCTTGTAAACCCTCATAGCCGTCCTCAGGCTACATATGATGTGATGCATTGTAAAGACATGCTCATGACACACCCTGCGACACAGAACGTCATTTTTACAACATTACGTGTTGCTGGAATGTTAGTGTAGTGTTGTCCACACTTCAGTTTGAGCAGCAGTGGTATGAAACCTACCAGCAGACAGAAATCCGAGTGCTGACAAGGTGGTCATCTCTGGAAAAAGTGCTTGACCACTGGCTTTTCCTAAAATCACATATTCAGGTGCATTATGAAATGTGACCATTGGAAACACTGAAAACACTTGCTGCTCAACATTTGTTTCGACCATTTAGAAATGAATGGCCTCTTTTTGCTCGTTCGTTATTGGGAAAAATGACTCCCTGCACACATGGATGGGGACAAAGTAAAGTACTACAGCTCTTAACACTTTCCAAATCATATTGGACTGAATGCATCCATTTCTGATTTTAAAAAATGCAGGATCACAAGACGCTTTTGCTCCAGGGTCCATGTGTGATGCCCGGTATGGGACATTGTAGTTGTTGTAATGGTGCGTTTATGGTGTTTGTGGTAATATTTTGCATGACAATGGGAAAGACTTTACACAAATATCAGACACTATTAACATAACGTGTGTGTGTGTGTGTGTATGTGTGTGTGTGTGTGAGAGAGAGAGAGAAAGAGAGAGAGAGAGAGAGAGGCTGAATGGAAAGGGAGAGCGACCTAGATCGTGAGTGGGGGAGTGGAAGAGAGAGAGAGAGAGGGAGGGAGTCGCCATTGCTGCCTGGCAGTGCCGCGGAGAGGGGAGGGAGCAGAGAGACGCAGGTTTCGGCTTACAACGCATACCACACTAACAACACCAATATACACTAAAATACAGGTTCACCAGCCGCTTGGGACTACAAGGGAGGACACCTTCAACTACACCTGGCTGCGGTTTTGTCGGAGGACTCTCATGAGCCCAGACTGTGGATTGTAAACGGGAGTTTTCTGCCTTTTAATGTGGGGATGCTTTCTCCTCTTTTCCGTGGTATGTGGATCTGGGAGCGACCATGTTATTAGGTGGGTAGGGGAATGTATTCGGATCGGGAGTTCTTTAGCTTTGCTGACACTCTTTTCTGTGGGCACTAAGCTCGAGTTAAAGGAAACCGGGCGGGGATATGAGTCCGGGCTGTTACATTAGCCCAGCTTGGAATCTTCTACCGCTTTCTTCCTCACCTTAGTCTGGCTTTGGTGTTGCTAACACCAGCTAGCTAGCAAGCTAGCTCACCCTCTCGGCATGCTAGGCTAAGATAGCTTGGCTAATGTAAGCTAATCGGAATGGGAAAGGTAGGTTTTTTCTCTCCTGGAGTATCTGGGCCAGGCCAGGCCGAGCTGGGTTTCATCTTTCAGATTTCCCCAGGAGAAATTAGCTAACACCCTGCGTATCAAGTGCTGTGGTTGCCAATGAGCCACGGTGCATTGACGCATTAACACTAACGTCTGTCGCTTTTAATTCAGGTTAAACTAACTCATTAACCCCAACTCCCTTAACTCGGTCCCATTTCCCGATTGTTCCTCCTTGTTCGTGGAGTTTGGTGTTTACGTGAATATCCAAGCTTTGGAAGTAAATGCGTTCAAAGGGAAAACCCTCTAAAATGAGTTTGTTAAAAAAAAAAGATAATATAGCGAAAGAAGAGGCGTTGGAGTTGAAGTAGAGCCTTTGGATTGTTTGCTTGAATGCGTTATTTAGGAAGTTTAGATTTTTAGGCTCCAGCTTTCAGCGATGATCGCTAACGTTAGCATGAGGGGATGGATGGAGGCTCGGATCAAGGAGTGCCCCGGCGAAGATGAGTCCTGTTTCCCGACACGAATCTGCCTGTTTTCGCCGCATCTTCTCAGCTGCTCGAACAAGTTGCAACACACTTAGACGCTTTGCAACTTTCTAAAAAGCATTGTGTGTCTCGCATCAATCAGACGTGCATGTCAGTGCTGCTGCAGCTCTGCATGCCATTTGCATGGACTCTGGCTGCTGCAGCTCACTTTGCCCTCTTTCCAAACTCTCATTAAAGGGTTAGTCCGGCTTTGCTCTAACCAGTAAACTTGTAGTTCCCTTCAGCCCTTTGCTACACCTCACTGCTGAGTGATGGAGCTTAAAAAGACTTTGTTATTAGTGAGACGCATTTCTGTTGAAAACTTTGATTGATTCCGTAAAACTCTAGTCCCCAGCCTTTTCCCCTAAATGGGCTTTTTGAAGCAGCGCTCTTGATCATCCCAGTAATATTTGGCTGTAAATTCCTAGAAACAAAATGCTTCTTACAGTTTTGGATGTCATCAAGATTCATGCCCCTTAGTGCTGAAAAAAATTTAATATTCCCAATCGTAATTTATAAATATAATAATTGCATGTAAACTTCAGCATCCAGGTCATAAATGTGGATTTCTGCTGTTTCATAGTAGCCTGCTGACATGTCCTACCTTCATAATGTAACATTTAATTCCCTGTGAATTTGACCAGCAGAGATCCTCTCACATATCAGTGGTTGACACAGCTTTAGCCACTGTATATCTTATCTTACCTGTACCTCCATCCACTTTAGGACCAGTACAAAGATGCATATTGGTACTGACATTATGCTAATATGATTGAATGTGTTCTATATTAATATCATTAGCTACAAATCACAATAACACATTGGTACTGACAAGCCCTGTGAATGATGGCAGGGTTGATCCAGTCAGTTGGCCTATAAACTGTTGATCTTACGGCATCGACGATCTTGCTTCAGGTCTGGACCTGACTCTGCAGGAGGGAAACATAGTTTTTCGCCGAGCTTGGATTGTGTTTCCAAACATCTCAGCTTCTTGAAATGAAATGGTTTTTCAGGAAGCACCAGTTTGGTTTGTTTCACAAAACACACCACAAATGAAAGAAATCAAAACTTTATTTTAATTGGCAACAACAGAGATGTTTTTTTAAGCGGGTTCTTGTTAATGACAAAACTAAACCACCTTTACATTATAGGAAGATGGAGAGAAGCCTACTTAAGACTCACATAACTAGGAATGGACTTTATAGAAAACATCTGAAGTAGACTTAGTTTTTCAACAGCAAATGGTTGGAGTTTTGAGGTATTTTGGCAATTACATTTCAGGAAATTGTATTTGTTTCTGACATGAGTATTGTTCTTTTATTATAGAACTTTGATTTGTGTGATGGCAGGTGCACATTGACAGTTGAAAATGACAGTCCCTTCACTTTGAGAATCTGAAAGTGAGAACTGAAAAATAATGAGGTACATTCAGTATGCTGTCACACCCTCTGCTGCATTTCCATGATTTATTCTAAGATGACAGAAAAGAAGATGTAATGTTAAAGGAGTCGATTTTTCTCAGGTCATACTTAGCTTTATAGTTTGGATTTTGCTCGTAAGGGTGGATAAAGTCTTCCTGTGGGAGGAGAGATGTCTGTACCTGAGATCAGAATTCCTTTTGGGAAAACATAATTAGTCGGTGGCACCTCCTGTAAAGTAGATGGGCTGCTCTTCTCTGCTGGAACCCTGCTTTTGATTTAGGCTTTTAAAAAAAGTTTTACTTTATCCTGAAAATCCAGCTGGGTGCAGCTTTAAAAGTTGTACCATCCTTGGCAGTGTGTTACGCTGTGTTCCAGGGCTTAACAGCATTTAGTCATCTCTAAAACCAGCTTGCCAAGTGATACCTTAATCCCCCCTGCAGCCTCTCAGTGAATAGACTAATTATGATGCAGAGGGCTACTTTTAGCAATTTGTGCACCGCAAATGCAGTTGGGCTATAGTGTTGCCCGTCTACAGCAATATTATCAGAGTCCAACCAGGTGTTTACAGTATACAGCTATGTGAGTAGCAGTGCTACTGTTTTTGTCCTCGTTAATGTTTATTATCTACATTTATTCATCAGGTTTGTATTGACTTTATGTAGAGACAATAGAGTGAAATTTAGCCTTTAACATTGGCTGACAAAAACGCAAGCAGATGTTTGGATTTGGGTGACTGATCTTCTCAAACACTGTGGTTTGGTTAGGAAAAGGCAGAGGAATGTAGATCTGAAATAATTAGTTGCTTAGTTGATCAACATGAAATTAAAAGAGGCCAGATTGTCTAATTGGTGCTTTTAGCCAAATAAATACTCTCTACATGCTTTTTGATTTCTCTGTCATGAATTTGAGGAAGTGACATTTTAAAGTCTCTAATTAATGAAAAACAAACAAACCCCAAATCAGTCAAAAACATAATTTATTGGATTAGTAAGTGGCAAAAATATCTGTTAGCTTTAGTTCAAGAAGTATGAATTTTTAGCTGGTGGGTATTTGTGTCACCTCTATGCACATGTGTAGCAGTTCACCTGCTGGTGAACTCTGGTACTCTGGCTATTCCTGCCTGTTACAGTCAGGTGTGGCACATGTAACAGCACTGTAGCTATTGTGGAGGCTATTGGTTAAATTTGCAAACTTGAAGGACCTGCTGGTCCATTTGCTTTCTGACATCATCTAATAGCCTAAATGTGTCCTTGAGGGGTAATAGATTGGAGGTTACCAAATTGCAGATCAAATGATAAAACTCATAAGGCCAACCTTTGATGTGATTAAGCGCATTTTACGTGGTGTAAAAATTTCTGTAAGGGCTGTGTTTGTGTCCTAATGCTCCTGTAGATTTGCTAAACTCATAAAGTCATGTGCTCTGCACCACCCTCCTTCCCTGCACAGGTGACATCATCACCTTGGCCTCTATAAACAGTGACGGCAAACCTAATTTCTTCGTCTCAGCAGACTGGATTGCTACTCTGGTGCAGTTTCTCAGGCTCAGCATGCCATCGTGCTGCAGCCAGCAGTTCTAACTCACACAGGCAAATTCACTGGCTGATTGCCATTGTTCTGTAAAACACAATAGTGACTGCAATTCTAACTGCAGTTATCAGTTATCAGCCTGTAGTTGGGTCATGGTAGAGTTCAGGCTCATGTTACTGTGTCAGAACCAGATAATACTGACCTAAAGGTTGCACATGTGAATCCGAGGGGTTTATCCCATTGTTATTTGCTATAATGTGGTAGGAACTGTAAATATAAAGAAATTAAAAAAAATATTTTATTTCCTCTAACCTGGATGATGGTATATAGATGAAGTAAAAACCGTGAAATAGTTCTGTGGTCATCTGCTAATCAGGAGCAATGTTTATGAGCAGAATATCAGGAAACATGTTATGAGAGCCACAAGCAGGATGATCAGGATTATGCATTTATCCCTAATCGTGTAGCTGTAGGCTGTGCTGATGATGATAACAAATCTATGAACTGATTTATTTTCTCAGTTTCATTCTCACAGAGAAGCAAATTATTTCTAGGTCAGTGGCTGTCAAAGGGCTTGAGTTGCATGCCATTTTTATCCTGCCTCGGCACAAATTGGTTGAAAGCACTTCTTTTTTTCTCAGCGAGGAGAAAAGTGACATTGCGGAACACAATTCATGATTGAATTACCCTCCCTTTCTCTTATGTAAGTTGTACTGTCACACTTTTTAGATTTTGTCTTCTAAAAAAGGCCATTTTGATAATATGGTTTTTAAAACACAATTTAGTTGGATTTTATATATATAATATGCAGGAGTTTTATTCTATCAAATGCCTACACACTGCACAATGGCACCTACAAACTGAAACGAAAGGCTAATCCAGAACATTTTTATTAAAGTTTTACTGTTTAGTACGCTGTGGCGACCCTGAACTCACGGGATAAGCTGAAAGGAGAGTAGTAGTGACTAATTAGTCTTGATCAACAGTGATAATGGATGCTTTTCTAATTTTCTGATAACTCCATGTAATGCCAGATTAACATGTGTGATCTGTTGTTTTAAATCACTACACCATGCATGCATATTGACATGGGTCTCCCAGAGGGATAGAAAGAGAACAAAATGCTAATTGTATTGTTTGTGATAAGGACGCTGAGGTGCTCTGAGGACAAATCAGTGCAAATATGTTTTGTTCGTTTTGACTTTATCTTTTCCCTAATTGTGAATTCCATGTCTTGCAGGCAGGTGATAAAAGGAGAAGCTGGCTGCTCTATCCCAGCTTAGAGAAGCCCCAGGATAGAAACTGAGAGAGATACAGAGTTGGAGGGAGGATTCATCACTACCAAGGGAGAATCAGAATGAAAGTGCCTCTGTACCACTGACAAGCAGAACTGGAATGATATCGTGACCTTTTTTCCTGGAAGTTTCAAAGTTAGCAATGAGCGGGGGGATATAATGGCCAAGAACAAAGATGCCCGCCCCCCGACATTTGCCGTCAGTGTGGTTGGCCTCTCGGGGACAGAAAAAGAGAAGGGAAATTGCGGCGTGGGCAAGTCTTGCCTCTGCAATCGCTATGTACGTCCCGATGCAGACAACTACTACTCCGAGCACACCTCAGTGCTCAGCACAATAGACTTTGGGGGACGTGTGGTTAACAATGACCACTTTCTGTATTGGGGCGAGGTGTCTCATCGAGGGGACGATGGACTGGACTGTAAAATCCAGGTCATTGAACAAACAGAGTTTATCGATGACCAGACATTTCTTCCGCACCGTAGTACAAACCTGCAGCCGTACACTAAACGGGCGGCGGCAACCAAGCTCCAGTCGGCAGAGAAGCTTATGTACATCTGTACAGACCAGCTGGGCTTGGAGCAGGACTTTGACCAGAAGCAGATGCCTGATGGAAAGCTAAACATTGATGCCTTTATGCTCTGCATTGATGTTAGCAAAGGTTGCAATAGGAAGTTTGATGACCAAATCAAGTTTGTCAACAGCCTCTACTCCCAGATTGTTAAGTCAAAGAAGCCTATCGTCGTTGCTGCCACAAAGTGTGATGAGTGTGTGGACCAGCACCTGAGGGACCTGCAAGCTTTTGTTGCCAGCAAGAAGAACTTGCTACTAATTGAGACATCAGCACGCTCTAACGTCAATGTGGAGCTCTGCTTTAATGCCCTCATTCAGCAGCTGGATAAAACGAGAGGAAAACCAAAAACTGTGCCATACCTGGAAGCCTACAAAATCCAACGGCAGCTTGTGGCCTCAGTAATGGATAGATTTGAAAAATTGATGATTCACTCCGTGAGAGATTATCATAACACGTGGAAAACGGTCAGCAATAATTTGAAGGGCCAACCTGACTACGAAGAGTTCATCACCTTGGAGGGTTCGAGAAAAGCTCGAAACATGTTCACAAAGCACATTGCACAGCTGAAGCAGGAACACATTAAGAGGAGGAGGGAGGAATACCTGACAACACTACCGAAAACCCTTAACAACCTCCTCAACAATCTGGACGAGGTTGAACATCTCACATGGCCTGAGGCACAGAGTGTGATCCGGAATCGGCCAGATTTCCAATACTGGTTTCTGGTTCTGGAACATACACCATGGGATGAGACCGACCACATCGACAACAGTGATCGGAGGATACCCTTTGACCTCCTTGATACCCCTGAAGCTGAGAGAATTTACCATAACCACGTACAGCACCTGCTGACAGAGAAGAGGAGGGTGGAAATGAAAGAGAGGTTCAAGAAAACACTAGAGAGGGTTCATTTTATTAGTCCAGGGCAGCCCTGGGAGGAGGTTATGTGCTTTGTCATGGAGGACGAAGCCTACAAGTATATAACAGAATCAGATAGAAGGGATGTTTACTGTAGACACCAGCAGGAAATAGTTGAAAGGGCCAAAGAGGATTTTCAGGAAATGCTTTTTGAGCATGCTGAGCTGTTCTATGACTTGGATCTGAATGCCACCCCCAGCTGTGACAAGATGAGTGAAATTCACAGTGTGCTGAATGAGGAGCCCAGATACAGAGCGCTGCAGAAGCTTGCCCCAGATAGAGAGTCACTTCTCCTCAAACACATTGGGTTTGTTTACCATCCCACAAAGGAGACATGTCTGAGCGGGCAGAACTGTGTGGATCTGAAAGTGGAGCAGGTTTTAGCAAACAGGCTGGTTCAGCTCGACCACGGACGTTCCAATCTCTACTATAATAGTGCCAACATCGATAAGGTCAACCTCTGCCTCCTAGGAAAGGATGGTCTCTCCCAGGAACTAGCTAATGAAATCCGAGCTCAGTCCACAGATGATGAGTACACCTTGGATGGTAAAATTTATGAACTGGAGCTTCTTCCCGTGGATGTCAATTCTACTCTGCTTTTTAGCCACACGTGGGACAACACTTTCAAGCCACACGGCTGCTTTTGTGTCTTCAACTCCATAGAGTCCCTCAACTGTATCGGGGATTGCATAGGCAGGATCAGAGCAGAGATAGCACAGAGTAGAAGAGCTAGATTTGCTCAGCCACTACCATTCATTCTCATCCTGGCAAATCAGAGGGACAGTGTATGCAAAAACATACCTATCCTGAGGCACCAGGGGCAACAGCTGGCAAACAAGTTGCAGTGCACCTTTGTAGACATCCCATCTGGTGCCTTTCCACGTAAGTTCACTGAGTTCCAAATTAAGCAAGGTCTCCGAGCAGTACTGGAGGGACAAAAGCATAATTTTGATGTCTTTGCTCTACCGCCCTGTATCAAAGACATGTCTGAGACAGACCTTAGGATAGTCATGTGCGCCATGTGTTGGGATCCTTTCAGCGTTGACCTCATCCTCTCGCCTTTTCTTGACTCACATTGCTGCAGTGCTGGGCCTCTGGGCCAGAGCAATACATTAATATTGGATAAGATTATCGGGGACAGCAGAAGAAGGATCCAGGTCACTGTCCTCTCCTACCACTCTGCTATTGGTGTGCGCAAAGATGAAATGGTGCACGGCTACATCTTGGTCTACTCTGCCAAACGGAAGGCTTCTATGGCGACACTGCGTGCATTCTTGGCTGAAGTCCAGGATGTGATCCCTGTCCAAATGGTTGCCATCACTGACAGTCAGGCAGACTTTTTTGAGAATGACGCCATCAAGGAGTTGATGACGGAGGGGGAGCACATTGCCACAGAGATTTCAGCCAAGTTTACAGCTCTGTACTCGCTGTCACAATATCATCGACAAACTGAGGTGTTTACACCTTTCTTCAATGAAGTGCTGGAGAAGAAGCCAAACATTGAAAGTTCCGTAGTATTTGACAGCTCATCACGTGAGTGCACTAGTGGTGCCAGTGAGGATGTGTTCCCCACTTCACCCCGTAGCCATTCCTCGGCCTACAACACCTATTACCCCGAATCTGATGATGATAATGAGGCCCCCCCACCTTATAGTCCAATAGGCGATGATGTTCAGCTTCTCCCTACACCCAGTGAGCGGGCAAAGTACCGGATCGACCTAGAAGGCAATGAGTACCCAGTTCATAGCACACCTGTCGGAGACCATGAAAGAAACCACAAAGTGCCTCCACCTGTCCGGCCCAAACCAGTGCTCCCAAAGCCTAACGTCAAAAAGCTGGACCCCAACCTGCTCAAAACTATCGAGGCTGGCATGCGAAGTAACCGTAGGATGCAGCGTGGCCCAGCGACACACAGTGAGGACTTGGAGGCATCAGACAACTATGCAGACCCTGTGGACACCTTGCTAAGGTCCAGGGGGCTCCACAACGATGACATATATGCTGTGCCTGATGACTCACACAGCCGCCTGGTCAAAATAAGAAACTCCTTTACTGGCTTACATGGTCTTCATGGGGGAGAAGAAGAGAACGGATATGACAGGAAGTATCAGGCAGGAAGGCGGCCATCGAAATACAAACATCGTTCTAAAATCCTCTTCAGCAAGACAAAGGCCTACCAAAGACGGTCCCACTCTGATAGCGATGGTGAGGAATCTGGACCAGCTATGCAGAAAAAGAAAAAGGGTAGAGCCCACCGGGGAAGCGAGGAGGACCCACTGCTTTCCCCAGTTGACCCCTGGAAAGGTGGGATAGATAACCCTGCCATCACCTCTGATCCTGAGCAGGATGACAAGAAGATGAAGAAAAAGAAGACCCCTAAAATGCCAAAGGAACCGAAGAAGGTGAGTCATAAGGCCAAGATTGTTTTCTTCAGAGCATTGCCATAATAATTCAAAATTGCTTTATAGGGCCAAATAAAAAAGAAGCAACGATAAAGCAAGTTTTCAAGACACTGAGCCAAATCTTTTTTCTGTTTTCAGGAGTTAAGTAAAAAGAGAGTGAGCGTGAATGAGCGCAGAAGAGATTGTGTATAGTAGTGTATGAGCAGATGTCTGTGGGTGTTTGTACTTAATAGACTCGGCATCATGATGAGAGTAAACTAATCTGGTAATTGATTGATCAGGCCACACTGCTGAAATATTTTATGAGCATCCAAACCTTACAGGCCCCCGACAGGTAATAAAAATTCTTGATAAAATATGCCCCATTAAAGACATTATGTCTATTTCTCAATAGAGGCTGCGTCTGTGATAAGATGCCATCACATCCTACACAGGGTCTCTCAGTAAAACCTTATCTGAGGCTGCTGAGATGTGCACGCTCATGCGTTTTGTTTCCACCACATGACAAATACTGTAGACGCGCACATTCAAAATTACACTGCAAACGAGCACTCGTGTGCAAATAATGACATGTTCATCTAACAACTCTAATAGGTGTGTTTAATATGCAGTTAAAGGAAACCATAGCATACAGTGCATGTTCACATCCACACAACTACACCCCTGCACCAGGATCCTAATTCCTAGCAAACACATTCAGGTACATTCATATTTGAGATGCATTTCAGAAGGAAATACACATTAAAATAGCAGTAGGAACGACCTCGGAGGTCAAAATTCTGATTTCGGTCACACTTCATCTATTCACATTGGGCATATTTAAAAAGTTAGTGATTGAAAACAGCAAGATACTTGCACGTTGATTGAAAACAGTTGTAGTCACTGTTGCTGCATTCACCAAAATGATCACATGATGCCAATTTGCACTTTCAAACAGCCTCGGTACAACAAACAATTGGACTTTGACAAACACAGAAGTATGCGAGCAAGCATGCTGGCAGGAATCAGATAATAGTGTGCAAATCAGTAGAGAAACAGCTGCTGGCGCTACATGGGCGTCATGAATGCAGGGCATTGTTGGAACATTCAAACTGTCTTTGATAATCAGGGAGGAGAGCGAAAGGAAAACCAGAAGGTACAAAATGGAAGGTGTTTATTTGCCATCCTGGCCAATTAGAGAGGAACCCGAATGCTGTAGGCATGACAACACTTTGAACAGCAGAGGAGTGTGGGAAATCAAAGCCACCTCAGCACCTTGTTACTCGTCCCCGCTTCAGTCTTGAATAACGGTTTTGTCTGTTGTCTTTCTTCTCGTCTTCCTCCGCATGAACCTTCCTCTGCTTTCTCCCCCTCTCTTCCTTCATCCCACCAACTTTCTTTCTGATCTATTCCCCGATCTATTCCCTCCTCCTCCTCTCATCTGTTATGTTCGGCCTCCTCTTCAACCTCTCTCTACCTCCATCTCTGCTCTCGTCTTTTTTTTTTATTTCCATCTGCTTGTGCTCCTAATTCTCTGTCTAACACATATATTTTTGGGACTCTCTGCTGTTTTGCTCTTTGTTTCTCTTTGTTAATCCTATTTGGCTTTTCCCCCTCTTTTCTGCCCTCAATCTTATCTTTAAAATTGCTTTCCTGTTTTCTTTTTTATTCTCCGTTCCTCTGTCTCTCCTCTTTAATTACTCATTTTTCATTTGCCCTTTGTCATCCTTCTGTTTCTTTCTTCCTTCTTTTACTTGTCCTACCAAACTGGCCTTCTGTGTTTCACTCCAACACACCTCACACATCTGGGTTCTGACCATCTCATTCATGTTTTTATCCTCCCATCTGCCTGTTTTAGCCAAAATCCTCCAAGCCACCCAAGCCTCTCTACCCCCCCACCCGAAGAACCTGGGAGAGCAACTACTTTGGTGTTCCTCTGCAGAACCTGGTGACCCTGGAACGACCCATTCCACTCTTTATTGAGAAATGTGTTGAATACATCGAACGTACAGGTGAGTCGTGCGTTCATCGCTTTCCTCCCACTTCTATGTTTCCTATCGCTTCTTCTTGTGTTGGTTCCTTTCGTCTCTTTTTTTTCCTATCCATTGCCTGGTTATTCAGGCGCAACCAGTCCGTCAGGCTGGTGTTCCATAACTCTTCTAGGTCTATCTCGTTTGTTTTACATGTGCTTTACGATGACTTAATGGGAAAATGCCAGTCGTTTTCACAAACTGAGACGGAGAGATGGATGGTGATTTATTGTGGAAATGGGAATTAAAAGTAGGTTTGAAGTGAGTGTGCTTTTTGTTGGCACAGAATTTGATGTACTGCCAAAGCACTACTGTGATGATTACAATGGAGGATGGTAGAACAGTACAGAGATTTAAAAAATAGTTTGTAGAGGCATTTACACAAGTAGGTGCCATTAACTGTATTGTAAATCCTGGCAGAAAAGAAAATAAGATGGTACCAGTAAGAAAATTTAAAAATGTTCAGAATTGCCTGGTGATTGTTGAAGAATCTTTGGTTATTAGACTTTTTCTGTGGTTGAAAGTACAACTAAAACAGTTGTAGGGAAAGTAGCAGACAGACTATATGCTAAACAATTATGGCTTCTTAAATGTGAGCATTTCCTGCTTTTGTTTTTTTTTATCAGTTCAAAATGTACATTTATTATTGAGAAAACAAGCAATATGTCCAGGGATGGGAATTTATGATTGATTTTATTGATATTAATGCTACTATTGATTTTGCTGTCTAATTCCTTATTGATTTTCTTACTGATAGCTGACCAATTTTCTGTGTAGAAAGGAAAATACACTTTGTTGCCACAGCTGTTTTATTTTTTTGGGTTTGAACATTGTATGTAAGTTTTCAGCAGCAGTTATTAGAGTTTGAGGCCATGGAACATGTATAACTCTGAAAAACATGCTAAAGTCGTGATGGACTGGTTCTCAATTCCCATCACTAGATATCACCCGCCCCCCCAATCCTGGTAACCAGTAGTTGAAATTATAGGTGTTCAGTTTCATTTTCAAATATTTTGACAAAGTTTAAACTCTAGGAAAAACTTCAACTCTATGTCTTAATTTTCTTGAATATTACATCATGTTACATATTTATTACAAATTCCTTCCATTACGTCACAAACTTGTGTTAAATTGCCCCTGAGCAAGGCACATCTCCCCCATCAGCTCCCTGGAAACCGCTTAATCAGGCAGCTGCACACACCCTCACAGACCGATTGTAGATAATTAGAAAGTTTAAAATAAGGCACCTGGCCTGTTCGGACATGTGTATCTCCAAGTGGTGACACAAGCCTGCAGTGCATGCTGGGTATGTGCCTGGCTTTCTGCCCAGCTGCTGTAAAGAAGCCTCTCCCAAAGTCTGAGAGATTCCTCAGTGCTGTCATAGTTTGGTTTTATGTGTATACTTTCTGTGGTGGCCACCTTATGCTCGGGAAGTCTCTGAGCCTTTTGACAGTGTTTATTTTGTTTAGGAAATACGTATTTTTTATTGTTTTGCTTCCCATATTTATTCATTCATACATACATATATATACATACCTTATTAGAGACCCAAGGAGCTATGCTAAGTGTTTTTCCTTCTGCCCATGGACATTCATTTTTTAAGCATCTTCAATATTTTATGAGTTAGTTGCATAATGTATTTACACATGGTCCAGTACTCTTTTCCATGTTTAGTTCCTTTCAGTGAGTGCTCAACAGCCAAAGTGACCTCAAGGTAACTTCCCCCACCAGTCAGATTCTTAAGAGAGCATATTGGTGTGTTGGGATGGGACAGCCTGGGCTCAGGTCAGTAAATGGAAAGGGTCATTTAAGGTTTGTAGATCTTATTTTGAGGGTGTTTCCCCCCCCCCCCCCCCCCCAAGTTTAGCAGATGTGCCAACATATTCACTTCAGTCAAAGACTGAAAACATGTCTTATCAACCCATTTTCTTTTCTGTCCTTGAACTTCCGACATGTTCATTCCCTCTGGAGCCATGTGGGCGGTAAATGTATAGCACTTTATCATGTGTTCTACTAGCATTCCGTGAATAAGTATTCAGTTCTGTTTTGAAGTTAGAGTTTGTGTCTGAGCCCTTTTCGTTCTGGGGCTGTTAATTCCTGTCCTGAAAATCCCTTCCGAATATGTTTTGATATTCAGCTGGATCTACATGAGCCCGCTGGTGGCTGCCAACCAAATTTAGGATTAATCCCAGCGCTGTATGTCTGTGGATGTGTGTGTTTGTGTGTGTGGGAAGACGCCTGCCAGTTGACAGCAGTGTATCGAAGATTTCATGGCCAGTGCCGTGAAACCTTCTAAGTCCAGGCGGTCTGTTGGGGGGATTTAACAGCTTTTCCCCTCCCTATTTTCTGGAATATCATTTCTCAACAGACACAGCAAAAACATCTTTGTCCCCCCTTTTTTAAAAACATGCTTCTGTATAAGGTGTTTCATATCCACACAGCCTGATGAGACCTTTCAGGCTGATTCTTTCTTAGGGAGCCTAAGCAGAGGTTTAAGTAGTCTTCACATACTGCCTGGTTGCCTTGTTAGAGGTTTATTCTGTCTGTATACTATAAGTTGTATCTCACAGGGTGGGGTCATTTTGCAAATGTAGAGTGTTATAAATGATTGTGGGTGTTGGCATGATGGCTCAGTGGTTAGAGAGACCCTGGGTTCAGGCCCCTCTGTCTGCACGGATCCAGCCTGCTAATATCTACTAAAGTTAGATATTGCATTTCTGCCAGTTTTGCAGCTGCTGCTCTATCTGACCTCTGACCAATGGAGGAAGAAATAATCTCTCCCAATGGAAATCATTAGAACATCACTATTATACTATTTTATTGTTAATCTTCCACTAGACACCAGGCACTTGTCAAGTTAATAGGGGTGGAAGTTGAAACGATAAAGCACTCCACCCACTTTACTGTAACAAATGGAATAGTGTTTGTCTCTGTGGGAAAACGCTCAGAGAAAACTGTTGGTTCTGTTTTTGATCAAGGAAAATTATGGTGTAACACCATTCTACTGTGTGACTGAGGGGTTATCATTGTGCTGTGCCGAAATGATGTGGAGAATGATTCAGCTCAACTGGCTGCTCCCATCTAAATACTTTTTCTACTGATGTTTCTCTGACATTGAATTTTGTGGAGCTTTCCAATTTTACAGTATTGTATTTGGAAAAGTTCATGTACACTTTTTAAAAGATTTGGGTTCTTTGACAGGTGAATAAAGTATTTTCATATTTTCATAGATCAACATGTCACAAAGCAAGGAATTTAAAAAAGTTTTGTTTCTGCATCACATTGGTTTGAGACTCTTTGTTGGACAATACAAACTGCGATTAACACAATAAAAAGGCCGAGTGGCAAAACTTTTATTATTAGTTAATTTATAATATATTTGATGTTTATGTTTTTTTTTGAAACAGTGAAAAATACACGGCAGTGTTTCCAAGAGTCAGTGGTGACCATTCAAATAGCTTCTTTTGACAATCTAAAACCAAAAGAGTTGAGTTGAGAATCACAAGCAACCAAACCTTTTGGCTTGTCAATGGAGCTTTAGATTAACACACGGATTGTTTTATCTATTTCCAAGCAAAACTATAAATTTACCTGCAGTCCCAGTTTTGTCACTGTCTTATTTCTTTTTGGTCTTAGTGAGCAGCAGTAATCTCAAAGAGGCCAGGCAGCTGGTGTGTTGATTTTAACCACATGTAATAAGCTGCCAGCTGGGAGGCACAGAGGCAGAGAGGTGATGATAGCTATTTGTGATGCCTGCGGTTTTAGACCAGAAAGTGTCAGAGGAAAAACTGTGACTTCGTGAGACAGAGCACGGCTGTAAATGGGACTGAAAGTGTGGAGTTTGTGAGATTGTGTGTGACCTTTTTTATTTTGTGGCGTCATGTAAGCGATAAGACAGTGTCGCGTGGTCTGTGCATTCACTCCTTCCAACCTGGTAGATCTATTGCAGATGTCAGATTTTGTTGGTTTGTTCTATTAGTTTTAATTTAGTTTTCAATTTTCCATGAATCGGCTAATTAATTGTACATCTGCGTTAGGAGCTTTGTGTTGAATGTGCAACATCAAAGGACAGTTAAATTAACACAGAAATAAAATGCTGCCAATAAATAAAAACAATGTGTTTTTTTTGTCTGTTTCCTGTTAGGACAGACCTGCTTGTTATCACTTTTTGGTGCATTAATTTAGCTAAATAATAATACAGTTTACAGGCTTCCCAACAGCCTTGCAAAACCCTTCAAGTTTTGTGTATTTAAGAAAATGTCATCAAAGTCTGCACGGTGTCTGAAGACAAATGGGTGCTACACACACATTCCTCAACATGCCTTGGCTCCTTGGCCGAGCTTTAGATGTTTTAACCTGGCATGTTAGACTTCACATTGGTATAAATTCTTCTTTGATGTCAATAAAGTGACAACTTTGAGTGTACTTTAAATTTAATCACTCACTCACATCACTCTTGGCTGTATCTTACTTTTGGAGATTCAACCGTTTTTGTGAGCTTCCATCCATCCATTTTCTGCTTCTTATGTGGTTGGTTAGATTCTGGTGGCAACAGGTTCTGCAAGGTAGTTAAGATGTCCCTTTCCGGAACAAAGCTTTCGAGCTCTGCCTGATGGATATCGAGGCATTGATTAAAATTACAATTAACCAAAAATCCACCTTGCTCTCATCATAACATCAACCTCCTATGCACACGTGCATTTTTTTTTTTTTTTGTATTTTTATAGAGAAACTGAATAAATACACATAGAGTACCTGAAAATGTAAGTATAAATGAGTGGGTGTTTATATACAAGGGTCAAAATCATTGTATCTGAAGGAGTTTGTCTGTTTGTCTGTCCCAAAGGACTAAGCCTGCCTTCGCCTTGGGCATATCGTTATATGTCTGTGGCCTTTAAAGCACCACTGATAGGTCCTGATCTTACATTTTTCTAAAATGCTGCAGTCAGAGGATCAGGCTTTTACACGGCCACGGTTTTACCCAATTGTACAAGGTCGAGCACAAATCTCTACTCTGTATTTTCAGCATTAACCTCTTACTTTTATCCACAATACTGTATGGAGAGTTCAACAGCGGAGAAAACTTCAATTTCTACTAGCATCCTGTAGTAAGAAGGTGAAGGGTCAGCGCTGCAGAGACCTGATAATACTGCTGAGAGAGGTTCTTCGGCAAAGAAAAAGCCAAAAGGAGCCAAAGCAAAGGGATTTCTTTTTTTAAGAAATGAGAATGAGTAGTGAGTGAAAAGAAGGTGACATGAGGTACTTCTTAAAAGTTTGCCTGCCCACACACTCAGCCCCTCTACTTCTGTAGAGAAGTGAACACACAAATGTTCAGACTGTGGTACTAGCTTTAGAAAAATGACTGCTTTAATGAAGGGAAACGCACCAGGTTAGGTGTCCTCCAGCTTCACCTCAGTGGTTACAGCAGTCGTCCTTGTTGACAAGAAGTCCCACTGTCTAACTGTCCTAGAGGAAGACACAGGGTTTTTTTACTTTTTTTTTTTTCAGTGGTTTTTAAACTGCTATCGTCAGAAGCTGTTAATAAAGAAAAGTTTCAGTAGCAACTCAAGTTTTAAAGTAAAGTCTTCTAAGGTGCTGCTTCATAAGCAGAAATCACAGATTATCTTAATTTCTTTTTTTGCATAAAAATGATTAAGTATGAAAATGGTTCCACCATTTAAACTACTGATTTGAATAGTCAAGCTGAAACCATTTTATTAAAATACAGCACAGGAGTAAATAATTAACTCTGAGTGCTCACTGATGCTGGGCTCTGATGCAAATTCTTCATATTTTATATGCCACCCATGCTGCTTTTTTAGCAGAGCAGTAGCACTGTTTAACAGCCACATCACTGCAAAAGCCTGGTTGAAATGTAAAACACGTTTCACACCTTTTTAAACAAATACAACAGCATCTGTGCACTTTGTCAGATGGAGATGTTGTATTTGTTGTAATGCTACAATGCTTAAAGAAATAGAAAAGTGTACTTAAAGCAGTGTAAGTCAGGCCCTGGCTCACTTGTTTTCACCAGAATGCTCTTTGTTAACCCCAAATTGCTGACATCTTGGCATATTAAACAGGCTAAAACACATAGACCCCAGGCTCAAGTCTGCACCAGTTTGAGTTGAATATATTTTAATCAGTGAACTCCTGCTTAAATGCCACAATTTCTAAAGCTTTCAGGGAAAGAAATAGTAGCTCCGATTCTGTGGCGCCCCAGTGGTCTTTGAAATTCACTATTGGCAACCTCAGGGCCCGAAGTCAAAATGTTACAGGCACAATTGTGTGTTTTGCCTCTGAGACTAAAACCTTTTTGACGATCTAGGTCTCAGAGAAGAAGGGGATTCTTTTTGATGAGGAGCAGACGGCTGCGACTCCACAAGCGAGGCCACGCAGCTCTCTTCCGCTGAAACTCTATTAGAGAAGTTTTATTAAATGTTTCCTGTTCTCTAGAGACATGAAATGGTATTTGGCATGAAGGCTGGAAGAAGAAGAGGGAGAGAGAGGCAGAGCAGTGATTAAATGGCTTTTTGATGTTGATGCATTTGGAAGTCCCATTGGTTGTTATCTCCCCAGCACTTAGTATAATGTGAGGAAGGATGGATGGAGGGAGGAGAAGAGGAGATGCGTTTCTGTTCTCTGCTCTTCAAATGAACTTACATCGGATATTTGACTAATTAAAACAAGACTTGAAGGTTTGCTCGTGGAAAAAATTGGATTTTCAAATCCAAAGTGTGTCAATTTATGTAATTTATCATTTGCCTTTAATTTTCTGGATTTTATTGATTGTGTAATTATTTCTTTATCAGAACCCATGATAATACAGCTGGATAAAACATTTGGTAATCACAACGGTGCGGAGAAATAAAAATCGCTTTACTGGCAATAAATACCAAACAGGTTGCTGCTAAAACAAAGAAACAACTAATAGAGATTGATTCAAGATTTATGTAATTTGGTCTTAATGTTTATGATCTGTCTTGTATTATGGTAAATGTTCTGCACTTGTATAGCACTTTTCCACCTATTGGCTCTCAAAGCGCTTTACACTGCTTCTCATTCACCCATTCACACTCACACACACACTGATGGAGGAGCTGCTATGCAGCTGGCCAACACTCACCGGGAGCAACTAAGTTGGGGTTCAGTGTCTTGCTCAAGGAGCTTTAAGTAAAAAGTGGTAATTTACTTAAGTGACACTTTATTGGCGTGAAGTACAAAATAACATATGGCTACAACACCAACAGATTGAAACACATTTACAAAAATGGTCCCAAAAATGTAACATCTGTTTTTTCAGTGTTGAGATTTATGACACAATTTTAGTTTTGTACATTTTGAAAAACAAAAATCAGAAAAAGTCTTAATTTACTTTTCTGTACGGGCATGCTGTGCTAAATAACACACTATCATCAGGAATCTAACAAACAGATCTGGATACGTTTCTGAAAAAGAGTTTGCATTTTTTAGTGAAGGTAGAGATTTATGACCAAGCTTGGTCCCATATTTCTTGTTATTGTTGTTAAGCCACACTTTGATATTGTATCTCATTAAGGGAGTACACCTTAAGTTAACTTAGGCTTCTTTCAGTGGACATTACTGAAAAGCTTAATCCTTGTGTCTGTTACATTGTTTTGCAAATGTACTTTCTCCCAAATTCCTTGTAACAATGCTATTTTCTCCGCTGATTCTCGGCTGGTTGTGGTGGAGAATTAGTCAGCAGCCACACGAACCAGGCTTCACACAAAGCTGAGGGTTGGCTGTTTTCAGCATGCTTCAGGTGGCATCGTAGATGAGGAGAGGAATTTCAGTTTATAAAAATAATTCATAGAGGTTTTACATAAATCCTTGAGTGTGGAAGAACACAGCCATTCAGTGAAGCCAGGGTTTGGAAAGAGTGAGTTCCGGCTGATATAAGAGGCTACAAAACTGACGGGAAATGAGAAATAATTTAGATATACGCTGTTCGTCTACCCTTTCCTGTCATTCTCTGCACTTTATTACAATATACACACAAAATCCATAAATTCATCCACCCCGTCCTTTGTGCTTTAGTAGAAGTGAGTAGAAATCAGCCAAAGGGAAAATTCCAAATTGATTGGCGGTTAGCATACCCCACGTTTCTCACTGTTTGTGTGTCTGAGTGAGCAATGCGATCTGGTGTCTGCTGTTTTCCTGGTGGCAGCTGCACTGACGTCATGTCCAATGGAAACAAACTGACTGAGCTTCCTGTTCAATGGCCAAAGCAGCCTGATGGGACTGGTCCAACCGTCTGAACTGTGTCTAAGTCGCGTTACTTTCTGTCTGGGAAGAAGAACAACTCCCCCCATTAGGAAGTGTTTTGTGAATGGCTGACTTAACCGAAACAATCCAGAGCTACTCATGAGTTGTAAACATGAGGGGAAAAAACAAGGAATCCATAAATGAGTGCATGTTGACCTTTGTCACATGTACAAGTGTGCTTGTATGTATTTTTGGGCTTTTTTGTTTAATTTTTTAGTAAACCAACAACTGGCTGATTCTGACATTCAACAGTCAACTATCTGCACGGTGTGATGTTTGGCAGCAACCTAACTTGCTTCCTTGTTTTCCCTTTGTATTTAATAAAAAAAAAAAAAAAGCGGTCTGCAACATGAATAATCATACTAATGCTGTGATGAATTGGCATATTGTGATTCAGTACAGTATTAAAGAAATATGTTGCAGTTAAAACACTATTTAAGAAAATTGATTTATAGACCTTAAAATATATTGTTTGTCATAATTAAGGCAAGTCGACATTTAGGGAATGTGATTGAAGTCCCCCAGTTTGGGGGCTTGACATTAAGCTTTTTAGAAGGACTAGCAACATGAGCTAATAATAATATATAATCTCTACTTTTCAAAAATAGCATTTTAAAAACAAAGGTTAAAGTTGGAGCAACTGTGGCTCGGCCGGTAGAAAGGGTGATGCCGTGGTCATAAAGCATAACGTGTTCATTCCGGTGATTAAGAGATTTTAGTATTGAATCAATTACTGAATTTTCCTTCAGATGTGAGCTTTTGTGTTAATGGCTAAAAATAACAAAATCATTCAATGTTGTCTTTTTTTTTTTTTTTTTTTTTTTTGTTTAATGAGAAGGCAGAAATACTGCAGTGTTATGGGAAAGCAGAAATACTGATTACAGGTCAGGATATAACCAGAGAATGAGACAAGCAGAAAAAAAAAATCACACGTTGATTAAATGTGTATCTGACACATTAATATAACATCTGTTGTCTGACTTAACTTATATTTAACAAGGGAATTACTGAGGGGCCTGATTCTCATATGTTTTGCTGCTTAAATATTTGACATGACATCTGTGACACTAAGTGGCCTTTGAATAATGCATAATAAGATGCATACAGGCAGGAATGTGATTCCACGCTTTTATTACAGAATAAATTTCACTTCATGTAATTTAAACATATTAAAAGTGAACACCTTTTATTACAACACTTTCTTTTCTTGGAGTTTTTCCCCACTGAGCCGGGGAGTCACTGAGTACAAATCTTGACCTTTTACTGTAAGATCTGGGTCATTGATGAATTTCATTTCTCACATGAATGTGTTCAGTCAAACTCTGGGGTCTGTGATATTTCAGGCACAGCAGGTGTTTCATACAGTACTGTTTACATTTCATCAGTGCACTGATTGACTGAAAAACGTCTTGCTCATCCGGGGGAAATAAATTCTTCCTACGTCTGTGACCTCAGACCTTTTTACACTGTCAATGAGACAACAAGAGCTTGTTCCACTGGGTCACAACTGCAGCAATGTTTCTTAATAATTCAAGTGTATGAGAGACTAAATGGTGCTTGGTTTTTCCCAGTTAGAGAGGGGAACTGGAGGCTGACGGTTGGCTGAGTTTAACCACATGTAATGAACCACCAGCTGTGTGGCAGAGGTGATGGGAGCTTTTTGAGTTTCTTGTGGTTTCTGAACAGATTTGTGTGTGTGTGTGTGTGTGTTTGGAAACAAGAAACGCACAAAACAATCCAGCGAGACAGTGTGTGTTAGTGATAACTGTGGTGAGGCAGAAGATGTTTGCATGTAAACACAGATATATATTCTGTAATGGTGTTTGATGATTGATGCATGTGTGTGTTCTTTTCTCTAGTAATCAGTCTGAAATATCAAACACGGTGCCTATGACCGTAACCCACAGCCCCGGGATCAGAACAACTGACTGCACGAACACTCTCAATAATTTTTGTAAATCTAGTATTTCTTTCAGAGCTAATACTGTGAGAGACTGAATGGGTCAAGTGGGGCCACGCTTTTAACAATGTTTGTGTGGGAAACTGCAAAAGATCTAAATCAGGTCAGTATTAACTGAGACGGGCCTTGGGCATTTAAACAGTGCAGAGACCATATTTTTAGGGAACCTAAAGGTCAATCCAGACAATTCGATAACTTGCCACAGTTCTTGTGTGGATTCAGGCTGTTCTGTTATTCTCGATCATTTCTCCACTCCCTGCCTCACGCTCTGCTTTTTGTTTTTTTTCCATGGGGAGTAGCTGAAACTAGGACTCTAACCTCTTTCATCCAGGCGGCCCATCCCTCTGGGCAAACTCTGCTCTTTCAGCCTCCTTTGCTTGTCCTCTGTATTTCTTTTCATGTGTTTGTTTCTCTATGTGTTGATCGTCCCCAGAGACAGAAGGAAGTGGCCATGGCTCTGCCTTTGTAGTTTAGCTAATTGAATGTGATTGTCTGTTTTTGGGTACAGCCTGCCATTCTTTAGCTGTGTCTACAATACCACGGCCAAATTTTAAGACTTTTTCTGTGCGCTCCAGTGTCCAAGTAGCCCAAAGCTGCTGTTTTCAATACTAAAGACTAGACTCGTGTTCTAGTGAATGAACCACGCTTTGGAAGAAAGTCCAACGTAAAAAGTTTTCTGATATTTCATAAACCAAACTAAGGTTTAACTAGCTAAACCAGATATTTTATCACAATTTTGACCACAAGTGAACTGTGATAAATATTTTTGTTGTTTTACTCACTGTAAAAGGAAGAAAGCGAGATGTTACTTTGTTGTTTAGATCTTTGTGACGCAACCTGAAGATCACTTTGTGTCGTTACAGTGTTTGCAGAATCAGCTGGTGTATTGGTCACATATTTCTCCAATTCTTTCTCTTGCTTTCAGATGCCCGTATAAGGATTACATTAAGGCAATTAGTTGTGGCCTGTGTGTCTGCAGCAGAGTATTAGGGCAATGTCCACTTGCCACTAACCTAAAGGCGAGTGACAGACGAGGCCAGTGTGAATCGGGTTGTGGGCTACAATACGCTCTGGTAGGATGAATTAGCATGCTACCAACTCTGTGTGTGTGTCTTAAGGGCAGGCTGTGCAGAGGGAGAGAGAAGAAAAAGGGTGAAAAAGAGAGAGGCTGGTGCAGTGCCACCTGGCTCCAAGGCAGTCGTCTGGTGTGTGTGTGTGTGTGTGTCACAGGGGGAGTGTGTCCTGTGGCTGTACTTGAGCAGTCCAGTCTTCCATTAGTTTGCCTTGAACAGCCCTTATGGTGCCCTTCTCTCTCTCTTTTTTTATCTCTCTTATGTTTTCTGCCATGATGCCGCTGGCAAACATGTGAGAGTGCTGGAGACAAATGAACAGGAAAGCAGCAGAGTGAATATCAAGCAGAGAAAGTGACCACAATAGAATGTGTTCAGTGTAACCAATAAAAAGATGGTGTATCAAGTGGTGCTTAAGACCAAGCAGATGACCTTTCTTTCAGCAAAGTCTATTATCAGTTTTTAACCAGGACAACTTAAATTACATAAAATCAGCGATTATCCAATGACCAAAAATAAAGCTTTTGCACATACGGTTGCTTATATTTGCCCCGGTTTTTATATTTCTAGATAAGTTGTGCTTGTACTGTAATACATTTAAATTGTGGTGCTGTGTGGTGCGTCCAGCAACATTTCTTTAAGGACTCAGTGTCCCAGTTATTGAGGACTTTTTTTTGTGGGAATCACTTTCTGAGTCCCAGTCACAACAGCTACCACTATGTCATGTAAAGGAGGAATGTCGTAGTGGTGTAATGCAGTTTGCTTGAGCACTGGTAATGCAGCCAGTAGGACATAAGTATTTTTTACAGCTGTGGTTTAAATGTGTGTGTTTAAGTGGACTCCTGACATGTTTCTCTGAGAGCTAACATTTTTAACTTATTCGACTATAAAAGATCTTTTCAATGTTTAGTAACAGCTTAATCTAAAGATGAGTTCTTTCCTTTTGATAGTTTCCCTTTATTTTGAACCACAGAGCATTTCAGCTGTATGAAAACACATGATTTATCTTAATGCAACCTGTTAGAGCCATAAGAACATATTTAGTTCAGGGTGACTTAAATCATTGTTCAGGCTGATTTCCGATTAAAGCTAGAACTGCAGTGCAACATAAAAAGTGTAACATTTATCAGGCTTTAGTTTGGAGCATAAGAATATACATGTCATGTTTTCTGTGGTTTGACATGTCCTGTTTAATCAGTTCCATTAGCACAAAGGAGACAAAAAAAGAGGTCTTTGTGTTGTATTTGTTAGGCTGTGTGCATTCAGATGTGTCCCTTTTTGACATTCAGCAGAAATTGAAATATTAAAATAAAGTCTGACAGCCTTTAAACTCCACACACTTTCTCCATTTTTCGCTGATAACAAGACAGCAGTACAAATGTCCTGGCTCACTGCTATTGTCATCCCTGTCTCAGCAGATCAGCAGTGAAATGTCACCTCATTTTCAGCTGTAACTGCAGCTCCCGTTGATCGGTATCATTTTCAATGCTCAAATGAATGTTTCCCAAACTTCCTCATAATGTCTGTAATTCCATCTGGTGAATAGATTGTTTTTGTGTCTTCCTTTTAGTTCAGTGCTAAATCCTCTCTGTATTTCAACAAGTGACCGTGTCCAACTTTTGTTATGATACTGTACTTGTCCTTTTTGGACAGGAGCTGTGATTGCGAAAGTGCCAAGGGGATTTTGAAGTCCTGCTGTGACGGACATGCCGGTCTGTCACCTATTTGAGAGCCACTGACCTCACAGAGCACCTTGCTGCAGGCTTATCACACAGATGCACACCTGCTTCTCTTTTCGAGTTGCAGAGACCCTCACTGGCACAGTGCATTTCCAAGTCCAGCAGTACTCAAATACAGATCACACAGGTCACATTTTCGACTTTCCATCGTGTCATATCGAGCAAGATTCAATCTACCAGGTCAGATACATGTGCAAAGCTAACAACTTAGTCACCACCGTTAAGGTTTTTCCTGTTGTAAAAGATTAAACCATAATGTAAAGGTTTGTCTTGCATTTCGCTCTGTTTGAACCTTCAGTAGAACTCAATTCAGTAGGTGACATTAGTGAGCAAATTGCTGCTTAGTGCACCAGAAAGAGGAAAAGACGATTGCATTTAGTCACACAAAAGGAGATTTGGGCTTTATTGGAAGTGGCTACTTTCACAGGAAAAAAGACTAAGAGGGTTTTTGCTTAATGGTTGATTTTTGCATATGTCCATATGGTTTGTCAGTGTTGATGTTTTACTGAGCATGTTTTGTTTTGGGTCTGGATAAATTGTATTAAGGTCTAGATGTGGTCCAGAACCTGCCTAAAATGTGTGGGCTCTAGCTCTGTACCCTAACCTTCAACATTGCAATTATTCTAACCTTTACCCTAAAGCCAACTGTTTCAAACTGACCTTTGAAGTTGTGAAGACCACCCAGAATGTCCTCACAACTATAGTGAGTAAAATTTGTCCTTACAATCCTCCAAAGACACACGGGCACAGCAGCAGTAATTTTGTTTCTGATGACGTAGCGGCTTTGGTGAAGGTCTCTGCAGGACGTTTAGTCACCGCTGTTGTGCCTTACAAGTTGCTGACTCTTTCTTGCTTCTTTGTTTCTTCTTTTTTGTTTTTATTCTGCATTTCTCATTTCATCCTCCTTTCCTTTTTCTATACCTGCCCATCTTCTTGTCCATCCTCATTTCTTTTCTCTTCCAGCCACCACCCTCCTTCACTCCTCTGCCTTCTTGACCTCTGTCCTCTTTTCTCTTATTCTTGTTACTCTTTTTCTTTAATTTCAGCCCAATTATCCTCACAGTCTCTCATTCCAGTCTCAGTCTCATTCTAGCATATTTTTAAAACATATATTCTCATGTAGAGGTGGCTGTGGCTCAGAGAGAGAGAGAGAGTTGTCTACTAATCACCGAGTTCAGTCCTCAGCACCTTAAGGTCACTATAAACACTGAACCCAACGTTGTGACGTTGTATTCCACGGCCACAAAACCGTCATTGGTACGTTGAAAAATGTGGATCAAAGTCTTTAAAATTAAAGTAAGAATATGCAACACTTCCCCACAGTCGGTAATTTTCAGTTTTTTGCCGACTTGACTGTTTAGAATATAAGTCTCTAGTCCCTTTCAAACATGCGCTGGAATTCCGACATTTTCCAGACTTTCTCTGGGGTTGGTGTATGTGTGAACACGAACACCCTGGTTGACCCTGACATTACACGGAGACTGCTCCCTAGTGCAAAGTCCAGATTATCTCCACTCGGGCTCATTTGGAAATATGAGGTAAAACTCCAGAGGATTCACCATGAGTGAGTGGGCCAGTTGATGACATCCATTTCCTACGACTGCCGCAAAACACGTGCAAATACAATCATTCATTCATACGAACACAACAACGATATCGAACAAGAAGGACAGTGACTTCTGTCGGTCAGGCCAGACCTGGAAATCGTCAAACAAATACAAGGAACAGCACGAGATTCTGTGGTATACGACCGGATTACAAAGCAAAACACTGTCACTTCCTGCAGCTATGTTTTTGCGTCATGTCCCGCCCCCTGCTTGAAGTGCCCAAGCACCACCCCTTCCCAATTACACTGAGTGTTCCTAAGCAAGTGAGAACGCATCTCGCACGCAGTATCTCCTGATGTTTGCTACATGTCTGAAAGGGAAATTCCAGACAATGTCAGGACCTGATCCTCATGACAGTTCATGTCTGAAACAGACTATTAGGTCTAAATAAAATTCATCTTAATCTGCACGAACACAAAGAAAATCCTAAAAAAAAAGACGAAAAAAAACGTGGAATTTAAAAAAGGATCAACCAAAAAGTGAACATGTGGGTGTTTGTCTTTGTATGAGTAAATGGAGCAGTAGGTAGGTAGCTGCAGCGTGATGATTCTATTTATAATACTAGCCCATCTGTCTCTGTTATATTAGAAATGTGTGTGTGCGTTTGTGTTGTTTGACTCTATCTGTTGCTTCTTGAAAGCTGGACATCTGTCCTCCTGTCAACACACATACACACAGTTCACAGCAGCTCAGTGTGAAAAGTCTGGGCTGTGTGGGTGCACGTGTGTGTTTGCGTGCATATTAACTCATTCATCTTGGTCAATATTGAGGATGTTGTATTGATGTAAACAAATGAATGGAAAGTGAGGTCAGACTGTCGTTTACAGGTAAACAGCTCTTCACTGTCAAAAATATATGCAGACATAAGACTATAATAAAGCCTGGTTTAGGTCGGCATAGAACACGGGCATGAGACTTGTAGATGCTGAGAGCAGAATGATGCCTGCAAAGAAGCATTTGCTCCACAGAACAAATACCCGTCCATTATATCGAGTTATCCAGGGTTGCGGCGGCTGTAGCCGAATGCCAGCTGTCATTGGGGAAGAGGAGGAGTCCACCCTCGGCAGGTTTCCAGTCTGTCTCAGGCCCAACACAGGGACACACAGAGAGACGCTCACACCTATGGGCGGTTTAGATTTACCAGTTAACCCGAGTACAGAGAGGAATCCCACGCACACAGAGAACATGCAATGTCCACACAGAAAGGCTGCTCTGTGAATCTGGGTGCTAAGAAACAAGGCTGCTCAGAGAATTCAGGTTATGTGGATAATTGGGAGCATATTTCAGTGCACTGTAGTAACCTGGTTAGTTTAGGGCCACGTGTACATGCAGCAGACCAGTAATCAGATTACTTGAGTTATTTTGGAAGCATGACTCAGATGTTAACTGCACAATGATAGAAGATGCTGGATGCTAAATTGTGGTGGTGTTTTTTGCTGTGTGTCAGCAGACTGACAGAAAAAACTCCTTTTCACAACACAAACTGTCACAACAGACACATAGTGGAAAACCACTCATTTAGACTTGTACAGACCACTTCTTGTTAGTTCACTATTAAACAGACTTAAAAGGAGGCATCTCCTTTCATCCAACCACTTCACTCTGCTACTTTATCTGTCTGCAGTCTTTTGTCACGCACATGCATGTGTGTAAAAAGCAGATCAGGAACCCTGTTATGCAGGGAAATCAGCATTCTACTGAGGGAACCCTACCTGCAGAAAATCAGTTTCTCTAATCCCGTACACTGATTACAAAAACATTTTTTTTTAAACCATCAAAAAAATCGGCTTATTGTAGAAAGCCGTTTGCCGGTCGCTTACGGGTATGTAAGCGCATTGTATGAGTGCAGACGGTGCCAGTTCTGACTGCATGGCTTGTTAACAGGCCTAGGCAGTATGTGGGTTGTTGTGTTTGCACTGGAGATTCAGCATGGAGGAGAATTAGGTGGTGGACTAAAGTAGGATTTGTTTGTTTGTCTATTTATGTATAAACCTGCCATATGAAAAGTGTGTGGTCATAACTATGCATGTTTGAGTTGGGATTGTGAACAGAAAGTAACATCAATAAATACTTACTGGCATGATTTATTTTAAGGAGGTGTTCTACTTGAGATACAACAAATAAAACCAAAAACTCCCTCATTACTCGGTAAATATTGTGAAAACCTTAAGTATGCTTAAGGAAAGTTGTTTTATTCATGAAGCATTTGAGTTTTGTATGAAGCACGATTAATGCTTTTCTTGTGAAACAACGGATACTGTATGTAATGATATCGGACAAACTATTCTTCATTTTCAAGTTTGTGTTGCCATCACTTTGTTCGTTAATGTTCGTATTTTACTACTTCTTAAATATCTTTGGGAAATTCCAAAGCCTTTCCGTTGAAATTTGAAAAGAGATGCTAAGAGATGAGGCAGAGAGCTGGTTGGTATCAAATGAACAAGCACACAGGGAGGTAAAAGTAGAGGAGTAGGTGGTTGTGTTTATGTTAATGACAGGTTAACTGCTCAGCACCTCCCCCTTCCCTCCCTGCTGCTGGAGTCTGATATATCTTATCCTCTCCTTCATTTTGCCCAGCGATAAAACATGGAACTCAAGATTCAGGGGGACAAGATGTAAATGAGACATTTATGCAGCAGAAACAGACAAAAAGATAAATGAAACCTTGTATCCAGCGTCAGTCCCACCACCTTCACCTCCTTTTCTCTCATCTTTCCTCCTCCCCCTGCTTTTTGGCTGTAACATTCATGCTACAGATGAGCTGCATCTCATCAGGTCAGACATCAGTTCAGTAGAGAAAATGCCATATGTTGTAGCTTTTCCGTGACATGGAAATGCCCTTTTAAAATAGCAACGTGAAGAAAGTATCTGTTTGTGACATTTAATCCAGCATTTCTCTAACATTTGGTTTTAAAATGCTGTTGATGTTCTTCATATTCAATATCAGCTGGCAAATAAATGTAATGTAGTGTTTTGGCTATTTGACTGTTTTTCGCAGACCAAAAGAATCACTCTAGTGATTTATTATGCTTTAAAAACGCTGGGGACTGGGGAGTCCTATTAAAAAAGATGGTCAAAATTAGATGATTTATACTTTTTGTGCAAAGTATGGTTCAGGCTTCAAAACTGCTGGGTCTCACAGTTGGCTCATTGCAACTTGACGTGTCAGACAGCAGGTCAGATCATCTGTTACTAATGTTAAAGAATAACTATTTTTATGGTGATTATGGCCGAACATGTAGAGTCATTAATAAGCAATAATGGTCAAAGATCACTGCTGGTAAAAGTGTAGATGATACTGATCCAACAGAGCAATGTGGGGTGGACATTGCAGCCTCCTGCAACTTGCCAGTGTAACTGATCAGTCACTTTCTAAGTGGACTGAAAATAGCTGTTCAGCGTCTTGTGATGCAAAGTACAAAGAATGGAGTCATTTGAGTTTGTGATAAATCCCTTATCTGTACCATGATTGTCTGAGTGACTTATTCTTTCCTCTGAATCGAGTAAGTGATAGCAGAACTAGTAGCAGCTATAGAGTCACCATACTCCCATTTAGGGGAGAAACAGCAGGTGAAACAAGAAGTCGACGTTCTCCTTTAATATCATGGCACTTGCTGATGTTAGGTTGGTGTGCTGGCTGCAAACCTTTAGGGAAACAACCAGCAGTGCTGCAAGAAAACCACACATGGCTTATGAGATAAGAAGCATCAATCTCTAATACCACTGAACAGTCAGGGTTGACTTATGCTTGAGGGCTAATGTGGAACTTGCTTTGTGTGACGCTGTGTTTATTTCTCAAGAGCTTGAGTTCCAAGTATTGTTTATTTTCTTGGTTTTGGGGTATGAAAAATGTTGGCCCCCCTTTAGGATCCTCAGTTAGTCTACCTCTGGGAGTAGTGTAGGGAGCTGGCCATGCTCTTCATTCAGCATAAACCCAAAGACAAACTGGAGATTTGATAAAAGTGTTATTTTAATAGTGGAAATCCAAGCAGCAGCACACTGAGATGTGTTGTCTCAGACTGAACGCAGACCACTGCTGTGGGTCTGTCATCTGCTGGGACTGTGTGGGTGTAGGAGGCTGGATATAGATCATGTTATCCAAGGTGCCCATATAATAAAACACACACACACACACACACACACACACACACACACACACACACACACACACACACACACACACACACACTCCACACACACTCCTTGCAGCCTTTGTATTGATTTATATTGACCCATGGTTGTATGGAGGGCCGGCCCTTAAATTAACACACCAACGTAGAAACTGATGACTCCACCAGACCACAAACTCAACTTTAAGTGTGTGTGAGCAGGGAAAAAAAAGGACAAAGAAAGGTCTCACTTTACTTGCATGCACATAAAGCTAAGCTCTCTCTAGCTCTCTCTCTCTCTCTCTCTCTCTGTTGGGGAGTATTGGCAGCAAAATGACTTCCAGACCAGAGACTTTAGATCATTCTTCAGCCTGCGGATTGTGGGAAAAGCTGTGCTTAATGTCCTCAGGGAGAACAAGCGCTTTTACCTGCACATTCGTCTTCCTTATGTACCCGGTATAATGAGCAGGATAAGAGCTAAATGTCCTGGTTGTGAGAAAGTGGAACATGCAGACTGGGATGTGCTGATATGAAGCAGAAGCAGGAGATGGTGTTTATTGTCGGGTTTAGGATTAACTGCACAGCACAGTGCTAACAAACACAGGGCATCAGTTGCCATATGGACAAGTAGATAAAAATATCTTTACTCTTTGTTTTATTTAAACATACAACCTGCTCAGAGCCTCATCCAGCAGCACCTTTGTTCAGATTATTAAAGAGCAGTTCTCTCAGATAAAACACAGTTCTTTCACTGTTGGGTCCTGGATTAACATTGTTTATACATCACTTTTCTCTTACGACATATGATGACAAATCCCATGACGAGCAGAACACCTTTAATTCTCCATATTTTCTGACTTTTAGAATGCGACATAATGAATAAAAAAATGTGTAGTTGCATATTAAAGATTCTCTCATTTGTTTTAAGGTTTTTTCACAGCAGATGTAGACAGAAAAGCGGTTAAACACTACTGTGTAAATGCTGATGCCATGTTTATCTGTTCAGCTACTTTAATCTGATTATCTCCGTTCTGTCGAGACCATCGTGTCAACACCTTAAAGTCATTATCTAAATTGGAACAATGAATTTAAAATCGAACACCAGTCACCAATTTGTCTGTTTTATAAGGACAAGTAAACACCAGATGAACACCGTCATTATCGGTCTGTTCAGGTTGAAGGTCGCCATTCAAAGTAACACTGATGATAATCTAACCAAAAAACTGCTCTGTCAGTGCTTTCAGCTTTTGGATCTATTTGAATAAATCCCTGAACAGCAGCAGGGATTAATAACATGTACGTTTTATTTTCTGATCAATAACGCCCATGTCTATTTAAGTGTTATTTAAACGTCATTGAAGATATTTCAGGCTTTTACACACAAACAGTAGTTGTCAGTAGGAGACATTCATTGTTGGGTTTTGGTCTTTTATGGGATTTGTTGACAAGACAAATATAGAAAATGGTACAAGTAGTGTATTAAGTAAACACTTTGACAGAAGAGAATATATTTAATCAGAGAAGCTGCATGATTTGATTTAAAAAAAATAATTCTGGTGAAAAATACAAGAATCAGACATTTGGCAAGTATTGATACTTGACATTCTTATATACCCAGTCCTGGAGACATATTTAGGTCAGTTCTCTCACACTATAAATCTGTATGTGTGTTAAACAATGCGGTTTTGTATTTTTGTAGAAACAGTGAAACTTTTTGTGCATATCTGTGTTGTTCCTTATCTCCTGTTAAGGATCCTAAGGTGGGGGATGGGTGCTGGACGCCAGCCTAGCTGTCACAGGGCACAGGTCACTAGTCTTTTCTCATGGCTAACACAAAAACATACAGAGATGTTTAAAGTCTGCTTTGATCTGCATGTCTGAAAACTAGAAGATATGCAGGCAAACTGCACATCTGGTTTTCAACTGGCCGTCTTTGAGCAGGAGAGATTATGGTTCATTCAGTTCATTTTTTAAGTCTTTTGTCAAAAGATTATTCTGCATATACTTTGATAAACAATCCTTTAAATTGTATATTCTAAAAAAAATGTAAAATGGCTGAATTCTTTATTTTTATCTTGAAACGTTTCGCAACGTTCACCATTCATAAAAGTAGCATCTTCAATCTGAAGAAAATTGACACCAAATTGTCTTCAAACAGAAGAAGCTGCTCACACTAAAGAAACTACTTTCCAACTAAGAAGAAAGAAGTCTAACTTACACATCTCGACTTAATTACACCTGGATGACTGAAAAACTTTACCAAATTATGTATGTGGCATTTTAGGGCAGAAATTTGATTTGTTTGAGAGGAATAGCAACATTTATCAGTGTCAACACTGAGTTCCACTCACAAATCACCATCATTGTTGATACATTTCTGTACTGTGTGCGGCCCTGACCGACAACATAAGAGTTTAAAATAGCCGATGATTGACTTTAACTCATTGAACTGGCTTCCTGACCCCTCCTGTTGCTATGGTGATATAATAACTGTGGCAACTGGCCAATGAGATGACAGACAAGAAGAGAGAAATAGAGACAGAGACAGGTAGAGAGACAAAGACAGTGAAGCAGCTCTGATTTAAGATGGAGACAGAAGATGGGGATTGAGAGAGAGAGAGAGAGAGATATGAGCTATTATACAGTAACTGTGTGGGTGTGTGTGTGTGTGTGTGTGTGTGTGTGTGAGTGAAGATATTAGATCATATCACAGCAGGATGAGTCTTATCAGATCCCAACACGCAAACACGGAGCTCCACTACTAACTTCCTTCCCCTCTGGGTGTGTGTGTATGTGTGTGTCTGGGTCTGTGTGTTACACCCTGTTAAAATCACAAGGACAGACACATGCACAGGGTGAAGAAATTTTATCAGGGGGCATTGAAAAGGTCAATTTAAAGTCAGTGTGTTAATGAGAGATGCTAAACTCAGGACATGGAAAATTAGTTTAAAAAAAAAAAAAAAAAAGGTTGACAGATTACCTTGTAGACACTGCAGGAAATAACCTGCAATGGCTAAATAGTGGGAAATAGTTGTATATACACATTCACAGTTTGTTTACTGGTGGTTTTTGGCTTGATTTTTATAGAGGAGCTTTTGCCAAGTGAGTCTTAAAACAACATTACTCCCTTCACGCAAAGCATTTGCCAGTAAAACTGACCTGTATGACATTAGATTCTAACAAATGGGATTGTAGATGTCGCCGTTTCTTTCCCAAGAAGTATAACAATTCTGGGAAGTTTAACTCTCAACTTATAATTCTTATAGTATTATACAGTCATGCCCACATTATATTGTTAGATTAGATTGAATTTCATGTTCCAACTCAAACAAGCCAGATTTGTCCACCTCTCAAGGAAGATATTCAAGAAACATTCAAGCTCAATAGAATTGGTCACTCAAAGGTTCCTACTGGTCATACTGAAATAATTTCTATATGGATCGCAGAATTCCATAATGATGGTTTGAACCGGGCTCTGGGTGTGCTGCTCTCTGCTTTGACCGGTTGGGTTGAGTGGAGAGCAGAGAGAGAGAAAAGAAAAAGAGCACCAAGGCGTAATTAATAAACTATAATCAGGCAGGTGACAAGCGATTTCCAGGTGCCACCAACAGATATTGACTGGAACACACAAGCTCCTCTCCATCATGCCTGGAAGAAGGATGAAGACAGAGAGGGGAATGAATGTGAATGTGCTTAGAAGACAGAAAGTGGGGGTTAGAAGATGCAGTGATTTTTAGTAAAGTACAGTAATCTTGTCTCATCGGCAGAAACGCATACTGGGTTGACTAATTATTTAAATGAGGAAAAAGCCCTGTAAGCGTCTGTAAGTAAGGCACTAATTGACGAATGGGGCCTATCAATAAGTTATAGGTTCAGAATTAAGAATCTGTAGTTAGACTGTCTATTGTCAGCAGGGAGGTTATGGCAGAGGAACCCAGCAATCTGTGAATGAGTTCTGAGAATTTACACAAGTCTTAAAAGTTACTGTTGTTCAACTGGAGCAGGATGTTTTTGAGATAGTTGGGAGGGAGGACTCCAATTTAGTAACCTGAGAAGCATCACCTAGCTCTCCAGGGACATGCAGCGCAGAATCGTCTGCATAACAGTGATTTGGCTGATAGGTGAAATTATTTGGATTCATTTAAATTTTAGTTTTTGATAGATGTTGACTATGGATTAAGACATTTATTGTTAGATGCACAGCAAGGCAGTAACTTTTTGCATGTTCATGTTTGTCTATTTAAATGTATGTAAATTTAGGTTAGATTTTTTTTTCCTTTTGCCCGTGTTGCCCAGCCCTAGGTGAAATATAATGAGAGAAGAGAAGAAGGTCAAGAAGCGAGCCCTGAGGTGCTCCACGTTTCACATCACAAAATGCTGATCCAGTATTATTCTGTTGCTCCAGGAATTTAGGATGTTGCAATTGCTACAATCAATCTCCCATGAAGTCTGAGTGACCTTGCAATTTAAACCTTCATCGAAACGTTGCAACATGCCTCACAATTTATTTTAAAAAGCTGTTGCATATCAGGCATTTAAGGCTGCACAAATACAAAAACAGTTGTGAAAGCCTGGAGGGATTTTTATAGGATGCACACACTGTGTTCTTTCAGAAGGTGCACTGAGATCCAGCAAGTGAGGCGCAGAGCTAGAATCTGAATTCACTATAGTAATTAGTGATTCTTGGTCAAGATGAGATGAGATTTACCACAGCAGCAGACCAGTGGGGCAGTGCCAGCTGTAGCTGATGAATTAACAATATTTAGCACATGTGGCAGGTTTAGAAGCCATCACCAGCTTAGTTGTTCTGGGGGAGAAGCTGGACCCTGTGCATGTTGTGGATGAGAGGAGAATGTCGTCCAGACTCCTCTCAAAGCTGGACAATCCCTCCCACACACAGAGGAGCACTTTCAGCCAGAGACTGATCACAGTCAAGTGCTCTACAGAACATCACAGGAGATCCTTTCTCCCAGTGGCCAATAAACTGTTCAACTCCCCCCTTGTGTAAAAAGGAGGTGGGCTAAATGGTCCAAAGTGGACAAAAAATATTGTTTTTATTTCATAAATTATTTTTATTTCATTTATGTTTATTCCTCTAGGTGGGTTTTTTCTTACGTAGTGATCTATAGTTTGCACTGGTTTGGTTTTGGTTTTTTCCTTTCTTTTTACTTTTCACGTGGAAAGCAGCTATAACAAGGCAACACAGGTATCAATAAAGTTGTTTGAATCTTGATGATTGAGTGGAGACTAACTGGGATCCAGCATAATCCTGTAGTGGTTCTGTAAAGCAAAAAGAAGAGGATCTTATCGTGTCTTAAAAAGGACAATTTGGCTTTAAAGGTAGAGGAGTCTATTGAGTAAGTATGGAAACGGTGGCAAAAGCAATCTAGCATGATTTCTATTGTTGTGTATTCAAGAGTAACGTGCTGCTTTTGCTGTGGACAGAGCACATTTTGAAATCTGCAAAGACTCCAGTGATTTTCCGTCCAGGGTGTAGTCCTACTATCTCATTTTGTTGGTGAGAAGTGCAACTGAATTGATGATATGAGCTAAACCTGCCCACAGAAACTGAAGTAGATGAAGCCATATGTCAAGTGGTAAACACATTTACACCACTGCTCTGGGGACAAGTTAGTGTTGCCTCCAATTTAATGAGGAAGTGATGTGGCATAACTGATTTAATGTGGGAGACAGTCGGGTCAGAAAACACTGTCCCTTGCGAGTCGGCTCCTGAACCAACTGGCTGAAACCAAGTGTCAATGCGTGTCATGAAGGATTTACTGAGAAGACTGGAAGTTTTATTTGATAGAATTTTAAAGTCCCCCCTAACTAAAATGTCGACCAAGTGAGTAACCAGATCTGAGATGAGATTATTCTAAAATGTGTGAATAAGGGCCAATTAGACTAAACAGCACCACAGCTAAAAGCTGGTGAAAAAGTAGAAGTGTAGTACAAACACCTCAAATAAGTAGAAACTAAAATAAAATGTCCAGGTTAAGCTGAACATCAATGCTTCATCACCATGTTGTTTGGAACTCTGTGCTACCTGGACACTGGTGTATTCAGGTGAGGGGGCTTCATTTAATGGGAGAAAGCATTAGGTTTATTCCATGCTGCACATACACCATCATGTCCAGAGAATGCAGCGGGATCAAATTGTTACAGGTATGTGAAATAAAAAGCTAAAAAGTTTCATACCCCCGTTCTGGGTTTTCATTTTTACGGTGGGCAGAAGAGCGGTTAGTAGAGGATGTAATCATTTGAATGAGACATCTTGTATTGAGTAGTCCTAGGTGGTCTACGCACACGGCAATTTCAATTTCCTTCAGACTGTTATTATGGGGAGTTTTGTCGGCTAGCGGGGCTGCTGATTGGTGCTTTGGTCCACATTTGTAGGAGGCTTTTAAATAATAGGGCAGGGAAAGGAGACAGTAGGCTGTGCTATGTGACGGTCCCCAACTACACGGATTAAATTAGTAGACTCCAACAGAGCACCGGCATTTAGCCCGGCACGTTCTCGAATCACGTGGAAACTGCCCAAGGCAGAATGCTTAGGACTTTACTGCAGTTTGAACATTTTGCTTTATGACTTTTAGAATGAGTTTTGATTATTAGTAATTGATTTAATAGATATTTTCACAGGCCTGGTCAGTTTTTCCCTCTAGGATTGAAAGCTATACGAAATTACAAGGAGGCGAATCTGTGCAATTCAGTCAGGAACATTTAGTTTCTTATCTTTATCTAAATCTGTTCAGTTCAGTTTTTGAAATGTATTTAAATGTAAGAAACAACTGTAAAATATAGAATTTTATCACAACCAGTACGATTACCACAAATTCCATATTCAAATTTCAGTTTGACCTATTTTCAGCTTATTTCTTCATCCCAACCATTAAAATTCCACTTCAGGAATCTGCTGCTTTGCTGAATGCGTCTGTGCCTCAATGTTCGGTTTGCTGTGAAACATGAAACTGATGTGGTTGTCACATAAAGGTGTGAAGATCAGGACGAGACTCTGCAGAGAAAAGTGATGTCCCTTTGATTCAGATCATATCATTTCTTAGTGCCATCAAACTGAGGCCAGAGGAGGCTTTAAGGTGCAGACAGAAGACAGTCCTCACATACATATCAAACCCCTTTAATGTGCACGTTCAGAAGATGTAAAAAGCGTCCCACCCACTCTGTTTTCTGTGCTTGTATATATTCTGCTGACTGTGTGAGGCTCTGCCAGAAGACACACACACACAAGCAGATTAGCATGAGTGGGTTATTGCAATTCAGCAGAAACATCATTTTTTCTCAGATTCCTGTTAATTTAAGAGTGTTACACACCTCAGTCAACACACACACACACACACACACACACACACAGAGTGTGCATTTATTTTTAAGTGGGCTCAAACAAAATGCACAGACACCAATGGACACACACTCTCTCCCATACTCCCTCACACACACTTTACCTCAATCCATTAAAGCTGAATTTCCATAATTTTGCCTCTGTGCATGAGTGTGCGCACACACACACACACACACACACACACACACACACACACACACACACACACACACACACACACACGTAGATGCATACTGCAGTGTGAATGACCTTGCAGTAGGAACAGAGTAGAACTACAGTCTCTGCATGGATGGTTTCTGTTGGTGTGTGTTTTGTGTTCATCTCTGCAGCCAGAACACACATTATAGCTCTAATTAACACACTCTGTCTCCATATGTGCTGGTCTGAGATCAGCTGTCAGTTGCCAGCTGGCAGTAATATCTATCAGAAAATCCATTTGATACTGCTCAGACCAGCTGAAGACTGAAAACAAACTAAATGTTTATTATTGTAGGATTTCTTTATAATTAATACTGTTTTACGCACTTGTCCACAGTTTTCTTCAAAATCAGGAAACAAATGTTTTCTATGACTTGCTTTACAGCGGTTTTATTTTTGCATCATGAATAACTAACCATACATGCAAGACAAATTGTATATGTCATTATTATTTATGTAAAAACAATAAAAACTTTACACCAAATGTAAGACAAAATAGAATAATGCATAAATGACAAACACTGATGATAATACCCATGGTGGTGGACCCATCTCACAAAACTCTTTGGTATTAACAAGAGTCCAAGCAACTATTACATATTTTATAATACAGATACACATATTACTGCAAATATGGCAGCAGAAAACAAAATGGCAATTATACATAAATGCTTAAAGACAAATTCTACACAGGTTTTTTGCATATTACATTTCAGCATTAGGGAATTCATCCTTCATGAAAATGAAACATTAATTTGAAACACTTTGGACCAGAATACAGTAAATGAAACACACAAATACAGATGCAGTGCAGAGTATGATATTTTAAACTTTGCTTTGAAAGAAAAAAAATTGCCTGTTTGTCTCCTTTGTCTTTACCTACTCCACCTAATTATGTTTCTCCCCTTTTTGTGCTGCTTCACCATTCACGGATAATTACAGTTATTTAGAGCTACATAAAGATTTGCTCTCTACTTTTCAATAATTATGCTTGTGAACTGTTTTTTGTTGTTCTTGCTTATAAATAACATCATATGCTGTATAGAAAACATTGTTAAAATCTCAACCCTGTAAAGTCCTGGACAGACTAATTAATGGACACTTAAAATGTCCTTATAGCTGCTTATTCTTATAGAGCTAGATGATAGTGTGCCATAAACCTTAATGAAACCTTATATAAACCTGGTGTTTGTATTTTGGTAATAAACGTAGAATTGAGAAATTTGCACATGAAATGCTGCTGGAAGTTTCTTCAGTTTCTCGTCTCCACTGTTGCCTAGTGCTGGTTGGCTTTTCTCTACACATCTGTATGGTCTCGACTTAATTGTGTAAAGTGCCTTGAGATGACTTTGTTCCGAATTGGCGCTATATAAATAAAGTTGAATTGAATTGACATGACCCACAATTTAATGGGGAAATCATTTGTTGTGCTTAACAGTGAATTCTGAATCAAAACCTGCTGAAACTTGGACAAAGCCCTGAGACCCTGAGAACCTTCTTGTTTTCTGGA
The DNA here is from genome assembly GCF_033026475.1 of Channa argus. NCBI lineage: Eukaryota > Metazoa > Chordata > Actinopteri > Anabantiformes > Channidae > Channa > Channa argus. The sequence goes on along the minus strand of NC_090212.1, from coordinate 21,996,328 downwards.
CTGTGGAGTTGTGCAGCCTTTAGTTTAATCTAAACAAATGTGAGCATGTGGTTACAGAAACCCACATTAGATAAAGCCTATTACCCTGCTCCCGTTGGCCCATCTGTTTTGATTCAACACTGGAACACACTGTTTTGCCCAATTGTGCTTAAATTACACATGAATAAGCTGTTAAAAACAAAATGTTGTTTGTGTTTGCAGGTCTTACAACTGAGGGCCTGTATCGCGTCAGTGGGAACAAGACAGACCAGGACAACATTCAGAAACAGTTTGATCAAGGTAAAACACTCAAAAGCACAACAACACCAACAGCAGAATCTCAAAAATACATGGTCAGCTACCTAGAAACCGGAAGAACGAGCACATGTGGACTGGAGTCAAACTGGAGTTCGAAAGCACAGCAGCTGATGGTTTTCATTATGTTCACATCTCGTGGTTCTAAATAATTTCCCCATGAACTCAAATGGTGCCATTTAAGAACTCAGGAGTACTTTGAAAAACATGTTACCAATCGAGCTGCGCTTGAGTGATGTGTGCAATAAATTCAAGCAGCAGAGAAAACTCCAGCAGACTGAATCTAAATCTGACCACAGAGCAGACGTGCTTAAGGAGAAACACATGAACGAGGGGCTGGTCAGCTGCCAAACTGACTGTTAGAATAAATAAAGTCACCGCAGGCAGAAATCATCAGCACACAGTCAGCGGTGTCGGTTATTCAGCAGGCAGATGGTGAAATAGGGAGAGTGGACTTTTATGAGGTGGTTTGTTTTTTTATGTCTCGTACTGATTATTAATTGTTCTTTTTTCCCCTGCCTCATTGTAATTGATCAATTTGTGTCTCCAGGTTTTAATTCAACTGAAAATCTTAAAAGAAACTATGCTAAGAAGTAGGATTAATGCAGACGTTAAGTGGTCATTTAAAAAGTGTTTTCTTCCTCACACAGGCCAAACACATGACCCGTAGATGGGACTGGTTGTCTGACTGTAGGTTCTACTCCTCTTTTAGCCTCGCGATGGCTGGAAGAGGCTCCATGCATTTTTCCCCCCATGCTCAATTAAAGCGTGTGTGAATAGTCACAACTGCTGTTACAGTGTCAGAAAGCTACAAAACTGCACTATACGCACACACGATACAAATACTTTTTAACATAATCGTTTGATTGCAGTTCCTCTGGAAATTCATGATTAGACATTTTGATAAAAATCTCAAAATCTAAATTTACAGATATTCTGGTAAATGTCGTCTTAGAAAACAGTCAAATACAGCTGTGAGAGGGCGACTCAGGCTCCCGACAGCTGCTGTAGTTCAGGTTAACTCAACGCTAGTGTAAACCTGCTGTCTAGTTGTTCCCTGTGGGGCTTTTCCTCGTGGCTTTGTCAGGTCATATGCATCCTGCAATGGTTCCTTTTCCAGGAGTTCAATCATTTCTGCTGTGAGAAAATGCCCCATTAGTGCCAATTAGCTGCTGTGTCTGTAAGAGGGGACAGTGGGCTGCCTGGAATAGGTGCAGAATGAAATGGAACTGCTTGGGGGGCTGTGCAGTTGGGATGGGTTTTCTTTAGGGGTTTAAATGTCACTGGTTCTGCCTCGTTACCAGTTTTGGCTGAAGTCACATTTGTTTATTAATAAAGTTGAGTAACAAGCTTCTTGGTCTTTTCTGCCTCCTCTTTCCCTTCCTGTTAGTCTATTGCCTTTAATGTTTTTAATTTTTCTTTAATATTAATGTCCTTATTTTCTGTGCTTGTCCCTTTCTCTCTCTTCTCTGCAGTTAGTTTTCTCGACTATTTCCTGTTTTTCTATCTCTCTCCTTCCTGCTACCTCTTATCTCTTTACTGTATTTCTGTTGCACTTGGTGTGTGTGTGTGTGTGTGTGTGTGTGTGTGTGTGTGCACGTTGGCAGTCTTTCAGATTCACTTTGACAGCTGTTGTGTTACCTCAGGGCTCTGTCCTCGTTCCCTCTCCCATTTCTCCTGCCTTTTTCTCCTCCTCCTCATTGCCATTTGGCCATTTGCGTGTCAAAACAGGAAGTTATATAGACTTCTTTTTGATTTTGTAGCCATCATTACACAATATTTTTACTTGGGGTTAATGAGAAAACTGACACTAGTTTGATGTGTGAGCAAAGACTCCAAAGTGAAGAGATGACCCGGCCTGCTGTTCTGGTCCATGTGAAAAAACATAACACTCCAATAAACTCAAACTGAAGTGATGGAGCAGGCGCTTCCATCTTCTCCCGACTGGAATAACAGAGCAGAAAAATGGTTCTTTGAACTGGTTGTGTATTCTCTTCCAGTCCTGCTGCTCCATCAGAGAAACACTTAGAGCTCTGTGCCTGCAGACAGACTGATGATAACCTCTGTTAGCCGTGATCAGAGGAGAGCTCTGTTCTCCACACTGACACAATGCTCTGCTGTGAGCCCTGCTGCTGAAACTACCTTTTGGTGCTTTGTAGAACTCCTCTCCAACTGATACATTACCCAGGAAAATCCTGTTTGACTCGTGTCTGAAAAGATCAACACAGGTTATTGGACCCAAAGCTTAGACCTTGCTCCCCCTTTGGGCTCATGATGGATGTTGCATGGCTTTTGAGACAATTCATTTCCACATGCAAGACGAGTGTGAGGCCATGCTGCTGTGTTGTTTTTGTAGAGAACAGAAGCAGTGTATATGGCGTAAAAGGGGAACTGCATACCAATGTAAAAACATAATCCCAAGAATGGAGGAAGCGTCATGTTTCTGGGCTTACTGCCTTCGGAGGTGGACAGTTTACATTTGTGGAGGAGCACATTCATTTCGGAGTTTATCAAGGTGTCCTCTATTTCTGTCTTTAAAGAGAAATCCTCAGAGATATGTTACCGTGTTTGGAAACTTAAAGGGGGATTGGAGTAGAGCCATCGATGGCTCCTGATGGGGGGGAGGGATACACTGGGATTGGTTAATGGGTGTTTTCAATAAAGACAGTATTAGCTTCAACACATTGGGTTTGTCTATCTGACTTGGATTTGGATCCGATCACATTGTACGAGCAAATACATCCACAGTTGATCAGGCCTGTGCTGTTCACGTGAGACCTGTGAACTATGTAGTAACCAATGCCGGATGCATATTAATGAGGGATTATTCAGAGTAATTGTTAACTTCCAACACATATTTGATATTTGTGACTCTGGCTCATCTTACCATTGCACTTGATATAAGTGTGCTCATATTTTTCAGCATAGTGTTGTTGAAAATGTTGGCAAGTCAGCAGCAGCAATTTTGTCTGTGTGTGCTGTTGAAGACGAAGACGAGGAGTGTGGCTGTGAACCGGCAAATTCTCCTGTAGAGACAGTTCTATCATATCATCCAGCAGCTCTGCTTGGGTGGAGCTGTTTTCCTGTTGGCTCTGTTTGAGATGCAGAGCATGAAACGCACGGCGTATTGTAGCTGAGCTGCCATAAAACAACAGGAAATAAACATGAATACTAACTGAATTATTCAGGTTTTGACAAACTTTAAAAAAAAAAAAAAAAATGTGACCTTGTGATTGTGCTGCTGAGTCTCTCACGCTCTGTCTTACACTGCCTTTTCACTTATAGATCACAGTATCGACTTTGTGGCAATGGACGTGGCAGTGAATGCTGTTGCTGGAGCCCTGAAGGCTTTTTTTGCGGACCTGCCCAACCCACTTATCCCCTACAGCCTACACCCGGAGCTGGTCGAGGCCGCAAGTAAGCATCAACACAGAGCCTCCATTTTCACACAATGTATAATTTCATCCTTGCTATATTTTCAAGTTACAGTTTAAAGAAAATGCTAAAGGTTTTGAATTGAATGTTAAAACCTTCCCACTGGAGCAGGGATGCATCGTCCAGAGACGGGCAACAGACAGTTAGGGATAAGAACACAGACACATTCCACACATGCTCACTGTAAAACATGATAACAACTCTGGAGAGTAGTAACAATGAGAAGAAGTGCTCCTTTGTTTGTTGTGTTCGACTGGACAATGTGGAAAAAGTGGAACAGATTGAACTTTATTGATGCCATGGGGAAACTGTGTTGCAGACAGTATGTGTAAGTCCTTCACACAAATGTCCAAGACGCTGAAATAAAGGACATGTACCTTTTCATTAAAGAGTTGAGTGGCTGGTTTACTTTGCTGCCATCTGCAGAAAGTCTTCACAGACGACTGGGGAGATGACGACATTTGCATCATGGATATGGACGGAATGAATTGTCCCTTATTGATGCAGCCTGAGATAAAGCAATTAAGTTGCAGCACAGGTGTATTTTTATTGGGCATGTTCGAGTTTATCCACACAGGTCCAGAGCTGTGTAACAATCAGGTCTGAGTCTCATCTAAAGCCTTAGCTTATCTTAAAGCTACAGTATACGGCTGTGCTCTGCCCAGGCCTTCCTCTCTCTGCCCTGCTCTATCATCTTCACCACTCTTTGATGACCTCTTCAGGTATTAGTCATGATCAAACTACAATAAGGAATAATTGAGCAGAAATTAACAAACTGGTTTGATTGGTTTGTCTCTACCTCTGCCCTGCTGCCAGTGTTGATGAATTCTGCGTCTGCTCCAGGCAGCCAATGACTTTTAAACACCGGTTCTCTTGTGCCAAGCATCTTGGTGATGTTGCTACAGACTTACTGTGGATTTAATGTCTCTCTGACTCCCTGATGTTGAGATCAGGGCTCTGGGGGGGGGGGGGGGGGGGGGTGGGGGGGGTGGGGGGGGGGGGGGGGGGGGGGGGGGGGGGGTCGTCATACCATCAGTACTCCCTGTAGTTCTTGGCTCTGAAGACAGCTCTATATGTATGTTTGAGCTTGTTGTCATGGTGCGGGATAAATGTCAAGCCCCCCTGATGGTACAGCGTGACGGATAAAAGCCTGAACATCTAAAGTGTCTCAAATATTTGGACTGTTCTGTATATGAAAGAAAACGAAATCATACAGGGACTAAATATCCCTCACACATATGCACTTGTATGCTCGTGTCTATTGTAACAGATGTCTACAATGCTAATTAAAGACTAGATAATTTTCCGCACACACTAAAAGCTTTCTGTCATATCGTACACTCTTAAGAGGCTTTTCCTCTCAGTTCCAGAGTACTTGTCACACTTCTACACTCTGCTCTCCCACTCTGTGTCCTGGTGATACTTGGCGCTGAAGCCACCAGGCTTGACGACGGCAGATTAACGAGCCAAAAATACACTTTTGACATACATGCCCACACACGTTAGAAAGTTTCCCAGTCTGAGAGGGGAAGAGCGACCGAGGCAGTGCTGCAGCTGCTTCTGGAAAGTGACTTAACTGTAGCAGGAACTGTGTCTTCATACCCTTCTCAGTGTTTGGTGGACTCTGGATCCATGAGTCAATACCTGAAAGGAAGCACAAAAGCTTTATCTAAAGTCACTGTTTGCCGTTCACCTACTTCCTGAACCTATTGCATTTTGTGTCTGTGGTGTGATTTCCCATCAGAGTGAGACGACTGATATTTAATAAAAGGAGGTTAAATGGTCTTTTTGGCCACATAATGCACTGCTGTAGCTGTAGCCTGCATTAATGACCTCCGACCTCTTGCAGACATTAGAGGCAGGCTGCTGTCAGCTCCTTGTGAAGATGATTGATTGTGTGCAGATTGAATAAATTTGTGCAGCTGTACATTTGAGTCTAAAAATAAAAAACGCTTCACACTGGGATGGGAATGACTGGAATATTCCAGACTGACATTGGCCTGTCAGGGGATGTGTTAAAGTAACTTTGTTGTGACAGTGTACAGATGAAAACTCTTATTTCACATCTGCTCAGTTAAATATTTAATATCTCAGCAGAGTGTTTCAGCTCCAACAAGCTATTGCCAGCGGGAAAGTGATGGATTCTCAGGGGAGGATGAGAAATATCGAGGAACCGCTCAAACGGGTTACTTTCAGAAATACAGCAGGATGTGTGTTTGTTTTCTTGCTGTCGCTCAACATTTTATTAGAGCAATCGATGCGTCGACTGCCTATTAAAACTTTCATTGAAACAAATTTTCTCAAAAGGTTTTACACAAAATTCTTTTTTTTTTTTTTTTTTTTACAGATTCAAACACTCGAAAATCTGAAAATCACTACATGCTGAAGCCATTTTGTACCCAATCAGTACAAAAACAACAATGAAGGCTGTTTAATAAATTGAGCACTCTCTCATAAGTTCATAAATTGAACTCATATTTCCAACTTGAATGAAGTCAGAACAACAGTTATTGAGTGGTCTGTAAAGTAACTAGGCTTCTTAAGCAGGTTGAAATGAAATGGAATTACCAAACCTTACAGACTTGCATAGAAAAGCTTAGTTGCATTAGCCGTTTTATGTTTGGCAAAACTTAATGATTCTGTTGAAACAGTTTAAAGATGGATAAAGCTTTAATGAGCAAACCTGAGTACATCACGTACGCCGATCGCCCACGACATTAGCACTGGAGGTCTTGACCAGGGTCAGCATGGCCACTGTGAGCAGTCTGCAGCTACACAGCCCCACACACAACAAAGTGTGTACTGAGGTGGTGAAGTTCACAAACTCAATGCACAAATAAAAGTGCAAGCATTGGCCCCAAAATACAAAAGTACTACAAGTACCTCTTCAAATCTTTTAGTACCGAAATAAGAACAATACGTATTGTGGTAATTATGGCAAAACAAGTGGAGTCATTAATGAAAACTAGGGGTCAAAGGTCACTGTTAGTAAAGGTAAAGCAGATTTTAATTATGTGCTGACAGGTGGTTAAACTATAATGATAGTTAAGCCTTTCTTACTTCATCATTTTTTTTAGAAACACCATATTTTTTGATGGATGAATTGGTGGTAATGTTGCTGTATCTGTTAAAACACTGATCAGAAATACAGTTAAGCTTAAGCTGAAGCTTCTGTCATCCTAATGCTTAATGTTCAGCTTCTAATTAAAGTGCTGAGCACTGAGGTCGCGGTTAGTGACGTGCTGTTAATTCCATTCTGCCTCGCGTAGGTAAAAAGTCCGGAGTGAGATATTAACAGTGTAGCCCTTAGTTGCTCTGTGCACGTTGAATCTGAACAGAACAAATGTGTTTGTTTTCTTGGTCTGCAGGAACTGGTTGGTTTTAACCAGTGCACAGTGAGATATGGTGCAGGCAAGTATTGTTTCTGCCCACAAGGCTTTGTAATGAGTGTGTGCGCACAGCGTGGGAGCTGCTCTTGGCAGCATCTCAACCTTTTGTTTTTCCAGAGAGTATAATTTCTGTTCCCAAGAGAGAGCGTGTGTAAAATGTAAAATGCCTTCTGTCTTCTCTCTCGTGTGTCAGAAATCGTGGACTACATCGAACGGCTGCAGGTCTTGAGAGAGATTGTAAAGAAGTTTCCATCTGTCAACTACCAGGTCTTCAAATATATCATCACACACCTTAACAGGTATGAGACGCACATGCTGACCAAACAGCTTTTAATGACCTGTCCAAATGTCCTCACTGAGGTGGTTTTGAAATAAACCAAACGCACAAATACGCACGTACATGTCCCACACACACTCCTGAGCTAAGACACACAGATAAACACACACACACCGTTTGTGTGTGTATATTTGGGGTTAAGTCTTCTGCAGCAGCACAACACTTACATCTCAGCAGGGACCTGCATTCAGACTTAGAGTGTCATCATGACATGTTGCAGGATTTGAATGATTCAGCTCTGACATAGAGCCAACGCTTTCTGTCAACAACTGTACAACACACACACACACACACACACACACACACACACACACACACAATGTTCATATTGATCTGAAAACATTTTGATTAGCATCTGCTTTTATTTTACCTTTTTATGTGTAGTGAAGTTACAGCCAGCAAACTTTACATTTGACTTTTTATGACAGTAACAATCCTAAAAACGCTGAATTTAGCTTCTTCAAGACATCCTACATTTCGACACGGCGTAGCCTCAACATGCCTATTTGTCTGCTTTAGGTAACAGTGTTGGATATAAAACATGGTCCAACTAGCAGAAAACACTCAGCAAAATGTGATAATTTTAACTTGATTTTCTTTTTTGTCCATCCATGGTTCATATGGATTCCATTCATCTTTTTATTGCTACAGTTATACTTCAAACTTTCTATAGTACTATAAAGTTCTTCGTCTAAAAGTGTACTTAAGTAACAGTATGCAAGTATTTTCAGCTAAATGTACATAAAGAATCTGAAGCCAAAGTATTTGGCGTCTGTGACTGAAATGATTTTACTGTTGTAGTTCATCCAGAGTGAACTTGTTTTACCAGCTGTACAGTTGCATCTGAAAGCGGATTTAACCTCTTTAGCTGATGATCTTTTATCGTTCTGTGTGGTATTAAAACGCTCTAATATAACTTGATGACGCCTAGAGAACTTTCTAAAAATCTCGTGAGCGCCAGGTCGAACATTTTAGTGCCACGATCGGCACCTGAAATTACCAAAGCTCGTTAAACATTTTGGGCTTTCAGCTCCAATTTGTGAAGGAGTTCTTCTACTTTTAACCCTTTCTCTGCCCCGCTCTCCTCTGCAGGGTGAGTCAGCACAGCAAGACCACCCTGATGACGGCCGACAACCTGTCCATCTGCTTCTGGCCCACGCTGATGCGGCCCGACTTCGAGAACAAAGACACGCTGTCCACCACCAAGCTGAACCAGGCCGTCATCGAGTCCTTCATTTTGCAGAGCGACTACTTCTTCCACGGCGGCGAGCTGGCAGAGAGCTCCAGCAGCGAGGGCACGCCGCCGCCGCACTGCCACAACATGGTGGAGGCCCTGCTGCCGCTGCAGCTTCCTCCACCGCTACAGCCGCAGCAGATCCAACACAACCTGCCCCCTGACCCGCTGATCTAAGACCCAGAGGAGCTGAAATCACCGGTTGTTTGTTTGTGCTGCCAGCTGCCTTTGTCTGGAGGTTTTCTCCCGCTCTTCAAAACACTGGTCAGCTGCTAAAGATGAGAAAACCTGGTAGGGGACTTTTAGAGATTCAGCATCGACTTTGAGGTGTATGAGCTTTGGGGGTTAGAGACACATGGATAGTTTGTTGGATCAAACCTAATCTGTGAGATGTGCTCATCCTGCGAGGTAATTTCTGGATATTAGATATTCACAATTGAACGTCGCCTTTCAAACTAATTCTTGAACCTGAGATGACCCCCCCCCCCCCTTTCCCTCCCCTCCTTTTTCCCCAGCGATACAGAGAATGAACTGATTTAATTTCGGCACATAGTGACTACACTAATCGTTTAGCAGGGTCAGACTAGGACTACAGGGATTCTGGGACAAACATGACTCTCCTCATTTATCTTGATTGAATAGCACACTGGGGTCTAAAGCACGTCCCCGTTAATCGTCGCCCTCGTTACCCCTGCCCCGAGACTTGACAAAAGGGAAGTTAGACAGTCCTCATGACTGAAACGTTCGATAGTGACTGACTGCTCGACTGACTTACTCTGGGCTGAAAGGACTTCATAGAGTCTTCCCTGCACATTTCCACATGTCTTGTTCTTCTTGACCACAGATTGGTCAGTAAGAGCAGGCGAAGGAACAAGAGTGGAGGCACTACACAGGCTCACAAACCATGGATTTGTGAATTCTTTCTGGTTTCGGGGAGTTGGGACGAGCCCTGGTTTTACACTTAGAAGACACAATGAAACGCCCCCTTCCTGCGATATGAACTCGATATGAACATGCACGATTTCAGTCAAAGGTCCCAATTTCATGTCTGTTTTGCTTAGTTTACGTTATCATTTGGACAAGTTTCTTTTTTATATTTTTTGTAATGTCTGATGGTTTCTACCTAGTGTTTGTGTGTGTGTGTGTGTGTGTGTGTGTGTGTGTGTGTGTGTGTGTGTGTGATGATGTGTGATGGTGTATCTGTGTGAACTGACCTGTGGTCTGCATTTTCTCTGCGGAAAGAAGGGGCCATTCAGGAGGGAAAAAGGAATTCAAACGTAGACTGAGGGAATCAGACTTTACAGACTTCACCACAGATCTTCAGCTAACCTTCTAGCCTCTTTAGAGACTCTAACTTCACGCCATGACTGACAGCTCTCATTCTCTCACGCTGATGGGAGACCACTACCCACCCTGACCCCTCGATGATGACACGTGCAAGAGAAAACCACTACCCCGCGATGCATTCTGGATCTCTTTGGCTGGAAGAGGCGTCCTCTGTGTTAGTTCCTTTCTTCGCGTTGCGGAGGACACTTCACTCTTTCATTTCTACTTTTGTTCTCCGCTTCTGTTGGTTTGCTGGAAACAATAATTTGCATGTCTCTGTTTTTGCCACTTAGTGAAAAAATAGAACTTTACAGTTAAAAAAAAGAAACTTTGAAGTGTTCTCGTTCAGACCTGCATCATTTTATCTTTTTTCCTTTTTTTTTTTTTTGGCCTAAGGGGAAAATTTCCACAGAAAAACTCTAGGAGGAGTTAAATGTTTTGCATATTTTTCTTTTCCGTCATGCAAGAAATCAACTCTTAATATCATATTTTGGTTATGTCAAATAGTTTTCCCTAAATAGAGGAAAGAAGTATATATAAGTATATATATATATATATATAAATATATATAAAGATTTATCAGCATCAGAGGTTGCTGATTTAGTGAAATACCACCGGGTACTGGACTGTATAATCTGTCAGAAGCTATAATCATATTTCTTGTGGTTCTGATGAAACCCATATTTTTTCTGATGGAATGTGAGTGAGAGACTGTGTGTGTCTGTGTGTGATTTTTTAATTTTTTTTGTTTGTGTTTTTTTGGGGGGGTTGATACCGTTTAACTAGGATTTAATTCCACTTATCCCTTCTGAAAGAGAAAACTATTACTTCCCATCTTTTTTTATCAGTAACACTTTGAGGCAAAACAAATGCAGCCAAACTCTTCAAATTTGTGAAAAAAAAAGTTGGCATTTTCTTGGGTCCTTTTTGGAATAATCTTAATACACACAATTTTCTTCTGGTTTGTTATCACGAACAAAGATGATGGTCAGAAATTGGCATGTAGTTATGGTCCAGGTCTGTCATTTCCTTATAATTTCAATGAGCTTTGCTAGAAACAACGTTTGTAATTTGCAGTGGTGGAAATGATTATTACTGCTTTTAGCCCCTTGGTTTTACTTTGTTGCTTTTAATTTGTGAAGTTGCATCTCTCGCCTGAGTTAAGGGAAAATAGGCAGCACACAATTAGAACATTTCACAGGCAGTTTTGGTGATGGGGACCTGAAATGCCTGATAACGTGGCAGCTTTGCTGAACAGTAGCAGTGTTTTAGATGTTTTTGTGCAGTGAAATTGCTGGAGCATGTGAACATTGTAGACCGTAGTTGTGATTTTAGGCAAACTAACTTATTTCATTATGTCATGTGAGCAGACTAGGACGCCTCTATGAAACATAACCACTAACTATTCTTATTTTCTCCATTCTTTCTGCACTTGCGACAGATCTGTCACTGATATTTCTGTGGGACATTTTTGCTGCGGGAAAATCCTAACTTCTGTCTGTGTTCCACTGCAACGTTCTGCACGGTGCAAAAACAGTTTACTCCCACTTTCCTGCAGAGCACCGACGGTTGCCTTGCATGGTCATTTGCAGACCTGCCACCTCTCTTGAACGTTCTCTCAGGCTTTTGCTTGGAAATGAAATTGGATGTTTTCGTACTTGATGTAAGTGGACTAATAGTTTGTGAGGCGTTCGCAGACAGTATGTAGAGTACAGAGTCACAGTGATTGGACAAAATGGCAAAACGAACTGTGAAATTGTGAAGAGACTGAATAATACACATCAAATCAGACGATTGTCTTCAAATCCATCCAAATTAAAACACTACCCTCTTCACCTGATCGGCGTCTTGGAGATTCTAAAGCTTGGTACGTTAGAAAAGAGTCGTGCATCCTATAACCCAGAAAATCACAGTGGCTCCGCTGAACATGTGTAACTGCAAAATGTGTCTACAGAAAAAGCAAAAAGAATAATTAGGAAGGGTTAATGAATTAGTATTTATTTTTAATTTATTACTTTGTTTAAAACAAATAACCCTCTTTCTTCACGTAGTACGTACTAGTTCTTTCTCTGGTTCTCTAGTTACATTTGCAAAGAATTATCTGGAAGTGACAGACCTGTAATATAAAGCTTCACAGCTGACATATGTCTTTGCTTCATCTGAACACGACCCAAACCGGAAAACTTTATAGCATTTGCACAAAATGTACTTTGCATTATTTTAGTATGTTCACACATAGTAACAAACACTAATAAGGACATATGTAATTTCTGGCTACAGACTTTGTTCAGGTCACAAAAGAGATTTTCTTCCTTTCTTTTTCGGATTCAAATGAGAAGTTTGTTTCTCCAATCTACAAAAACACATAAATAAAAGAATTCAAACACTAAATATTGGTTAAGGAACCGCAGGTTTCATGTTGCAGCGAAACATTTAATGTGAGTTTGCAGCATGAGAACATGAATCAACCAACTGTTGACATGTGGATATCAGCTATAGTTGGCAATGTGTAACTTGTGAACTTAAAAGGATTTGAAGTGCAGTGACGACAGTTTGGGAAGCTGCAGTACTTCAACATTTAGCGTACAGCCACTATTCACAGTTTGCACTCTGAAGTTCCAGCATCTGCAAAGACCAACAGCTAAATTAAAAGGCCTTTCAGAAACTGTGCCAATCGTGACTTGACACATTTTATTACCGTCCCCTCTGCTCTTTCTGCAGCCGTATCGAGTGCCATCCCATCATATTATTCCTTAAACTTTGGTCAGACAGATGTTACATCCTGAGTGGCAATTTGTGTTTATATGCTGTTCGGTGCTACAACAGAGAAAAGGTGGAGGGGTCGTTAAGGAAAGTGTGGCAAGTGACGGATCAGACATTTTGCAACCACGTTCTTTTGGAATAAACAGTAAATTTGAGCTGTACTGACTTTAAACATTGGCGTTTCCTGCCATTTCTAGAGTGGAGCCTAAAACGTGTATTGATGAATATCAGCATTGAGGGAACATGTTGATAAGTAACAGTTATTCCCATTTCAGACATGTGTCATGCAAAAGAAAACGGTCAGCTGTTCCCAGTACATGTGATATTTGCTTCCACGTGGAGGATTAATGTAGTTCTCCGCTTTTCCTCAAATTCTGCCAGTATTGTTTGATTTACTGAACAGGTTTTAGTCATTTATGAAGCAAAACACATTTTCTAGTTGCAGCTGTACAATGTGATGATTTAATTGTTTCCTGAATTCACACATTCTAGAATTTTTTTTTAAATGAACAACATTTAAAAAAAAAAATTACGCAGTGCCACAGACATGGCACAGATAATGAATTTTATCTTTGAGGTTGAGGAAAAGGTTGTGGTGAAGGGAAAGAAACTGGGCCACAAATCCGATTTACCAAACTTTAAAGGGCACTTTGAAAGGGACACATGTCTGGAACGGGACCCACTGTGGACAAATGAGAAATACATTTCCTTTGATATGTGAATGAGAAGTGGTAAGGGGCATAAATATAAAGGGGACGTTGAAGGGCTCATTGAAGGGAGCGAAAGGCAGCAGTGGAACAGAGCCAAGAGCATCCTGATCTTTTCATGGGGGAGGGAAAGGGTGGTGGGAGGGTTCAACAGCTGCTAGATGATAAACGATTAAAGTGTTTGTCTGTAGTTTTCCATCAATCAGTCAACTGTTCTTTTCGGTTTCATTTTTTTGTTGACTTGCTCTTATGTAGTCAGGCCGGTGTACAAACCAACTGCGTTCTAACAACATCCGCTGTGTATTATAGTAAATAAAAAGGATTTTCGGAAATGAAAAACTCTAAAATAAGTTTTTCTGTCTCTCCATGTTTCCAAATAAAGTTTCTTTTTTTTTCAAAGCTGCCGAGTCTTTATCTTCCATTAAGAGCAGTTTATGTAGAAACCTTAGCAATGGAGGAGCAGAGTGAGCATGTCCACGCTGAGCAGCCTGCAGCTACACAGCAGAAGTACACAAAGTCAATACGCCTTCAAGTATTACCCACTACAAGTACTACTTCAAAACTTTTAGTCAAGTAAAGGTACTGCATGGGAAAAATACATGTTCATATTAAAACCATGCAAACATTTCTATTATTAGTATTAAACAGGTCAGTAGGTTCTCTCATGAACACGCATCAACAGATAAATATACTTAAAGTATAACAATCGTTTCTGGAAATAAAACCCTATGTGAAGTAAGTGGAAACTCAAATACACAAGTTTTAAGTAGCATAGTTGAACTTTGTGTAAGTGTAGCAGGTACATTTGCAGCATCTAAATGTATATGATGTGAAAGTTTTTGTGCTCGTTTAATTTTGGGGTCTTTCTTCTCCTCTGGTGTAGCAGTATGGAGGCGTTTTTACAGGTCTGTGCACATGTGGCCAAATCCAAGAGACTCTTCACTGATGCTGCTGTATTTCTATTCTGTATGTGTAGCTGCTTCCCATGTGTGTTACATGTGTGTAATTGTGTTGCATTCAAGTGCACGTCACATTCTGCAAGCGTTCTGTTGTGACCGAATCCTAGTTAATGTTAACCAAATAAAGACAACAGGGACCCGTGTAGTAATCAGTGCATTTTCAGACCAAGCCTAAAGGTACAAGGTCCGCATTTTGGTTTTTGTTTGTTTTTTTATTGCATCAGTGCGAAATGAACTGTTATGCAGAGCTGCACATCCGTGAGGACGGTGTGAAGAAGAAGCTGTTACTGTGTTGGTTGTGCTGTGGTGAACTGTTTCAGGATCAACGCCTGCAGACGGTCAGAAGCTGAAGTCCACCACCTGCTGGTTTCATCTAGAACTGCACAATCATAAGAAAACGCAGCCGCACCTTCCCTCGCTCCAGGTAAAAAGTGATGGACGTCAGAGAGACACGTCGGCCACTGTGATCATGCTGATTTCATGGATGCTGAAATTGAACGGACTGAATTAAAGCATTTAAATCGGATTTAAACTAATTCATTTTGTGGTGTTATGTCCGCCGAGTTTATCGGTGAGTCTGTCACGTTTGACAAACCATTGCATTTGAATTTTTGTGGACAAAATGTTTTGCCGGAAATCCCAGTCGCCTTAAAACGCCCCTGTTCTTAACGTAGTTTGGCGTGACGTTAAAACATGACAGCAGTCAGTGTGAGGCTCTGTGGTAACTGTGTTTGGTTCCACGTCCCGATGAACCTGAACCTGCTGGGCAAAAGAAAAAAAGCCCCCAAAACACCAGGGCGTGTTCCCGTCATATTCTATTCCCACTTACAGATCAGTAGGGATGGAGAAACGCTGACTCAACAGGAAAATGGCTGCGTGTTCTAAAGGATAAAAACAGGTAAAATGGCGACATCTGCTGGCAAATATTTGGTGCCAATAGAAGAATGCGCGCCATAATTGAAGTAGCTGGTTCATATTACAAGATGCTTAATTTTGTAATATATGTTGTTGTTTTTTTTTCTTTTTAAAAAAGGCCTGTTGTAGAATTAAAACAAGAACGAAGAGCAGATCTAAGGCTCAAAATCAATACGACGTGTTTCCGACCTGTGTGTGACGTAATGGCGCTTAATTTCGGGTGGTTTCGCGCGGTGAAACGAGGTTTAGAATGATCTTGTCGCGATACTTCTGCTTCCAGAGCGCGACCCTGTGTGTATGTGTGTGGAGTAGTCAAACTTTCCAGTGTGTAGAATAAAATAAAGCCGCAGTTAAGTGAACAATTAGCTAATTGACTAACATTAGCTGGCCAACAAGTTTCTACTTGAATATTAATTTGAATTAATATTCTTCATTAAACAATTACAAGCTACAGCCAGTTTGGCGCCATCGATTTCAGAAACACGAATTCGGTGTTTTTTAATCCCGAGGTTCCGCATGTAGCTAACTAAGCACGTGGTCTATCGAACTTGTGGGTCACATTTGAACACGGCATGTTGGACTCTGGAGAAGCTTTGGTGGATATTGAACTATTTTATGACCTTCACCTGCAGAATGTGTAACCCATCACACCGTGGACGTTTAGCCTCAGGTGAGTTAGCGCTGGCTCGCCAGGAGGTGGTGGTGTGGCTTTAGCTTTGAAACAAATCCGGGCGCTGGTGGTTTTGAGCGTGACACTTGGTAAACATCACAGAAATGTGTGACATCGCTCGAACTTCTTACGGAATGAAATAGTGTTTGATATTTGTAAGTGATAGGAAGTTTTACACGTCATTATCGGACTGTCAATGCTGTTATTGTGAACACTTTAGGTCTTACATCCAATCATTTACAGTATTTGTGTGTTCACATATTCATTTGATTTTACTTAGCAGCTTATCCGTGGATTTTTCAGCTGCCATTTGAGAAATACATTTTCTATTCACTCTGAGTTTTGCATAACTCAAATGTCAAATTCAGGTCACTAAACAAAGGTTTTTCTTACATTTCTATATATAGTTCTACGTACTTCTTGTAAATTCCCTGTTCACTGTTGTACACAATGATATCACGCAATTACAGGCAAAATAAAGTGTCGATGATTGGAATGATGTGGTACTTGTCATTTATGGTACTGCATACATTAAGTCTTTGAGTGTTTATATTTGAGAGCGCCACCTAATGTTAGCATTGCATCACATCTTAGATAATAAATGCTGTGATATGTGACATACAAGTAAACAGTGCAACAAATAGGAAAAGTTTCCATGGATAAAATGTAAATGATCAATGCAAATGCCCGATGAACACAGTAAATTGTTTACTCTTGTTTCCCCGCAGGTTCTGTTCTGCCTCGGCACATCAGGGACGTCCAGTTGGGGGCATGGGCGGCTTCCTCTTGCCTGTTTTCAGTGTTTCCTCCTCAGGCACAGAAAGAGAGAGCAGCTGTTTCTCACATCCCAGCCTATGCTCTGTCATCCTCCACATCAACATCCTCCTCCTCCTCCCTGAGCAAGGGAGCACCACACCCTGTCAGCCAATCAGAGCACAGCTCCACCTTCTCCATCACATCATCTCAGTTTCCAAGGTAACAGGGCACCCCTCTCCCTCTTTCTCCCTCGCTCTCCGTTTCCGTCTCCCTCTGTTTCCATACTGAAAGGTGCCGCATCATCATCATCATCCCTCCCCTTCGCCCATCCCACCGTCCCATACTGAGAGCTGGTGGCTAGTTTAGCTTTAGCCTCCTCTCTGTTAGCATTATCTCTCTCTCTCTGTCTCTTGCTGCAGTGGGATTGCCACAGCATCAGACACCTCCCTCACTGCTGCTCTCTGTCAGCATCTTCCAACATCTAACGGAAGAGAAGAAGGGAACAAAATGGACTAAAGGCAGAGGCTAAGAAGAACTGAGATGTGGTAAGTACTGCTGAACCTGCTCTCCTCAGCTCTCCTCCTGTTTTGTACATATAAAACAGGCAAGTATGTGTGTGTTAAGCCTAATCCTTCATGGAATGTTGGTTCAATGAGCTGTCTTATGCTAACGCTCCAACAGTGATGGAAAGAGAGAGAGAGAAACAAGAAAGAGAGGTAGAAACAGAGGGAGGTGACTCCCAGTCCCCCTCTCTCTCTTTGAGCTTTTGTTATGGAGGCCTGCTCTGCAGAACAGCTCGCTCTGCCTGCTGCATACAGAAAGAGGCCAACACCTCTCCTCCCTATTCCCAGTGTGCTGCCCCTCTCTATATTGGCCTGTCATCCTGCTTCATTGGCTTGACAGCTCACTGTTTGCATCTTTTACTAGGTAATTGTTTTTCTGTCGTGTGAGGGAGATTGTTATTTCTGCCATTGTGGTTTGTGATGTCATCTTAGCTTTGTTGTCTCTCAAAGTTCAGATTTTTTTAAGGACATTGATGAATTAAGTTTAAATGTGAGGTTATTCTTAGAGTGAGGACCTTCTGTCGAATGACTACTTCTAAAAGTAAAAGGGGTTATGGTGTGAAAAGCCAAACTTGAGGGTGGAGTACAAAGCTTTTATAGAGAGTAATGAGATGGAGTCAAGTCCAAGACTTTTTGGGTGTTTCATGTTTGTACTCCTAAAAGCGATGATAGTAGTTGTGTGAAGAATGTGGTTGTGAAGGGAAAAGACAGAGGGCTTCTCTCCATGCATATGATGAATAAACATTTGTGATATCAGACATTCTGATAGATTCTTTACACCTACAGTGGGTCACTGTTTTTGAAATATATATATATATTTTTTTTTTGTAGAATTATGTTTCAAAACCTATTTTATTGGTGCTGTTGACAGCTCTGTGCTGGCAGCAGTGCAGTTTGTGAGGAGGTCTCGCCTTTCTAACCAAAGAATCTCATTGATTTCTACCCTAACACATTTTAAAGCTTCTTATTTATTGTGATTTGATAATGACCCAAACCTGAAGCTATGTACAGAGCGTAGAAAGCCATAGTGGAGCAGGGAGAGGGAGGGTTGGGTGGAGCAGAGTGGAATGACAGCAGGTCTCATGCTACTGCATGTCACTGAGCCAGGACCCCGGAAAAATGGTCACCTATTGTAACTGGGATAGAATAATTGTCAATGTTAATTACAAGGTTTTGAAGATGTGTAAAACAAAATCAAATTCAAAATGAGCTAATATTTCCCATAAAATGGTCAAATGTCCCAGCTTCAACATCTGATATGTTGTTTGTATGGTGTGAATAAAATATGGGTTGATGAGCTTTGCAAATCATTGCATTCTGCTTTGATTTTCAGTTTACCGTTGGCCCAGCTTTTTTGGAATTTGGGTTGTATAATTATTTTGCACTTTTCCTAAAATTAAAGGTAACGTAAATGTAAAAAAGGTCTGTCGCACTACAACAGAGGTTGTGATAAATCCATAAGTTCCATAAACTGTTGGCCGCGGTCCACCATCAAACAGCTGTAGAGGGTCAAACATGGTGTTGGACGATAAGCTTTTTTTTTAAGCAGACTGACACCTTAACGTTGTTTTCAATCCTCATCATCACTAAGATCTGGAAACAAAGAGACACCACTAACAAAACATGGACTAAGACACAGTCTTACACAGGTTGTCTGAATTACAGGAGAGTAAAACTAAAAATGGATGCACCTGAAACGCTGGCAGTAGGAGGGTGTCCGGGTCTTGAACCCATGACGTAATCAGTGAAGACATTCTGACATGAATCAGACAGGTCCAGCTGCATGTTGTCCAGTTTAGTTACTGTGTGTGGTAGTTTAGCTGAGTCACATATCGTCGAGCAACATTTTTTTCCTAAGGGATAAAGTCATAGTTACTTGTACCAGTGTTGGTAGCAGGAACCCCAGACAATCAATCACACTACTTAAAAACACAGACCCACCTGATTTAAATCAAGTCCATGAAAGTTTAGTCATAAATCATTTTCACAATCAAAAGGTGCATCCTGTTTGCCTTTCTTCTTCTGCTTCCATGCTCTTCTTCAGAAAGTCACATGCAGCAGGGGAAGCAAGGAAATGAAAGGAAGGTGAGGTAGGAAGTGAATTCCCTTTGGCTGCTTCAGTCACAGAGGAAACAGCTTTTTTACAACTTCAGTTATAAAGAATTTGGACATAAGAGAAGTTGGTGCTTATCAGAGTCTTGCTCAAGCAGGTTTTGTTCTACAAAGTAGACCTAATGTCTCTGTGATGTGCCGTTTGATGGATGCGGCCTTAGTGTAACTACCTGATGCTTTTGTGTTTTATCTGACAAAGCTTCCTAAAGGCAGCTTCCCTAAATAGTTCTCAAAATGTTTTGACTACTGGCAGCAGACAAAACCGCTTCTAGTTTAGAAAGTAGAGAACAAAGGAAAGTAAGAAGGATTTTACAGATGGAGTTTAACAGGAAATATGTTGACATCATCATTTCAGGTGAATTGTGAAGAAGGGGAAGTTGTTTCAGGATGGTATGAGTGGTCAGTACAGCCCAACTCGTGCTATGTACTCCACAGGATATGACGCAACGATCCCCAGGGCTGTTAAACTAGGGTGAGTGGCTGCAGAGCTGAGAAGCGTAAATGTCAGAGGAAAAGCGAGGAAGGTTAAACTGGGTGTGGGCTTTATGAGATTAAGTCCACACTGAAACAAAGGGGGATGAAAGCTCCTCCTCCACTTCTCTCTGTGTCTGAACTTACATCACCCTTGTTCTCTCGGGGGATGATGATGGAGCTGGTCGCTTTGATCATAGCTACTCGTGGCACTTTGCTCTTAATATCATCTGCATGACTCAGCTTTTTGTTCCATTTGAACCTCATTTGTTCATCGTTTCTCCTAAATGGCTAAATGTGCCCTGAGTAGTTATTGTCGGCCATTCTGTGACGTGAGGCTGATAAGACAGTCGATATCAGCATCTGGTTTATTAGCCCAGTGCAATGTACAAGGAATGTGTCTTGGTGTTAACTTCCAAAATGTAACATGTGAAATCTGAATCAAATAAATAAATCCTGCCATCGCACACAGGTAGCTTCTGTTCCACCTGTTTCAACCGGAGGATGCCTGCTTTTGGATA
The DNA here is from genome assembly GCF_033026475.1 of Channa argus. Lineage (NCBI taxonomy): Eukaryota > Metazoa > Chordata > Actinopteri > Anabantiformes > Channidae > Channa > Channa argus. Next base: position 21,975,876 of record NC_090212.1, on the reverse strand, counting down.
TTTTGGATTGCTGGCAAATGGCTTTACATGTGTGACTGTCACCTGTGGGACTGTTGTGTGTTCAGGCCCACCAGGACTTGCATCCACATTTGTTGCAAGTGGTGGTGGGCCTGCTGATTTATACGCTCACTGTGGCTTAGAGTAACCAAAGCAATAAAAACCAAACCATACAGCTACTGTAGGCACATGAATAATAGGGAAACACAGTGAGATAGGACTTTTATTTAGCCTGTGTTCTTGTTGTTTTATGCTGCTGTCTAATCCATTTGAGTCATGTGCCTGAGGTTATCAAATTGAGCTGAGTGTTGACCAGGTTTTATTTCAGCCAGTGAGACAGTTTAAGGATTAGCTGAGGATTGTTCTTTCAGCACAGTCAGACATTTCTTGTTGTGTTTATTGACACACAGATGTAGTTAGGGCAGGATGATTGAATGTAATGCAGGAGATTGACTCCACACTCGCTGACATCACTTCCTCTCTTAGCCTATAGATCTCAGGGCTGTAGCTCAGTGGGTTAGGCAGTCGTCCACATCCGTCGTCCCAGTCCCAGCTAAGTGTCCTTGGGCAAGACGCTGAACCCCAAGTTGCTCCCGGTGGGTCAGGTGAGCACCTTGCATGGTGGCCACCGCCGTGTGTGTGTGTGTGTGTGTGTGTGTGTGTGTGTGTGTGTGTGTGTGTGTGTGTGTGAGACTGGGAATCAACATTGTAAAGTGCTGTGGATAAAGGTGCTATATAAGTGGCCATTTACCAGTTAGGTTTTCACTAAGCTCTTAGTTTTACTATTACCGATACAATTATAAAGCAGATCAAGTCACACACAGTTAGAGCTGCTGGCTTTGTCATTTCATTGTTATGCATATTATCCTTCTTTGACCAAGTCTATTGTAGACTCTAGCTCTAAGCTACCTTTAGCCATCTCCCAACCCTTTGTCCCTGACCTTTGCTCCAGTGGTTATTCTCTGGTGCTCCAGCCTAAGTTCACCTATGCTAACACAGCCATATATTAGTCTTGTGGTGGATCTCCCAATACAGAGGGAGGGGCAGACTCTGTCAGGATCCTCTGTAATTAGCCAGGAGCTTCGTCCAATCAGGTCAAAGCATCCTCTGACCGACTGACGCAGGCATAAAAAACATCCAAAGCCTATTGAATATTTTCTTTGCCACTATAATCTTTGGTTAAATAATTTTTGCTGGCAGCTTATTACCTAGACACACAGTCTACTTGTTTGTGTTTTTAGCTGGTTTACTGCCAGATTGTGTTGTGGATTTGCTAATCAGGATTCTTGCTTATTTAGACTTTCTCCAATGTGGTAGGACTTCAAGCTTTTTCCCAAGTCTTGACAGAATGTTGGTGTAAAATCATTCTTTAACTGCTGACATATTGAACTGCATTCTGGTCCAGTCTGCTGCCTCAGTGACTCCACACTTTCTCCCTGCAGAGCCAACGCCCTGCTACCAGTGACAGTTCAGTAAGGAGAGAGGCTAATGATGGGCTGTACTACTAGTGATACAGCAGGAGGTTACAGTACAGCAACGCTCTCAGCGTGTCAGCGTCCTGTTTCCATGTTTAGTAGCAAGGTCAGGAATGTAGCTGAGAGCAAAAAGTCTTTATTCTGCACAGATACCGGTAGTTTACTGATTTAACATCCAAAAGTGATTGTGCTGATTCAGAAAATGTATTTTTATCGTTAAGTAATGTAACCCTAATGGCTCAGCAGTAATCAATATCAAATGCTTGTAATTGCAGCAATCAAATAGACCTGAGGACACATCCTCCTCTCCCACGTTTGAAAAGATGAAGTTGGTCATAACACTACTGTAACTGTCAGGCTACCGTTAACCTGTGTGTCTAATGCCTCTACATCCCAGAATCAGCCTTACGTTTCTTCTGAATGTTTATGTAAAACAATCGAAAGACAAGATTAGATGGAGGCAGATGATCCGCTGTGGCGACTCCTGAAAGGGAAGCAGCCCAAAGGGAAAGAAGGAAAGACGAGTAGTATAGAACATTCAGTGAGTGCTTCAGGCCTTCATCACTAGACAGGATGTTGGTCTTCCGCTGCATCACAGCTGTGCTGATATTTAGTACAACAGCCTCCCTCTCAGGTGATATTGCCTAAGTATCAAAGAAATGTGAAAAATTAGAGAATCACATCATCTTCAACAATCCAATCAGCTCAAATCATTGTGAAGCTGCTGGGCACTAAATAAAACCTGTTTATGTGCTGAGCTAAACTCACATTTAATTTGTCCTTTTACTACCAATCACAGAATACACCATTAAAACCCATCGTGTTAATGAAGCTTTCTGTATGAATGCTCATAGGGAGACCACCTGATTCAACAAGAGACCAGTGGGCCCCTCATCTTTTTATCACACTATTGCTGGAAACTGTCAGCTGTGTGCACTTGTGAGCACCCTCCATCCCCCCATGTTTGTGGTGTGTGTGTGTGTGTGTGTGTGAGGTTGGAATGAGTACCACATGATGAGGTTCAAGGTTCAAGGTTCAGGGTGATCCTTCTCCTCCCTGCAGAATAGACCCCTGTAGTCCTAAATACACACAATGGGTAATTTGTTGGACTGAAATATGGGGGATGGTGGGCTGTTGTGTTAATGTTTATCTCCCATTTGTTTGAACTCGGCATTGTGTGAGACAGTTTAGACACGGCAAGTCAAAGTGACCTAAATTCTATTTCAGATTTATTCACGGAAAGAAATTTCCTGATTCCCTCCCCAGAACAATATTCATACTTTTTTCCTTGTCGCACATACAGTTGGGTGCAAAGTTTGCTTGACCTTCGAAGAGAATAAAGCAAATATTCTTTATTAAGCAACAAAATATCTGATGCACAATTAGTGAGTAAAAATGTCCCATCCACAGAAATAAATGAAAATAAAATTTCACTAGTATAATTGTCGATATTTGCTGTAACTTTTTTTAGACGAGCCTTGACCATTTTGTTACTTCTGGTAATGAAAGAAAAACTGTGCGATGTTATTAGGTTTAGGATTAAGTTTGAATCCTATATCTTATACGTAATATACCTTAAACTTAGCATAATGATACACGTTCAGCTGGTACAAATGTTCTTTTATCACCACAAATATGACAAATGGTCATGGAGTGTATAAAAAATGTAAAGTAAAATAACATCGATGACAAACTGTGCAAATTTTGCCCCTCAAATTTAACTATTTAACAAATAATTTAACTTAGTTTCAGTAAAAATAACAATGGAACTAGGTGCAGGCACATTAAATATTATGCTAAACCTTTGTTTTACCCTTTTTAAAATGAGGGCATGCAAACTTCGGTACCCGACTATATTACTGCATTGTCACTTTATTTTGAAATGGAAAATAAAAATGTTATTTCTGACCATTAATCGACATGCAGCAGTAAGTCAGCTGGTGTTGACGGGCTGCAGGTAGAATTCTACTGAACGTGTGACCTTTGTTTGCCAGAACTCCAGTAAATTAGTGTCATGGTCAATTGTGAGGTTTATGTTCTCTCCTCCTTTTTCATGGTTCATTGTTTCATGTCCATTGTTTGTCCAAGTCTTTAGTTTGGTGGTCCCCCGTCCCCATGTGACCCTCAGTCTCCTTTTCCCCTCATGTCTATTTTGTGGTCCTCCACTTGCCTCTTTCCAAATCTTTCTTCATATTTCTTCAAGTCTTCTCTCCCCCTCATCTTCAGTCTACTCTATTCTTCCTCTGCATCTCCTCTTGTTCCACTGCTTCCTCGTCCTTTTGTCTCTGTGTATCAGTAACATCTGCTCTGACTTCAGGGTGTGGCTGTGTGCATGTGGTCCTTGGTTGCTGTGTCTGACTGCAGCATGCTGTGTGTACAGATGAACAGTCTGTTCAGCAGCACAGACACTGTAAGGCCCTTCAACTGGTTTCTTTTACTGACCTGTAGTCAGTACCATCATAGACACTGAACTACAGAGTGAGTGATGCACATTCCTCACTTTATCACACTGATAAGAATAAAGAGATGTGAAGTATGTCTGTGAACGTGTGTCCAGGTTTAAACAGGGTGAATAAGTACAACATTTAAATAACTAACTTAGAGGTTGTGTATAGGGTTTAGGCAGGTGTGAGTATTTGCTTCCTTGTGAGCGTCTGTGACGGATGAATGCTAATAACGCTGTTACCGAGAAGATTTGTACATGCAGCTTGACTTGACTTCAGTAAGCTAATCTGTGGATGATGCTGGGGCTTTGGTTTTATTTCACACCCTGAAACACGTGGGCAGCAGCAGAACCTACGTTAGGATGCTTTTCCTGGACTACACTTCTGCATTGACTACCATCCGCCCAGGCAGGCTGCACTAAGGAGCTGACCAGACTCCCACCTGTAACTACATTTTGGACTTCCTGCCTGAAAGACCACAGGTGGTAAGAATGAGAGGACAGCCCCAAACTTTGGTTATGTCATTGCAGACATTGCTGAAAATACTCAAAGGTGTCTACAAGTATGTTTAGAAAATGACATCAACACCACAATAAGTAACTTATTACATATTTAGTTTCTGCCATGTCACAAAATACATCAGGTAACCGCTCCCTTGCAGACCTGAACTCGAATTGCGTGATTATCACTGGTAGAAAACACTGGTAATATTCAAAATCCAGAGACTGATAAACACACACACCGTCTTCCTTTGCATGAAAGCGTATTTAATTGGCTCCAGAAGAAATGACTGATTACTGGAAGTATAATCTTTGCTGATAAATATTCCCAGTCTGCAGTTCACCCTCTCACTCTGACCTTCCCCGGCCTTGTCTTCCCTCCATTGTAACCGTCTCTTAAACCACTAGGTTCTGTGCTACGTACTTATTACTTGCTGTCTCCATTAATAGAGCTATTTAGACTAAGCCGTGCTGCTTTAATAAATGTTACTGTAGCCACAGGAGGGGATCAAATCCATCACAAGCATCTAGTAGTAGAGGATCTGACTAAACATAGCCACTAACACACAAATCATTTAAAGTGATGTCCTCAAGAAGTAAATGTCCAAGTAAGTCAAACTTGATTTATGACCGAGTGTGCGTTGTGATAATTGCCCTTGTAAAGGGGGAAGGATAGATGGTTTGTTGGTCTTGAATCCTGTTAATCTTTTGGATTATTTTAAATTATTTTGATAGTTGTTTCCAGACAGAGAGAGCCATTAGAAATGTCATCTTTTTTGTCTTTCATCTTTAAAGCATGACACACATAGAGATGATCTACAGTAAGACATTTCCAATCAGCTCAGTTACTTCTTAGCATCTCTCCTTTCGGCCTAAAGACGATAAACATCTGCTCTGATAAAGCTGTTTGACACCTATTCAGAAACATATCAACGCTTCATCGCCCCTGAAGTGGGACACTAGTGTTTCTGCACTGGATTTGTATATTGCTGAGATGAAAACAAACTAGTGTTCACTAGTTCATTTATTATTTAGTTTGGTTCTGAAGAATAACATTTCATTTATTTTGTTATTGTAGTTGAGCTAAAGTTTCTTTAGTTTCATCTTCATCCTCGACTCACATCAGCAGGACGTTATTAGCCCTTGTCCTTCAGTGCTTTCCACAACAAACCCCTGGAGCTTTGAGATAACTTTGTATGGAATGATGCTCTGGCAAACGTCAGCCAGAGATGCCTGTCAGCGGATCCCAGGCCTGGGAGGCTTCTTTATTAGCTGTGTTTTTAATCATTGAATAATAAAAATGGCCTGGTGGAGCTTTTTTTTTTTAATGCTGGAGATTTGTGATGTTACCATGTGTATTCATGAAAATTCACCACGACACCTTTTCCTGCCCGACATCCTCTCGTCTAAAACCCAAATATTTTCAAATGGTCGTGTTTTGAGGGTTTTGCTTCGATAGTATCACCTGTCCTCTAAATTGTGTGCAGCTGTGCATGTGAGTTTGAATTGTTGTCTGTCTACCCCCCCTCTTGCCCCGTCACATCTAGGATAGGCCCCAGGCCTCCGTGACTCTGATCAAGATAAGCGGTTACAGGTGATGGATGTGTGAATGGATGAATGGATGGATATCTTGATCTGAACGGTTTGCTTCTTTCTTTTGTTCGTATTTCTTTAGCATCCTGGCTTTCTCACCTTCTCTCTATTCACTCTGAAATATAAAATGTCTTTGTGTCAAATATCAGGCAGCACTTCTACGTGGAGTTTGCAGCTGCTTTACAGGTGATATCTGTAAATGAGATGTGTACCTGTAGATGTGACATGTACCTTTACTATATGTGAGTGAGTGAGTGAGGGAGGCACAAGGTCCGACATAGTACCGTAGTACTTAGTACCATAGTACCATAGTACTTGAGGCTGTTTCTAAGGTTTTGATACTGCTACACTTTCCCAGTACCTTACTGGCAAAAATCTGAGCAGCCTATCAGTGCAAAAGAAGTTGTTGAAGTTCACCATATTAAAAGGAGCATGAGAGGTCCTGAAGTGGTGATGTAATTTTCCAAAAAGCAGCACTTCTAGAATTAGTTCAGAAGACTGAGATGAGAAGCCCGGTGTTTGCATGTCAATGTAAATTCAGAGTTTGCTAAGTGGCACAGTGGAGGTTGCAGTGTTGAGGCTACTAATCCCTCTAAATATTAATTAACCGTAAGAAATGTCAGCGACGGTGCTGGTTTGTTCAGCATCCACAGTGTGTTGCTACTAAATGAGTATAGAAAAAAACTCAGCCCAAGGTTTCATGTGTGCTTATTATGTCTGTACGTTTTCCTGCCATAGACATATCTGAATTTACTGTACATTGACTGTTTTGGTGACAAAGTCTGTTTGCTCAGAACACAAACCTGGCTTTGACATTTCTCCCGCATCTTCTACCAGCTTCTGTTTCTGACTTTAATGTCCATATCTTACATGTGTATTTGTGGTGCAGGCAGTGATTCATGCAGCTGATTGAGTCACGGAGCAGAATGAGCAGAATTACCCACTTCTTTGGTCAGAAAACAGAGTGAGAGAGAGAGACAGAGGATAGAAAGACTAATGAGCTGGAACAGAGGATCCTCCTGCACATCTTCCTCTGCTATGATACATTATTCATAGTGGGGTTGGGCTGGGGTACCCCTGGGAGACTGGGGGTCATACAGAGACACACACACCCTGTTATTCCTCTGTGGCTGCAGTCTCTCTCATGGCACTGTTTTATTTTCATCACATCCTTCTCTTAACTGTTTATTTTAAGTCCCTTCATCACAGTGACGCAGCTTCCCCCTGACTTTACCGGTAACACACGTAGTTGGTTTTATTCTAAATGATTTATGGCACAAAGTCGGCAGAGTCCGAGTTTTCCCTGAATCCTCTGTCTGCAGTTGCACCGCATGCTGTGGCTGTGGCCAGTAGATGCAGAGGCTGGCAGAAGAGAAGAAATGAGAAGAAATGCAGATTAGTTGTGTTAAAGAAAAAGCTACTTAAACTTCAAGAGGAGGATAAAACACTAATAAATAAATAATAAGAGCTGATAATAAGTTAAGCTTTATTTATTCAGGCAATCTCACTGGGCTTTTTCAGGAGACCTTAAAACAAATTGCACATTTAGAATATTATAATACAATGATTCAACCCAAACAATACATACATTTAAAGACTAATGAAAACAGTCACAGCTTGGACTGACTGGCTCTGACATCAAGATTTGTTGCAGATTATTGCAGTAGTGAGGTGCATAGTACTGGAAGCAAGTGTTTCCCTCATAGAACAGGGAGTTAAGAACAAATTAAACTGGGAGGTCTGTCCCTGAGAAGGTTACTAGTATACGAGATGGTATTGTGAGCTTAAAATGTGTATAACAGTGATGGGTTGAAAAGTACACTTATTTATTTACAGCGATATATACTCATTTTAGCAAAACGTTCACTTTAGATGGCTAAATGGTCTCTGTGATTTAAAAAATACATACATTTAATCTTCAGTGTAGCACATCTGTAGAATCCGCAGCATATTGTTGAGAGACTTCAGCTTCAGCTCTGATTTCTGACAGCCTCTTTGGCACAGACAAATCTTCCACAGCCGAGCTTTAATCTCTGCTTTAATCTCACAAAAGGCAGATGAATCAGACCACGTGTAAACAGTCTCCTGTCTTTATTTCACACTGCTGAACCACAAACAGCCACGGAGCTTTAAATCATGACATCTGTAGAGATGAGACATCAGAGAGGATGTAAAGTTTCTGTAACTGAGATGTTTAAAAACCTTCAGCTGAGCCTCCTGATTAAAGAAGCACATGTACAGTATATTTGCTATATGTGAACGAGTGAGGCTCAAAATCAGACGGGAGAAATGTGAGCAGAGGTTTTATTACTGGAGGCTGTTTCAAATGATTTCATACTAGTACACTTACACTGTTTATTTGTTTGAGTTCATTCATACTGTTAACTCCTTGTCAACAAGAGTCCATTGAGTTAAAACTGTTCACATGTATTTTTGTGCAAACATACAAATTATATTAACTTTGCTAATTAGCTTTTTGTTTTATGATTATTTTGAAAGTTTATGAGAAGCCACTGATGAAAATGTTGAATTTAGAAAAATTGCAGTTTTGTGTGGCACAAGACAGTGTGAGTTTATTTTCATTATGTTTCATATTGAACTTTTTTTTTTTTTTTCACAGTTCTTTAGAAATGAAATGACGTCCTCGTGTGAAAATGACTGTGTAACTTGGTTTAACTGGTCCATTATTACTGCAAATTAAATCTTCTAATCAGTGCACAGCAGGTGAGCTGAACATGCAAGAAATTAACACTTAATTGTAGGAAAACGCATAATACTAAGTACTATCAGCTCTGTAGGAAAATGGTTTTCTGTTGAAACCCAAACATTCAGAAAGCTTTCTTTCAGTGCACATTGGAGAATACTTCAAAATATGAATATGTTGTGAAACAATCAGGTCGACTGTTATCATGCCCACAGTTGTGGTTCAGTTGTCTTCCTTCCATCGACAAGTAGAAGAGTGGAAAATAAAATTACAGCATCATCCCTGTCCTGGGTTGAACTAGGTTACCGTCATGACTTCTGTCGGGCAGGTTGAGTTTTTCACCGAGAGGGTTTTTGTTGTGCTGCTCTACTGACATCATTTCTCTGCTTCACTGCTGCCTCTGCTGCTATTGCTGATCAATACCGAGTCGACTCCCGCACTGCAACACACTGACAGCTCCTGCAGCTGCAGGCTGGGTGGGTAATACACACTGATACTGAAGGTAAAATAGTTCTAGTTTAAAGAAGGAAACATCCTGCTTCTTTAAAGGTGTGGGCATAATTAGCTTTTTCATTTTAGTCACCACAGTAGCTAATGTTTTAGATATGTTTTTTAAATCCTTGTGTAGGTCGAGTCATTCTTGTGATGTTGTTCCATGTGTCAAGTGAGGGAGTTAAGAAAAATGATTCTGGGCTTTTCCTCGTGTAGCTGTTCCCATGTTCCCGTGTTTTTCTGTTGGTGTAATCATGCTGAATCCAGCAAACAGCCTGAACTGCGAACTGGATGCATATTTCATTGAGAGAAAAGAGAATATGAATAAAACATTTTATTTAGTCTGTTCGCTGCATCTGCTGGTGCTTAAAAGGATTCAAAAGGCCCAGCTGAGATGAAGGGGAGGACACACAGACAGTGTGGGTGCAGTGCCACGCTGTGACAGCCTCACAGAGTGAGAGAGAGGCTGACACTGGCACGTTGGAGAGTTGAGGTCGAGGGAGAAAAAGCAAGAAATTGTCTCCTTTGTACCAAACACAGGAAGGAGCAGGACAAGCATTAGCACATGTGCTGTTCAGTATCTTTTGCCACCACATGTGGACCTTTCTGGATTACGCTGGGCGGTTTTAAAGACTGGGCAGGTGGAGAGGTACAGTGTTTTTTGGTATAGCTGCAAAGTAAGAACATTTTTGGAAAGACGATGTTTTAACCGTCCCTGAACCCTGGAGAGAAGGTCCGTGGATTCAGCCTCTGGACAACATCACTAGAGGCCATTTGGTAGTTGTTCAGATGTTCCTGTCTAGACGTTGTTGTTGATGTGTTTTTTTTTTTCTTAGTGGGTCAAACAACTAAATAGACTAGATTGTTTTTCTTTCATCAACGTAACATTTAATGTGCATTCAGCTACTATAAATGTTCAATATCAGAAGTAACAAAAGATGTGTATAAAAAGTGAAATAACTGAAATCTGAATTCTTCTTCTTCTTCTTTTCCTTTCGGCTGCTCCCTTTCAGGGGTCGCCACAGCGAATCATGTGCCTCCATCTAACTCTATCCTCTGCATCCTCTTCTCTCACTACATCCATAAATCTCCTCTTTGTTCTTCCTCTAGACCTCCTGCCTGGCAGCTCCAACCTCAGCATCCTTCTACCAATATATTCACAGTTTCTCCTCTGAACATGTCCAAACTCAATCTGGCATCTCTGACTTTATCTCCAACACATCTAACATGAACTGTCCCTCTGATGTCCTCATTCCTGATCCTGTCCATCCTCGTCTCTCCCAAAGAGAACCTCAACATCTTAAGCTCTGCTACCTCCAGCTCTGCCTCCTGTCTTTTCTTCAGTGCCACTGTCTCTAAGCCGAACAACATCTCTGGTCTCACCACCGTCTTGAACATATTTCCTTTCATTCTCGCTGATACTCTTTTATCACAAACTGAAATGTTGTCCGTTTTTTTTGAATGTCCCCCCTTTGCCTCCATAACCTCGTCCGACCTCTTTTAGTGGCCTCTGAGCAGCCTTTGTGTCTTTGGACGTGTAATGGAAGCTCATTCTTCATGGCATCTCTTGGATATCAGAGGTTTTCAGTCATTTGTAAGCATGGAGCTAAAACATTCAGCCTGTTCTTTTTAAACCCTGTCTGAGTTGATTTTGCTTTGCACTTTCGACCATTGTGTTGTTGAAAGATCATTTTCAGCTTCTTGAGAAATGGTCCGAGATTTCCCCTAAAAATTCTCCAGGTTGCATTAATGTTTAACTGTAGAAATGATCTTCACTTGATAATTTAAATAGCTCTATTTGTAAAGAATAAATAGTTTTTGAGTGATTTTTGGGGTTAATGATGATGGTTCGTCTGTTAATGGGGAAGAGGTGGGGTCAGCGGTTTATTGCAGAAGCAGGAACCTAACTCCATGTTGGGGGAGATAACTCACTTACAGCGAACATGCAAACACAAAAAGATCCCTGTCACACAAACCTTCTTCTCCATCAATACAAAAAGTATTTAAATTAGTCAATATAGTACAGATATGTATATTATTATATTTCTAATACTTTTATAATAATAAGATTTTTATAGCCTTGGTCTCTGATTAAGAGACTTTTGCAAAGATTAATACAAACAGAGTATGTAAAATATGAATTAGCATGGTAATAAAAAAAGATGCAGATGAGTGCAAATAATTTAATGATATGCATTTTAATATTTTTTGCAGCTTGATCACCAGCAACACCTTGTAGATTCTGGTGTATATCAATTTGTCTTTATGACTTAACATCTTATCAACATTAATACAATGTTTGCAAGTTCACTTGTTGCGTGCATTTCATTTTTGATTAATCTAGTTTATTTTTCTATGTGCAATTAGTGTATTCTTGTATTTTTTTAGCTGTTGTAGTTAAAAAAAAGTGATGGGCACACAGTGGTGCTCAGAAGTCCTTCAACAGTGGTTGTTAGAGTAATTTGCTTACTTTTTCGGAATCAAGACACTGTTCACCCAGAAGACAAGTGTGGGCTCTGAGTTATCAGTGTCCTGCATCACCTCCATCTTCATCCTTTCCAATATGTCAAAGGCCAGGTTTTTCAGATGTTTGTCTACATTTATCATAGTTTCTGGGATGAGCTGTGGATCCTCGAGCAGCTGGAAATAATGAACTTGTTCAGCTACAGTGTTGTACTTCTGCAGGAATGAGAGATCTTCAGCTCTCAGCACCTCGTCTGTGCTTCTAATAGTGTCTGAAAGACCTTCTATATCTTTGTTCAGAGCCTCTCTCTTTACCTTCATCATCTCCCTCTTTTGCTGCTTTTCCTCCCTCAGTGCAGCAATTCTTGAGTGCTCTTCTTTCTGGAGAATGTTCTTCAGCATTGAGAACATGTGCTTAATTCTCGTCTCTGTGTCTTCAGCCTGATATTTAAGGTCTTTTGCTTTTAGATCAAACATTTCCTTCATGTCATTAAAGAGATCCAGTTTGTTCAGTAATGGCTTCAGACGTTCCCGAAGTCCGTCTTTGATATCCCGAGCAGCTTCGTCGATGGGCCTGATGCTGTGGTTTTTGTGTCTTTCTGAGTACAGACAGACCACACACACTGGCTGCTCATCATCCAGACAGAAGAGTCTGATTTTCTCGGCATGCAGGCTGCAGAGACTGTTAGCGCTTGTTAAACCTATGTCAGTTTGCTTCTTTAGAAAAGCTTCGCACAAATTCCTCAAAGCCAAGTTTCTTGGTGGGTCATTTTGTACAGATCTCTTCCTACAGAGTGGACACCCCTGATCTGTGTTCTCTTTCCACCATGTCTGAAGGCAGGCTCTACAGAAACTGTGGCTACATGACAGGAGAACAGGATCTTGAAAGATTTCACAACAGACGGGACAGTGGAGATTCTCCTCTGATGCAGAAGCCATTTCCCTTATACTAAACAGAAGCTACACAGCAGGCAGCTCAAACTGCTCCAACCAGCCAGTCTCCCTTTAAACCGAAAGTCAGTTCTCTATATATAGTCCACTGTCACATTAGTGCCTCACAAGACGCACAAGTGAAACAGCTCGTGACACGACCTAAATCAGGATTGTGTTTCCTGGTTTGAGTCAGGTAATTTGAGTAAATGGGTGGCACTTACAAGCATTGCTCTCACATAAGGCTTCCTTGCCTTATGTGAGAGCAATGTTTGTCAGGCCAATTTATTTATATAGCACTTTTCATGCCAACAGGCAGCCCAGTGTGCTTCATTGGGTACCACAGCAAAAGCTCAAGAATAAGAAACATTACAAATAGGATAGTAAATAAAAACACAAATATGAATAGCAAGCAGTGCAGGTATATCCAACTGATGATCTGTCCACATAAAATTACACTTCATCTTCTTACAAACAATGATCTTTAGCTTGGAAAATTGGAAAAGTGTCAGCAATGACAAAATCAAATGAAGCACTGATGTAGTATAGAGACCCCAAAATCTAAACTGAGAGAATTGGCTTTAGGTCCTTGGTAAGAGCAGATGTGGCACTGTGATACGGCCTAAACCCAGGCCAGAAATGATCAGGATATTTATTTATTGCCAGGGAGCTGCTAAGTTGTTTAAAGACAACATTCTCAAAAATACCTGGCAGGTTTCATATGGGGCTGTGGTTGTAATCTATTACAGATTCATCCAGATTAGCTTTTTTTTTTTTTTTTTTTTTTTTTTACATAAATGGCCTAATAACTGCAGTTGTCGTGGCTTTTAGGATGAATCCTGAAAGCAGCAAACTGTTCTATTCTTCTGCTGTTCTTTAGAAATTTTCATTCGGACACACTGATGGAGGAACTGCTATGCAGCTGCTCTACACTCACCGGGAGCAACTAAGTTGGGGTTCAGTGTCTTGCTCAAGGACACTTCAATGTGTGACAGGAGTCAAACCAACAATCCTGGGTTTGACTGCTCTACCCCCTGAACCACAGTTGCCCCCAACTACCAAACCAAAAAGCCAACAAAAACAACAAACTAGAAAATAAGCCAACATGTCAATATGCCCATATTCCTTGAAAACATTTTAAAATACACAGTATATTTTAGTTTAATGGACTTAGTTTCTGACTTAGTCTGACTTGAAAAGAGGAACCTGGCTGCAGACAAATATTAGAGAGTAACACAACACCGAGGACCAGAAGTCAGGCTTTTTAGAATGTTCCTGGGGCCTCTTGTCTTGAGCGTTGGCTTTCCCTAATGCTAACAATGTAATTGCAGGATTGTCTCTGTCCCACTTCAAGTCTGGATAGATAGTCCCCCCAAAGAGATAGCTGTTGGTTCTGGATCAGCAGGTCTGTGGATCAAAGTGTGGGTTATCGTCATCTTCATCCTCTCCAAGATGTTAAAAGGCAGGTTTTTCAGATGTTTGTCCACATCTATCATGGCTCCTTGGATCGGCTGAGGATGGTTCAGCATGAAGCAGTGAACCAGTTCAACTGCAGTGTTGTACCTCAGCAGGAATGAGTGATCTGTGGCTCTCAGCACCTCATTTGTGCCTCTTATTGTGTCTGAAAGAGCCTCCATCTCTTTGGCAAGAGCCTCGCACTGTGTCCTCATCATCTCACTTTTCTGCTGCTCTTCCTCCTTCAGTGCATCCAGTCTTGCTTTTTCCTCTTTTTCGAGAATGTTCCGAAGCATTGAGAACGTAGCCTTAATCTGTCTCTCTGTGTCTTCAGCCTGACCTTCAATGTCTTTCGCTGTTTGACCGTAGTTTTCTTTCATGTCATTGAAGAGATCCAGTTTGTTCCGTAACGGCTCCAGTTGTTCCTGAAGTCCCTCTTTGATATCCCGAGCAGCTTCGTCGATGGGCCTGATGCTGTGGTTTTTATGTGTTTCTGAGTGCAGACAGACCACACACACTGGCTGCTCATCATTCAGACAGAAGAGCTTGAGTTCCTCTGCATGCAGACTGCAGTGACTCTCAGGACTTGTTACGTCTCTCTGCTTTTTCTGTAGAAAATCTTGACACACATTTCTTAGAGCCAGATTTTTAGGTGGATTATTTTGTACAGATCTCTTCCTACAGAGTGGACACTCCTGATTTTTGGTGTTATTCCACCATGTCTGAAGGCAGGCTTTGCAGAAACTGTGGCTGCATGACAGGAGAACAGGATCTTGAAAGATTCCACAACAGACAGGACAGTGGAGATTCTCCTCTGATGCAGAAGCCATTTCCCTTATACTAAACAGAAGCTACACAGCAGGCAGCTCAAACCACTCAGTCAGGCTTCTACTCCAAAAGGCTTTACAGATGCCCAATGGCAACAGTTCGTGACACAGACCAAGCTCCTGATGATGCCAAGAAAGAGGAAAAAGAAATGCCAGGATGTAGGAAAAAGTAGTAGAAATGTTCATACAGGTCGTTCTCTTAGCTCCTGTAAGTCTGAGGCTGCTTGTAGTTGGAGCAAACCAGTCACATCCTTTCATTGTACTGTCCGCTCTGGATGCCGTCTGTGTTCGTGTGCGTGTTAACGTAAAAATAAAGGTGGTTTCCTGGTTTGAGCCAGGTAATTTGAAGAAATGGGTTGGACTTCATTCCAAGCATGGCTTTCACATTAGGCCACATTTAATGGAGCTGTAGCTTCTTATATGTCATTTCCAACCATTGCAGAACTGTTGAATGTATTTTGTCATTATGTCCCATTAGTTGTTGTTCTACCTATTTCTTTCTTTTCTTTTTTTGGTTTTAGTGCCACCTGGACTTATAAAGAAAGTGTTACTAGTTTCTATATATCCTGCTAGCTAAGTGTAAAATGTTGACAGTCAACACAGTTTAGTTATTGTTGAAGGGAAAATAAGAAATAATCTGCTGTAGCAAAAGGACAAAATAAGCCTTTCTTCACATGTTAACGCACAGTAACTTTTTAAAGCTCCAGGATGTCTAAACCTAAATAAATCAGAATATTTTATTCACAACAGAACATAAACAACATATCAGATATTGAAACTGAGACATTTGACCAGTCCAGGGAAAATATGAGCTCATTTTGAATTTGATGGCAGCAACACATCTCAACAAAGTTGGAACACGGTGATGTTTGTGTAGCATCCATTCTTCTTTAACAACTGCCTGTAAACGCTTTGAAGTGAGGAGACCAGTTGCTGTAGTTTCCCTTTCTTGTCTGATGCAGGATTCTAGCTGCTCAACAGTCCTGGGCCTTTGTTTCTGGATGTAAAGTGTTATGATGCACCAAATGTTTTGTATTGGTGAAAGGTCTGGACTGCAGACAGGCCAGTTCAGCACCAGGACTCTTCTCCTGTGAAGCCCTGCTGTTGTGATGGATGCAGTGTGTGGTTTAGCAAAGTCTTGCTGAAATATAAAAGACCTCCCCTGAAAGAAACATCATCTTGATGCGAGCATCAGGATTTAACTTACTGGAAGTGTTCCTGAACCCATGCGCTGATGTCCGGTAGAGAATCAGGCCTGTTTTTATTGCAGTGCCGTCCGAGGGCCCTTAGATCACATGCATCCACTTTTGAACTTGGCCCTTGTGCCCAGAGATTCCTCGTGACACTCTGAAGATCCCACCATCTACAGTATATAATGAGATTCAAAGTCTTCACAATTTGCCATTGAGGAACAAACTGAAACAATAATTTTTTGGTTTTCACAAACCTCTGTCCATCTTTAAATTCCAGAGGCTCTACCTCCTTTTATACCCAGTCATTGTATTTGACTTAAAATGTCTATTTCTGACTAATTTTTTTTTTTTTTTGGTTCTATTGTGAATTAAATATGGTTTGATGAGATTTGCAACTCATTGCATTCTGTTTTTCTTTACGTTTTACACAACTTCCCAACTTTTGGGGAAAC
Source organism: Channa argus (assembly GCF_033026475.1). NCBI lineage: Eukaryota > Metazoa > Chordata > Actinopteri > Anabantiformes > Channidae > Channa > Channa argus. The sequence continues at coordinate 21,959,351 of NC_090212.1, read as the reverse complement.
GTAGTTTTAAGTTATTTTGCTTTAAACTCTAATTGTGACCTGTGGTTCCCCCCTCCCATTTTTCAGAAATCACAGCTTTTAAACACATTTTAAAGTAATATCTTCAGCAGTGTTCACCTCCTTGGTGTGGACAGTTTGGCATTTATTTATTTGTCCCTTTCACTCTCCTGACTGACTGCAGGGCATTTCATTGATATTGTGATAAGAAAAGGTCTTCACACAGTTTGTAAGACCAAATGTCTTCCCCTTGGAGATATTTGGTCTTACAAACTGGACACTTTTATTTATTTTTTTGTCCGTGTCCACCATCTCTGAAGACTAGCTTTACAGACACTGTGGCCCTGTGACAGGAGAACAGCAGACATTACACAATAGAAGCTGAAAGACAGAAGAAGCCATGTTCTAGAAGAAGCTGGTGGTCAGTAACTTAGTTTTTAGTTTCAGTGTTGCATTATGTTATGAAGTGTATCCACCCAGTAGGAAAGTCAGTATGAAATGAAGTTGCTGTGTGTACGCAGAGCCATGTGTGAAATGATGCCAGTCAACAGTGTTACACATGTAGTATTTTAGGAAAACAACATGAATGCAAGCAGTAGCTTTACAGTTTGAGTGTGTCTCTTTTTACAGGTGCTTTCCCATTGCCAGCTTTATCAGAAACTGTACTGTTCCCTATTGAACGATGGTACAAACTTTGTAAAGTCAGCACTAGTGTTTTCATGATGCTGAAATTATGACTTTGATACCAATCTCTGCATAAACATCATAGTATCAATATTAAAATCATACCATGGCACACACCTCAAACTTGAGGAAAGTAATGCAATAATAAACAGAATAACGCAGATGTCTGCAACATGTCCCTAATTATTGTTCTAAGATACTCAACTGTTTAGAGTTCAGAAACCCACCCTCTAATCTCAGAGGGGTTTCCATAGTCAGGATGCTTACAATCTCACTTAGCCTCTATTTTAACCCACTTCGCTTTTACTTTCTCTTTCTATTTACTCTTCATATGGCTCATGTTCTGTGTTGGTGTGATACTGAACAGCTGTTTCCTCACTTCATGTGCTGCATTATATAGATATTTGTGTTTCTAAAGTTGGACATCACACATCAGACTAAAAGGCCACATAATAATTTAGTTGTCTTACTAACTCCTGCTGATTCCTATTAGCCACCAGGCTTTGGGAATCGGGAATGTAATATAATTTGAAGACTAACAGATTTCAAATGTACAGCAGTCAGATCTGTATGTTATTCAGTCCCCTTATTCTAAAACTTTAAGGGATAAATTGTCGTTTTTGTTACAAGGAAAATGGTTACTTGTATTTTAAGCTGTGTGTCAGTTCCAGTTTTATGAATGGTTCAGATTCAGAGAAACTGCAGTGTCCATACTGGTGTTAGTGATCTCACTCTGGTCTGATGGAACGTGCAGGGACTGGGTCATGCTTTCAAATGGGGCAAAGTCTTTAAGCATCACAGATTTACCCGTCAGAATTTACCTCCCAGGCCCACGGTCTGCCAGTCCTTTTTTGGAAAATGTCCCATTTAAGGTTACTAATATGATTACAGATCCCCAAGGAAGGTACATCGCACTTTCAGGCAGCAATTTCTGTAACATTTCTCAATATTTAATATTTGCCAAAAAGTTTTTGATCTGCTTCCTGACAAGCCAAAATAATAGTTGGGGGTGACTTCAGTTGTTTTTGGACCCTTACTTAGACAGGCTGTCCCCTCGTCCTCCACCCAATACATCAGTAGCCCAAATCTTGAACAATTTGATGAAATTCAGAAACATTGTCAATATATGGAGGCTTCAACATCCCACAGCCATAGACTTTCCTAGTCCTATGTACTCAAGTCTTAAACAAGTAGAATAGTAGAATGAATAGTTTTTTGCTGGACTCCCAATTGATCAGTAATACTAATCAAACTAAATATCGTAATTCTGGATCATAGCCCTTTAACCATGTTCAGCCTTACTATTCGTGGTGTTTCAACCCCTTACTACTGGCCGACAAAACGTTTTCTGACAAGCTGTTGGCTATGATAAAAGAATCAATTCAAACAAACGAGACTAACGAGGTCTCGGGCTACTCACTATGAAAAATGCTATAGTTGTTAATGGTGGGTTGTATTTTCTCATTTGAATCTTCGCAGAGAATGATAGGAACAACCGCTTAGTAGAGATTGAAAATTATCTACTGCCATTGACATTATTATGTCACTGGCTTACTAGCTTGATTTCTTGCCCACAATCTGGTTAAAGCTTGTCTCCTTTCTTTGTCTACTTTTAGCACCTATATTAAACACACCTGCCTTACTTCAGGGATTGTCCCATCCTCTTTGAAAACCACATTTATTACTCCCATTCTTCCAATTTTGATCATTTCAGGCCAATTATGAATTTCCCATTTCTCTCACCATTCATAGCACAGAGACAGCCCTGTTAAAAATCACAAATGATCACCTGTTAGCTGCTGATTCCGGACTGCTGACTATTCGCATCCTCGTTGACCTAAACCATTAACTTCTATTGGCATCATACTGTACACACGTGGTTCACTACATACATCTGTGGCTGCTCTCAGTTTGTTCAATTACAGAACTATTGATCTCAACCCACCCCCTGTCAATAGTGATGTCCCTCAGGGCCTTGACCCCCCACCCCCCCACCCCACCCCTCTTCATCATATACCTACTACATTTACATGTAGTCATTTAGCAGACGCTTTTACCTAAAGCGACTTACAAGTGAGGTACAAGGCAGCAAAGCTACTACTCCCCCTTGGTTCAATATTTAGAAAACATAACATCCAGCTCCCCTCTTATACAAATGACACCCAGCTCTACCTATTCACCAAACCCACCGGTGTGCTTCCCCCCTCCTCCCTTTCCGAACTTAATAGCAATAAAACTGGCTGACGTTCCTAAGAACCAACTCCTTCTGACTTACACTTGTTATCTTATTGGTAAAGCACTTTAAAACAACTAGGTTGACCAAAGTGCTGTACAGGTTAAAAACATAACATAATACTCGCCTTGATAATCCTACAGCAGGAACTAATGATTGAAACTGCTCACTGAATCCGATTCTTTCTATTATGTAACAAACATACGTCTACTGTGTTCTTTCCTTCTTTATTCCCACTCCTCTTTTTTTAGCTACTCCAGTCCTCTCACTACAAGTTGTTCATCTAAATCTTTGTATTTGAATTCACCTGTTTCTCTCTCTCTCTCTCTCTTCCTCTCTCTCCAGTTTACTGCAGTGAAGCTTGTCCACTTACAGTAGGAATCCTTCACCTCTTGTCCACTCTCTCACATAATGAGCATTGTCGCTCTCTCACCTGTGGCTCCTGAGCCACTGTCTCCGATGATCACCTCTGTCACCCCAACCCTGGACCCGGACACCTCTACTGCTGTGACCACTGCTCCTCTCAATCTGGAGCATCAGTCTCCAGAAGGAGACTCCTCACCAGGCCCTGCCACAAGTCCCAATGGACCTCACCTGGGGCAAGACAACTCCAGGAGGTAACAGTTAGCTCTAATGTTAGATACCAAAGAGATTTTGAGTTTTCAAAAGTTTTCAAAAAGAGTTTGTCCAGTAGTCTAAGTATGATCAGACACATCAACACCGAACACAACACACTAATTACAGAAACCAATAAATGTACATATTACAAACCTAACTAAACTTAATAAAAATTAAACCAATGAAAGGTTTATTTTAACTTTAAAATTTCTATTTTCAGCTTTTATTGGATTGTGTTTCCTTTTGTGCTTCTGTCATTAGAGGTTTGTGCTTTGTTGAATGTGTTATCATTTTCAGAGAGACATTCACCAATAGATATTTGACCTGTTATTATAAAATGGATGCATATTTATATCTTCTTTTCTGTCTCGTGTGTACTGTGTGTTGTTTCAGGTCAAGGAAACCTCCACCTCTCCACACTGGAGCCGACTGGAAGGTTGTCCTCCACCTACCAGAGATCGAGACGTGGCTGCGAGTGACCAGCGACCGAGTGACACAGCTCACACACTCCGTGGGACAAGACAGTGACAACAGACACGTTGATGTCCACTTAGTGCAGCTCAAGGTAGACACACAGAGACGTGTTAGTTGATGGTGCATCTGTGTGTCAAATGCAAACAGCCTTTTTATGCACATTTGGTGGAAATGGCAAAGATTCTGACATCATCTGGTTTGTACATAATTGATATTGAGGTGCACAGACATTTTACTTTCCTTTAAAAAATTTGGCCAAGTCAACGCAGCGCTGATGATATTACAAATCATTAGTCAGCCATGTAGGATCTGAAGTGGATGCCGGGGCCTCTGCCATGCATGGTATGGAATTATAAGCCTAAAAGCTGCTAATGTCTCAGCAACACCTGCTGATGAAACACTCCAACCTCTGGTTTGTAATGCACAGTGTCCTTATGTCTTCTTTCCTGTCTTTTAAGTTCTGTTCTCTGTGCAGATACGTACAGATTACAGTTCATCACTAAACTGGAGCTCGCCTATATGAACTGAAAAGCTTAAAACCAGAATCAAATCACGGATTCAGACATGATAACCTACATAAGTGCAGATCTGGGTTTTTATTATTGCTGAACTACCGTACACACTGTAGATGCCAGTGAAGGCTGAGAAGCACAGACTCTAGGCTTCTCATCGTTTGAGATCCAAAGCGAATCAGTCAATAAGTCAGGGCAACAGTGGCTGACATACATGCGAGCATGTATAGATTTCTCTCAGCTGCCTTGTGTTGCATTGAATGAAAGCTGCTGAAAGAAAATGGAACATCGGCCGTTCAGCTTTGTAACCTCAGGCGATACAATGCCCTTCCTCTGTGCAGAGACTTGATGTTACATAATCACTGGCTTCCGTGAGTTTATTTATTTATGTAACTCTACTTCATGTTCAGCCTTCCAGACCCAGAACACTGAACTATTTGACTATTTTAACTTTTGAATCCAAATTCTCACTCATCCTCTTCTCATGTAGATTTTATTTTTGTGGCCTAACCACTCTGTCAAAGGGACAAACATTATTTTATCCCACACTTTTAGCTCAAACTTCAGTGTGACATATTTACCTTTAGATAGTTTGGATCTTGGAAAGAAAACACACAAAATTATTACTGTGGTTTATAGAGTTTTTGGAGAGAGATAACTGTGGGCCAATGGAATCATAGCGGAGTTTAAGACGATAAGCTAAAACGATAAACTGAGGAGGACTTTGCAGTTACTGTAAGGATTTGTTCACGTGTTAGTGTAGAAATCCGACGTCTGCAACCACATAATCAGCTGTTGAACAGTGTTCACATGTTGTTTGCTCTTATGCAAGTGCTATAATCAAACCAATTTCTTCAGTGAGCCACACATTTACAGATTCATTCATAAAGCTGTTGTTTTCATTTGCTCAGATGCTGGAGAATCTTCTTGATGTGTGTATTTTTAACTGCAGTGACTCAGATATTTCCTTCCCATCAGGCTGCTGCTGCTGCTGCTGCTGCTGCTCAGAGGGTTTCTTTGGTGTATTGGTGTAAAATATCTCACCTCTCCTCTTGTGTCCTCAGCCTTTCTCTCTGCGGTTTTTAGCTCCCCTCTCTTCTCTGCATCACACTGCTCCCTGTGTGTTTATGTGCTATGTGTTCTCTGGATTAAACATGGCAGCAGATCCAGACACTCAGGCTGGTGCTCAACATATCGATGGACAAGTGAGGAGAAAGTAGAGTGTGTGTGTGTGTGTGTGTGTGGGAGAGAGAGAGAGACCAGGATAGAGAGAGATGGAGATGTTTGTCTGTAGCTGAGTCACTCTTTGAAATGAGCATCTACACAGAAGATGCATCACATCTTTCACCAGTTTTCTATGCTGACCCCTAAAGGACAAAGCAAATACAGGGCCACTTTATTTATTTTATTTTGTGGACAAAATAGGCTTTAAATAATGTGTTAAATGCAGTTTGAAATAAGAACTAGGGCCTGAAATTAAATTCTATATAATAAATTCGATATCTGTGTGTGTGTGTGTGTGTGAGTGAGGTCATTGGATGTACTGGATCACTGCCTGGAAATGACGAGGTCAGAGAGATAGAGCCACAGCTTTGTGATGAGGATGAGTGATGCCTTTCTATATCTTTGTGTCCTTTTTAACCTGTTCATCAGCAGCAGATTAGTCTTTTCCTTCTCATGAGACCCAGAACAACATACATATTTCCTAACTGAAATTCACACACGCGTATACTTGGATTCAGGTTTTAACGTAACGCCTGAATGAAAAGCAGCATTTATCTTTTCTGAAATCCACCTGCACATCACTGCAGCAGGGTGAGAAGTGAATCCACTGAAAGTCAACCCAAGACCAGACTTTCAGGAGGTGCTTGGTTACCTGGTCGAGCCCTCTGGTGGAGAAAACACCAAATATATAATTATAATAATAAAATTGAAAAAAACAGATTGTTTTATAATATGTTTATTGCTAGGAGACTTAGGAAACTTTGAGAAACATTTCCAAGGGAATACAGAACCTGTAAAATCCCAAGGTAGTTTTACAGGTTCTGTTACCAATGGGAATGGACAGGCCCAAAAAGACACATTATACAAATGATTAAGTGCTTCTAATATAGTATAACAAAGATGTTTTTATGTGTAGATGTTTGCAAATTTACCAAATATTAAGAAGAACAATAAAGATCCAGTTGTTCACACCGCTGCTTGAGCTCCTGTGACATGGAAGCTGCAATAAACTTTTCAGTTCTGATAGAAATTTGGATCCGTACCCAGGAAACTATCAGCCAGCCCTTGTACTGTAATTGTTGTTAAAACTTCTGTCCTTCGTGCTTTCAAATTTGACAGCTTAAATCCAAGACAAAGAGGACAATAAGACACAAACAAGATAGATCGAAGCGTGCTGAAGTTTGAGGAGATGCTTTAGTCCAGTCAGAGCTGGAAGGAAACGACACAAACAGAAGCCGATGTAATTCCGTCTTATTTTGCTGACTCTGCACGTGTTCTGACACCTCCATCACTTCATGTTGGTGTCAGAGTTACGGCCTGCAGACGCTCTCTGCAGTCACGTTTCACTGGGAATCAGTCAGTGGGCAGCACATTTCTCTGAACAACAGGTAGCACAGAAGAGCTGAAATTCATTCCATGTCTACTTCTGAAAATAATTTGAATTGCTGTTTGTGTCTGTTTAAGAAAAACACATGGTGTTGTTCAAAACTTCCAGAAAACATAAAAAATTGCAATGGGACCAAACTGTAATTTCGAGGTTTGCAGGAAATGGTAAAATGGTTTTCTCATCCTCATCATCCAGCATTAGTATTTCAGTTGTACTGTGTAAATAATCCTGAGGAAAGCAGTGAAGTCAAAGACCAGGTGGCTCCTGCCTGTGGTCAGGACACTGTTTACTTGGCTGACGGCTCCATCTAGTGGTGATTCTTCTAAATTACAGCCAAAGGTCACTGGACTCCTGGCAGCGCTCAGAGGTTGTGTAGGGCCTCACCATTTATTTATGTTATAGCTGCATAAAAACACAAAAATATAGTACATAAATATGTACTTTCCAAGTGTTTACTTTATGTTCAACTTCTCTACATTTCCAAAATATCTTTTACTCAACTACATTTAGGTAGTAGTGACTTAGTAGTAGTACTAGAAGTATTAGTGGCAAAACAAAATACAGATTCACCATCTGACTTTATAAGTTAATTCATAAGCTACAAGTTATTATTATTGATTCGTAACAAACACGTGATCATCAAAACATCATATAAATTCATCATCACCGGTGGCAACATTAAAGTTTTGGATACATTAATGCATTAATAATTATAATGCGATAATCCTATATTCACTGATCTAAGATCAGATATTCTTTATTAATAGTACTTTTGGTAGTTTTGGTACAACTTTTTTTTACTTCTGTGTTTTTAAGTAAAGCAGTACTTGTTCCTTTGATAAACATAGAACATAAAATGTATTCGAGCAAACAGGAATCAGGAAACACACAATACTAAAATGAACATTTTAGTATGTTGCTATAGTTACTAACCTGAAATGCAACTCGTAACTGTCGCTATAGTTCAGGTGAACGGGTTTGGAAGCCTGTAACTTAATATTATTATTGTTTTTAACAGTAAAGTTTATTATTATCATCAGCAGCTGATGTGTGTGTTTAGGTAATGAGCTGGAGGCCCAGCAGACACGGATTCACCCTGTCGGGGCTCACGGCTGCATGCTGAGAGTCTGATTGGCTGCCACCTCGACATGGTGCATCCAGGTCGAACAGAACAAAATCAAACCTGAGCTGTATTTGTCTTAATTGTGGGCGTGGTGGGCAGCAGACGGCAGGCTGAATGACAGCGGCAGAGCTGGGAGCACACCGATTGCCAGGCCAGTTTGAAATTGGATCCATGCCTCTGGTGATGTCTCTCCCTCTTTATCCCGTCCTCGCTGCTCTTTTCTCGCTTTGTTTCTTCTTTTTATCCGCGGCTTCTTTTCTTCTCTTATTGGGTCGCGCTTTCCCTCTCTGTCATATTTATAATGCGTTTGCCTGCAGGGCATCTTTCTATAGCCTGACCTTGCCACGGAGAGACTGTAGGACATGATTATAGTGATGCAACTGCTGTGTGTGTGTGTGTGTGTGTGTGTGTGTTGGCATGCCTGCCTCTCAGCCATTCTTAGCATCCGGCTGCAGGCAGTGTGTAACAGCTGCTCAGAGAGGGAGAGGCTGCTGGTGTGAGCACACAGTACATGTACAGTGTAAGACATGTTTGATCAGTGGACACAGATGCTGCTGTAGTTACAGTGATTGAGTCATTCAGGACACACAGACTTTACAATAATATTGAAAACTGCGGTGGAGATTTCATGACAACTGTTACTAGAAAAATGAAGTATGTGTAAACATAAACACATACAGCTGTCAGTCGTCTCTACTGTTTTTTTTTCTTCTTGCAGTGTTGTGAGATATACTGAGATCGTTAAATGCATTGTGTTAATGTGCTCATCACTTTAATGATGGAGCTGATTTAAATGACCCTAAACACGTTTTTTTTACAATGAAAATGCAAATGACTTCATGTACTGCTGGGTAACTGCTTAATTTTACAATATACTGTATTTTGTTTTATTAATCTGAAAAGTAACTGTAGTAGAATAAAATGATTTATCTCAGGGAAGTTAAAGGGAGGAGTAGCAGAACATTGAATAACTAGAAATTAGAAAGACATTGAAAATGTACTTACATATGGCACATGTTAGTGCTGTGTGTGGTGTAATGTCTGTTCAATGTCTACTGTTGTTACTCAGATCCTAAAGTCATATGCAAAAGTATGGGCACCCCATGAGAGAAACTTAGAAACTTCACTTTCGCAGGTGTCACAGCCAGCTGAGGTTGTTTCTGTTCGTAGTTTGAACACAAAGACATTTTTTTTTTAATAATTGTGTCCACAAAGCAAACCAATGGCACAATGGCCATAATTGGCTTTTTCAGATGATGGGATTTACCACCAGCGGATGGGAAAAGTCCTGTTCAGTGTGTGACGCCATGTTCTAGTCCGGCAGCTGTAAGTTGACACTGTTTTTAGATTGTTCTTGTTTTGTCTGAGAGAGGAAAGAAAGTCTTCACTGACAAACATAATCAGGCGTTTCACAGTAAATGTGACCTTTGGGTCCAGATTCAAACCCACAGCCCAGAAGCAGCAGCTGACTGCTGTCTCCCAGCTGTTATATTTATTTCTGTCTCCTGATGTCACTCTCATCACTAGGATTCCTGGCCTGAGTTCACCATGGAATGGAATGTGAAGGGGAAGGATGAGACGAGGAGAAAACCTACATACAGTAACAGGATTTTTACCCTTCTTGGATATTTAAGTTTAAGGAGATTAATTTACTCATGAGCTCAAATGAAACTCAAAAACAAGTCTGTCTCGAACTTCACTGCACTCCAGCGAGGAGCCATGTGACATATAGTCACATAGTCTGTCAGCAGCTACCTGCTACTGTAACTTTCTTTTTTCTTATTTAGCCATTAAAACAGTATTTTGTAAATTGGCTGGACCTGAGCAAACCTTAACCTTAATGACAATGATCAGTCTTTAAACCTTTACATTTGAAAATGTATTATTACTTCAGTGATGAAACATATTTTTCTTTGCAAAATGCTTCACTTTGTTCTTCCTCCTCCGTACAACCGTCACAACTGGCAGGTGTTGAAGACACAGAAAGTGTGTGTGTGTGAGTCGCTGATGGTTTTGTTTTGTGCCTGAAATGAAAAAGCAAGTAGACGGCGTAGGACTCAGCTTTCATCCTTAACTTTGTCTTAAGTTAGACTTTCATAATGTGTTTGCAGAGTCTGAATGTTTTGTCTCGTCGTCATGTTTAAAGACGCCTTTATTGATTTTCAACTTGCACATTTTTGCTTTTAGTTTTGTAGAACATGTAACTGGATGCCTTTAAACATCCCTTTGACTTCATTATATCGCTCTACTTCTACAGATGACCTCACTTGAAAGGAACCTTCAGTTCATACCAGGTCATCTTGTTGCGTACTATGAAGTTTGTAATCGTGGTCAACGGCTAAAGGCTTTTCCACAGAGTTTCTTTCTTTTCTTTGCATTTACAGCAGTTACTGTTTGCACACAGTGGTTTTTATGCTAATGCTTGATAGGAGTCAGCTTTGACTGAATTTCTTACAGTAACGTTGGAAGGTGGTACGAAACACTTAATGCATGTTTATCCCAGTGCTCCTGCTGCAGCGTTCTCTGCAGGTGGAAGTGTTCCTGAAAGGTCAGTAGGTCTGAGGAGGCCTGTGAATAAAATCCCAAATTACTTGATCTCTAAAGAGATGCATGTGTATCAGAGACCTAAATAAACAGCTGCAGGTCTGCGTCCTCAGAAAGGTTTAATGTAAAGATTGAAATGGCCTGTGTGCGTGTGTCAGTGCTTAGCTTAGTAGGGACACGATGGCAGAGTGCTGGATGTGTTTTAAGTGGCATCCAAACTACAGTTCCAGTGTGCGTGTGCATACGCTATGTGTGTGTGTTGTTCCTAAAATAACCTGTCCAACTGTTGTCACCCCTCCTTTCCCCAACACTAACACCCCCTGCAAGAAGCAGGTCACCACACATATTTCCTTAGCCCACATGGCAGCAGTGTGTTTTGAACAGAAGAAGCACTCTGGTTTAACTTTAGACGAACTTTAGTTTGTGGCTTTTATTTTGTGGTATTTGCATTTCAAACACAATGGATTTAAATTTAGGAACTCAGTGACCTAAAAGGTAAGAAACAGCTTGTTTTCTCTGACCTGCTCAGTTTTTTTAGAATTTCGTAAAGATCATTGTCATCAAATGAGTAAAAATTAGTGGGTGGTTAGTTCTTGATAAAATTGAGTAAAGCTTTTTTATTCTTTCAAGAATTTCTTCCATGTACAGTTTGAGTAACAATAAACCCCAGTTAAAAACAAAAAGCAGGAATTTACTGAAACTTGTACAGTAATTCTGTTTTAGTTTGTAGAATGTGAGGATGTGACACCATGGAAGCTGTTTCAAGCAGGTTGATAAATCGTTTTGTAGTATTTCGGCTGCCACACCCTTTATACAGATCCCACACATTATACTGCGGCTCCTTATTCACACTGGTTGTAGGTCAGTATTCATACACTGCTGGGCCAAAAAAGTCTCACCCTCTCATATTTTGTTGGACTCATTTTAGCTTAGATTACAGCAGCACTGATTCAATGCGGCATTGTTTCCATGACCTTGTGCAATGGCACAACACTTATTTCCACCCAGAGCTGCATTAATTTTCACCAGAATCATGTATTGATGAACGGGAAGTCGAACCACTACGCAGCATGTTCCAAAAATCCTCACTGTGGTTAAGCTCTGGACATGTCTCATGATCCCTGACGCACTCTCTGACAATGTGAGCATTTTGTATCCTCACTTTAAAATATGCCCATGACATGAGCTGAAAACAAAATCCATTGATGGAAAAACTTGTTAGGGTTGAGTGACTTTCATTTCTGCAGTAATGATCATATTAAGAGCTTTTACCTATTTTCTTAGTCCAATCCAGAATTGGACTTTTGTTTGATTATGCAGCAGGTCGGCTGTTGACAATTTTATTGATCGGTACAAAGAAAGATGTCTGCTATAGGAAAACGGGTATTAAACCTAGAAGTTGAAATCTGTTTTTAACTCTGGAAATATTTCTGAGGTTATATTCAGCCATTTATGTGCTTTTAGCAACATTCATCACATTTGACTGTTTTAAGATGTTGCTGCTCCTCTGTGAACTGTGGTAATGCAGCAGATCTTTCCTCCCTGAACAACAACGTTCATGTGAGAAAAGAAACATGTTGAGCAAGGTTCACATTTTTTCACGTCTCTGAGTTGCTCTGTGGTTCCAACAGTTGTTCAAATGTCCCGCAGCACAGAAACCACTGCACAGTTCCGATAAGCTGCTCCGAACACAACCTCATACTAAAGGCAGAGTTTGGAGTCTTTTTGCAGAAGCTACCACTTTGAAAAAAAAATAACTGTAACAAGTCTTTGTATCGCAGCAGCGGGTCTCGGCCGTCTTTGAAGCCACTTAATTTGAATACTCCAGAGGGAGAAAGAGCACAGAGTATTTGATCTCCAAGGTGAAACATGTTACGCTGATGGGCTGAAGTGGGGGTGTTGAAGGTTATTAGATTGTATGGGTGTGGATGAGGCCGAGCTGTCGTAGGTGGTTTGAACGCGGCCTCTCTGAAGCCCTTGATGTTGGGGGTGATGAGGGTGAGCTAGGATTGGAGCTGAAGCTCAAGTCGACTTGCTTCAGATTGATTTTAGGCAATTAGAAACCCTGCTGGATGTTTGGGCTCTGTGAATGACGGCTCATGTCTTGACGCTACGTGACTAGCATGTGAAAATGTGTGAGTAATCAAGGTATTGGGGTGTGTGATATAGAAATGTGCGATTAGATTAAAAGTAAACCGCAGTAAATGTGTACACACACACACACACAGAAGAAACATAAGATGTGTCATTTCACACACACATGCTCAGAGCAAACAAGCCTTTCAAAGTAAATCATTGTGCGTCATAACTGAAGGTGCTAAAAATGGCCTTAGGTTTGAGCTCCTTTACATTTAGCATTATGGTGGGTCATCTACCGTGGACAGTAATGTGCAACATGGCAATAATGTAATAACACCGGTAAAGCTCTGTAACGTTGCAGCTGGTAACAGTGGGAATGATTCCAACTCTTTTAAGTAACTAAGTAGTTTGGGATTTTCTTAACTAAGCCTCTGAGGATATGTCATAATTTAATTTTACGTTTTACTTGTAATTAGAATCTGCCCAACAACGAGTAGCTATAGCTGTCTGACAAAGGTTATAAGCATTTTGTCAAGTCTGTCATATTGAAATCACAGTTTTTGGGATGTTGTGACTCAAGACTACTATTCTACTGAAGTCATATATAAGTTTTATTTAACAAAATGAATTAAATGAATGACATTAGCACCACACTTAAGCTTCTTTCACACTTGAACTCTGGCCAATGTTAGCAGAATTCAGCCTCAGACATTGTCTGGAGTGACCTTTCAGACATGTGACACACAGTGGGAGATCAGCTGATTGAGAAGCATACACTCATCTGAAAATCCGCTTGATTTGCGAGTGTGATCAGCGATCACAAGAGGCACAGTCTGATGTTAAACTGTTGTATTTACAGAACATCAGAGCTGTGCATCTAATATACAAAGGTTCACTCAGTCGATCACAACCCCAGTTGAGTGATGGAAACATCACCAACATGCACAGGCTCACACACATTATACACACATTGCATAAGGGGACTCAGAGGATAAAGTCCAGATAATGCCGTCAACCTTTTACTTGGAATTTGCTTTCAACTCCTAAAAAAAGTCAGGATAATGTCAGAATTCTAGTGCGTGTCTGAAAGGGGCTCTAGTCTGTTGGGAATGTCAGCAAGCTTTCAGGCCTAACAGGTGTCAATGTGCCAAAAAAGGAAAATGTCCTAAAGCTTTTCAGCAAGGTCATTCACTTCTTCACTCGCTGTGTCACTGTTGACAAGTGCACCTCACTGTTTGTAGACACATTTGAAAAATTGTGCACAAGGCTCAAGAAAGAAAAATGAACCCAAGTACACACACACACACACACACACACACACACACACACACACACACACAAAACAGGGTCTCATTAGCTCCCAGTCAGACTGGACTGATGATTTTCTAACTAATTACTTCAGATGGAGGCGACAGACTTGGTGTTAATGCAGTGAGATGGGCCCTCTGTTGAGTGAGTGTGTGTGTGTGTGTTTGAAAGCTGTGTGTAACTCATTGAAGCATCTGAAAGACACTGTTGACATTTTCACCACAGTTTTAGAACGAACCGACACTTTGATGATGAAACTGTGTGTGTGTGTATATGTTTGTGTGTGGTTAACAGGACTGTGCATGTTTTGGGTGATTTGTATGTATTATCTGGTGTTTGCACAGTGTGTATGTGTCTGTGTGGTACCTGTGCCCCCTCTCACTGGATTCCTTTTGAGATGGTTTTTGATCCCAGTGGGGCATTTTCGAGCAGGCAGAATCTAAGTTGTGTGTTCAGTTGTGAGATAAATGTGGGGCATAAAGCGCACGCACACACACACACACACACACACACACACACACACACACACACTACGGCAGATATCTTCATTGAGAGAGACTTGACAGACTCTCAATAACGTCTTCATAGACTTGTCTAGAAGTTCAGGTGAAATGCACATCCATGATGCGGTGGGTTAGTTTCATACATTTTCATAGTTTCAAGACCTTTTTCATGCTGCTCGCTAAAATGTTAGCAATACTTGTACATGCTGTTGGCCAACACTAATCCTTAACACAAACGGCCTGAAAGTACAAAGATATTTACTACATATAGTCCAATTTCCATGACACCTGTGTACTTAATACTGCAAACTTACAGGTGATGTGAAAATCCCTGTGTGCTCTTCAGTTGTCCATGTATCTGAATATATGTACCTACATTGACAACATGGCTGCAGCTTCTCTTACAGTAGTGACAAATTTATTTTGGAACCCTGCTCAGCAGGTCACACTGTTAGCCAAGCTGGCAGCGTGTGTGACCTACATTTTCACATGCGGGGAGGTGTTTAAATCTGGGCAGCAGCAGAGCAGGAGGCCTTATGTTGTGCTGGCAGGTCACCATGGAGCAGCACAGTGACTCAGCGGCCAGAGGTGGATGTAAAGTATCTGTTGAGGGTTTGAAGCCAGATAACCTACTTTCTTAAAGGTCATCTAATTTTAGTTTGCTAACATGTGAAATACGCTTCTTATTAATATTGTACTCATTTACTTGCTCACGTGACACTGAATGTAAATGTAATGTTTTGTAACAATGGGATTATTTCAGTATAGAATGTAGAGATATGACAGGGGAACAGCCAGCTGAGAAATGATGAAGGTAAAACAAAACAAGGTTAGTTAATGTTTAGCACACAGCGGGAGATCACCTGATTGAGAAGCATACACACTGATCTGAAAGTCCGTTCGTGTGATCCGCAGACACAGGAGGCACAATTTGATATAAAACTCAATCTGTGGGAAACTGTGTGTTATTTACAGCACATCAGAGCTGTGCATCTAATGTGAAAAGCTTCACTCACTCACTCAACTACAACTACGGTTGCGTGATCATCATCATTAACAGGGCTGCTGCCATATCCTAGAAAAATGAGGATAATGTCAGAATTCCAGTTCATATCTGGAGATAAAGTAAGAAAGTTTAGTGGGAATCAAGTGAAGTTACTTTAACCTGTGAACGGGTAACATGAAGTTTGCACTAAAACATGAAGGTGGGTGCTGAGACCAGAGTGGACTAACTAAACTCACTGACTCTAAATATCCATAAGCTAAGCACATGAACACAAAGCCCTGCAGAGAAAGAGAGTCACTATGGCTTCAGATCATCAAACAGGGCGGCAGGAGGCAAACAAAAGACAAAGCCGAGGTCGCCAAAAGGATCGGATTGATCATCGCTGGTGTGATTGTAGTAATGCAAAACACTGTGTAACTGAGACGTCCCAGCAGACACATATTGGTCATCAGTGGTCAATGTGATGCAGTTGTATCAGGCTGAGGAGAGAAACTGAACTAAGAAATAGGCAAAGCTGAGTGTACGAGAAAGTGTGTGTGTGTGAGGGAGAGAGAGAACTGACTGAAGGCTTAATATGTGTGTGTGTGTAAACCAACGAGACCAAAGAACAAAACAGAAACAAAATCCAAGATGAGGATCACAACTTCCACATTTAATATGACATAACGTGGAAACAATTCATCACAGTGGTGCTGAACTGACAGTAGCTGCATTTTCCTGGTGCTTTGTTTTTTTGTTTTGTTTTTTTGTTTCCCGGAACTATCCATGGAATAAAGGTTCTAGAGGGAATAGTGAGAAGCATTTCCACAACGAGACCGAAGCTCTGAGACATTTCAGTCTGCTAATGTATCAAAAGTGTGACAGTTAGCAACTGTTTACCTGTGCAACTTCTCTGAAGAAGTACTGTGTGTGGACAGTATTCGACCAATCAGGAACGCTCAATAATAATGGTCCTTATAGTTCCCCGGTTACTGCTTCACCGGGGTATTTTTAGAGGAGAGGCGTGGAACTACGGTCCAGGAACTTAAATAAGGTCCTAGTTTCTACTAAGGTCCCTCGTAAAGAAGAATCTATATTTCCCCAGGTGGAAATGCACCGAATATTTATTTAGTGTATAAGTTTTTCTAACAAGGTGAAAAATGCCTACTTTTACTCTGGTGTCTTTCAACAGCTTCACCAGCAGTAGATGAAAAAAACAAATAAAGCCAAAGAAATGTAGTAATTTGCCAGAAATCCCACAATGAAAGGCAGATGTTTATGGCCATACAGCACAACCCTAGTTTGAATATGATGCAGTTTAGCACTGATACAGTATGATCAGCACTGTGTAGTTGATGGGCCCTGTAGGCTGTAAGCTATGTTATAGAGGTAGAACTTGGTGTAGGATATTTTTGCTTAGTCCTCCCTTGTTGGAGTCAGTCAGTCTGTCTGTGTGGTTTTACTGAATTTCCTTCAGTAATAAGATATTCGCCAGCATTAGCTGCTTTAAGAGGACATCGCTGAGCCCAGACAGGCAGAATGTGTCCTCTGTGTTGGCACAAATAACCATGGAACTGACCCCACATGAAACTGACTCATGTTTAAAACTGGAAATGTGACGTCACACATCTTTATCAGTTCTGCTTTTCCTGCTGTAGAACTGCACATGTTTGTGGTCCCCAGTGGCTCTTATGGATTTACACAGTAGGCATCAGCGGGGGTCTCGATATGTTTCTTTGCTCACTATGGAGTGACATGTCTGTGTGTGTGACTGTAGGACATCTGCGAGGACATCTCGGACCATGTGGAACAGATTCACGCCCTGTTAGAGACCGAGTTCTCCTTGAAACTGCTGTCCTACTCTGTCAACATCATCGTTGACATACGGTGAGTGTCCACGCGATGAGCTAAGACAAGCTTTCATTTTCATCTGGTGCTTCTCGTGCTGTCAGACTGTTATTACAGTGCAGGTGTAGCTTTTGTTTCTCTCAGGTCCATATTTCTTATTATGAAATGTACTGTAGAAATAGTTTGCTGCTTTGCTTTGAATGATTTATAACTGAAATGGAAACAAGACTGTTTTTTTTATTTATGAACTGCTCTATAGGGTTAACAGTACTTTACATCCATGAGAACTAGGATTGTGAATGTGTGGCAATTGATTTACCAATAAATACTGGAAACTAGTAATGTTTTTCTGGTCTTAAGAAATAATATATGGAATGAATACATAAAGCGAAAATACACAGAAAATTACCTGTTAGTTTTTAGACTGGAGACAAGAAAACTCCTCTGTTTGCTGCATATTTAGTTTGTTCTGCTTCCACATCAGTCAGCATTAATAACCGATTTGTTATTATCGAAAAGCTTTGTGGACGAGCTGAGTAGTGTTGTGTCTTGTGTGACGCAGGACGGTGCAGCTGCTGTGGCACCAGCTGAGAGTGTCGGTCCTGGTCTTGAAAGAGCGTCTGCTGCAGGGCCTGCAGGATTCCAACGGAAACTTCACCCGCCAGACCGACATCTTGCAGGCGTTCGGCCAGGAGCAGCACCAGGTAACGCGGGCATTCACACAGCAACATCAAAACGGATGTTGTAATTTAAAAACATGTATTCATTCCTCAGTTGCATGTTTTGATCAGATCATGTTTTGAAAATGGAGATTTTTTCATTGAAAAAGTTGAGCTGACTTTCTTTTTGGAGCTAGTTACATTAACAAAAGGTAAAATAAGTGAACGAACCACCTCGCGTTGTCTCGAATTGATTCATTTTATTTACATCTTTTGGTGTGAAAGCTTTAGTCAAAAACAACATTCGGTATAGTTGGTTTAAATATTTGTCACCAAGCTGATGAAACGAAACACAGCAGCTGTTAAACTGACTCCTCTGCTCCTCTCCAGACTCGACTGGACGCTCTAATGGACGTGGATGACTGCGGTCAGCTAACCATTCGCTGCAGCCAGAACTACTTCTCCTTAGATTGTGGTATCACTGCCTTCGAGTTGAGTGACTACAGCCCCAGTGACGAAACTGAAACCCGTGGAACAGAGCCAGACTGTAAGGACCCCGCCGAGGACCCAGCCCCAGGCCCAAATTCACAACTGGATTTAGTGGAGAGTGAAGCACTCAGCCTGTCAAACCACGAACTCCACAACAGTTTACCAGACCTCACTTCTCCCGGTGACTCAAAAAACCACAACCACTCTCTCTCAACATTACCCACAATGCAGTGCGGTGTGTCTAATCAGAATGAAAGTGTGAAGCGCCCCCTGCAGGGTTTGAGCCACAGCACAGAAGTGTCGCCCACGCAGCCGTCGCTTCCCAAGAGAGCCGCTCTGTTTTCAGACGGAGGGGCCAGGGTGGATGACTCAAGAGGAGGTCTGGGAAAGGTTAGCCCGCTCCCTGGGCTCAAGTTCCAGGCTGAGCTCAGCCGAAGCACTCCATCTCTCATGGATCCCCCAGACCGCTCCAAGTTCTGGTTGGAGCTTGACTCAGTTTATCCAGAACATGTTTCACAGTCCTACGAGAGCCTTCAGGTTTGTCCTGCTTTGACTTGGACTTTGTTATATTAGTATTAATCATTTTTTAAATCGATCATGTTTGCTCAAATCAAATCATAGTCTGAACAGTTTGAGTTTTATCACTTTTAGTTTTATTATTTTTTTCGTTCAACATCTGATTGTGAGAAAAACATTTCATTTCTTTTTGGTTTAGATCAAACAAGTAGTGAGGTGATTGCTAAAACATCACAGAGCTCAGTTAGAAGATGCAGAGTGACCACAAAGGGAACCAAAAATGAGCGTGAACAATTAAAAAGAGACACACCAAGACCTAATTTAGTTAGTGTTCCTTCTACGTTTCTTACACACAGAGTTAAAACAATGCAACGTGATGCCTATAATATAAACCTACAGAAATGTTAAATTATTCACGAGACTGGTGGTTTCTGTTTGGAGGGAGGTTGAGGATATAATGACAAGCTTGGAAGTGGAAATTTCCAGTGAGGTGAAAAGGTTTTTTAAGAGAAAAAAAACTTCTCGTGTTGCTCTTAGGCCAAGGTTGTTTGGTGAGCACTTGTTCATGTGGGGTTTCAGTCTCCTGCCTTAGGTAACAGTAGATCCACTTGTGCCCTAACTCTGCATATTGACTTTATTTACATCTTTATAACAGGACCACATATACATATTCGTATTTGTTGTACAGTGAGATTGTTGCTGTTTGTTTTGGAAAATTTGCATAAATGATTTAATGATTAAAAGGAAAGTACAGAAGTGTATTGTCTCAGTGGGGAAGGCTTTCTGTATAAAACCACGGCTCAGATGAGCTGCAGGCTTGCTAGAGGCAAGATTAGGCCCATTTGTCTCTGCTGGATTTCTAAGTCTCCGTATAGACACTGTATGCCTTTTTAAAAAATATGTAATCGAACTGAGGTTGTTTTTGTGTGGTGAGGATTTGTTTGTCTCCTCAAATATGTTGCTTTTAGCTCAAATTCCCTTTGACTAAACAGGCCATGAACGGGCGAAACCTCCAGGCAAACTGTGTGAGCTCCAAACAGGAAGAATGCTCAGAGGGGAGAGATCACAGAGCGCTGACCGACCAGAGGAGCTCATCGGGGGCCAGACTGACCGTCAGCACCACCCTTCCTCTCCAGGACCCTGTGTCCACCAATGAAATATCCAAACAAATGGACAGGACACAGAAGAAGACACATGCAGACAGTGAAGGGGACTCTGAGTCCTCGTTGCCTTCCCCCATGAGGGAGCAGCTCCTTTCCTCAGATGTGGAGGCGTCTGGAGAGGAGTCAGACCCCCCACCGCCTCCCGGCAAGACAGCGTTGTGGATCGTGAAGCACCAGGCTCAGAAGGTGAAGGTTTATTACTTTTGTTGAGTGGAGTCTGTGCTAACACAGTGTTTGTGAAGGAGTGTGAGGCAGATACAGGTTGAGAAAAAGTGACCCCATCAGATGAAGTAGCATTCAGCTACAGGTGAATGTAGCTGAATGCATGCAGCTGAAATTCTAAAATCAGTGAAGACGCTGCTGTTTTTCTTTGAGGTTTTGAAGCAGTAGCTGGCCAATATTTTATCCTCAAATCAAGGACCATGCATTTATCCACAGCGTTTCTTAAGTTACTTAAAAATGCCTTTACAAAAACTCCCAAATCCTCCACAACCACTGGCATCGTATCTTGGGTTTGACACAAAGGAAGAGACTTTGCAGCTGAACAGGCAGGCAGCATCAGATTTAGTAGTTCACCAGCGTCAGTGTACGCTCACGAAGCAGATGGCGGCGATGCTTATTCTCACCCTCCATGTGCAATGTGCTTCGTTTCCTGTCTGGATCCCTTCTGATATCCTCTGTTCTTCTCCAGATGGGGGTCGAGGTGTCAACAAAAGCCAGTCCAGACAGGGAGCACTGGTACGGGTCAGATGAGTTCTTGGCTCTACCGTCTCAGCTGCGTAAGACGGAGATACTCGCTCTGAAACTGGAAAGTCTGGCTCAGTCCATCCCACTGGTTAGTCGATTGTTTTTATTTTTTCTTCCTCTGGTCACTAACTTATGAAAACATAATCATGTGCAGAATTTGAACCCGAGTTAAACATATTTGTTGGTAACTTCCACCCTCCAGAAGCCTGGGGACTCCACCCAGGAGGGTCTGCAGGATGTGGATGACTGGGATCTGACAGAGCTTAACCCAGAATGGGACATAGGAGAGAGCGGGGACAATGTGAGCAGTTTCGGGGAGAGTGGGGATGACGTCCCTTCCCCTCTGCCACCGCTGGTATAAAACAGCATGTTTTATTTGTTCATAATTGGCTCTTTATATATGCTGACATGCGCTTGTTGATCCAAAATATATTCTGTTCCCTTAGCTTCCTTACAGACGAAACCTGGTCAGCCGCTTTAGCTCCACCTCCTACAGTGACAATGCACCTTCATCGGACGAAAGCATTGAGACGGGCCTGCTAAGTGACCTCCAGTCCGAAGAGGACGAGGGTCGGAGGTCTGCGGACCACCGCTTTGAGCTGACAGCGCCCCCGGTGAATGGTGGAGGTTCATCTCTGGTGCAACAGCTGCTAGAGGACATTCGCAGTCAGGACAAAGACCATGATATCTGGGAGAAGATAGAGGTATATACGGTTTGTCTTTGCCTGAACTCGTCCCTCTGTTTCTCACATTCCTGGCTTGTTTCTTTTTTCCTTTCCTCTACAAAATTAATTAGGAAACATATTAGTGCAGGTAGTTTTCCCGAAAGGATCATTTTCCTTCATAAAAGTGTAATAATAACGTTAGTGGACAATGTCTCAATTTCAGCTGCAAGTGGAGCTTCTGCAAAAAATGTTGCTGGAAACCCAAATTAGACTGACATGCTCGTTTGCTCCTTGTACTGTGAGTGATTAGTTCTTTTCGTAGATTTTACATACTAGAGGGGAATTTCCACATTTTCTTGAATGTCAGAAAGACCAACAACCAAAGAAACAAACACAGCATTTGTTTTTTTCATCCCCAGGTCAATTATTGGCAGTGACAGGAGCAATTTCACACCCAAAACATTCAACATAATTGGATTTTTGCTTACAAGTAATCCTTTGTAGAATAGTGAAACAATGCAAAATGAGGTTTTTGCTAGATGAGATTAGAAACGTGTTAGTAGTATCACACACACTGATCACCATCTGCTGTTGTTGGCCTAATCGTTTCACTCAGCACTATTGCCGTTTGCAAATTGGAGCCTGTAGAATAAAGCTACTCATTTATTTATCAAAGTGCATTATTCACCCCACACACACAGCAAGGTGCTGTTCTGGCTCGATCGACTCAAGTCTCAAGTGGTCCGAGAGGTGGCAGTGAAAATCTCCCCCTTCACTCCTTGGTGTTAGAACAGGATGCAGCCATTGTTGTCTTTAGCAGAATCAGCACCAGGTCACTGTGGCTTCATGTGCCATTTTGCTTTATTAATTCTCTTGGCATGTTCACATCATATGAGATGTGAATAGTTGTGGTGCGTATGATTAGCCTCTGAATTTTTCACTTCCTCATTTCTCATTTGAACTTACATGCACTTGTTGGCATTTTTTATTGTTTTCAACTAATTCTGAACTGGAACGTTCCCATTGAGCCGGATGTACCAGGCATTTTGAAATCTAGGCTTGCAAGCACAAACAGCGAGCACGCAATCAGCTGGACCTGGGATATGGGCACCAGAATTTGAACCATGAATGTTGAACCACGGACCATGAATGTTGAAAGTTGAACCAAAGCCACCACAACACTGCCCCTCTTCTGCCTTCACTGCTGAGTTTATGGATTGGAGGGCTGGTATCGGATCATCCCATGGCCCCATTAATTCTCCACCTCACTTCTAAAGGTCACATTTGATTGGCAGGCCGATTATTGATGAGGCAGCCCTGTGAACTAATCAGTCATATCTGTCATATCGAATATGGTGAAATGTCAATAGCTCTGGGGACTTGTTCTTCTCACGGCTGCTTGTTAAATTAGTGCTATTAAGAAGCTCTGCCGTTCCTCATGTTTTTATTGTTTTTTTATTCAGGTTTATTTCACTGTCTCTAATATTCTAATCCCTGTAAAGTTCAAGTTTCCCCTCAGCAATCAGTGAAGTTCAGCGTATCTGCCTTATCTGGTGTTAGCGGGGGTCTGGAGCCCACAGACCATAAAAAGATCATCAGTGATGATGGTCAGGATACTTTAGGATTAATTTGTGAATTAAAGTCTTGGCCATGTGAGGGGACGTCCTTGGAGCTGGGGATCAGTGACCCAGGAGGTTGATCTGTGTCCTCCATATTCCCCAAATCAAATGAGATCGGCTGCATTAATATTCATAATTAATGAGGATTTGACTGATGAAATGTCAGAGTTGTCCCCTGCTCTTTCTTACTAACCCTGTTCCTTTGTGTTTTCGAGCACTCTGATGAGTCTGGGGTCTTCTTTGTTTAAAAAGTAGTGCCACAAATCTTTTTGCACAATAATGGTTATTGTTACTGGCAGATTTACCAAAGCATTAAGAGTAGAAACAGCGGGAAACAACAAGCCTGGTTCTGTTAAATGGAGTGAATGCACTTGCTGAAATCAGACAGCTGAATGTGCTGAAGATGCAGGTAACTACAGTTTGTAGCTGAGTCACATTCATGTCCACACATCATGTGCACTCATGCTATGGTGAAAAGCTCATGTTCATGTTGGCTACTTGGTTGAGTCGAGCGAAATATTGAGTTAGCAGACTGTCTTCATTTCCATCTTCTCAGTGTCAGGCCGATGAAGTTTCTGCAGAAGTTGAAATTCTGTGCTTTTAGTTCAGTTTGTGGAAAGAGTTGAAATGCACGTTAAAAATAAAGGACCACAATTCATTTTTATTTTCAGTGCAAGATTATATCAACCAGTATTTACCGTCTTCACTGACACAGACAATAATGAAAAGACTGCATCAGTCAAAGCTCAGCTTTGGGGAGTGAAGAGATATGGGATAAGACAAGGAGACAGAGAAAAAGAAATGAAGGAGATGGAGAGATGATATTATGTCCCTGTGCTGTTCAACACAAACAAAAGCTGATCACATTCAGACAATGTAGGCCCCAGAATCACACCTCTCTCTTTTGGCTAATCAGAAACTCGCTTTACATGTTTTGTTTGAACTATGACACACGGAAAGAGCAAATTAAGAGATCGATAAAGGAATAAAATACTAATCTTTATCTTTACAGCCAGATTAAGGCATATGAGGCAGTTATACCTTAAACCTGCTTTGCCTTTCTCTTACTGCCATAGAACATGACTAACTTAGTTTTTGAGAGTTTTTACAACTAGCACAAACCTTACGTAATTACATAAAGTCATATTATAGCCTTCATATATATTATTATATAGTATGTTTTTGTAAGTGTATGTACTGTTGTAGGAATGTCCCTGTGGCGATACAGGTAACGGGCATCTGCTCTGATCCTGCCTTTGTGTACTTGTAAAACTTTGATACTTTGCTTGATACCACATGGAAAAATATACGTGGTTTACTTAAGATAATTGATAAGGACAAAAGTAGCGCAGACTGCAAGCTCTGCTGTGCCTAAGTAAGGTAATAACAGTCATAGTCATGTTTCTCAAGAATATTTTAAAAACGTTCAATATTATGCAGCTCATATCGGCAACAGCATATGTTATATATATATAGTAACTAGAACATTAGCTGAAGTTCTTTTTGGTTTCCAGAGTTATTTTACCTTCATATTCCTGCGTGGACCACACGCTAAATCTGTGCTTTCTTCCTCTGTTTTGAAAGTTGCTTTATGTATTAAACACCCGTTGCCCCCATATTTGTTTTGGCAGAAGAATGGATTTTAATGTCCAGCAACATATACTAGAAGCAAAACAGTTTAGTACTTGTCCTGGTCCTCGGTATGTGGGAAAGTAAGTCCTACAGTATCAGGACATCCTTAAGTTTGTGTGCTGTTTGAGACATATGTTTTTTTTCATTGAAATACAAAATTAAAGCAAGTTCATTGTTGGACCTCTGTATTTCTAAAAACCTGCCAGTAAGTGTTGAACACACTTTTTCTCAAGATATGTTTATTAAGATGCACAAGAAGCTGCGTTCATACGTTCTTCATTTCAACACACATAAAATATCCCAATACAGTATTCATCACCTTTAGTCACTAACCTTTTCATCTGTAGGAACCTACACGATTTAGTACACGGCACTGAAAGCAGCTGCAGGAACACATCTGGAAACCACCAACATCAGAAAATGTGTTTCCCCAGTAAAAGCAGCATCTCTGATTAGTCGGGTGCTTCTAGAAATTTAGCCCTGACCCTCACGACATGCCCTGAACACCTCACACACACTAAGCATCTATAATCCGCAGCATGCTCAGGGCCTGGTGAGGCTCCTGCTGAATCATTCAAACCCCTCCTGGCATGGATTCAGCTCATGTGGTTCATGTGGTCTTTCCATCAAAAAAAAAAACAGAAAAAAACCCTGAAAAATACTAAAATGTTAAGGATTTAGTATTTGAAGTTGATGTAAATTTAGACACAGGTTACAGGACTGAGACTGTTTATAAATTACTGTTTTGTAAAATATATAAGTCCAGAAGATTAGGGATTCATAAATTTATACTAGCAGACCCCCAAATCCTGAAATATAAAGCAAAATGCACAAAAAAACTGTCAGGATTTATGCTCTGCTGTCTCATACACATGACACCTTGTGTTAAACACACACACACACAAACTCACACACACACACACACACACACACTCTTGCTCCTCTTTGCTCCCGGGTAATTAGCTGATTAGCTGCTTAATTAGCAGCATGTAATCATGGCGATGGATGAGCTGCCTAATTGAGGAAGTGAAGAGAGGAGAAGAGTCTTCTCAGTGTAGAGGATGACATTCTGTCTCTGCACCGAGAGTCTCTGCTGAATACAACAGAGTCGAATGAAATAGAATGAGAGATCATCCGTCCAGGGAAGAGACTCAGGAAAGATCACAGTTAGTGCAGAAATGAATCAAACCCAGGAGCAGAACAGAATATAATCTGTCCAGGAACTCGTAGATGAAAAGGAATTGGTTGTGTTTGTTGTTGGAGTTGAGTATATTTGATTAGAGTTGAGATGAAGTGAGTAGAATTTAATAGAATTTCATATCTGAACTTTATAGGAGAGCGAATCCGTAGAATGGATCAGGATGGAAGCAGACATTAGTTTTCACCCAGGTTCATTTTCAGACCACTGTTTTCTGCTGGGACGAGCCCCAGAAGTGAATCGTCATCAAAGTGATGAGCTTTGCTGGGGTCAACATCTTTGTGAAACAGTAGTGAGCTAGAAATTGTTATGATCTACAACAGAACACACAATAATGTCCACGTTCTTCGTCATCCAGGTATGATTATGCTGCCATATTTAACATATAAAGTCCACTGTAACTGAAAATGTGTGTGTCCTGTTCATCCAACACATGGATGTATCAACATTCCCGTAAACATGAAGTGTTCCTTGAATTTCAGCTAGTTTCTCTGGCTAAAATGAACCCAGTCCCTTCCAAACGTTTTCTTATGAACTTCATGTGTCTTAAAGTACAATCAGCAACATTAGTTTTGTTTTGACCTTCCCCCCTTTGTTAGACCTTTACTTTTCCTTTCTCATTTCTTCCTGCTGCCTTTGCTGTTGGACATGAATATTTTATCCACCGCTTTATCTTCTCCTCTCTTTCACCGTCTAGACTCTGTTGTTTTGACCTTGACCTCCTCATTTGTAATGTTGGGACGGATCCTTTCTTAATTCGCGTCTGCGTCACGTAAATCTGTGCCTTGTTTCATGCAAGTTTATGAGACTGACGCAGGAAATGTACAAGCACAGAAATAGAAAGTTCCTTGTTGCTCTGTGTGGAATATGGCTCCTGAAGTGCACTGAAGCAAACAGAAAATAAAGAAAAGCCAGCAGAGAAACAGTCCATCAGTTAGATAAGTGTCCTACATGTCATGTGATCACATCGTATGTGCTGTCTGGCGCTGGTGTTGGCGTCCTCAGTGTGAGGCGTCTGTGTGTTTGGCGGCTCTGCGGCACGCCAGCCTATCTGCAAGCAGTGGGAGACAGACAGACAACAGAGTCGCATCAACACTCATCTGATTGGCCCAGTGGGAGGGCGGGGACGCCCACCGACAGCAGAGAGGACAGAAAAATAAGAAAGAGATGGAGGAGGAGGAGGAGGAGGGGTGTTGTTTGTGTTTCTATAGATAAACAGGTTAAGGAGGAGGTAAAGGTAAAGCTGACTGACTGCAAGGTGAGAGAGAGATGTGGAAAGTAAATTAGTTTTTGCTTGTATAGTGGAGTCCACACACCTGAGTTCAGCAAAAATACGTAAAGTCTCCAAAAAT
Organism: Channa argus; assembly: GCF_033026475.1. Classification (NCBI taxonomy): domain Eukaryota; kingdom Metazoa; phylum Chordata; class Actinopteri; order Anabantiformes; family Channidae; genus Channa; species Channa argus. Next base: position 21,931,792 of record NC_090212.1, on the reverse strand, counting down.
CTCGTGATGTCAGTATTCGTTGAAAATTTAAAGAACTTAGTTTTCTGATGTGTTGGCAGCTGGTTTTAGTGTTACCATGGCAGCCAATGGTCTTCAGTGGGTACGTCCTACCCACTGGTAGATGATTGCCCATTGATGCGAGTGGACGTTCTGTGACCTCTAACGATCAACAAGTCCTCCAACCTTCATGTCTCCATGCTCTCATACGATCAACAGCACCATTTGTTGATCGATTTCCCCACATGTAGAGAGGCAGACACATCTTTTGCTTCCAAGCACCGAAATAGGGTGGAACCTGTTTTGAATGAATAAAATGAATTATTATTATTATTATTATTATTATTACAATGGACCCAAAATGGCAGCTGGCATACATTCTTTTTTTTTAAATGTCAGAATTCTGGACTACAGCTGTGCAAGCACCTTGGTTTGGTTTCGGCACAAAGACATTAGGGTCCAGGCACTAAACGAAGATAGTTTGAGTTAATAAAATGTTTTGGTATGAAAAGAAAAATCACTGTTTGTACTTTCTCTGATGTGCATCACATGACTTTCACAGTAACAGCAATAGCAGTAGTTTAAAACTGGTCTCCTGTGGAATTGTCCTCGGTTTTGTTGACCCCTCCCTCCACAACAATTGTTGACCCGCCAAACACTGATGTGTTTTGATGGGTTTTCGCGTCCTAATGGACTGAATTTAATAATGAGGTGACTTTCATGTTTTGGCCACCGCATTTAAAATGAGTGAGGGGGCCACAACATATCGACCATCCCAGAATGTACTGCACTCCAAAGCAACTCCAGCACCTACTATGACGTCTGTAATAAACACAGTAGAATTATCACTTTTCCGACAGTTTCATCTTAAAAGCTGAGAAAGTATAACGTCGTAAAAGTAGAATTTGTGGCAGAGCTGCTGTATTGTCTCTGTAGAGTTGTACCTAATAAAGTGGCCTATGAATGTTTCATCGTTTTTTTTTTTTTTACAATAAAATCTTGCAACATTTAATACACAGTGTGCAGCGATCTAGTTTATGTATTTCGTACTTTTTGTTAGCTGTGTTTGTATTTTTAGGTTTTGGTTTTAAGGACGTTTTTTTTGTACGATTTCCCAGCAAGATACTTGACTTTAGCCACTGAAACCTGTTGACCTCCATCCATCCATTTGCTATATTTCTTGTCTTTTAGAGGATCATGGTGGCTTTGTGGTAAGTTATCTGAAAAAAATAGTTAAAATAAATGTCATGAATTTTACAATGAACGTTTGTATAGTGACAGAAGTGCAGCAGATATACTTTACTATCATGGAAGAAAGACAGAGTAGTAAACACCGAGCTCAATATAGAGTCTTAAAGTCACCTGACTAACAGGCACAATTCCTATAACATCTACAACTAATACAGATCGAATAAAGTGACATGAAACTCCTATAGTCAAATAACCCACCAGTGGAAGCTGTGTGTGGTTGATTATATTAACATTGTTGGAAATGACTTTATCTTCACAGCAACAGACAGCTGGCAGTGGAGCCGTCCCACAGGGACGCTCTCAGGAGGCAGCCAGGTGTGATGGACTGTCCCTCTCCTTCTTTTTCTTTCTTCAGTCCTGAAGATTCTCTTTGAAAGCGGCTTTAATAACAAACTAAATAAAATTTAAAAAGGGACAAAGAATTAAAACATTAAATGTGGTTCATTGAATTTTACACCATGGAGACAGCTACAGTCCAAAAATCAGCTGCTCGAGTTTCATGTTCCTTTTATAAAACGCTTAGTACTCAATTTCTAATCAAACTTTCTTCCCCCTGAGTTCTTTCCTTTTGGCCCACTCGTGCTCAGTACATGATGTGATGTGCTCAGATGGTCAATGCAATAACTGTAATAATAAGTGAAATAATATTTCCTGTTGAAACCAGCACAGAAAAACAACCAGCAATAATCCCATAATTTCATGTGTGTATTTCATGTATGGAGGGTCCAAGTGAAACACAACTCAAACCCTGAAGATAATAATCCTTATTTATGACTTTGAAGCTGACTTCATTTTACCTGTGTATACATGTACTTCATAAACTTAAACACTGACAGACAATGTTTTCGACGAACACATTGAGAACTTGTGAGGTAGCATTTTTACAGATTGCTTTGTACTTTTCCAAGGAAGCTTTTATTGGGACAAATCCGCAGGTAGTGTGATTGCATTGATGGTTAAAACATGTTTTATTTATTAAGGAAGAATATCAGTTTTTCTGACAGAGAAACAGAACATATACTACTGATGATGGCATTTACAGGCATACTTGAATTTTCCTCCCCATAATTATCAGCTTTGTAAGTTTGTCTTCATCCTGCTGCACTTTATGTGAATCCCAACTTCAACCAGTAATTCAATTATACATCAGTAATTTGAGCAGCACGCTCCTGCTTTCTGTAAAATCCTTACACTGGGTTTATCTTGTGCTCTGGGTGCATAAAAATCCGACCTATTGCCTGTAACGCATTAATCATCGCAGTCAAACATCGTCTGTCGGGAGTTGGAGTCCAAATCTATCAGCGTCGTCCTTCAGAAAGCCCCCGTCAGCTGAACGGTAATTATCCAACGGTGAAGAGCAGAACCACGGGAGGAAGAGATGAAGCAGATATCAGAGCGGTTACCCAGGCGGCGGAGGATCAGTTCAGGCGTTTCAGCTCCCAGCAGGCCTTTGTGCCCCTCAGGAGCCTCACTGGTTTAGAGACATCAAAGCAGCCGTAAGCAGCCCAGTGCCTGCTGGTCGATATGCACACCGACGCCGCTCTCTGTGCCGCCGCTCACGCCTACATCCTCTTCCTGCTCTTTCGTTTCTCAGGCTCTTCTTCTCATGTGCTTAAGTTCCTCTACCTTTAGTCTGTCATTCCTCCCCCTTCACCCTTTTCCTTTTCCTTTTTCCGGTTCTTTGTCTGTTGTTTTCCTCCTCCTCTGTTTGACCTTTTAACATTTAGTTTCTGTCCTTCTCTTTTCCTCTTCGAGTCCTTTCATCCCTTTCCTTCATTTCCCCATTTTCCCTCTGCTCTCCTCTCGTCTTTCCTTTTCCCAACGTAATCTCAGTTGCATTTCTTTCCTTTCCTCACCTCTCACTCTCCTTCCTCCTGATCTCTTCCTCCTCCTTGATTCCTCTCCTCCTCTCCTCATCAATACTTTTGATTTCCACCGCTCCTCTATAATGAGCGGTGCAGAGATGGATAGGATCCTATTGACGTTTTTGCTTTTTTCAAGGGTCACCGTCATAATTGGCATACCGCTGCTCAGTCGGTCAAGGGTTATATGTCTCGCACACAAACATCTAGACACCACGGAGCATGTGAGGAGTGTACAGAAGAGCACATTCTATCGCTGTAGTCGAGCAGACACACGTTTCCCATATGTCAGCACACATTCAAATTCGATGCAGCGATCTGCAGGCGAGAACCATGGACGCACTCGTAGCAGCTCAAATCATTTCCATCAGTTTTACCTTCTCGCCGCAGCCTCCTTCAGTCTGTCATTAGTTTTCTAGATAGCTCTCAGTGAAAGATATGAAAACAACACCTGATGTATAAAATATTAGAATTGTCTTCCTGATGATCTGCACTTACACTTGTTATTCAGACGAGATGTTTGAGGTCTGACTGGAGAGAATGAATCATGGAGTTGCTACACTGGCTGTACTTTTATGTGGATTACTTTCCTCCTCTCCCTCTCTCGCCTTCTTTCCCTAGTGCACTCTTTGTAACAGGATTATGTCTAGTCTACATCAAATTCGGTTCCACACTGTGACCTTTGTGTTCTTGGGGTTTCTCTTCCGGGATGTATACTCACCTACAGCGCTCCACCTGAAACCACACACCAGTGTAATACACATGAGGTGCAACATTTTATTATTACACATGACTGCTAATGACACGGTGTGTGCGAATAAGAAATTAGCAGCTCACTTGTGTTAAAATACTATAATGTCCTACAAAATGTAGAGCTGTAAAAATATTAAGAGCAAAATTGAAAACAAATAGATTTAATTTAATAGATATGGACTTGATCCATGGTTATGCATCAGTTTAATTAATCTTGTTTTGCCCAAAATCCACACGCTTTTTTTTTTACTCTTAAGTTCCATTCAAACTGAATTTATTTCTCTAGAGGAAACAGAGTGATTTTAATATTATTACCTGCTCTAGTCAGCGTTTGTGTGTAATAATTACAGCTAAAACGATGTACTGTTTACTCCCTGCGCCTCCTGTAATTTAAATCCCATCTGGACGCCTTGTGCTTTAAAGTTGTTATGAGTTTTGCTCGTTGTCTTTCAGAGCAAATCACACGTAAAAAGGGATGTTGCGATGTCAACTATGTGCAGGTTATGTGATTTGGCTTTGTTCTGTAAAGTGCCCGTGTTTACCTGACCTGTGAAAATAATGCCGTTAAAATTGTCTCCAGTTTTTTTATTTTTTATTAATCCTGACTACATAAAAACCATGACAGCGGCAGATAAGGAAAGAGTCATAGAAAAGTTTTTGTGAGGGTGATTTTGTTAAAACGCCAATGAAAAGTTAGACATGGTGTATTGATTTTTGGAGAATTTGTGGGTTAGATCAGCGCTAATATTACCCAGCGCTGAACCCAGTCGATCTGCACACATGCAAAACTTAATCACACTTTAGTGGCTATAATGAAGCAAATGTTTCTACCAACGTTCTGCAAGTAAGTACCAATGTTAATTCATTATGTTGAAACACAAAGTCAGACATTTCCGTACAGATTTATAGAAACTCATTTTTCCTAAAGCTTTACATTTCCATGCAACAAAACTGAAGCCACACTTCTCAGCGTATGGATCAGGCTCCAAGGCAACATATTTTTGGAAAGGATGAAGAATCATACTTGATGATGGCAGTTGCAGGGTGGTGACAGTACTGATAGACTGTCACAGTAGAGTCTGACTCCAGAGTCCTGTGTGCGACTAAGTTTAGGCAGCAAAGACAGTATTTCTGTTTCAAACAACACGAACATATTGTGCCTGAGGTTACATTAAATGTCCTCACCATGTTAATAGAAATGTGATCAGTTGCATTTGTGCTGAAAAACATCTTTGTGTTTGCAGTTTAGTTGTCTGGAAACATACGTTTGAGGAGGGAGGGTGGATCCAGCTGACAGTGGAGGAGCAGGGTTGCTGCACCCAGCAGGCTGTGGTTCAAGTGCAACTGAATATGTTGCACATATCCGAGTTTTACAAAGATGTTCTTTTGCCCTTTGCACTGTGCTATTTCAATTCACCTGGGCTGACAAGGTGTGTAGCTGCAGGTTTTCTTGACAGGAGAGTGAGGAGACTCTAAACAGGCTGTAGGTACAGACACAAACTCACTTATTCTCTTTTCTCTTTTTCTAAAACAAGCATAAACACTTTCTAGCTGCTTTTTCCTCTTTATCTGAGCTTCACTTCAAGTGTTGGCTCTTGTTCTCATCTCTGTGTTCTTTGCTTTCACCGGCACCTCTCTCCTTCATGATTGAGGATTTACACTCCCTCCTTAAGCCGTCTCCTCTGCTCCTCTTCAGGAGTGAAGTGGATTTAATGGGAGAGATCAATACTGGATCACATCCTATCTCACATGCATTCTATCATTCTTCTTCTGATTCTTTGACACTTTACACCACACAGAGAAGGAGAGCAGAAAAAAGACGGTTAATCTTGTATAATTTATCCCAATTTAAGGATTTTTCTCCCTCAGATTACATTGGATGGGTTTTGGCTTCTATGTGTTTAAAAATTCCACTCAGCCAGTAGATGGCAGTAGCTTTCCACCATGAAACGAGAAGTCTTCTTCTCTCCCTCTGTTGTTGTTGTTGTTTTTGTTGTTGTTGTTGTTCTTCTTCTTCTCCTCGTCTCCTTCTTCGTTTGTCTGTCCGTGTGCTCTGGTGAAGGGCAACCTGCCAGTGATGGAGACATACACATTCAGCTCTCTTGTCTCGTTTACAGCCCATCTGTCTCTTTTTGAATCTCTTTATTCAGTCTATCTTCCTGTTTCTTTCTCATTTTTCATTTCATTTTTTTCATTTCTGCTAACTTTTGCTTTCATTCCTCCAATGTTCTATCTCTTCCTTTCCACTCCTTTCGTGTCTCTTCGTGTTATTCCTCTCATTGCTCTTTAAGTAGCTGTTCTAAAGTTTTTCCTTTTTCCTCTTGTATGTTTTTGTTCTTTGTCTCGTTCATCGTCTCTGTTCGCCTCCTTCCTCCGTTTCAACTTTTTGCCATTGTTTTCCCTTAAAAAAATCCTCCCTGTATCTCTGCCTCCTATGTCTTTTTTATCTCCTCCCTCTGTATTTATCCTAATGTGTGTTTACCTGTTACGTCCTGCAGGTCTTGCTTTTGTTCTCTCTCTGTCCTTGAATTAATTCACCTGGAATCAGCACGGAAACACCATCCAGCCGTTCCGACTCTCTTCTTCTCTCCTTTCCTAATGCTGTCATCCTCTCCTTCTTCCTGTTTGTTTGCTTTGGTCTCTTCCAGCCGATGTCATTACCTGTCTGAATTCTGTCTTTGTCATTATCTGTTTCCTTTCTCTGGACCTACTATTTATTTTGCTTTATATTCTTCTCTTATTCGGCTTCTCTCTTGTTTGTACTCGACCCCATATTCTCTGTAGTGTTTTGCGTGTATTCTCATACTGATATACATATTTTTTAAATGAATTGACTAAACTATCTCTCTGTCTTGTCCCCAGTGTTTTGTGCAGCAGTTGGACGGGTTCATCTTGTGGCTGCAGGAGGCCTTGGACAGCACAGAGAACTGGACGCAGCCCAGACAGGACCTGGACAGCCTGAGGGTGTACCTGGACACACACCTAGTGAGAACACGCATACACACAGACGCAAACACACTGGTCTCACTATGTGAGATTCTGCAGTTTCTGAAGACTAACCCTAATTTGAATGACTTAGTTTAGCCTGAGTCTAAAGCTTAACATTACCCTGAACCTAATTTAACCTGATACTGAGCCTGCACCACGTCATGACCCTGCATTGAAATACATGGATAGATTATTGAATTGGCCTATCAGGCACAGGCCCAGGAGAGAAACATAACTCAGAGCTTCTGATATTAATGTACATATTTTTCACTTGAAACCGTTAGATATCATAAGCACGAAGCTGACGGCACCAATTACACACAAAATGACTCAAAAATAAACAAAGACATGAGCTTTACTGCCATTTATTGATTAAGCAAGACTCTAAAAACAGGCTGCTGTAGCCCACACACCATAAAATACCCAGTATTGTAACTCATGGGAGCTTTATTTCAGAGCATTCTATATTTCGTTGTATCAAACATTGACAATAAAGACTCTATCTATCCATGGGAAAATGGTTCAGTGATATGCAGGACCAATTTCTTTAGCACATGCAAAACGTCTAACAATATCAGTGGGGAACATAACTAAGCAGCTACTAAGATTTAAATAGGATGAGAAATATTACGGTAAAAATGTATCTTCCTCATTATCTGCTTATATAGTGGTAACACTTAAAAAACTGCGATTAGAGATAAAGATGGACTTTACGTTAACTTCAACATGAACCTAATTCTCATCTTAATCTTTAAGCCGATTCTAAGATGTTGAGTCTAAGATGAAGTGAGGACCAGGTAAGTTTTCTGTATTTCTTTACCGTTTAAGATGATTCTTATTCTCAATATCAAAACAATGGGTTCTCACAAAGACACAGTAAAAAAATACTCTAAAGTAAAAGGATCAGCATATCTGTTAGGCCATTACACACATTTGCATATGGAATCATTCCACCTACCACCGCGGCCGTTTGTCTCGTCTTTTTAAAATGGCTGCATTGTGGAAGCCAGTTTACAAATCTTCCAGTTTAAGCAACAAAGGCACTGCGTTAGGTTCATTAAATCAAAAGCATGTTAATATGGTGTGTAGTTCAAACAGCACGGGCTGGGAGGGAAAGCATCCTTTGGAGGTGGGCCACCGGTGTGAATAACTCCATTAGATGATTGATTATGACTCAGCCTTCTCACAGAGTAAATATAGACCCTGTTTTTTACACACTGCGGTGAAATACGGAGAATTCTTCCAGTAAGTCAGCTAGTTTTGCCAAGTTCATTCTTTTTTGTTGCTTTCTGGTTTAATACGACTTGAGCACCTTGTTGCCTGTTGAAGTAGCAATACCACAGTCCTTCTAATCTTTGACCACTGTAGCAGTTATTGATGAAGAACAACACAGTGTTTTATTGGGAAAATCATGCGCAAACACAAACACAGTGATGTGAAGCATGAACACAGACTCTCTCTTTTCATCGCCCTTGCTTTTATCCTGAGTTCTCTCTTTTTTTTTTTGGTCCAATTTGTTTTCATCCACATCGTTTTATAATTCAGCACTTCTGTTCCTTCTCTTCCTGTTTTATCAGTTAGTTTCACCAAACATTTTGTCCATGAGCTTCGGTATTTTTCTTTTTTTAAATTCTTTGTTTTTGATATCCATTTGTTCGTTCGGCTAAATAGAGTGAAACTCAAATGACTGCGTTGTTAGTCTGATTTAGACACACACGCATCCTAAAACAACCAAGCATCTGTAGATCAGTGGGTGCTGCATCATGAACACACACACACACTTCCTCTATGCTCACACGCTTTATGGCAAACATATGGCCTTCAACACACACATTATCCTTACTGTCTTTGTGAGGTCACTCATTGTCACAGTCCGCTAACCTTCACCTTTACAACTAAATGCTTTACCCTGACCCAGAAAATTGTTCTTGGTCAGGAAATTGACATGGTGAGGATCAGCCAAACATGCTCTCACAGACACACTTACACCAAGACCAACAAACAGATTGTATTTGGATATAAGTGTAAAAATACAAACGTATATACACAGCGGTGTGCGTGTGTTTTAGCTGCACACACATACACGCACAAACACAAAGCTTCTATTTGCATACATTTGCATGTTCCTAGACAGATTTCCAAATCAGCATCTCCATATCCGTCCCTGCAGAACAGTATCATGCACATGGATCCACACACACACACACACACACACACACACATCTAGATAAGACAACTTGATGTGTGTCGGTGTGTGTTGGTTTGTTTACACGTGTCTACTTTGTTGTGGGTGCCAGCAGCGCTAACGTTAGCGGCGGTTAGCTTCAATTAGAATTCCCAGCTCTTAATTGGCGCGTCTCGTTAAATAAAGTAAAAGAGGATGAAAAAGCATTGCTAATAGGACTTTGAACTGCTACACTGTTGATAGCGTGTTAGCTAACTGGCTCTGTGTTTGTGTGTCTGTGTTGATAGTCACACTTGCACTTTGTAGTTATTAGTGTGTGTGTTTGAGTGTATAATTATTGTGTGGGTTTTGTTGATTACTGCAGAGCAGCCAGGTTCTCTCTCTCCTCTTTGTCTGTTTTTTGTATCTGACTGTTTTTCCCTCCGTTTTCTGTTTGTTCTGAGTTTCTTTTTTGGATATTTTTCTCTCTCAACCAAGTCTCTGATAAAACGTGTTTACATTTTACTAATGTGCTTTGCTAAACACTTTAGGAAGTAGAACTGCTGACTAGATTGAGGTTAGTGCCAGTTTTGTTGCTGGATGCTAAATACATGCACTTAAAATAATTTCAAGGACTCAAAGCTCAAGTTTAACAGAGACCCAGTTTCAGTGTCCTGTCTACGTGCACATTATATTTGCGCTGTGCTATCAAACCACATAGGGAAATTGTTTAAATTGAGTTGTAAAAGTTTGCACATCAAAGTTTGCACGTTGTCAAACTCAGTGGTGATTTGTGCAACATCTAAGAAAGAGCAAAACCGTCTTCACCTAAAGCTTTTTCAGCATAACCACACAGAAACTGATCAGCTACAACATGACATCCGGTTAGTGGTTGTAGTGCATCACAGTGCATAGCTGCACACTGGTCGGAGTGTCTATGCTGACTTCTGTTCACTAAAAATAATAACTCATCAGGTGGTGTCGATGCTGCGGCTGCTGCATGGGGACCTAAGCATAACAAGTCCAACCAAATAATGTTTCATATTTTCAACCTCACGACTAGACACAAAGCCACTGTAGCTGTCAGACTGAGCTGAGCTCCAACTTCCTGGTCACCAGTACAATAGCTAAACTGACTTCTGTCACAAATGAATAGTTTAATCTTTTTATAAAACACTGTAGTTTTGAAACCGTCAAACACGACAAAATGGTTTATTTTCTGTGGACAATTTTCATGGACGTATTGATCCAATCTGGTGCTCTACTGAGTGTTTATGTCAGCAGGATGGTGCATGTGGGATGGAGTCATGATACCCAAACTCATGTGTTAATGGTGAAGGGACTCGTCACCCAGTGCATCACTGTGGCTCCGGACAGTAATGGAGCGTTCTAGTACAGAGCAATAGCATAGATCAGCATTTGTTTCGTGTTGCTTTGGTCTCTTCATTAGTTGGCAATAAGAAACATGTAGAATAACATCACACTCATCACTTGTTCAAGCTTTGCCTTTGCACAGTTGTTTATATGAATAGCAATTTTGGAGACAGCGTTGCTCTTTGTGTCATTCTTTCACTTAGCTTTTTGGTTTTCCATTTCTCTCTGTAACACACACACAGGCACACACACATACTCACACACTTTCTCAATCTCTCTCTTTCTCTATATTGCTTTCTCTTACACACACAAGCATGCAGTAACACAATCACACGCCAACACACACAGAGCTCCAGGGCAACAGTGGGTGGAGTGGAGCTCCCAATTGAATATTTGGTCCAGCTGGCGTGTGTGTGTGTGTGTGTGTGTGTGTGTGTGTGTGTGTGTGTGTGTGTGTGTGTGTGTGTGTGTAGGAGAGAACGTGTGAATGTGTATATATGTGTGTTTTAGGGCGCGTGGAGCAAATAAGCACAGGTCTTTCCGGAACCCCGGGGAGATCAGTGAGCCGAGAGGACGCTTACACACACACACGCACACACAGGCTGCTCTTTGTAAGGCACTGAGAGATGGCGGCCAATGAAAGGCCTATTGATTGGGTCTGATGGGCGATCCAGGCCTTTGAATCCCATTACCAGCAGAAACACACTACTGGTGGCAACGTGAACAGGGGAGAGAGGGAGAAGGTGGGATAAAGAGCTGCGAGATCTAAGAATATGTCCACATATACCATCTTAACTTGAAAATACACGTTAGTGCGAATTATGTGCGACTGCTTTAGCTCTTCAAGTAATTTGTGCAGAGATCAACGTCACACTGAAACATCTAAACAACAACAACAACAAGAAGCTAAATTTCAAAATTTTGGTTGACACAAATCCAATTTGTTGACATCTAAGCAGGAATGATGCAAACAATCTGGTTGCTCTCATTTAGATTTTCCAGCTCTCTGCAGTCACGTGAACTGTGTTTTAGTCAGTGTTGGATAGTAACACACGTCTTTGTGATTATTACAATGCGATTTATTTCTCAGTAAAAACTAGTGGAATAGGTGACTGACATTTAATATATTGCGGTTAATTATTCCAATAACACTGTATTACTGCTGTCTTACTGGGACATTGTTGGATAAGTTGTTTCAGGATACAGTTAACTTCTGCTAAAACCAGAACTAGTAGAAATACACAAACTCATGATGTTTAGTAAGTAAAAGTGCAGGGACTAAAAATAGTAGTATTACTACCTTAGCTGTTGAATCCCTCCACCAGTTTGTCCAGCCTTCGTTCCTGTTCTGTGTTTAATGAAAATCTTGATATGCATGAAAAATGTAGTAAAAGTAGTTAAAGTTCACATAAAATGCAAATACCCCAGTACAGTACAGGTACGTGCAGTACTTGAAAACATGTACTTTCACTGGCTTTGAACTTAAAAGTTAAATGTTTCCATTTGCATGTAATTTTCTGTGTAGCTAAATATTAGCTAATATTAGCTGGTTGTTAACCAATAATCAAGATTATGGTTCTGTACAGAGGTGGAAGGTTAGTGAAACCTGTCACTTCACTGTGAGGCAAAGAATTGAGGAGGTCGTTGTAGGTGAGATTACTGCTGCTACTGCAAGCTGTTGATCAGGAATAGCCCGAAACAAAAGGCGGTCAACTTTATATACATCGTATTTTAGTTTTTTAATTTATTGAAGAAAGACCATGTAGGTGTGGTGCTTTCGAGTTGTTGAATGGCATCTCTGCTGCTGCTGGTCCTTTCTCAGATTTGCTGTACTGTATGAGTTAATGAGGTTTAGGGTAGGAGGAAGGCAGGAGGACAGAAGAGATATGTAAAATTGGTCAAATCAAGACGGGGGAGACAGAAGCTACATGAGGGGGGAAGAAAGGATGTGAGATGATATGGGAGGACGGACGTGGACAGAAGGTAAGAGGAGGGAAAACCAGAGGGAGAGAATTGCATTGCACATTATTGCTTAATATAAAGGCTGTGCACAGCAATTCAGAGTGAGGGAAGGAAAAAAGAGAAGGCGAAGAGATGCACACACAGACACACACACCTCAGGGAATACAACTGTAGCACTGTAGTTTCTCTGGGGTCTTTCTGAATGGAAATAATTTGATCATCATTATTACAAAGACTCTTTGATCAGATCATGTCTCATCAAACAGCCTGTCGCCGTGTGTGTGTGTGTGTGTGTGTGTTTCTGCCACCAATCAGTGCAGCTCTGTAGACAATCTCAATGTCAAACCTCAATGTCATCTCAGTATCAGCACTGCACACCTCTTAGCACCCTGATAATGGGCCAACGCTAAAAGCTAAATGATATTAGGCAGGCTTCTGGTGCTCCAGGCTAATATGCTAATGCTAACAGGTAACCTCATGGCTCATGCTTTGAAGCAGCTCGTCTCTCAGCCCACTGTGAGCATGTGTATGTTAATTACAGAGGGGAGTTATAACCTTTTAGGCCAACGGCTACAGGCACAGAGAAATCCACAAATCCACCTGCTGCCTCCGTCATTTCACAGTCTGACTTTAATCTAGGGTTGAACTCGAGCAAGAACAGCACTAATGCTTGTTTACCCTACTGAATCTTGTAGCCACTTAGCAATAAACCAGTTCTCTTTTACCAGCCAAGGACCCTTGAGTTCATTATCACATTGTTTTGTTTGCCTGGGTGTTAATTTCCGTGCATCCCAGTTCCACCTAGTGGTGGAGATTTCCTCCACCCCTTCATCCTCACTGATGCACAGCTGTGCTTCTGCCTGCTCAGTCAACTCAGAAATGTTGCTCTGGTGGGCAGTTAAAAATGACATGTACTTACTTATTAGGGGAGTGGATAGAAAAGGTCTTGTATGATATAAAATGCCAGATGTAAATGCCGCTGTTTGTGCTTGTTAGCAGCTGCATATAAAAAAGGGGTTAGTTTACTCACTATTAAACCGCTTAACTGCTAGTTTTCATCACGTTTCGCCGTGAAGTGTGAAACGCTTGTACAACAGCTTGTACAACCCCAGTTCAAAAAAACGTCGATGTGTCAAACGACGGCAATGATTGGCAAATCTCATCAGCCCAGATTATGTTCGCAATAGGACATTAACAACATATCACATGTCGAAACCGAGACGAGTTCCCATTTCATGGAAAATATTAGCCTATTTTGAATTTGCCAACCCAACCATAGTTGATGAATGCTAGTAGTAGGACAAAGTAGATGGTGTAAACGAAAAAGAAATACTTTACGTAGAAGCCTTTTTTGGATGTGTTCAGTATCAAAGTCTTTACAAGTTCCTATTTATCTTCATTATTAAGATACACTCATCAGGAAAATAGAAAACTACTACTACTATTCACACTACTTACAACATGTATTTGTATGTAGTGGTAAATACCAGCAGCATTAGTGGTGATTCAGCTTGTCTTGGTAAATAAACTGCTGTTAAACATGCAGCATTTAGTTAACTGTGACTATGTTTGTGTCCACTGGCATTAAGATGATCAGGTTTAATTGACGATGGCCTGGCCTTTGAAATACATGGCTGTAAATGTCTCGTTACGCTGTCGGCTTTGTTGAATTCCTGCCAATAGAATTATCCGATGCCTTAGATGTTTGCTCTTTCAGTCGGTGCAGTCAGTGCATTTGTCAGAGATAATAGGGCTTTGTAATTAAGTAATGTCATTTCTATTCATAGTCCAAAACTTTTTCTTTGGCCTCTTTTCCTGTCCAACAGTGTGGACATGTACACGCTGTCCTTTTTCCTGGATGCCCTCTGTCACAAACACTGACTATCTCTATTCCCTTCACACTGTCTTTCCTCCTCTCATCCACAGACGTATGAATACATACACACAGCCTCTTATTACCGGCTGTTGTCCGACGCGCATAAAAAGTGCTCCGCATGCCTTATCATTGTGTGATTGATGGCTAGCTGTTCTACTCTTATCGATTCTATGCTCTCCATATATTAAACAGAGGAAACTGAGCTGAATCGCTTGTGGAATGAGGCGCTGAAATACGATCGCTCTCCGATAGCCCAGCTAATCTGCACAACTTAATTCATTCTTAACATCAGCCGGCCCTATCCCAGAGACGCAGACAGTCACGCTGTGTTTTCTGTAGCGCTGATAGATGTACTTTATGTTTATTAGCTGTGAGGTATTTCACCAGCTTATCTGGAAATTATGTGGGGCAGCGTGGCGGCCGAGTCTGTAAAATTACTCAATCAGCCGTGAGATTTGAAGTAATTTATGACGTTTGCAGGGCAGTAATGATGGCAGAATGCAGACAGTCGTGTTTTATTTGGATAATATTGATGTACGACTGTGTTTTGGGAGGCGTTTTGAAGAGACGCGGCTGATGATGTGATGATATATTTCTGCTGTAAAGTAATATTTTATTGTTTACCTGTGAAATGTAATATGTGAGGGGCGGGGCCACCACTGCCTGCTCACATCATTTAAAGCTGGCTCAGACACGAGTGGAACAACTAGCTGACACAAAAGAGAGCAAAGCATTAACGCTGCCAGGGTAGAGGGGTCAATTTCCTGCTGAGCTCAGCATAAGTTACTTTTATCTTTCATTTTTTCGCATTAGTTTTATTAAAAAAACAAACTGATTTATACAAACACCGTGTCAGTGTCACAGAGCTACGTCAGTGATGGCTGCATGTGTTCATCGTCTCTTGTGGTGCAATAAGAAGAAGTTTGCAGTGTCTTTATCTTGAAAACAAACATGTTATTATAATGCAGAACAGCTGAGTTTTTGCTTTTCTCCCAGCTCCTCATCCAGTTAAAGAACTTTACCCATATTGAACACATCTGTGCCTCCGATCAACAACTTTGTGGTTGTTTTTCTAAAAACAAGAAAATGTGGGTTGAGTTTCGTAAACCCTTCATGCTGATAGCTCCATCTTAAATACAGTATTGAAAACATGTGTCAAGGGATGTTTTTAAAATGTGTTTCTGACACTATATGTTAGTAGTTAGTTCACTGATAATAATCATAATGATCATTTTGAATGTTTTTGATCACAATAAATGGATGACACCTTGTCTGAATACATTTTTAAAAAACTTGACTCCACTAATTATCAACACAAAGAAAATCGATAGATTAATTTAAAACAAAAATACCTTTTTTTTCCACAAACTCTCAGTTTGTGTGTGTTTGCGCACTTTACTATGTGTTTGTGTGTTGGGCTAAAACACCTCGTCCCATCTGTCTCCACTGTGTCTATCCCACTCTATAAATATTGGTGGTGTGGAGGTCTGACCTTGTCTCGTGTTGACTGATGCCGTGGCCCATCTATCCCTCACTGCAGACCGAGGGCTGTCTCCGAGTTTACAAAGTGCAGCCAGGGCTGCAAAATGGCTGCACAGGAGGTTTAACATCCTTCAAAAAGGACACTTTTCTTACTATTGTTGTCAGATAACAATGTAACCTGCAGTTTAGTCACATTGTGCCTAAAAGAATGGTGACTCCTTTTCATGTGGCAGGTGACTTTTAAAAGCATATTTTCTTTTATATAGTTGTAAAAGTTGTTCATAAATGTGATGAGGATTTTGGTTAAATGCACATCAGACTGTTTTCTTTGTAGAGTGATAAAAAGCATTTTTTTCTTTTTGCATAATCAGATATAAATCTCTCCTGAGATCATCAGGCTGATTACACATTACTGACACACACACACACACACACACACACTCTTGAGAGCATTACGTGTTTGTGTGTGTGTGTGTGTGTGTGTGTGTGTCTGTGTGTAAATATGTGAGTGCAGCATTACCCACTGCAGCACAGCACAATGTCAGAAGTGGTTAAGTCTCAAGGCTTGAACACCTTGAGGCTCTCAAACACACACACACACACACACACACACACACACACACGGATCAGTTTAGAAAGGCTGCATTGGGGTTCAGAGAACTGGCTGAAGTGTTTACCAACACTGCCTCAGGCTTCTCTGTGCCTTTATCCATCTGTCCATCTGTCCGTTTACCATCCATTCATATCTACATGTATTTATGTACTGACCTCTTTCCATTGCTACAATTAAAAGTTAAATAGTCGTCACGTTCATATGGCTTCTTCTCTTATCAGTATCAAAGCACAATATGTTAGTTGACATTCATCCATTCACATAAACACTCACACCACTGATAGCCTGACCCACTGGGAGCAATTTAGCTTTTAGTCTCTTGTCCCTTTTTGTCCAAGACAAACTTGGTGCTAGTGCCAAACTGATGCTAGAGCTGTCTACTACAGATCTGTTAAGAACCATTTTGGTTATGCTACAGACCCACCGCACACCCCACACATGGAACGCACCATGTCTTTACAAACGTCGCTCTTGGGTTCGTGAGCCTACACTGTCATCCAGAAACAACTGGTCAGACACATTTGTGTAGCAGTTGTGTTTAATAAAACTAATTAATGCCACCTGACAACACTCAACTGCACTGGTGTTGATCATGCTGTAGTTATACAAATCTAATGAATGATGCATCCATTTCTGCATTTACAGCAATGCTTTACTGGGTCTTGTTGGTCACAATAACCTCACTCCAAGTTACTCCTAGTTCTAGACCAGCAAAGAGTTGGTGCCGCTTTCAAACCAGTTTTTCAGGCCTGGAGCCAGTTCTTTCACTGTAAATTGCAAAGAACTGGTTCTGGATTGGAACCAGCTCAGTGGAAAAGGGGTACAGGCAGGACAGGGGATTGAACTGCCAACTCGAGGTGGATGATCTGGATACTGTACCTCCTGGGCCACAGCACACTTCAAGTTATTTTTTCTTTCTGCTCTTATCTTCTCCCCATTAAGAAATCTAAACAAATCCTAGTGTGTATCATTACGACTGTTAGTCAGTCAGTCAGCCGTGTGATTAACTTGTGACAACTGTTAAGACTAAGTTGGGCGGCTGTAGCTCAGTTGATAAGGCAGT
Organism: Channa argus; assembly: GCF_033026475.1. Taxonomy (NCBI): domain Eukaryota; kingdom Metazoa; phylum Chordata; class Actinopteri; order Anabantiformes; family Channidae; genus Channa; species Channa argus. The sequence goes on along the minus strand of NC_090212.1, from coordinate 21,914,407 downwards.
CGTCCACGGACCACAGGGTCAGTGGTTCCATCCCCGGTCCCGGGAATATGTTGAAGTGTCTCTGAGCAAGACACTAAACCCCAAACAGCCCATTCCCATCCCCAGCTGTGCAGTGCCGGTCCAAGCCCGGAAGAAACTGGGGAGGGTTGCGTCAGGAAGGGCATCCAGCTTAAAAACTGTGCCAAATCAACATGTGGACAAAGATCCACTGTGGTGACCCTGAACACACGGCATAAACCGAAAGGACAAAAAAAACAAAACTGATAGGACCAAGTTGCACTGGGTTGGATCCCGTCGGGATCAGTCTGTGGCAGCTGTTGGCAGCGAGCATCAGAAAGTGCACTGTATGATCTTTTCACGTGCAGTAGCTGACAGTCGCCAAAAGATTTTATTCAACATGATTGATGTTTACAGCCGATAACTTGATGTATATGTCACCAGAGAGACTCACACATAAAAGCAGAGATGTAAGAATGGGGGGGAAACAGAAATGTGATGAGTACGTGCAGAAAAATCTAAATTATTGTCTCATCTTTAATAGGACTATGCTCACGTCAATATGGGAAGAGCTGTGTGGGAAATACGTCTCCGTTACCACATTAAAAACTGTATTACATGTACTGCTTTCATACAAATCCACAATATGACATAACTGTCGATGTAAATGGTTTTCAATTCAAAACACAAAGTCTATTTTGCCATTTGTGTATTTTGCTGTGCTTTATTCGTTTTTCTGATTTCTGATACTTTCCATGGTGACATTTCTTTGTTCTTGCTTTAACACTGATTCTAAATTAGAAATGTTCCTCAGGCAGCTGTGTCATTTTGACATTGATTCATGCACTAATGATGATTATGATCTCTGTGTGTTTCAGAGTTTCAAGTTAAACGTGGACAGTCGCAGCGCTCTGAAGGAGAGCATCATGGAGGAAGGCAGAGCGCTGCTCACCATCATCACCTCCCACCAATCAGGTATCCAATCAGGAGACACACACAGTGAGTGAACACACACTGCAACACACACAGGTGGCTATAACCAAGCACCGACTCTATTCCATTCATTATTAATATCGGGATTAACAGAGTGACCTTCACAGAGGGGAGACTCATATGAATGTAGCCGAAAGAGCGACACAGAGAGAGGAAGATGGAGGAAGAGGAGCACAGAGAAAAGCCAGCTGGTGGAAACAAAAGAAAAATTCAATATAACTTTATTTTTTCTCATCACTCATCACATGCTAGAGACGTGATGAGTGATGGCAACTAATAGATCTTGAAGTTAAAACACAGAAGCAGAAAAATGTTACCAAGGTATTAAAAGTACAAGTAGTTTGTGACTGGTAAAAAAAAAAATCAGTATTTCAGTGTTGCTGCTGGATTTAACTGCTTTATAAGATAAAGCTGAGTGGTCCAGATGATTCCTGGGAGAAGAAAGAGGAAATTACTTCTTTTGCACCGAATTGTTCATGAATCTCTGCACCGGCTAGTTGTCTCTCTTTTGGCCTTAAGTGAAATTTAAATAAAAATATGAAATGTTAGGGGAAAGAAATCAGCCTTTCGTGGTAACTGCAGCTTTTATCAGCACAGAGACACCTAAGCCTGCAACTCGGGAAGCTTGTTGCGTTGGTTTGGCAGTTAAGACGCTTATGGACCTCTGTTACATGTTGTACCTGCCTGTCTCTTCCTGGTTTCCTGACTCCTTATGGCTGACTATCAAATAAAGGCCTAAAAACCCTCACAGCACTACAGCCAGGTTAAATGTGAGCTAGTGAAATTGTACTTGAGTGCATGCAGCCAGTGACGACCTACTCGCGCCTCCCTTCCCTTCTAGGCTGAGTTAAGAAGCTGATATAGCAGAGAGTGACTGCTTATGTTATGTTTTGTGTGTTTGTCCTTCTTTGGGTGATTCATATGCAATTGTTTTTGTGAAGCTTGACAAGAATCCAAACCTCTTTCAGGCTCCTTTAAACAAGCTCAGATGCGAATGCTTCTTTCATTTTAGCCTCTCTGTCTCTTTTTCTCTCCTTCTGTTTTATCCCTATGTCTCTCGCCTCGCAGGTCTAAAGGATATCCTCCATATGGTTTCCAGCCAATGGGATCAGCTCCAGCGGCAGATCCGGCGCCAACATGGCTGGATGCTCCGCGCCGTCCGCTGCATCCAGGCCCGCCTCCTGTACACCAGCCAATCACATGAGCTCTTTACAGCCTTGGGGGAGTCATCAGCCAATCAGCAAGCTTGCTACGCGACCGACGGCCTTAAGGTAGAAAACTTTTGATGGTTTTCATTTGGAGTTTAGCTTTGTATCTTTCTGTTATTCAAGTCATCTGTTTTTAGTTTGTTTTTTATTCTTTGGTTCATATCTCTCCATTTCCTCTCCCGTTTATCCCTGTTATCCCCCTTTCTCTGTCGATCACACACAATCACAGCTCACAGTTAGATCACTCACACGCACACACGCTCTCACACTCACACACACACACTTGCCCGTAGTCTTTTGTACATTTCTTTGCATTGTTTGCATCAGCTGCCTGTTAAAATATAGATTCCTTTCTCACGTCTCGCTGGCAGCTGGTTAACTGGCTGGACTTGGTTAATTAGATGTATTATTGCTTCCTCTGTCTTATTGCAACAGTTCTGTCACATCCTGTCACTGCTGTTTTGTTTGTGTGTGTGTTCAAAAAAATGCAATGAGTCATTTGTTTTCTTCAACTGACTCTCTCTTTCTACTATAAAAAACAAAAGGTTTTAACAGTGACTGGACAGGGAACGGGATGTTTGTGTGTTTGTGTTCGCTAATAGTAAGTTCGGGCCCACTTTCCCCACTGGGCTCTGACGCTCGCCTTCATAAGGTTTATGGCTTAGCCTCATGCTATGAGTGAAGATTGGCAATAAGTTTATGTTTGCATCAGTTAAGAATCAACTCGATTGATTTGATCAGGAAAAATCCAATGTCAGACAATGTAAGTGATGTCTTTGAGACTCTTTCAGACAAACTATCGTTCTTTCCTGCATCTGTATCTGTGTATAATCATATTTTCATCCACATATCTAAGGACCCAAATTTAGGATCCGTTTTATGAATTGGCCCCTGTTCAAGACTAATCGAGTCTTTCTGACTCAGATCACTGCGACTCAGATAAACTGTACCTCTTTCATTTGATGCCACTTGCTTTCCTCTCTATCTCTTTTGTTGCCTTTTGTTTTCTTTTCCTTATTTCACTCCCATATTGCATATTCTCCTCTTCCTCTACCTCTCGTTGCACTCTCCTCCTCCTCCTGCAGGCCTGACTCTGTTTTTTTTTTTCAGATTGTTTAGTTGCAATTAGCGCTGCAGCAGCCTGATCACTGTGATCATTCAACAGTGACAGCCATTACGCAGCTACCACCTCTGTTTGTGTGTCTTAGAGTGAAAGTGTATTTTTGTGTGTGTGTCCATTAGCTGCTTGGCCGCAGCACATTAACAGTCCATTCATTATCTGTGTGTATCTCCCTCTGCACTTAAAGCTTTGATCCGTAAAAACCTCCAAACAACAGACTGAGGTGTGAACCTGCTGAATTATTTCTGTTCGCTGCTTCACTGCACAAAACGCACTCACAAATCAGCATGACATGTTTCACATACTTCTATGATGTTTTAAATTATTCAGTTCATGTCTGTCCTGTGCAACTAAACAGTGAACCTGAAATAGGAGTGAAGTACAAAACCTGCATGATCCTCCGTCTGTGGGCGCTAACAGCCAAAACGGCCTCCAGTGTTGAGTGAGAACCAAGTTATTTGGTTCGTTTGAGAGTAAAGTATTTCAGATAAATCAACACTTTCAAAATATGATCCAGGCAAAGTTAAAACTAATAGTGACAAAATCAAGCTCAAGTTATTTGTGGTCATTTGAGACTGTACTGTATTAAAGACACGTTCACAATTGATGTTACTGTATTTTTAAAAATACGTATTTAACAAACCAACATTGTTTTCATTGCACATATTTCCAGTGCAGCTATTCACATGAAATGAAGCGCACACAGTAATAAACGACTCAAAACTTATGTTTTCAGTAAGTAGAGGTAATTCATCATGGGTCTTAGTGTCGGTATGGGAATTTGATGACCAGTGTCCTTAAACACATTAAGTGGAAGTAATGTCAAATGTTGTCCTTGTACTGATCTTGGTAAATAATGGCTCTAATGGCTGCAGCTGTACGTTCTTCATGTTCATTGAAGAACATGGCTGCTCGTTTAAACTTGACTTGTCAACTGCTTCCAGTCAAGATGTCACGAGTGGGGAACCCATGGTCACACCTGAAGTAGGTAATCAGCAGTGAGTAATAATGAGCCGTATGCTAATGATATTAGTGGGCCTGCTCCCCAACGCCTGTTTTATGTTAAACCAGGTTTAACTTTATTAGTTTTACTTCATGTAACAACATCAGTGGTTTAAGGCAAGAGGTTAGCAAGCAGTCAAGGGGGGGGGGGGGGGGGGGTTGCTGCAAGGTCAACCATGGGCATCATGTTTATGGAGAAACGATGATGGACAGATTTCCAAAGGTAGATAAATTATATACAGAGCAATTTGGGTTCGTATGTCAGTGTGAGTACAAAGAAGAACCACAATTTAGTCTGAAATAAGTCGTAACGGACAAACGTCATCACTTGCTCTTTATTCAATATTTAACATAGACGAAACTGGTGTGGACCATTTCAGGCAATCACTGCAATCAAGCTCTTTCTGTGGCTCCTAATGAAACTTGCCCACTTATCATGTCTTCTTGATCAATGTGCTTCAGTTCTCTCAGACCTGATACTGTCAGGACCTTCTACCAACGGTGAATGTCGACTCTTTTTTTTCACAGTTTCAGTTTCACCCTCTACTTTCTTAGCAGTAGTAACGGCTCTGGTCACAGGAATCTCGAGGTGCTTGCGTTTACTCTATCTTGACTTTTATTTAACACCGGAAATACCAATTTTCAACAATAATCAGCTTGAAATATCACCAAAACCTGCTTATTCATCCCCACTTTTTAAACATATTTTTGTAAAATAAGAGATGAGCTCTTTTCACTCTCTGTGTTTACAGGGTTCCATTTTTTTCCTTCTTCTTAGTTTTTTTATACTTGCATTCAAATGACTGTCTAAACCCCACCTAGCTGTAAACACCTGAGAGGATGAAATCATATTATGTTCTTTATAAATCCACAATAAAGGAAAATACATTCCTAGAAAAAAAACAATTCCACATTCAGAAAGAGCACAACAGGTTCATATCCAGAAACACACAAATATATTTTAAATTAATCTTGGAGTCTGCGCCATAAATTCTCCTCTCTAAAAGAAACCAGGCTGCTTATTAACGGCATTGTTTCAACAACGTGTAAGGCCACTCACACTTTTAGCCACTTCTCTGTGTGTGTGGGTCCACGTGTGTGTTCAGATCAAGGTAACCTTGACTAAAGGGCAAAATAAAGGGCAAACAGGAATAAATGTATCAAATTAGGAAACCTCGTACAATATTTATAACCAGCGATTTCACTATTCATTACAAAAGATTAAATACCAACTTGCATCAATAATTCAGCCTCTTAATCTTCATTTTTAGTGCAATTAAAAACGGAGGCAAATGACAAGTTTCACACCCAACTCGAAGAAGGTGAGGATGCACTTTGGAATGTGACTGCATCCGTGGCCACACTGCTGAGCACATGACGTGCACGGACACATTTATCTAAATACGTTATCATCCGTGCTTAATGATCAGAGCAATGATAACATTACTTAGATTAATGCAGCAGTTGTCTTAGAGGAGATGATACCTCTCTCGTTGTCCCCGGCGACCAGATTTACAGTTAAAACTGAGGAAACCTTTGTTGAGGATGTTTTGTCAACTTAACATTTAGTTTGAGCTCTAAATGTTGGATTTTTTTTTTTTTAGATCTCTTCCCTGTTCATCACCTTCTGATGTGGTTGTGGTAACAACACGTGCTGCACTCGGTCCAACAGTTCTCCCATAATATTGGGCGTGTGTGTGGATATTGGCGTTAACATATGTCACCAACTAGACGGTTGTTTTTGTCATGCTACTTTTCACTCGTTGACGTTTCTCAGTGAACTGAAGAAAAATGAAAAAGACAAATTATAGATTTTAAAAAATGTGTCGGAAAGGGAAGCATCCGTCTGTCCTCTCACCCTGCGTGCGTTCCTTCTTTCCCCGCTATCATCCCTTAGCCCGACTTTACCTGCTGTCTCCATGCTAGCTGTTTCTCTGCACCCTCCAGTAACTGATATTGATATCTCTCTGTTATTTTCTTCTTTTCTTGTTCTCATTCATTTTCTCACTCTCTCCCTATTTTTGTTTCGCATTTTTCCTGCCCTTACTTCTACCTGTCTCCTACCACAATCCATCCATTATCTTTCCCTCTTTGCTCCTTTCTTCCTGTTTTGTCCTCCTTCTATCTTCTCCTTTCTTCAGCTTCTTTCCATTTATACTTTATCCCTCCTTCTCCTGTGTGCTTCATCCATCTGTCTCCTATCCTTCATCTGTAAATTCATCTTTTGTTTTTTTTCTTCATCTGTCCATTTTCCTTCATCTTACCTCCATCATCCTCTCTAAACCTGCATCCTCCATCTTTCTGTCTCCATATTCCAGCCCCCCCCGCCCTCCATTCCTTCGCTTTCTCCCTCTTTCGTCTCGTTCTCTCTGTCCGTCTACGTGGAGAGGGGTGATTCATGTAAATGTCAGAAAATATCAGAGCTGGGTTGGTGGGATTAGGCACAGAGGAGAAGATACAGTGATACCAGCAAATATAACGCTCCGACACGACGGCCATCACCGGGGATTAGGATGCGCACACACAGACACACATGGGTGTACTCAGACAAACTAAAAGGCTTGTGTGTGCTTATGTGTGGTAGGACTTGTGCAGTGTCTTGCTGCATATTAAAGATTTGTAGTGCACATATAAATATGCTCAAGTGACATGGTTTTGTTGCATATTAAAGATAAAGGTAAACTGTGTGTGTGTGTGTGTGTGTCCTGGCAGAGTGAGCGAACACTAAAAGTGAGAGAGAGTGTGAGAGAGGTGGAAAGGTGTTTAATATGAGTGTGAAAGCAGTGTAATATTTAACAGCTTAGTGGGATTTGTCTGTCACATTACAGGGGATTGGACTGGTCTGGTAACACACACACACACACACACACACACACACACACTGAATCGATGTGTTCAGTGACAGCTGCTAAATTTGAATCTTTCTCTGGAGTTTCATCAGTCAGATGTTATAAAACTGTCATCCTGTTCAGACGGACAATAACTTAGAAATGTGAAGGAGATTTGACAAGAACAAAGTGTTTTCATATGTGGACGAAAGAATGACGAAATATTTCCTCAGTAAATGAAATTTTACAACAAAAATGAATGAAATTAAATAAAATCAATCTAATCAATGTGATTTATAAGTAAAGTTTTAAAGACACAGTCATCCGTGTATTCAGACACTTGTTAATGGATGTCGAAACATTTGTTCTGGGAAAACATGACACACGTGCAGTGAAACAGATGAAGGGTTTTGGAGATTTGTCACCTCAGTTTGAGGTCAGGGAAACAAAGCTCTGGGCCAGACTGGCTGAAGTTGCTGTTTGGGCTGCTTCTCTGCTGAACTCTAAAACTTTACAGGTGTTTGCCATTATTTTTTAATAACCATAGTGCTACTGTACCACACTACTACACTGAGGTCATGTCCTCTGTATTTTTATGGAGGGGAATTTGGGGGCTTTAGCAACCTGAGGGAAGTTTACATTCTACATGTAACAATATCAGAACATCAGCCAACAAAAGTAACAAACATGAAACTTTGCAGTGCTTCTTGACCCTAATAACAGATATAACTTTTAGTATTATCCACCATTTATTCTATTATTTCATTTGTAATCTTTATTTTTTTAGTAAGTACTTAATTTGGTTTGAAGGTAACGACTTTAGCGTTGCTAAAATACTGAATCATTAAAATACAGCCATGCTCACAGCTGAAAGTACTTTATTCCCATTTTGATTTTTAATTTGTACTTTATTTCATAAATGGTGCTGGTTTTCAAAATAATTCAACTAATTATCTGATGACTGAAACCTTTTATATCAACTTTGGTTTGGAAGGAAACCACACAAACATCATTATTAAAAATACAGTCTCATATGTTACAGAGATTGTTTTTAAGATGTATCTGTGTGACTGCTGTCTAAATACAGCAGTCAATTAAATTTTTTTAGATCAATATAAAAGGTTTGTGTTTTAAGACACAATTTATTTAACGGAAAGAAAAGAAGTGACACTGTGGCAAATACCAACACATGCAAAGAGGCACAATAAGTAAAAATGAATTGTCAGTGAAACACATGCAAAAATGTCACAGTCAATAAGTTAAAAAACAAAAAAAATGCCAACAAGCAACATGAGCAAAAATTATATTCTAATAAATAATTGTATAAATACAACCATAGATAATTGTCAAGGACCAACAACTGCAAGAATGCCAAAAAAAATGAGTCTTCTTTATTCCAGGAGCTTAAAAGAGCACTTTTGTCTTCATTTTAATATTTTCTCAAAGGGGACAACAACGCTACACCCACAACATTAATTCCTGGTGCTTTTAATGTGAAAATATGATGTGATTTATTTTTGTAATATATTGAACTAATAAATGTTGATGTATCATTATGGGTTGGCCACCTGCTTTTATTAATTACTCTACACATTGTGCCAGCATTGTTTAAAATGCACTGTTTTAAGAGCTACGTACTTTTGGACTTGAAGTAAAATGTAGATCAACTGCTATAGTTTTACTTGGGTGAAAGATTTAAAGTGATACTTGTAGTGGAGAATTTTTTTAAGCCAATAGATGTAATTTTACTTGAGCACTGAGTGTATGTACTTATACCACCTCAGTACGCAGTGTAGCTGCAGGCTGCTCAGAGGGGCCATGCTGACCCTGCATCACATTATTAACACCACCAGTCCTAATGCTGTGGCTGATTGGTGTCAGTTAACACATACAATGTCAAGTGGGGCTCACTGTAAAATTTATAGTTTTTTCGAGAGTTTCTAAGTCTGGACCCGTTTCCCTTCGGGGAGGCAGGGGGGAGCAAGGGGGGAGGTTGAGGCATGTCACGGAGGGTGAGGTGGAAGAGAGGTGATGGGTCGAGATTAGACCATGTTCCTTTGGACACAGGGGACACAAATCCTGTTAGAGAGCTGAACCAAACAGCCCTGGGCACAGACACACACACAGGTGTACACGCTGTCACACATACACACACTTAAACTCGCATACATCGACACTTCTGACACACTTCTGTTTTTTATGTGACAAATGTAAAGTGTGTACATAGTTTATGAGGCTATGAGAGAGAGTTTTTCAGGTAAGATGTTACAAATGACCTGCTACAGTAGGTTGTACTTCATACAGACTGAGCTGACTTAAATAGTGTTTAACGTGTGTGTGTGTGTGTGTGTGTGTGTGTGTGTGTGTGTGTGTGTGTGTGTGTGCATACATGAGCCACTTGTACATTTGTGATTGTGACTTGTATGGTGACTCTGACTGTGTGTGTGTGTGTGGGTCTTATCAGTGTTGCTGGTGGAGACAGCTTGTTGGCCTTAGGCCTCCATTTCACCCCACAGACCACACAGAGAAGGAGGGAGGGAGACGGATAGGAGGGGGAGGGGGAGGGGGAGGGGGGCAACATAGAGAAGAAGAATGGTAGAAAGAGGCCGTGTGGCTCAGGTCTGTTTGGAAGGACCTGGAAGTTGGTCGATGTCCTTCCGGTAACATCAGCTCACTGTGTTGTCCCTCCTCAGTTATCCTTTTGGATTTTTTATTTTTGTTCAATTTAAGTCTAAGAACTGTGGGTTATATTGTACAGATTGCAAAGCCTTTTGCAGCAATCTTGTGATTTTTGATAAACTCAAACTCAGTGTTTCTGGTCGTCTCCACTTGTGCAGTACCTTGCTAAGACGGCTTTTGGCTTGTCCTTTCAGGGGTCGCCACAGAGGAACGTGTTCCGCATGTTAATTTGGGCATGAGTCCTTTACACCAGATGCCTTTCCTGCCACAAACCTCCCTTTTTTTCATTTTTTTTTTTTAAAATTAGGATGCACGTTATCTTCGGGCCCTCAGGCAGCGCTGCATTAAAAACAGGCATGAGTGCATTGGTGCTTACTGCGTGGGCAGCTTACACATCTGGAAAGGCAGCAATAATGCTAAAAAAGTACAAGAGGTTTTGGAGCAACATATGCTCCCATCCAGACAACACCTCTTTCAGGGAAGGCTTTGTATATTTCAGCAAGACAATGCTAAACCACATGCCTCATTCATCACAACAGCATGGCTTCACAGGAGAAGAGTCCGGGTGCTGAACTGGCCTGTCTGCAGTCCAGACCTTTCACCAATAGAAAACATTTGGAGCATCTTAAAATGAAAGATCCGGCAACAAAGGCCCAGGACTGTTGAGTAGCATCAGACAAGAAACATTCCTGTCCTAAAACTCCAGCAACTGGTCTCCTCACGTCCCAGATATTTACAGATAGTTGTTAAAATTAGAGGGGAAGCTACACGATGGTAAACATCACCCTGTTCCAAACGTTTTGAGATGTGTTGCTGCCATCAAATTCAAAATGAGTGAAAATTAGCATGAAAGGTTTATGTTCTATTGTGAATAAAATCTGGGTTGATGGGATTTGCAAATCATTGCATTTTCTATTTATGTTTTACACATCGTCCCAACTTTTTTTGAATTGGGGTTGTATGTGTGCATTACCACTATGCTTGAAATCATTTATTAAGAAAAAGATCCTCATTGTAAAGTCACAGAAAAAAGAGGAAAAACTGGAAAGTGGAGAAAATATGATATTTTGTGTAATGTTTTTTTATACAGTGCGGTAATGCAATTTCCATTGATTTGGATCAACAACATCTACCTCTAACTCTCAAAATTGAATTGTCAGATCCGGCTATATAGTTTAATCATTCTTTGTTGTAGAGGAGAAATTATTCTGCAGTGTTACAGGGCCAGAGCTGTAAGGAGACGCGATAGGAGATGACAAGATGGGGAAAAGGAGGGAAGTAAGAAAAACAGCACAGGAAGTAGAAGGACAATAAAGGAGTGAAGATGATAGAGATCCGGGCTGGTCGGCTCTGAGTGTGGAGATTGAAGCATCCTAAACATGCAGAGTGGCTCTTCTCCCCTTCTGAGTGATTTAAATATTGACCTCAGGTTATTACGAGCTTTTTAAATCAAATTACCGAGTGTTGGACTCCTGCCTGATACCTGATAGAGCCAATCAGACGGCTCGCTCCGCTCCCAGAGTTCCACCACACAGCACTTTACATAAATTAAGATTAAAGTTGGCAAGTTTGGAGAGTTAGTTTAACCACACTCTGACACTCTATCAAGATAGTTTGTGTTTAAAAAAAAAAAAAAATCTCAGTGTTGGTGTTAATCCCTGGTTTAAGATCTGCAAAGCTGCATTTCCAGGTCGCTTGAAAGTGATAAAACTCAGTGTTTGGAGCTGGAGGGCTTTTATGTTACAGCCGGCGACACACTAACAGCAGCTGTAAGTTTCACACCAACTTTATTTAAAATAACTCCAAAGATGAAAGTTTGCAGAATCAGAAATTCATTTATGCATAAAGTATCAAGATATTTAACGTCCATACATATCTTGACAACTGGCTGAGTTCTAAGAATTTTCTGTTAGAAATATTAGGATTTGCACGCTGGAGCTGATTGTTCCAGTGATGCTTCTGCATGGCTGCATCATGTAGAAACTAAATGTGGTATGTTTGAGAAATCTGAAAACAGAAATTTAAATGAAAAATCAATTATCCACCCAGCATGTTTTTTTTTGTCCCGAAATGTAAAAAAAATATGTATTTAAAATAATAATTAATTTGCACTTCTAATGTTTGCTCCTAAATGTTTGTATTTTTATATAAGTAAATTTTTATAGCGGAGCTTCATAAAATGTTTTATGTGAATTTAGTTACATTTAGTAGTGTTTATTAAAAAGCTTCATTGTAAGATAATGGGAGGAAAATGGTCTGATTTGGAAATTTATGATGGTTGAGCTTCATGTTGCACTTTTTGACTGAGACACTTTGTGCCAGAAGGAAAGGCAGAGAACCGCTCGGTGCCCCGGGCCCGTAGGGTCCCCGAGGGCTGAAAAGAGTTCAACTATGTGCAGCACTGACTGTGTGCGGTTCGCAATGACACTAGCAGTGGCAGACCTCCCTAAGAGGACCCCCACTCTGTTGCACATGGATCAGTGAAAACAAAGGAAACCAGCTGATGAAAATGAGGAGGAGCTTTTATTCTGGGAGCAAAAGAGAAGAGCTACTTTTTTTTTTCAATGTAACATGAGTTAACTTTGCTAACTAAGTTAGCAGAGCAGCCTGATGTGTCCAGCTGTGCTGGATATACCAGATGTCAACTGGTTAGCTTAGTTAGCAGGCTGCAAATATTCAGCTAACTCAGACAAGACTTTTTCTGCATGTACACTGATGAAAGCTGCGTCCGACTAAGCAGTGAAGTTATGAATGCTTATGAAATTTGGACACGTGTACTATAAATCACTCCGATGTGTTACTGTATTGTGCTATGTGCACTGCGGTGTGCGTTTATTGTGTTTTCCATATCTTAAGCATAGTGCTTTTATCATGCATACATTTAGCATCACCACTGTGTCGCTATGAATTATGAGCCACCTGGCAATTGTAACACCATAAAAACATGACAACGTGCATTAGCTGTTTGGAAATCAGGCATTTTTGGATCACAAGAAGGTCAGTGAAATCCTGGAGGGACTGTATCCCTCCTAAGACGCCTCCCCACTGTTCCCTCCAGCTTTAACCGGCCGTGTACGTACAGCAAAGTGAGTTTCAACGTGTTTCGTGTAAATGACATGTCACTTTCCCCATTAAGCTCTGCCGTGCTCCCATCGAGCTGCTCGTGGAGCCAATCGGGTATAAATGACGTTATAATGAATGTTTTAGTCAAACAAAGTTGAGCACACTGAGGATCTTAAAACTGTTTTCTGACCTTTTAGCATCAGAGCCTGCGTGATATTGAAAGCTAATGTTGTTAATTATCGCCAATAATCTGCTGCAGCTCATGGAAATGACTGAAATCAGTCTAAATTAACGCTCTTCCAAACACATACGGTCAGTGAATCCATCTTTTTTAATCCATTCAAAAGTTGTTGAGACACAAAGTGAAAAGTGTCTCACACGCCCTGCTCTCCTCCCTCCCACCTGCAACATCTGTAATAGCTAAATGAAATATGCAAATAATCGCCGTCGATCCCAATAAGAAATAATTAACGCTGTCTGCTCTCCGTGGCAGCAGGTATTAGCATGCCAAAGCACTCCAAAATGTAATTTATAAAGTGAGTCTGAAAAAACCACCGAGCTCTTTCTGTGTCTTTGCCAACGGCAATCTGATGTTTCTAAATGCACTCTGAGAGAGGGAATAAATTGATAGTGGTGGCGGCAGGCTTGTTCTGTTTTAATTTTCCATTCCTGATATTTTTCAAATATTTAATTACGCGGATGGTAAAAGTGAATATGTAAAGTGGATATTTTTTCTTTCCTTTTTTTTCTGAAACTACAGATGGTTTGTGTCATATTACCTTGTTAAACACGGATATGGTGGTGGTGATTATTAGAAGTAGTTGAGTTTGATGAAAGTTGTCTGAAAGTGGCGGCGACAGCGGCGGAATGGTCGGTTAACGAGCAGACGCCTGGAGAGTCAAGAAATGAGTTTGCTTCCTTCAGCTCAACACTTTGACAAACTAGTGGAGAAAAAAGTTTTCCGGTTTCTCCTCCAGCTTCTTTTCACTGTTTAAATGCAGAAAAGAAAGTTATAGTTTTGCGTGTGCGTGTGTGCTCTGCTGTGGCTGCTCAGGCGGTTTCATCACTGAGCCTGTAAAAGGTTCCATCATTTAGGAAATGAAGTTGGAGCAGCAGCAGCAAAAAAAAGTGTCCGGGCTCCTTTTTCCTGTAAAGACACATTTTTTTTTTTTTTTTGGGGGGAAACATTTGCTTTACATTAACATTTTTATGAGAAAACAACAGAAACAGAAAATGCTTTGGAAGAATGCTGTGGAGGTCGGGTGAGGGACTGGGACACGCTTGCACACGACACGATATTTCACTATGTTCACACTATGTAACTATAACAAAGAGACATTTAGTTGTAGCAGATTAAAAACACTTGAATGGTCAGTGAGATGCTGATAGATACTTGAGTAGGTCCTAGACACAGAGTGTTTCATTTCAAAATAAGTGATGTGGCTGCTGAATGGAAAAGCCCTCTTTTGTCTCCTGCTCTCACCTCCCTGTTCTCCAGCTGACTGAGGGGATGCTCGGAAACACTGGACACTATTTACTCTCAATTAAGGAAGCTGATGGAGGAATTCTGCTCTGATGAAAAACCACACACATGATCACAGAAGAAGACACTTCATGGACATATGAACTGACATCATTTGAATGCAAATGAAAGCGTCTGTGCAAGGACACAAAGAATAAACACATGAAGCGCACACACAGATGCACACGCTGAAAGACCATCCTCCTGGTGACTTAATTACCCCCCAGCCCTCCCACCCCCTGCCTAATTCTCAGAGCCACACCATCAAAACCACATTTCGATATCATTTCACTCATTTGTATTCCTACATCAAGGCACGCACACGCACGTACACACGCACACACACACTCACACACACACACTCACACCGTCTCTCTCTCGCTCTCTCAGTTTCTGATCAAAGATTCTCCATCTTGTTCTTAAATAAAAGGCAACAAGGACCACTGTAGGCTGTAATTACTGAAGAGCCTCTGATGCTCTGTGTGTGTGTGTGTGTGTGTGCGTGCGTCTTGATGTAGGAACACACGCCTGTCTCACTCTCGGTTCGTAAATAAGTGTGTATCTGTATTTTCTTTGTCTTCTATTCATTTGTATTGCTGATTCATTTTTTTCTAAACAACAGGGATGGATATCGCCACTGAGCTGAGCACTGACACCAGCACGTGTTAGACTGTAACACATCCCATGCTGCAGCACAAATGAGGATTAATCGTGATAAAAGTGACTAATTACTGTGAGAGATACCAAAACTTGGAAAGCTTATATCTGCAACGTATTTATTAACCTTTAAATAAAACCACACTTTACTTCTTTTAACTCAACCAAAGTACTTTTGTTGGTTTAACCGAGCCACACAGAGGTTTGTAATGTCGAAGTGCTGCGGTCCACACAGCTGCCATCCACGCCAACACCCTCCACCAATCACACTCTCTCAGTATATTATGCTAACTTCCATAAACCAGACTGCTCCCAGGCAAAAGCAGAAGCTTCAATCCAACGTCCATCCATGACCCACAGACAGATGTGATTGACTAAACATCTCTACAGTGGCGTTGAGACCTGAGGCAACTTACCGGCCACCTTGGCTCTGTAAGTCCAACAAATCACTAAGACAAAGTCAGGTCTGACTTGAGTCAAGTCATGTGACGTGACCCCCCAGTTCTGGTAAATACTGTACTGTGAATCAGATTCACACCTTTTTCAGATCGGATCGCTTCAATAGAAATTGCAATAATTGCGAAAAATCGCTCTCCTTTATCCAACACCACATATGTTGTTGTTCTAGAATATAGTTTATCTGTATCATACATGTTAGTTATGATTCTTCATTTTGTGTTTGTTGGTAACATTTACAGCTCTCACTTCATGTTCTCTTAGAAGAGGAAGATAAAGGGGAGGAAAGTAAAAAACGACAGGATAAGGAATAAGGAAAGCACAACGGAGTAAAAATCAAAAGCCGGATAGATACATGAGTAGATAAAGAAGGGTAAAATTTTTAAGGTGATGGGGACAAATGAAGGAAGAAAGGAAGTAGCGGAGGATAACAGCAAAAGATTATTGTAGGAGAGATTAATGAGATGCAAGACATGAAAGATGGGAAAATGTGCGGGATGGACAGATTGAAGCACAGAGGTCCGTTTCACTTTAGGGAAACAGAAGGAGAAAATGATGGAGGGACTATGTTTGCACTGAGATGGATTGAGCAAGGTCGAGGTGCAAGAAGAGTGAAGCGAAAACAGAGAAGCACAGGTTAGGAAGAAGGGGACAAAGAATCGGGGTAAGATGCTTTAAAGAATGAAGCCAGCAAGCAGAGTAAGAAGAGATGGATGGAGTAAAGTTTAATAGTGAAAAAGAAGGGAAGATGAAGAACAAAATATGGGAGAAAGATAGAGTGATAAAAACAAGGGGGAGTGCAGGATGTATGAGGGGACGGAGGGATGGGTAGATGATGTGGTGGAGGTGTGGAGGCTGTTTTTGTCCCTCTACCTGTGAGGCACAGTAAATCAGAGGCAGATAAGGTAATTCTGCGAGTCATACATCATCAGGCTGCAGACACTTTTATGGCCAGCAGATTGGCTGTAAGGGCTGCTGATTACAATGAGGGAGAGATGGAGAGAGACGTCGGATTTTCAGGAAGGTGCTTGGAAATGAAGCCGTGTATCTGCTCAAGTTTGACTTTATTTTTAGGTATTTTGGGTCAATACTGTTCCAACGCAGTATTAAATAATGAGACGCTTTGGGAGCCGGATGTTTCAGAAGAAAAAGTCTTAACCCAAATATTAAGCCAAACGTTGAGCATTTGACAAAAGAAAAGATGAAAGCACAAATACAGTATGTCCATGATGTAAAGATACTGTGACAATCCTTTATGAGATGCCTGCATTCAGTTTTTCACATACTGAAAAACCATATCAACTGAAATTAGACCATAAAAAAACATATTTAAGGCAACATTTTGTGTTTTCTGGCGCCTCCTGTTCATGAATTATAATTTAATGACTAACACCTGAAGGGCTGTGCAGAGGGGGCTGGTTTGATTCCCAGAAGTTAAATATTGCTGCTTTAAATCGCTGAAATTAGACCAAAGGCCATGATCATCTTCAGAAGCCAACAGGCGCAGGCTAGTGTGCCGATCAGCTTTTCACCAAATGGCTAAACCTCCGTATGGCCAGTCTGTGCCCGGTAGCTAACCTAGCAGATTCCCACTGGATTGAACCGTGCCTCATTATTTACACCGCAGTAAGTGGTTCATTTTGGGTGGGTTTTGATGCCATGTGCGGTGGAATGCAATGCAAATTGTTCATCCCAGAAACCAACCAAATGCTGGATTTCTGACACTTTTTTAAAAAACTGACAGGAGCTTCACGGGGTTTTGGATTTACATCACATTCAATGTCTCCAGCAGCTGGAAAGCCACTGTACGCTAAGTGCTGAGCACCAGTTTGCAGACGGCCACGTTCAGGACGATCGTGGACATGAGCCTGATATTTCCCTCACGAGTTGGTAGAGACCAAAACACTGTAAACAGGGAAATACCTGCTAATAAATTAGCTCTAAAAGCTTTATATGTCAGAGCTGTGTGTTTATAGCTTGTGTTTTCTCGCTGCCAAGCTGCTCAGTTAATTAGTAAAGCTACATGTGACCCTTGTGCCGATGTGTTTAAGGACATTTCTGGTGCTGTAAACGACGGATTTGTCTCTGTTTGGGGCCTTGTCCTCCGTCTCCCACTGCTTGTTGTGATCCACTGGGCCCCTTCAGCAGGACCCACTGATGCTGAAGTGGCAGTTAAACCTGAAACCTCTCTGACACGTTCAGACTCTCGCCATGAAAATGAGCTGAATATTTAAGCATTTCTGTGCTCGCCCCAGATCCACATCGGACTAAAAATTACAAATGCCGCTGGTGGTTAATTACAATTTTATGACCTCCTCCAGTAAAACGAGTCCAGTTGTTGAAGGTGGGGGTTGAGAAGGACACAGAGCGACCGCTGAGAAATGGCTGCCGGAGCAGAGCGGTGTTACTGTATGTGGAGCCAAAGCAGAGGGTGTTTATTTAGTATTTATTCTGCACTTCATCATCTCCCCTCCACTAATCCACTGGCTGCTGTACGCACCACTGACCACGCTGTATCGCTAACCTCTGCTGCTTGGATCACAGAGAACTGACTGTGTGTGTGTGTTAGAGAGAGAGAGAGGGGAGGATGTCTACCCCTCCATCTGAAACCTTGTTAAATATTCATTGACAATTATTCCGCTTTGACCGAGGAGTTAGATGATGCTACTGGAGAGAGAGAGACAGAGAGACCATGATGAAGAACAACAGAAGATCTCGTCTTGTAAATATTATGATAAATCACTTGTATGTAAAACCAGTAAAGTACCTGCAGACAGCCCAAAACACAGAGGGACAGACATGTACAACACCTTCAGTGTTCAGACCCTGACTTTTTGCATTTTCCACATTGTACAGTTGTACGGTGGTTTTTCCCTGAACTTTAATAGTACAATATATTACTAATATTACTAAATGCTCTACGTTGTGTCTACATGTGTGCACTGCAGCACTGTGGCCATGTTAACACAGGCTGGAGCAGTAGCTTAAAGTGACCTCAGAATCTCTGTAGATGGGGATTTTTATGCATCTCACTGCCACTAAACTGAAAGGTGACTAGTTTGCATCTCTGCCTAAATTCACTCACCTTAGCTTCTGCATCCATGACCCTTTATATTTCTACAGACCTTTGGAAAATTGCAATATCAAATGATCCATCCTTCCTTTACCTATACTGCTGATCCTGTCTCTGTTTCTGTCTCTGCCATCTGTCTCTCTGGGACAGCTTGACAGATCATCAGCCTATCAGCTGCCGTATATGGACAGACAACCGTTGCTGCCCACATTCAAACCTCTGAGCGCTACACATCTTTGGACTGCGTAGGGAAACGGGGGAACCGGCAGGTTCAAACACATGACTGTTGATCTGTGGGGCATAACCACTCTTCGATCATGCTGCAAGTTTGAAATCAGCCTTATGATGGTGTGCGATTAACACGACGTATGACATCATTTGTCCTCAGTTTCCTTATAAAACCTTTTAATGGGAGAAACAAAAACACCAAGAAACGTCCGAAAGATCCAATAATTTGATTTACAAGCTCCAGTAACTGGACAGGACAAAGTTGCATCAGTTCAGTCTAAGTTTGTATGTCTCAGCTGTTGGCGCCTCATAAGATCAGACTAGTAATTCAGCCATTTTGATTTCTTTGTGAGCCTGCAGCATTCTTTAGAAATGAAAGCTGATCTGAATAGAAACATATTGGTTTTTGGACATGCACTGTTTAGAAATCACAGTATTGTGGCCAAATGTGTTTGAAGTTGTCCAATAAAATCGATCCTGCCCAAAGACCTTCTTTACTAAGATCACAAGGACATTGTTGTGGCGCTCTGGTCGTGTCTTTGACAAACGCCCTCTCAGGTGTCGTTACTGGTCCAAACTGGTTTCCATCCCAGCTAACGAGGCCATAAAAAGAATCAGAATCTGGGGTGGTTTTGTTTTTTTTTACATTTTCTTCAAATTCCCCCTGGAGCTGGTGTGTGGCGTTGTCACAGCACCGACCATAATAATTCAGCGAAGAAGACCCTCGGGGGCAATGACGGCAGATTGTGGCAGATGCCAACAGCCGTAAACTATTCCTCTGTCAGAAAGAGTCTGTGTTTCTTTCTCTCTTTCTTTGTCAATTCAATTCTTTTTTGCTTGGTTGCTTCTTCTTCTCCCCTTCTCTCGCTTGTTCTCGTCATTCTTTCTTTTTTTTTAAAGATGCTGGAAACACACTGATTGTTTTTGGAAAGTTGGAAATGATGAAGCTTTTAACATTTTCCCCACATTTTTTTTATAGTAACAGAAAAATGATTAATAATGTTGAACTCTCTCCATTCTCCTTATTCCTCGCTCCGTCCTTTCCCCTGAATCTTTTCTTCTCTTTCTCCTTCTCGTCTGCTCTCCACCAGCTCGCTCTGTTTCATACAGCGAAGGTTCAGGACTGTAGCCGCTGCGCCGTGTGTTAGTCCTGATTTATGTTCCATTTTTGATATTGAAAATAACTGGAATGGTGTCCTTGAACAGACTGGAAAGCCCGGGCAGGAGGAGGCAGAAGAAGGTGGAGGCAAGTAAAAGGAGGTGCGTCTGAAAAGAGAAGCAGAACAAAGAAAGAAGAGGAACGTGTAGCCACATCACACATCACTTTCACTTCCAGACGTTCGCCGTCCAATTACATTTAATAGCTGAGAATTACGCAGAATGGACCTTAATTACCTGTAATTTACCCCCCAAAATCTTAATTCCCCTCAGCCACCCTCCACACAAATAAACGCTACATCTAATTTGCTTGTTTTGGAGACCACACCGTGCACGTTGATGGATATGAGAAACCTTTGAATCGGCTCAAGGTAATTTGATTCTGGAGGAGCCTGCTGCATTTTTAATGATCTGAGCTCAGTCAGGCGTGAGGTGGTGTTCATTTTTTTTCCAAGCAGAGGTGTATTGTTTTTCTTTGTCTTTCCCAAAATGACATTATATTATCTGTGAAGATCATTATGACACGGCCGGAGTATCTGTCACCTGGCTGCAGGTGAGCTGCAGGGCCCTGTAGCATCACTGCTGGTTGTTGTTACAGGTAAACTCAGCCTGATGTTCAGCTCATCTTTAAACAAAAGTATTGTTAATCTTATGCAGCGTGTCCTGTTACACGCAGCGTATTAGGGTATTGGATTCATATCACTCATGCAACATGCAACTGCATTCAATCTATAACATTTCGCGTACAGTGTTTTGCAAGTTACTCCAAAGGTGTAATAAATTGCCTATTACACAGTATTTATTAAAAGGTTATTTATTTATGACTTGTCAGCAAAAATAACGCGTTACGTAACTTTCAGCTCCATCATGTGCCTTTTTAACAACTAGACCAACTCTTGCATCGCATCAAGTTGCCTTTTGTCTTACGGACAATTGGCCCTTAAACGCACCGTATAGAAAAGAGCCAATGAACATGTGCCGCTGCACATTCAGGGTGTGAGAGGAAGAGAAAATGGACGACCTGGGGCCGTGTATGTACGACTCAAACCGATTGCAAATTGTACTGGTGTCGATACTGTGGTCTGTTTTCGTGCACTGATTGGCTAAGCTGCTGGTGTCTGTCACACACGGACTGTTGCTGACCCACCGTTACAACAGTGAACACGCTGACGTTACCACAGTGACAAATTAACAGAGTGTTCAGATGACAGGCAAATACTTCAAAATTGAGCTTTATAATATTTATTGTATTTAATATGTTTTCCACAGCTTTTTAGAAACAAATCGAAAACCAACACTAAAGGAAAAAAGAAAAACCTAAGAGTATACGAGTCAAATCTTTCTCGGGAAGTGAAGTAAAACATAAGTACCAGACTGGAGTAAAGGTATTTTTTTCCATTAGTGGTTCTGGTTTCAGCATGTTGGTCACTTCCTGTCTGCTCACAGCCTTTGAGGAATATCAGCATTTAGTTCTACAGTTGGTTTTCATGTAGTTTAGAATACAGGAAAACAATCCAGCATAGCAGCATCTTTTCCATTAAAATAAGAACAAATATGAATCCATACAGCTCCTCTTCTCTTGTACACTCCCCTCCCTCATTCCTACACACACACACACACACACACACACACACACACACACACTCAGATATCTGGATGCACAGTCATCGCTATCACCTGCCTCTGTCTCCTGCTGATGCTGTGTGTTTGTGCCTCAGTAGAAAAACAGTTTCTTGTGAAGTTGTTTTTTAAATCACATTTGATTTCATGCATAATTAGCTCGACCATCAGCAGCCGGGGGATGGGGGGGTTATGCTGGGTATTGACATACACAATGAGTATAGCCAAGGTTAGACGCACTGTGCTCATACTGAACAAGAATTCATTGCATTTCTACCTCACTGGAACCAGGAAGGTTCCTTACCTGTGTGTGTGTGTGTGTGTGTGTGTGTGTGTGTGTGTGTGTGTGTGTGTGTGTGTGTGTGTGTGTGTGTGTGTGTGTGTGCGTGCACACACAGCCTACAATTTGCCGAGAGAGAGGGAGGGAGGAGGCTTCTTTGCTTTGCTGGAGATTCACTCGCAGTTGGATTAAAAACTTAATTATGTTTTAAAATGATATTTTAATTAAATGTGGAGGGAAGCAGAAATGGATTGGCACCAAAATAATTAATCAAACATCAAAACAGAAAAAAAAAAGACCTGAGCGGCATCTTCCTGCTTCGGCCAGCAGAAAATGAAGTCAGCGGGACTTTTAGCTTGGCTGGAACATTTACTTAGTTCTCTCTCTCTCTGTCTGTTTGCTTTTTTCTTATCTACAACATACACAAAACAATATTATTTCTATTTCCACGATGTGTGTGTGATGATACAGGTGTAATTAATGACTAAGTTTCTCATTAATGACTAGTTTGTTCTTTGTTTTCAGTCTCATATCAGGATAATTGGCTGTCACCTGTTTGTTGTTCTTAGTTGTTCACAGCAAAGATAAGCTGCAGCATGTTGAACTCTTACTGGATGTGACTTGGTTTGATGTTTTAAAATCCATTACATGATTCCTTTTGGACACATTCTCACCTGAAGCTGATTCGGTGAATGCGTTCCCCAAGTATTGCATCGTTTTTGTCCCGCTGATGCTGAACCAGTTTCAGGCCATAAAATCGTGTCCCACTCATAAGTTTAATCATTAACGTGTAAATGTTGGAAGCTTGATCATAAAATGCACTCAAAAAATTCTTTCACATGTCAGCTCATCATCTGAATGGTGCTTCCACCTGGTACCACATGACTAACAGATACACCCCGAGCCCAAATAGAGCCCTGTAAGAATAACACACACACACTCTTAGCAAAGCATACAATAAACAGGTTTAACAGAGTTTACCAGCCATGAAAGATTTGTAGGAAACTTTAATATGAAAATCAAATGCCAGTGACGAACCAAACCTTTTCTTAATCTCTGGTCTTCAGCACATCCCACTTCACTCCAGAACAGGCATGGAGGAGGCATGAATGTAGTCAGATGGTGGGATGGGAAGGAGGGAGGAGGGATGAGTGGAGGAGAGGAGAGAGGGAGATGATAGAGGCAATCAATATTTCTAGCATTCCTAATTAAAGCCTCTCGATGGAATAAATCCATGTAATTATCTGTAAATGAAATACAAGGTCACTCCAGCTGATGGAGGGATGGACACTGGATGATGGAGGAGAAAACAGCAGGAAGGCTGCATGTTTAGCTGTGTGGACTGTGTCATTTTTGGTCTATTTTCTCTCATATGTTTTTATTATTTATTATTTAATCTGTTTAAACTGGTAAATTATTTGAGCTTGAACTATTCTCATTTTAACTGACGTCCTGGCCACGAGGCAGCATGAAGGATGAAGGACAGACGCAAAACAGTGATTTAGAACAAAAGCCTAATTCCAACATTGATACTGACAGTGCAGTAAATATGCAGTGATGTACATTAACAAGTGGACAGTTAAAAACCAGATTCTGGGATGTGCATTAGTACAAAGACCTGCAGTATGAGTTTGTTATTCTCTAACCTTAAATCTGAAGCAAATGTTTAGTGTTGAGACTGATTTTTCTCTTCCTATAGTGTTTTCCGTCACTTCCTAATTTGCCCAAAGTCCCTCTGCTTTCCAAAAATCCCCTGACTTTTGAAATGAACCTCACCTTCCAACACTACGTATTGACTTTTAAAATGTTCTTACTTTTCCAAAACGTCACAAATATCACAGAACATTCCTACGTTCCATCTAATCTGTTTCTACAATTGCTTTCCCTGTTCAATAGTGAGGTAACAGTGTAATTTCCCAATACTGTGAGAGCTAAAATGCTCGGAGGCTGCTGAAGGACTGTGACAATACCTACTAGAACCTTACATGCTCATTCAAGCAGGCGTCGAAAGCACGTTCACACGTAGGCAGATGCCTGCTTGGTAGCAGAGCCCCAGGTTGAAAACTTGTTTTAAAAAGCAGGAGTAATGTGACATCCCTACCTGACCTGACAGCACAGCCAAACCTTTCTGTTGTGACTTACCTGCTCTTTAAAACGTGTGTGCTGGGTGCCCACTAAGACCCAGCCCAGTGCCCAGCTATTAAATAACTGACCCAATTACAACTCAAAGTTTGGAGCAAACCCCGACTGGCAAATACAGAATCAAGAGACACTGTGCCGAGCTGCTCACGCTAAATCACCGCCATTTACAGCCGGTCTACAATTTAAAAAGGTGTGACAGCCAAATTGCTGCTGTCTCCTTGGTGCTTGGGACTGGGGCACGTTGAAACAACCTGAATAGACAGTCTACATGTCTAGTTAAACACAGGCAAATCACACGTACACGGAGGCAGCAGCATCAGGAAGCAGTGCAATATTCCAGAGTCTCTGCAGTGTTGAGATGATACTCGGATGAATTGACAGTGAAGATAAACACTAAATAAATGACTAAACACACTGCTGGAGACTTCAGATGTTCTCTACCCGTCTCCCTTCACCCTCCTTTTTTCTCATCCCTCCATCTTCAATCAAACATTAACATGCTTTATTTCAATAATTACTTTTAGAAAACCTTCACTTTGTTCATTTATATCAACATTCTCTTTGATTCTGTGTGTGTGTGTGAGAGAGAGAGAGAGAGAGAGAGAGAGAGAGAGAGAGCAGGCACTAGAGACGTGCTATTGATTTTTCAGGTGATCATCATTTTCTCTCCGCTCTCTCTTTAGGCTGCTTGACGTTTTCTCTTAATAGTGTTTTAGGTCTGCTTCACTAGAGCATGCTGGGAGATCAGCTAATTTAGCACGGGGACATGTCAGGGACCTGTGTGTGTCAGGGCTCTTTAAGATGCCAACCTTCTGCTGACTATAAATTAAAAAAAAGCTTTTTGCAGTGAAAATGTTTGTCACTTTTGTTGAAGGAGAAACCGTGAGTGCTGAGGTGCCCTTGAGCAAACCTCAGCTGCTCTGGGTGCATCAGCCAATATGCAGCATCATATTTAAATAGGCACTGGTCAGGAAAATAATTTTTGCACGTCAGGGTTTTCCCAACCGTATGAAGCATCAGGCGGAGTAAGACATCTGTTGGGAAAAAGGTTTGAGAGCACAAAGCAACATTTCGTGAGGTTTGTGCATCAGCAAGTGAGCGTGAGCAGGAGTGGATTTGTAAATGGATGCTCAAAACAGGCCGAATGCACGCGGGCTTGGGATTGAACAAATCTGACTTGGAAACACAGCAGCTATCCCAATTGGGTTTGTGCGCGAGTGAGTCATGATAGCTGCAGTATGAACAACACATTTATGTTATGCAGCTTCATCTCAAGCAGAACGATAGTCTGCCAACACGAACGTCTAATCAGTCACTGTGTGTTTGGTGTGGACAGACGCCTATCGCCAATTTCTTCCATCAACTCCAGATAGTACTTTTTCTTTTAAGTTAAAGTGTCCATCTACCCGACCTGTCAGAAGCTGCACTTTGTGAGTCAGGTGTCTTTAGGGACACAGAGTGTAGATCGACAGCCAGAAGGAGCTTTCCTTCACAGTTTGCCATCTTTATGTATATGTCTGACTTTACCTGGAGGAACTCAACCCACAAACACTGAGCCAACATCAGCGAACTGGTGATGATAAAGTATCAGTGTTGTCGCCTTCATCTGGCCTAAAAAGTGGCACTTATTAACATTAGGCTTGTTCCCCAGAGAATCCACAGGCGAAGCTAGTGAACTTCTGCACCATGTAAATTTACAGTGGATGTGCTGGTGTTTGGTCACATGACCTGCTGTTGAATAGAAATGTATGATTCCATCTCGAAAAACCGCTGGAACCAAGACATTTGGCTTTAGTTTGATATTGTCATCAAGTGGAAGATAAAAACCAAAACAGAACAAATAGCACTTATGATCTGGAGAAGCATCTACATTATGAGTCCTGAGTCAGCGAATGTAAATTAAGAGCCTGAAAACATTTTGAAGCTTTAAAATGTCTGACTGTCGTAACAGGTGTTTCCTGGTTTGACTTTTGAGGAGAAGATATTTGGCAGGCAGTGGAGCCCGGCTCTGGGGGCAGGTGCTACAGCAGCCCACATTAATACAGCTAATTAACATTAGGCACTGTTCTAATTAATACATGCAGACTGATTAGAAAATAATTAACCAACATAAAAAATCTGATCTTGATGAACAAGAATGAGAGATGAGGTCGAGGTGGCATCACAAACGGAGAAACCGGTGGTTGGTGGAGGGAGCAGCAGGCTACTGTGGGAGTTTTAAAGGGAGGTGGTGGCAGAGAGACGAGCAGGTCCAAATCTACACCTTCAGGGACCACGATCCTCGTTTTAGGGCTAACCAAAAAAAGACTTTTGGTTCTGAGTTTGAGGAATTACACTTTTCTCTTCTAACCACGGTCATTTAAGCCACATATGTAGGTTTTCATATTAAGACACAATAAATAGAGTTAATTTTCCAACTGGGTTTTCAGGTATAAACGTGGGGGAAAAGTTCAGTCTGTTTTAGGCTTAAGAATAAACTCTTTCATACAACATAACGTAAGCTAATACTAGCTTCAACAGTTTAAACATGTTTATTTGTGATTAGTTGCTCGACAGTCTGTAGTTAATCGCAGTTAATCCCAAATTACTATGTTGGTTGGTTACTTATGTTGGTTGAGTGATTAGGTGGCAGTGGTTTAAAATAAGTAACACGGCAAAAGTGAAGTAACTTCATGCTATGCTCTGCTAAAGTATTCAGATCCAGTTACTAACATCATTCTCATGTTCTCAAGATTATTTTAAACCTGTTACAACAACTGATGTAGGTGACAACCAAGGCAGCAAAGGGACATCTACAGCAACTAGAACTGTCCATCTGGGATCTCACGGTAAATCTTAGTGTGTCTTTTTTTTCTTTGCTCGGTTGCTCAGTTGGCAAAACGCTGTTCGCTGGTGATTTTTCTGGCTGAAGAACACAAATAATATTCCAAATCTGGCAGCATTTGTGGGGTTGTTTATCTCTGAATTTTTGGTCATCAGGTGTGTGACTCATCCCAGACGGTCAGAGACAATAAATCTGTGACACTTGGTTCATTGGGACAATGTTTTTGTTCAGATTAACTGTGCAGTGGATTGATGAGGCAAGTCACACTAGTAGCTTGTATTAGTACTTTGTATTGCCAAGTACTTGAATGTAAGTACTTATACTCAGTCTGGGGAAAAAGTGGCGTTGGGAAAAATGAGATGAAGACAACTCAGACAGTTGGTGAGCAGGAAAGAGAGCGTGTGAATAAGAAGAGGGATGATGTGGTTTAGTCTGTTTTTGAAGGGATGTGAAGAAAAAACCACTGGTGTTGAGTCTGTGTTGAGGCTAATAAATCCTATTCTCTCAGTTTTACCTTTTAAACACGTTTTAAAAAGAGGAACAAACAGTATGTGCTTACGCTGAGTGTCTTCAGCTTCACAGCTGTTCTCCATGAAAGCTTCTTTCCAAATTCCTGCTGTAATCTCTGTGCTCCCACTCACTCACTGTCTCCTGTTTCTGAAGAGAAAATGAGCCAGGACACACTACAGATGGAGGAGAGTAGGAGGAACAGAGGAGAGAGGATATCAAAGGTCAGTGGGAGAAGTGGAGGTTAGCTGAAGGTTTGTTTAGTTGATTTTAACTTTAGATGAAATATCTGGACAAGGCAAGCAGCCTGCAGGCAACACAAACACACTGTTTTACCGACATTTATTCACCTTCCCAGTGTTATAAAAAGGAGTTTAAGCCAATATACAAAGCACAGATTGAAACGTAAAGGATTTGGACACGTTTTTTTTATGATAATAAAAAAGGAGAACTACATATTGTGCAGTGCAGAGATGAAAATATTTATTCTGATGGATTATGGCTTA
Source organism: Channa argus (assembly GCF_033026475.1). Taxonomy (NCBI): domain Eukaryota; kingdom Metazoa; phylum Chordata; class Actinopteri; order Anabantiformes; family Channidae; genus Channa; species Channa argus. The sequence continues at coordinate 21,886,544 of NC_090212.1, read as the reverse complement.
CAAATTCTATAATTATATAATAATAAAGGTAATGGATAAATGCTAGACCCTGCAATATCTCAGGAGCACTTGGAGTGAATTGTTGTACATCTGGCTTCATGGATACATCCACTGATTACACTCTGAGTGTGGACAGACGTGTGACAACCATGAGGCAGTGAATCTAGTTGTTACTTATATTATTTTTCAAATGATAGTTTCAAACACATTTCATGGGTCACAGGCAGATTGTCCTGAAGGGGGCTGTTCACATTGTCATTGCTTTTATTTATAACCCGACTTGCTGCACCGGTTCACGCACTATTTATATGGTGTCAAACTGGTTGTTGGCCCGTGTTTTTCTGTTTTCTTGTCTTTCTGGCAATTATTTATTCTGCACTCAGAGATGAAAGAAGAGCTTTTGCTCAACTGCTTCACACAAATCAAACTGATTTACAGTATTGACACGCACATTTGTGCACGTGTGTGTGTGCGTGCTGGCAGCTAGATGCAGCCATCTCATATCCATTATTGATCCAGTATCATTACCCACTGCTCTGCTCTATCAAGACAAGAACACCATGTTATTGGAATATCTCACCTTTGCTATTGACCTGCGGCGCACACAAACATACAAACTCACATACTGATGTCACGAGGAATTAACGTCAAATCTGGATGCAAAGCGCCAAGCAACGACCTTGTTGATGGCTCGCGGATTAAGATCTCACTCGAGTTTTTTTGTGAGTGAGTTGTTACTTTTTAATTCCTTTTTATTTCTGACAACTTCCTGCCCCAAAAACAAAAACACCAGGCATCACACACGTTGTGTTAATTGGTTAACTTCTTTTCTGCATTTCTCATCAAGGCTGTGGAAAATCACCCCGAGATGAATTTACTCGTATATTTTACAGGAGCTGTGGCAGCAACAGCTGCTTGGGTTTGTTAAGAACAGTTAAGAATCCTGTTCTGCCTTTTGGCTGCATGTGCACCTGCGCAGCACCTGTGCACCTCTGAGGGCAGCACTGTCAATAATCATTTAAAAGAACACATGTTCGGAGTTGACTGACAACTGCCTCTGAGGTGCCGGTGTGAGTGTGTATCTTGCAGGCTTTGTGAAAGAGCGTCAGCTGCTGCAAGATGTCAACAATCACAAAGCCACGATCTTTCTTGTCTTATGTGCTGCTATATGGCCACACAGCAGCGATGTGATGGGACCTCAAAGACGTATTTGAGCCCACTCAATATTACACAAACCTAATGTTAGAATAATGTAGTGACGTTCCAAAAATATTAGGTTATTGCTCTAAGAAGAAGCAAAGCTCGTTTGCTTGTTATTTCTGCCTTGTGTCATATGTGACTGGCTTTGTTGGAGTTTAGTGTAAATGTGCAAAGCCAGCATCTCTGTTTCAAAGGGCTTTTAGAAAGTCCAGCAGCAGGAACACAGCTGGTGCACTGTGTGCTTTAAATTTGCACCTCAGCCTCTTGTTGACAAAACCTGCAGAATCCGTAGAAGAGGGTTTTTGAGCCACGCTCCTGGCAACAATCCGCACAGTCTGCCGACGGGCAGGAAGTCATTCGCTCAAGATTAAAGCAGCAATGCGGAGGGAAGTGTGCAGGCACTGCAGGACCCTGGACCTGTGTGTCGCTGCTGCTTCATAGGGGACAGACAGGAGGCTGTAACTGAGATGTGAATCTTATGCTAACACATTATTCATTCCGTCACATGATTGATTGGTTTGCTTTGTGTATGGATTTATGAGCTGATATTTTTGAATTGATCTCCTCTAAAGGCAAACAATATGTGTTTTAGATGTTGCAGTGTGTTAATATGCTGCTGCTGCTGCTCCTCAGTCCTAATGCTGCTTTTTGATTGGCAGTTATAGCCCCGGGAAAACCCCAGGAGACACATACACACAGACGTACAAACACACATGCACACAAGCAGGGGATCGAGCACAAGTTCGCATTCTTGCTAGCAGCACGCGCACAAACATGCCTGGATTTTGAAACATGAGAACACACACACACACACACACACACACACACACATCTTGAGGGAGCTTTGCTTGTTCTGGGGCTGGTGGGTAAATTGACCCTGACATGTAAACAAAAAGCCCTAAAATGACTTGATTCAGCACATCCAAGTGCATCTCACACACACACACAGACACACACACATCTGCAGAAAACAACACGAACTGGCTGTGTTTGTGTGTGTCAAGGGGACGGTCTACTTATTCATCAAATGAGGCAGATTCTTATTGAGTCCTGTGTCTCTCAGAGTGGAAGCACTGGACTCAGCTGTTCCATAGCAAATATCAAACATGTACATGCACACACACAGTGCAACACACAAAGTCAGTTACAATAGAAACTGTGGACAGACTGTTTGACTTGCTGTGTCTTCTGAGGTTCTCGCAGTGTGATGAGCCCTGTTCTCTTATGCAGCTGCATGCAACAAATGCCACAGTTTCCATGTGCATTTTAAGTGTACGTGAAAAACCATGAATGAAAAAAGCAGCAAAATAAGCTTTACCTTGGTCTAGTTAGCTTGACTGTGTGCAAAAGTTTTTCTTCTGACAAATTGGCAACAAACTGCAAATATCAAATTACCTATGAATACATCATGATGGAAACACTGCAAATAAGACACCTGCAGGCGCATTTTCTCCCATAGACCGATGTAAAGAGAAAAACATTTGCACCGTACACGTACTGTACTTTGGATCGTGTGGATTCCAGAGGCAGTGAACAAATGATCAGGGAGCTAAATATTGGATGACAGGCATAATTCAGTCTACATTAAGATCAGATTCACATTTAAACGCTTGATTTTCAATCGTTGATGGACTTTTATTTCTTTTTATATTCATTTCCCTGTCAGTGTGTTTTGTTTTGGTTTTTTTACTTCGTTTTTTTATTCTTAACTGAGGAGGAGCCACTTTGTAAATTGATGTTCCTGTGAAGAGAACACATTTATTATATTTTTCATATATGTACTTAGGATTATTTGAAAGTGCAGCTGTGTGTCCTTCTCGCGTCTCGGTGAACAGCAGAATCAGCACCATGGACAGTGCCCTTCACACCAGAGAGGGGTTCGAGAATTCGGCTTCCTGTAGTAGATTCTGAAGAAGAATCTTTACTGTTGTCATTGAGCACATACATGTTACAATGGAATCTTTCTCTGCATTTGACCCCTGGGGGGAGCAGTGGCCGGCTACGGGGGTGCGCCCAGCTAGCCCAGAGTGTCTGGTGGGTAGGCTGCAGGATCAAATCCCAGCTTTCCCACCAGGAGCATCCTGGAGTCCTGGAGCATCACCCAGCTACTGAGCCTATACGTGATACCTCAATAAATTCATTTTGCAGCAAAGACACAACATGTCTGGTCCATGTTTTGTAGATTGATGACACATGACAATAAAGCTTAAGCACCTACAATGAATCATTTAAGTCTTTAGCTGTTACTCTAAGGTTCGTTCTCATCTAATTCAACACTCTGCATTGAGCCTTTGAAGTGGCTTTGACTGGTGCCCACTTGTATGGAGAGGAAACACAGCACCAATTATAGACAATATGTCCAATGCAGACTGATGAATCAAGTCGTGCAGGTTACTCTGTAACCCTTTCAGGCTACATGCAAATCAACAAACCTTGGTCGTAGGTCTTTCTTTTCTCTTTTTTTATGATGCACAATGACACTGAGTGTCTTTATAAGTCAAGTCAGCTCAAAACCACACGGTTCCCTGAGTGGACTCCGAATTGGCTTGAACCTGACTCCAATCAGAAGGCCACATTTTTCTCCATCACTTTATATTTAATGGGTGTGTTCAAACAAAGGCCTGAAGGCTCACGACTTTGTTTTATCAGTTTAAAAAGCCCAGTAGTCGTTGTGTTTGTTGATATGTGTGACTTTGGTGAACATTAAATCAAATTTCACATCCAATTTGTGCAGAAAACCAGCAAATTGCAAACAGTGCCATTAATTTTTCTTGCCACTGTTTATCTTTTTCATAATGAACATCTTCATCTTCGGCTACAGACACATCAAACAGGTGTTTTTTACTTGTTCAAGTCTGTTTGCCTGTGTGTGTGTGTGTGTGTGTGTGTGTGTGTGTGTGTCAAGTGCTTAGCAGTATCTTACAGATTTATGTACAATTTAACTTTTGTTTTGATCTTGTTACAGTTCAGGAGACAAACGGGTGAATCACACACACACACACAAACACACACACACACACAGAGACACAGTGATGAGTTGGGCTGCTTCCCAGTCTGAAGGAGCTTCAAGGATTTCTGTCAGAAATTATTTCTCTTCAAACTAGGCTCATGGCTCCATCTATTAGAGTGTAGGTTTGTGTGTGTTTGGAACACACTGTGCATTCCAGCTCCGTGTGCTCAAGGCGTCCAGGAGAAATTGCTTCACTGTGTCTGTGTTTCATTATGGCTCTAGTCAGCTGTTAGGTATGAAAAAAGCCAATTACAACCATAAGGCAGCGTTCAGTTATGGAAATGATGAACTAAATAAATGGCCGACTAAGTAACTGACGCAGCCACTGACCTTCTTCCTCGCTAACCGAGGTTGTGTGTGTGTGTGTGTGTGTGTGTAACAGACAAGTTAACATTTCAACAGCACCAAAGTTCTTTGTCGGCATTGAACTTATGAAACTGTTATCTGCATTGAAATTTCCGAGCGTGAAAATTCATTCTACTGTTGATGAAGTATATCTGAAGTATATATTATTTGTAATAAGGTATTTCTACATTATGAGTTACAGTGACTGCTGCCCCGAGACAAACTCTTAATGGAACTTTGAAGTGATAACATTTGAGCTGGATTTGATTTAGCTTATTGTCTGTACTTGTAAATGTGGTTCTCGATCCATCTCATATTTCATCTAATGCATCTCCTCCACTGGCTCTTTTATTCGGACAAACTAAACCTATTTATGTCGTTTTTAAATGTTACATTTTAGCAGACACACACCAGGAACTTAGGGTTCAGTGTCTTACCTGGGGGCTCTTGGACTGGCCTGCCCTACTTCCTGGGCCACAGCCATCTCAATAAAAGTTGAGGGTCACTAGATTTTAAATATGTGGGTATTAATGTGCCACAAAAGAGATTTACAAAACTGGTGGGTCCACTGGTTTTCTCTGTTGGTAGGTTAAGTCACAGCGCCCTTATTATTGCACCATTGCACACACTTTATTGTTTTCTTGGTGTATTTGGTAAAATGATTAATGCAGTATATGTAAAGAACTGGTGGTTCTGATGTTTTGGCCCCTTCATTCCTTTTAAATAGTATGGCCAAAACATTAGCACCACCTTTTCTGTCACCTCAGAAATAAACGTAGAATTCGTGGCAGAGTCTCTTTTATTTTTCAGAACTGTAGAACTTTTAATGTTTGCATCCACATTAGGAGGCATAACGCCAATAACGTGACACACGAGCAAATAAAAGAACAATCTAACCAACTAACAAACAACTTGACTAATTTACTGACTCGCTGCCTGACTGACTGGGCGGCAAACAGCCTGCAAGTGCATGTGGGAGAGTAGTAATGAATGAAAGTGGGGAGATGTTTAGACAAAGTGAGAAACATTTTCTCTGAGTGCTTCCAGTTAGTTTCATTTCTGTAATAGCAGCACACACACACACACACACACAGACGCAGGCAGTGCTGTTGATTGTGTATTGCCGGTTTGTTTATTAGCTCTCTGATTGAGCGGCTCTGCCTTCCACAGATTGGATGACCTTTCCAGATCCTTCCGCCGAGTCTGCTAAGTAGATCGGACGGCGAACGCCACGCGACGACACTTTATTCAGATTGTTACTGAATGAGGGAAAAGCAGGCCGTCATATACGTGTGTGTGTGTCACTGTTTGTACACACTCACTCTGCCTTCATTGGTTCAATTGAAACCTCATCTCCATATAGTTTGTATGCAATTACATCTGAGCAGTGCGCTGAGTGCCTCTATATGATTGTGTCTGGATACTGAGAGTGGCTCACTCTGATGTGTGTGTGTGTGTTTGTCTGTGAAGAATAATTTTCGAGAAAGAGCAACGATTCGGGCTTGATGTGTGAATGTGTGTTTATTTTTGTGTGTGTGCAACAATTCATGGTCAATTTGTATGTATGTGTGGCTTTATGGCAGCATTTGTGCAGGCATGATGGGCGTGTGTGTGTATATGAGAGGCAATTTGTGCCAGACAAAAGCGATCCAATGCTAAGTGTACGTGTGTGTGTGTGTGTGTGTGGGTAATTTGTGTTAGTGGGATGTGTATGTATATACATTTATATGCATATACATATGGATATGTGGGTGAGCGTGTGTCTCAGCTGGGATGAGGGAACAGGAGAAGTGTTGGAGGGTCTTTCTAGTGGCTTGTCAGCCACTTGTGGGACTTTAAAGGGCACGTCTGTCAAAACGTGACATGGCCGAATCTCATTCATCTGCAGTAAACAGCTCATCATACTCAGAGGAAGATGATCCCACTTAAGCACGACTGCAGAACACACACGCACATCTGATGCTCCCATTCAGAGGACAAGAGCACCTGACAACAAAGAGATTGTTTGCTGTGATACTTTACTTTATAACTGATATATGAAAACACAGTAGTAGTGTAGTATTAGTAGTATTATGTGCAACTTTCAGTGGAAAAACACCACTGTTCACCAGTTGAATCCGATCTGAACACATATTACTGCTCATACTGGCAGAGAGATTCCTCCTCACTTGGTCTTGCTGAGGTTTTTTATTTAGGATCCTCTGCAGCTGTGACCCAGCTTTAAAAAAAAGCCTGTTGGAATTTGTAATTATACTTTTTATTTAGTTTTAGTTAGTTCAGAAACAACACATACTTGTTTCTGTTTTATTTTAGTCTTTATAATAATAATTTCAGTTAACTATAATAAACTCATACTCAGAACTTTTGTTTTAAAGATTTTGGACCAATGTAACTTAATTAAACCATTTCAGTTGAATTATTAGCAAACAAATTATCAAAACATTACTGTGGAATTTTTAGCAATTTAAAAGATAACTTTGGTCACTTTCTAAGTAAATCCTATTTGGTGGACTTTGATTGGAGCCCAACTCATGTCTACAGTGTGTTTCTTCAATTGAAAAGAAACTTGCTGTGACGTGGCTTCTCACTTCACAACATTTCACTGCTTCAGACCACCGGACAAGGTTCTGCTGATTTGGAACATTTGGGTCCAGCAGAAAAGAAAGATCAGCTCACGCAGTCTAATCATGTCAGGACGTCATGGAACTGACATCTGTGTTCTTAAATTTGTGTCTTCCAGACTGAGATGATCTCTGGTCAGTGTGAAACCCAGCGAGCAGCCCTGGAGCAGATGGCCATCAAACTGAGCAGCCTGCATTACCCCTCCTCCACCAGCAGGAGGCAGTGCACTCAGCCCACCAGGAACAACAGGTGAGCTCAACTCAGGATGGGACAGGACAGAGTCCCAAAGTGGTCGTGCAGCTGTTACACCACTCAGGGTGTTCAGCCCTTCATCTCTGACCCTTTCTGTCTGCTAGTGAGCATGTGGGGGACTGTGACTTTTTTGGTGTGTCTAAAATTTCATGTCCAGGTATTATTCTGGTATTATTCAGGTCACTAGTCATCTTTTCATTAGCTGTATACTTTTTTTTGTCCTTTCGTCTTAACCCGTGAGTTCAGTGTCGCCACAGCGGATCATTGTCCGCATGTTGATTTGGCACAGTTTTTACGCCGGATGCCCTTCCTGACGCAACCCTCCCCAATTTCTACCGGGCTTGGACCAGCACGACACATCTGGGGATGGGGAAAGGCTTGTTGGGGGTTCAGTGTCTTGCCCAGAGACACTTCGACATATAGCCAGGGCCGAGGATCGAACCACTGACCCTGTAGTCCATGGACGACTGCCTTTTACCAACGGAGCTACTATGCTTAAAATCTCAGATTTTCCACCTGACCTGCCTCAGTCAGACCTCCAGGGCCTGTTCTAGCTGCTGAAAGGCAACTTGGATGTAGTGGCCAAACTGTGTTACTACAACTTCTGTGTCCATCATCTGAAACACACTGGAGCTGCCAAAAAAACTGGCAAAAGATATCAGATCAAATTCCCCATTTAATAGCTCTTTCATTATCCAAATTTAATCAATTGGTTTGATTTAGGGTGGTTTTATTTCATCCCATTTGTGTTTGCTCGGAAGCTCCCTGACTCTCCAGAATTGACTTAGTGTTTCTGTTATGTCCCACTGAGAAACTTCCATAGGAGGGAAATGTGCGGCATCTTGTGATGCACCATCCAGTTCTCCCTAATTTATCAGTAGCCTCAGTCTGTTGGGCTGCTGACATTTAATCTCTGATGGAAGTGCTGCTGAAACCAGGAATAGGAAATAAATATTCATATCATGTTTTTTTTTTTAAATGGCTCGTTGAGCAAGATGATGTTGTGGGGCTGATTAGGCAGTAACATATTACAATTTACATTTTCATACATCTCAAAACAAAAAATGTCCAATTTCACCCAGGATTGAATTCCAAGAAAAGAAAGTGATGAATTTGTATATAATGATAAAACATCCCAACTACCAAAGATGCAGGGAGAAACATACTGATGGACAAAAACAATGCAGCGACAGGACGAGAGCAAACAACAGGGAGACACTCACAAACACGGAGTCTGAGTGTTAACGGCAGTAATCTGGTGTGGCCAGGCTCGGCTCGGCGAGTGGCGTCTTTGGTCACGCTGCCTGTCGGTGTTTAATCCTCAGCTTTGAGGAGCCTCCCTCTGCGGTTATCGCTCACACGCAGGGCACACACACACACACACACACACACACAATAAAACACATACAAAGTTGTGTGTATGCAAATGAAAAATGAAGCTCAAATAGCTTCACCGTGAGACTGTCGGATGTTGTGTTGTGCAGACTTTGTGGGTGGTGTCAGCGTGTCGTCTTACATGAAGGATGAGGTTTGTCTTCCCTGCGATCTGACACACACACACACACACACACACACAGACACACACACACACAAATTCACAGTTTAACTTGAGTGTAAATTGCAGTTTTGCTAACAGTGAACTATGTTCTTTGGGATTTAAATAAAAAAAATACCAGTTGTTTATATGCACAGTCAGAAAAGACAAATGTAAATGAAACAATCATTTTGTTTCTGTTTGTGATTTTCAGTCCTCTGTGGCTGCAGTGTAATGTTTCCGTAATTTATAGTGGATGTGTTGGACACTAATTGGGTATTCATATATTAGCTTCTGCTCCGATTTACGTGTGTGTGTGTCCAGTGCAGTGGTGTGTGTGATGAGTTTCGTATTAATTGGATGTTACATGTTTTTCTGTGGCTGCTGCGTGTTCAGCTCAGCTGAGATTTCTGGTTTTGGTTCACTTGTAAAGAAAATGAAGGTCAGACTGAATTATTTACTGAAATCAAATAAAATATCTCAATTTCAAACTAATGCTAAAGGAAATTTAGATAGGAGGAAAATAACAGCTGGTATTTTAGATTTTTACTTTTAAACTTAACTTAAAACCCCAAACTTTTGTTACAGGACCGGATCAACAAATCCACAAATGATGGACACATTCATCATGAATAAAAATAAACACATTCATTGAGGATGAAATGAAGAAGTAAATAAAAGTAAAAGCATTATGTGTGATTTCCATACATGAACAAGTGAATAGTCAATAGTTAAACGTGTAAATGAAATGAATGAGTGAAATAACCGATTGCTAATTAAGAAATCAGGAACTTCAATAGTGTTATTGACATTATTCACTAACCCGTTCATTGTCTCAGTTTGGGCTTCAACGTATCTGTGGGATGAATGAGTGAATGTCAGCAGGGGGCTCTGTGCTGCTGCTCGCTTAAATGTGTCTGTGGGATGAATCCATTAGACAAGACAAGTGTCAGGGAATCACCTCATAAATCCAAAAGTCTCTGACTGAAAGGTGACTGCTGCCAATATGACTCATTCAACCTTTCACTCCATCACTTCATCCCTCTCTCCTGCCCTTCCTCTTTAGCTCCATCTCTCCTTCCCTCCCTGCTGTCAGTCTCCACCACCTTCCATTCTTCCTTTTTCATCATTCTACTCTGCAGCTTCTATTCCCCTGAAACATTTGTCCTTCCTGTTTTTCTCCCTCCTTCTCTTGCATCTTTTATCTCCCTACTGTTTTCACCATTCCCTTCTTTTCTCCTTTTTAACATCCTTTTATCTATCTTCTCTTTTTTCCTTTTCTTTCTTTATTACTTTCAATCTTCCCTCTTCTCTCACTTACTTACCTTCCTCCTCCTGTCTTCACCTTTACGCCACCACTTTCTCTTCATTCTTTTTTCCTCCCTCCACTGCTCCTTGGTTCCTCTCTCCACACATCCCTCCTTCCTCCTTCCCCTTCCTCTCCCTGCTTTAAATTTCTGCTTTCTCTCTGTACCTTGTCTTCCACCCTCTCTTGTTCCTGCTGTATGGAGGATGATGAATTAGTGACAGCGGTTACAGCTGCTATCACTGTTGCAGCAGCAGCAGCAGAGAGAGAGAGAGAATCAAGAATTGGGAAGTGCTGCAAAGAAAGAGAGAGGACGAGGATGAAAAATCCATCAGTTTAGGCCTGACTGGAAAGACTATGTATATTTTACTGTATTTACACCAGTAACTTCATAGTAAAACCTGCTTATTCTGTACGCGAGGTGAAGTACTACTAAGAATAGTTCAGAGTAAAAGATTCTAGTTCTGTTGTGACCGGCCCAGATGGCTATAGGGTGTTTAGCAGTTAGCTCACCCCTCAGCTACTGGAGATCAAGTAAACCAGCAATTAGCCAGTACCTCACCAAGCTTCTAGAACTAAATGTTTCTTGGAATAGTCATGGATTAATTTCCCTGCGTTATTTTGTGGGCTGACAAAAAAAATAAGTATTCTGTGAAAGAATAACACATATCTTTAATGGCCGTATCATTTACTAACCCTGAAAACTGCTGAGCTCACTAGTTTCAGGGCTCACGTAAAAGACCCAGAAGAACTGAAGGTAGACAAAAGTATTTAACACAGAAATTGAGCAAAAAAAGGCAACAGCTGCAAAATATAGACTTAAAATGAGCAAATAGGGAAAAAAACGGACCACAATCGATACAAATGTCTAGAATTAGCCAGAAATGACCAAAATAAGACACAGCAAAGTAATAAAATAGCCATAGATATATGAGAAAGACACAACTAAGTAGATAACTAGACAAAGAAATGAGGGAAAGGAAACACACAATGACGAGAAGAGACTCAAACCGACCAGAGGAACAAACATGTCAGAAAACCTTATCAGACACAATAAGAACATCTCAGTGCTTCCTAAAACAGGATCGTCCCCTTTTACTAACACAAATTTTAGCTTTATCCAGCATTGCTAGCTCTTGGTCTGCTCTGCTCAAAGGCACTGGGGCAGCTCGCCCCTGTAAGTCGGTCTGGCAGAAGGCTGTTGTAATTAAACTCCGATCAGTGATGTTTGCGTCAAAGAAAGAAATGAAGTGGCTCCGTGCTACAATTGAGATGAGCCCTTTTTAACTCGGTACCTGCTACATTTTAGTACCCAGTGTTGACTGAAATATGACGAGTTAGAAATTAATAATAAAACTGCATAATTCAAATTTCCTCTAGTGACTGAATGTCAGAGCAGCGCGCTCTAACACTCCCACGCGCTCCGTCAGCGCTGCGTGACAGAAAACGAATCTGACACTTCAAACGCTCTGTAACTGTCCCGGTGTCGAACGCAGCCCCGCAGTGCTTCAGCGCCGCTCCTTCCTCTCCGATTTGTCTGTTTTCTTTCCCTCCGACCCCCACCCTCCATGAGGGATCCAGTTTTACAAAGCGTTTAGTTAACATTAGTGTGAGAACAAGACAGAAACAGAGGAGAGGAGGCGCTGTGTGGAGAAACGACAAATGACAAGGAAACAATCTGAGTGTTGTATCTGGATCATCTGTCTGAGCCGGTAAAGGCCGCTCCGCTCACCACATAATGAGGAACGCCACCTCGGGGGAAGGAAGAAGCACTCACTTCCTCTCTGTTTAGGTTTTATTTTATTGAGAATCTCTCGCAGTGGAGGATGGATTGGGGGGCTGCACGGACAGGGAAGAGATGGGATGAAGATGTAGAAAGAGGAAGAAGAAGTTGGCAGTGAGGACGGAGAAGCAGGTGTTGGGAAAATGTATGTTTGATTTGAAGTGCAGGCGATGAAGAGAAGGGAGCAGGGGAGGAGAAATGCTGAGCAAAGAAAGGACATTCTAGAGACCAGACATGAAACAAGGGAGAGCGGGGACATTCGGAGAAATTGAAGATGAAAAGGTAACAGAGTAAGAGAGTTTGAAAAAAAAAAGGAGATGTTTGCGAAGCAAAGATATTTCTAAAAGTGAAGACATGAGAAAGGTGAAACAAAGGACATTTGAGTAGCTAGGGAAAGAATGAAATGTTCAGAAACGGAAGAGATTTATTTTAGTGAAGTGAAGTGAAGTGAAGTGCATTTGGTAAGAAGAGCTGTGTTTTTTTTTATAAGTGAAGATAATTTAGCAAAGTCCGGAAAGAGTTTAGGTAAATGGAAACGTTTAGGAAAGTTGGAAAATTTGGAACATTGTGCAAAGTAAACAGGATTATTCTATGGCTGTAGGGTTAATGGTAGAATCCAGTGAAGGTTAGAGTCAACTCAAACACACTGATCAGCCATAACATTACTACTAGTGGTCTGCAGCTACACAGCCTTATACAGAGCAGCATGTGCTACACCGTGTACACAAACTCACTACTCAAGTAGAAGTGCAAGAAAACCACGACTTTTGTCTTGTCCCATTGAGGACGGCCACAGCGGATTTGTTGAGGTGGGATTCAGTCCCGCAGCCTTCATCATCTACCCATTGAGCCACCAGGGCCCAATACTCAAGTCAAAGTGCAAGAATCACTGCAAATCTTTTAGTCAAGTCAAAGTACGAAGCAGATCATCTACATTTTACTTTAATTACAAAAGTAAAATTCCTCCACTAAGAAAACAATATATTTTAAACTATACTGCTTATAGTAAGTATTAACACGAAACTAAGGGTCAAAGGTCGCTGTTGGTACAAGTGGAAGTGATTTTAACCACTTTATGTGCTGACAGGTGGTTAACCCATAATGACACGTCAGCATTTTTTAGTTTAGCATATTTTTATATTCAAATCACCAGGTGGCATCATTACTGTGGCTGATAAGTGTAAATACAGTGTTGCACTTTTCATATATAATGGCACAAAAACAAATAGATTAATTTTATAAAATCAAATCAGCATTGGATAATATTAAAAGTAAAACTTTCATGTAAAACATTAATGAACCTTCTGTTCATATAAGATAAAGCTGAACCCTCAAGGTACAGCATTGTACAGCGCACAATTTGTTCCAGAAAAAAATAGAAAACATGTACACACACACACACACACACACACACAAACGTTGGCACACATACATATGTAGAGATTGAAAGTGAATAATAGTCCAGTTTGTATTTTGTTTCCTCACGATGAATCACAATAAAAAGAAAATGGAGGTGGTTCTCCGTCTCTTTGTGTTTCTGTAATTTCATTCATAGTTTACTCTGTCTACACTTTGACAGCTTGTCGACTTGGTGTGTGTGTGTGTGTGTGTGTGTGTGTGTGTGTGTGTGTGTTTGTGTGTGGGCGCGCACTGCGTTCTGACTACCTGCGTGCCCACACATTATATTTTGTGTATTTGAGGCACAGTTTTTGTGTTTGATTGTGCTTTAATCAGTGTGTCTCTGTGCATGCCCTCCATGACTAGCACGCACATAGATTTTGTATTCGTGTTTGTGTGTGTGTGTGTGTGTGTAAATTGTCGTGGAAATGCTGTGGGCCTGACAGAGCTGTCAAAATGTCGTTGTCGGCGACCGGAGAATTCCAAACAATTTCACTGCTAATGTTGAGAAACATGTTGGCGATCCCCGCCGAGACTGAAAACCACCGAATATATAAATAATAAACACACACACACACACCTTAACAAAACGGCTGACAGTAATGTGTGTGTTTGAGCAATCGGCCCCTGTACCAACAGCATAAATATTTGATGTGATCCTGTGTCGAGAGGGAGGAAGTGAGAGAACAAGGGAGGAGGGCGTGAGGTGGAAACTTGGAGGTAAAGGAGAGAGGCAGAGAAAAGAAACGGGGGAAGGAGGAGAAGATGAAGAAGAAGCAGGAAAAGAGGCACAAACCAAAGGAGGAAAGAGGATGTAGGAATAAACACAAGGTGATAAAGAAGATGTTAAGACAAAAAAAAGGACAGATGGTCTCCAACAGGAACTGGGATTCTATGAACCAAAAGTTTTTCCTAATTCTTTTTTCATAAGCACCATATCTGTGCAGCAAAATGACCATTCAGGCACCTGAGATGATCAGAGAGGCTGGTCTTTCAGTAGCCGGTCGGCAAGAAAAAGAGGCAGTCGTTCATTGCTTAGAGGGACACAGATCACTTTCCCGATATCATGTCCCTTATGAATGTGCGTCAGGGACAGTTCTGTCCTCGTCAGAGAATCCAGACACATTGGAGGTTTACACATGTTAAAATGCTGGGAAACATTTTAGTTTCATCTCAAACTGCATCTGTTTTGTGCTTTTCCCTTTCACTCTGCCCTTATCAGTCAGAGCCTCTCTCTCGTTTTACTTTTCAATTTTGGCCACATGTTTTATCAGCATAACGAGATGCGTATGTCTCCCGTCGCCACAGGACAAAACAATATTATAATAAAACAAGAAACAATAACAGGAATCGGTACATGTAGGAAACATCGTATGAATAGCAGGAACAAGAAAATTGAATTACAACAATAATAATTCAACGCAATAATTGTTTTCGCTCTGTGTTTTTCAGTCTGCAGGAGTTTGAGGCTGAGTACCAGGAGCTTTGGGATTGGCTGATGGACATGGATGCCATGGTGACGGACAGTCACCAGCTGACAATGTCAGAGGAGCAGAGACATCACCTGTTCAAGGTAAATGCTTGTTCACTAAAGGAAATATCAAATGTATATGTAGTTTATACGTCATAACAATCATACATAACTGGAATCAGTCAAATAGTTAGTAAGAAGCAGCTGGACACCTGATGCTGCCGCTCTGTGGACCATGTGGCTCATGAGAGGATGTTTGACACCAAAGGATAAACCACATTTGCTATGTTACTGTCCTATGGTTTATGGCAGCTTTACAGCATATTGATGCTCCTAGAAAGTGACAACTTGAAAACATTTTCTCACCGTATTGGTACATTCCAGCTTCTGTCCGTACAGCCCACCCTGCGTGTGCGTGTACAAGTTTGTGTGAAGGAAAGTGCTTGTGGTGCTTTTTACTTTGACATCGGACAAATCACAGTCTGATGTTAAGAATCGTATTTGAACTGCACAGCAAAGACTCTTCTCTGCCACCCCTGCCCCCATCCTGCAGCCTGGAGCGCTTGGCTGGAGCACTCAGGACTGCACCCCCCACCCCCCATATCAACTCTCCTGTACTCCTCCCCCCACCTCATCGTGCCATTTTTCTAGCCAAACACACACACTTCATCTTCACCAAGGAGAATGGGATTACAAGGCATAGCCTTCCCATAACCATATGATAGGGGAGTGTGTGTGTGTGTGATGACTTCACTGCAGCCAAAAGAGTCCGACAGAGCAGGAGCATGTGTTATGTTCAGGGTTCGGAGTCATCCTCACAAACACACACGCACAGGTCTTCCTATGTTTGTGAGGGAGCTCACTGAAACGTTCCATTCTCTAGCCCTACACAAGTCCAACCAAGTTCTAATCCTATGATCATTTCACAACAGTGTTACATATAATACTTGTCCTCACATTTGCGACACACAAACATACGATGGAAAAGGCAGAATTCATCACTGCACCGTACAGCTTAAATGAAATCTGGATACTTGTGGTATTTTAATACAATTGCACAGATCTGATCTGATTAACTCCTAAACTCCTTAACTAAACATATTTAACATGATAAGTGTATGTAACTACAAGACTAATAATGAAGGCAAAGCAACATTTAAATCAGCTGGATTTCAGACGTAATGCTAATGATACTAAAATGTCCTGTTAGCATATTGGGATTTGTCCCTGTTTGTCACTGTTTTCAACAGCATATTTCAGCATATATTTCACTTTGGACTCACGGACCAGTCAAATGAGCCAAAAGCTCTATGGCTGTATGTGGACAGATTAAGAGAAACACAGCCAAGTAAAGGACCACCCCCACCCCCCTTTACACCTTTTTGGGATTGGTTTGACTCTGTTTGTGTTACTTTTTGTTTTGGCTCTATTTTAGTTTTAGGTTGTAGTTCATCATTTTCTAGTTGTTTGGCATCTTTTTGTGGTTGTGTTGCATCTGCGTATGGTCGTTTTATTTCTTGTTACTAAGCTCTTTCAGTAAACCATTTACTAGAATACTAGAATAAAATGAATTCGCTGGGGAAAGGAAAGGAAAAAACTACAAATACTACAACCACAATTCCAAACGTAAACAAAATCACAATGCAATGATTTGCAAATCTCATCAACCCATATTTTATTCAAAATACATAAACAACATAAACAACATATCAGATGTTGAAACTGACACTTTTTACCATTTCAGGGAAATTATTAGCCTATTTTGAATTTGATGGCAGCAACAAACCTCAAAAAAGTCTGAACAGGGGCAACAAAAGGTGGAAAAGTAATTTCTGCAAATACAAGAACAAACAGAGGAGCATTTGACAACTATTTATCACTGGATATAAAAGCAGCATTTCAGAGACACAGAGCCTCTGGAATGTAAAGATGGACAGAGGTTCACCAATCTGTGGAAAACTGCGCCAATAAATTGTGGCACAAGGAGAAGGACTGTCCAGCTTGTTATCAGCAGACAGTTCAGAAGCCTGCATCTCTGATAATGTGGGGGTGGGTTAGTGCCTATGCTGTGGGCAGCATACACATCTGGAAAAAAGCTGAAAGGTAGGTAGAAGTTTCAGAGGAACATATGCTCCCATCCAGACAAAGTCTCTTTAAGGGGAGGTCTTTCATATTTCAGCAAGACTTTGCTAAACCACACACTGCATCCATCACAACAGCAGGGCTTCACAGGAGAAGAGTCCTGGTGCTGAACTGGCCTGTCTGCAGTCCAGACCTTTCACCAATAAAAAACATTTGGCTCATCATTAAACAAAAAATCAGACCAAAATGGGACAAATTCCTCTCCTAAGCTCCAGCAACTGGTCTCCTCACTTCCCAGACAGTTGTTAAAAGAAGGGAAGCTACACAATGGTCAACATCAACCCTGTTCCAACAACGTTTTTGAGATGTGTTGCTGCCAACAAATTCAAAATGAGCTCGTATAAGTTTCAACATCTGATATGTTGTTTATGTTCAATTGTGAATAAAATATGAGTTGATGAGATTTGCAGATCATTGCCTTCTGTTTTTATGTACATGTACACATGCTCCCAACCATTCTGGAATTGGGGTTGTATTAAACCTTTAAAAGCTGAAATGTATGCATTGGTCCTCACACACTAATATGTAAACTGTCACACTGCTCACACATGTTGGTTTTAGGAATTAAACTGCTGACTGCTCAGTCTTTCTTTACCCAGAAGGCAGTGCTGCGAAGCATCACATACATACTTGTGTTGTTTTCCACTCCTTTCTCTCTGCGTCTTTTCTTCCAAACTTTTCTGTGTGTGTGTGTGTGTGTGTGTGTGTTCAGACATGATTTATTTAGCGACCGATGAGACTCACCTGCCCTGCGAATTATTGATAAGTGTAAAGATGAACCTAATTTCTCCATAGGAGTCTCACTTAAATATTCATCTCGGTATGAATATTCATGGCAGCGATGATGCGTGCATGAATTTTAGATGACTCCTGAATCACTGGGCATTCTCTCTTTCTATCACTCGCTTTTTTTTTTCCTTTTTTTTTTTGATGTGTCAACTCTCCTGTTAAAATATTGATGGAGCTCAGCAGCGTCTCCTCACCCGGGCCAAGGTCGCTTTTTTCTACTGTTTCTCTCTCTCTGCACCACTGAGACTTGCACAGACAGGCTACGCTGCTGTAAGCTGTGAGCTGCTCATACATGGCTCTTTTTTTTTTTTTTTTCATCTCAAATATCACTCAGTTTTGCCTTTTTGGATCTGATTCTTCATTTCCATAATGGATACGTACTCAAAGCAAACACCTTCTATACCTGTGCATGTTCCCAGTACATTTACACATATGTTTAACAGTTTGCATGTCGTTTAGTGAAATGTAGTTTTTCTGACCCAATATTTAGAAAGTATAGGGTCATCAAGAAATAAATAAAGGTGTGTATTCTGTGCCATGACAGCATTTAGCACTGGCTTCTTTGACAGAAAGCCAGAGGTAAAGTATCTGATCACAAGAATTCAGCATCGC
Source organism: Channa argus (assembly GCF_033026475.1). Lineage (NCBI taxonomy): Eukaryota > Metazoa > Chordata > Actinopteri > Anabantiformes > Channidae > Channa > Channa argus. The sequence continues at coordinate 21,868,080 of NC_090212.1, read as the reverse complement.
CAAGACTGAGCTTCCAACTTGAAATTTGATTGATAATCTGTCATTTGTGGCTCTTCTACTAAAGACTTTCCTGGTACTGTGACCTGATCTAATCTCTGTGAAGGCAGACTAGTGAATGTTAGGGTTAGGGGTGTGTAGCTGTGTGTGTATCAGTAACACAGACCTGCAATCCGTCCTCCTTCGTGGACATGAAAATGTTTCATTGTGAATGATACAGTTTGACCTTCTGTTGAGTTTTATTACATTATACTGATATGTTTCTATTACTGAGCCCAGCAAATATATCAGTGAGGCTAAATACTATCAAGCTGTATGATCCAGTGCAAATGAACAGCACCATGAAATCACGCATTAAAACACATTTGTATACATAGAAATGTAACTACCACACGTGATTTCACAATAACAAAATGTGTAAAAGTGGGATTGTACGATTTTAAGACCAAACAACAGTGTTTTCTACACTTACTGGTGATTCTGCAGTGGGTTGGAGCCAGCTGACAGCCAGCTGCCTTAAAGCTTAAGTTGAGGAAGAAACTAGCTGCAGCCTGGTACTAATGAGAAATGTGAATTCTGAAACAAATCTGACAAACGTCAGTCTCTGATAATCTGGACATTATGAGAAGCAATATGATACTGTGCTTCAAAGGAAATCTGGCCTGAACTTTGTCCACGTGCACCCACTCTTCCAGCGTTTTCAAACTTCCCTTTGCTGCATGTTGTATTCTTTTCTTCGGGGTCTTCTAGCCCGGTACAATGCAGGTCGACACCACTGCGGCTCAAAAGTTCTTCTGAACAAACACTAATAATAGTAAATCTCTAATAATAAATCGCCTGTAAAACACCCTGAAAAACCAGCATGCAGACTACTACCTGTTACAACCAGACGTTGCGTGCAGTGGTCCCGTCCTTTGTCCTGCGGAGGCCTCATGTATGACAGCGAGCAGGGGTGTGGCCTCGGGAATGTAAGAGTGCAATGCATTGTGGGTGTTGCAGGATTTATAGCCTTCTGAGTGACAGGGCATAATGCACCTTTTTCCTCAGATTTCTCCTCCTGATTTTGAATGTAACCACACAAACAGATTATCTATGAAATTACTAGTTTTCCAGCAGTGAAATTTCACTTTACATATGTCCTGAAAAGTTTACCTAAATTCTGCAGATTCTGCTTTTGTGAAAATTTCTTCCTCTTAAAGAACATTGTAGGTTTGAAGTGTCATGTGTAGTCATTGGAGCAGGACTTGGGTCCATGCTGGGATATTTCACCGCTGCAGAAAAGCTCCAAACTCTTTTTTTCCCCCAGTGTTTCTTTTGCCTCCACAGAGCACAGAACCTCGCTGTGCTCCACTAAAATGCTGGGGGGACTCGACCCTGTAACCATAGTAACACAAGGTTCTTTTCTGAGGTGTTTGTGTGTCTGTGTGGGGTGTGCAGCTGAGAAAGAGAGAGAAGGGAGAGGGCATATGTGTGTTAGTGTGTAGATGTGTGCGCCCCGGAAAAGCAACGCTGGGCTGACAGTTGTTTCTGCAGGCCGGCTTGGCAGGCTCAGCCTCTACTGTTTATTGTGATGCTAGATGGAGGCACTTACCAACCGTTGAAAGGAGGGAGGAAGGAGGAGAGTGTTTTGATACAGATATTCATGTGTGTATGCCTGGTCTGACAAGTTCCTGTAAACACAAGTGAATCTGGACCAACGTCTTTCTGGAAAAGATTTAATAATTCAGAAAAGCAGAATAGATTCATGAGCTCTTGTTTTATTTTTCTAAACAGTATTTGGTGTAGTTCCTGATAAAAAAAGCTTGAGATACCTTCTTGTTTCAATAGCAAGTGACAATGAATGAATGGTACATGCTCTGCACTTATATAGCGCTTCTCTACCTATTGGTGCTTTATACTGCTTCTTATTCACCCATTCACACACACACACACACACACACACACACACACCGATGGGGGAGCTGCTATGCAGCTGGCCAACACTCACCGGGAGCAACTAAGTTTGGGTTCAGTGTCTTGCTCAGGGACACTTCGACATGTGACCGGAGGAGCCGGGGATTGAACCAACAACTGCGAGATTGGTGGACGACCGCTCTGGTTCAATGTGTCACAGTTGCAGTTGCAGTTTCTTTTTGAAAAATGCTATGCAACAAAATTGTTCTCAGTACCATATTCATTTTTTCCCGTTCTAAATATACACAGTTTTGGTTAAGGGACTGACGACTGATTAAACTGGGGGCAGCAGTTAGGAAAGGCCGGTCCAGGCAACGCTGGTCTGGAACGACTGGACATTCAGGAAATTCTCGCTTGTTCTTTTGCCAAAATATCTACGGCACCAACAGAGAACTTTGACATGTTAACACAACAAGGTTCAAGGTAACTTTATTATCCCTGAGGGGAAATTTGTTTTACAGCGAGCAGCGCAAATGACATCAAACACATCCACACATGAACATAACAATATATAAGTATTTCATTGTCATTGAGCAAACTTATAGGAATAATGACCCTTTACACCAGTTAGTTCTATGATCCCCTGAAGGTTATATGATCAATTTTTCCCTTAGGACATGCGTCAAATAAGTCAAGATTGATTGGGTTCTTCAGGGAGCTGACCTTTCATTCATGGCTATACCAGCTGTTTTTAAGCACACTTTCACAATATCCTGTTTTTTCTGATTAACAGATAATAGGCCAGGCCAGCAGATAAAAGGAAATTCTTGTTTAATAAAACAAAACTATAACATTTGTGTCGACTGCAAAACTGCAAAGCTTCTGCTAAAAATACATAGGCTGATGTACTTTCTTATACACAGCATCACCCTGGGGCTCAAAGGGCAGTTTACTGTCAACCACAGTGCCCAGATACTTGTACTGCTGTACCAGTTCAACAGGCTTGTTGTGCCGCACAACAGGAGAGATGGTTTTCATAAAATCAATGCACATCTCTTTTGTTTTTGCCACATTAATTCCTAAGAAAAGGAACATTTACACCACTCAATAAAATCTCGAACCACAGGACCCTGATCAGAGTCGAGAAGACACTGACAGAATCAGCAGCAGTTAAAACATGCATTTAAAAGCAGCGGAGAAGTAGCCTCCCAAGGGACTTGGGCCCCTCAAGATGTTTAAGAACAAAATCTAGGCATCAGTATAGTGTCTTCCACACCCTGACATGACCTATAGGCAAACTGGAGTGGTCCCATCTTATCCTTAACGGTCTCTAATTTTTCAAAAGATTTCATAACCAGTGAAGTAAGTTCATTCATTGACTTTGGGGTTTTGTTTTGAGGCACAGGAACAATTGCTGCATCCTTCCAAAGTCAAGGAACCTTGTGCAGCTGAAATGATCATTTAAAAATAAAACAAAAGCCAGCTGAGCAGCACAGTTTTTAAGAACATGCCCTCCAATGCCATCGGGGACAGGACTTTTCCTTTCTTTTCTGGTTCAGAAAAGATTCAAGACCATGGGCTTATTGATGTGCCCATCATTTTGTAAAGGATCAGGATCAATGGTAGTAAAAACTGACAACTCCTCACTAAAACCATGAATATTAAAATGATTCGAAAAACATTAAACACTGACTTCAACAATTTTCCAACTAGCTTTCTATGCCTTTAACTTAGGGTGTAAATGTACATTAATGCTTTTAAACTTCCCTCTGACTTCCATGTATTTAAATATTTCTCTGCTTCTAGCTGAAAGACTCCTCCAGATGACATCACCCAGAGGAGTTTTTGAACATTAGGAGTTCATATGATGTCATCTACGCGAACTCTGGAAAAGCAGGTTGACCATGATTATAAACTTCATAGTATGAGCAACAAGATGACGCAATCTGAACTGAAGGTTCCTCCAAAGGCTGTCATGTGGAGTTCAGCTAAAATTACAGAGATATTTTAATATAGGGAAGTCAAAGGGAAGTTTAATGGCATTTATTTGCGTGTACTACTCAAACTGGAACTGAAAGAAGCAAGCTCAAAATCAGTGGAGGTGTCCTTTAAGTTCATTAGAAAGCTCCATGTTCGCATTCCCCTCATGTTTTTCACACCCTGGCATGCTGGGCGTGAACTTCTGGACCTCAACAAGTTCACAACTTTGTCTTTATATGTGAACTTGGCACGTTTCAGCTCCTTGTTGACCTGTTTTGAGAGCTCTTTGTGCAGCATCACATCACCCTGATAAAAACTAATGTTCCTCTGGTGGATTTGTGTTTTTAAAGTTTTGGAAAACCCAGAGTTAATTAGAATAAATGGATACAGATTTCCTGGGAATAATCATTTTCCTAACCAAAGGAGATACAGGCAGACACTGTTTCTGTCAGTTTGTGTCCCAGTCAGAAGAAAACAGTCCTGGAGACACTAAGTGGCCTCCCTAGTCCAACCTGGAACTATCGTTCTCCTGGCTTATCCCTCTTCAGGAGCAGTTTATAAGAGGGATTCGTGCAACAAAAGACAGAGAAAAGCATCAAATCATGGATTTAAAGGTGAGGACAAGGTGGACTATAGAGCCTACAGAGGGAAATAAAGGTAAAATACCTTTATAGTGTAGAACTGCCTCCGTTGGCAGAGACGGGCGTTAAGCGTGTGCTGTGGAAAGTGTTCCAGTTTCAATAGCAAGTCTTAAACCACAGCGAGATTATTTTAAATAGGTTTAATATTTATGACCGGTCTCGGTGACCAATGACATCACAACTAAGGCAGCCGTGCAGTGATCTTACCTGCAGCTTCATTTTCCTCTGTGTCGTCCTTTCTTTTACAGCCGCAGCTGCTTTTTTTGTTGTTTTTTTTTACCCACAAATTGTTCAGTTAAATAGTCAAAGTTCCTGGTTGCTGCCATATTTGTTTTAGCACAAGAACACGCAAGAATTCCCGTTCTCGCGAGATTTAAAATGTAGAAGCACAAGTCGTTCCCGACCAGTCCTCAAGTGTGTTTGCCCTAGTTTTCTTAGTCAGGTGTGAGCTTCTTCCAGACTGTCAGAGACTAGAAATCCATGACAGTTGGTGGAAACAGTCTTTACGTGTGAACTGTCCCGTCTTTGACAGTCCTTGCTAGTTTTCAGGTGTGTCCCCAGGCTGTCCCCAGCCTAAACGCTAGAGTCTTTTCACAGCACACACTCAGGGATTGTCAGACGGGCACTGACCAGGAACAGCTAGGTCCCACCAGTGGTCACCACCATATCACATTGATAATCAGCTTTACAGTCATTAAATTTGTGTTGACACCGAGGAAATACAATATATATTTACATGTACAACACTACACACACGGTGTCCTTGATTTTACTCTTAAAACCCCAACAAAAAAGTCATGTATACGTGTAAAATGCCCCCTAACTCCACCATGCATTGTCCGTCTGACTCAGCCCTGCACGGAATCCATTTCAGTCTCAAGTGAATCTGACAAATCAGCCTTTATTTTGAAGGAGCAGTCCTCCATTGGACTGTTGTTCAGTAGTCATGAGGGCTTTTCAGCCAGTGAACACTGTTGAATAATGTCCTCTGTGACTGGAAGAGTGTTCCCAAAAAAATCCCATGATGGTATATCAGCTCTAAATATTCTATCGTTTCATTTTATTAACATCTCACTGAATCCGTACACATAAATACACCTTTCAGCATCAGCTTCATTACAGTTTGTTTCCTCACATTTTTACACGAGAGGAAAAACAGAATCGCCACAGTGTTCAGATTAGTAAAGGTTCACTTAACACACACACACACACACACACTCTTTAGACAAATCAAAAATTTTGTTGAAGATTTCATTTGAAAAGATTTCACTGCATTAAGTCATCACAGACGGCTGTCCCTCCTCCCTCTCTCCCTGCTTCTCACCCACTTTCTCTCACTCTCCCTGTGGCAAGTTCCAGTGCAGTCCAACTAATTACAGTGGCTATCAGGAGTGTGTGTGTGTGTGTGTGTGTGCATCCCTGCTGCTAAATTCTCATTTCAAATAGCCCATGGTGCTCTGATGGAATGCTGGGCTTCACACACACACACACACACACACACCTGCTCATTAACTGGGTTCCAAAACCAATCAGTGTGGGTGCGACAGAGGAGCTCTGTCTGAAGCCACACACGTGCGTGTGCGCACACACACAAAACCAAAGTGTGTCTTCTGTGGTTGTCTGTTTATCTCTGTTCCAAACCAGAAGGAAAGACACTGAACTGATTAACACACACAAACTGGTGCACAGACAGAACACAATGCAGCTTTATTTATCCAGATAACGTTTTTAAATTCAGCCTCACTCGCCTCAGAGTTGTAAATGTACGAGTGGAGCAAAAGCAGCTTTGGTCAAGATGACTGCTCCATTTACCTGCACACAGCATTCTGTTATTCTTAGTAAACAGACATAAATTAGACAATGTATGAAAGTAATAACGTAAAAATGTGAAACTATAATGAAATAAATGTGGATCATAAGGCCACGACTGCTGTAGTGACTCTTAAAGGCTTTGATATATGTTTTAACCTGGGAACTGTTTTTGTTCTATCTCGGAGAAACGTGGTTTGTCTTTCTGCTGCTGTGCAGATGGAGGATTCATTTACATATAAAGCCAATTCGAGGCAGAGCAGCACAGCCATTGTTCAACTTTACATTTACGTTTGCATTCACATGTCGTCATTTAGCAGACGCTTTTATCCAAAGCGACTTCCAAGTGAGGAACAAGGCAAAAATCTAAGTCAAGGAGAAAAAAGTGGTTCTGTTTCCTGAGAAGCTGCTGAGCAAGCAGAGTTTGGTAGCTTGTTTCTGAAAGACATGAGAACATGACCGGATCTCTTCCATTTACAAAACAGAGTATGTGCTGTTTGGTGACTCAGCTACAGCTTTGACCGGGGTCTTAACCCCATCACTCCTCATCTGAAGACGGCGGACTTGAGAGTTTATAAGTAGATCAACTCAGTTGTGAATTCGAGCTTTCTCTCGAATCATTCTTCTCTTTTAATGATTATGAATTAGCAGTTCCAGGCTTGTCTGGTGTAATGCAGTGTACTCCGGTGTCGATCAATCACCTTCTCTCATCTTCACTCGGTTCAAAATGCTACCAAACATCTCTTGATTGACAAGTAGAAGAAATTGCAACCATAAAACTCATTTCCAACCATGAAACTTCATTTCTGTTCTTAAGGCTTTAAATACACCTTGTGGTTTGATTGTAATTTTCTAATCTGAAACTACTGGAATGAATAAATAAATACTCAATAAATGGTTAGATCATGGTCAGGAATTAAACATCTCGGACTTGTGGTAGGACACAACGTCAACGCAGACCTTGGACTATAGATGGATACAATGTAAAAGAAAACCAAACTTTAGGTGTTTGAAAGAAATCACTGGTGCTGTGGCAGATCCTGGTCTGTTGGATGGAAACACACACAGGGGATGTGGAAAGAATCAAAATACAGTAGATTCAATGTCTGTTTCTGTCCTTGGTGTGTGTCTTAAACCCTGAGGGCAACCGTGAGAGTACACAACACAACAAGAGGCACACACACACACACACACACACACACACACACACACACACACACAGATTCAGGGTTATTCTTTATTCCTGTAGAGAAGTGTAGTGTATCCAAACAAACAGCTTAAATCCTCTGTCCTCTAAGCTCTTTCTCTTTCTGTTTTTCTTTATTTTCTTCACTTAATCTTTGTCATAACCACTGTTTCACCTTCTCTTTAGTTTGTGTTGAATGGAGCCATGTACATTTTGAAATAGATGATAAAAAAACAAGATTAAAAAAAGGTGGCAAAAAAAAATGTGCACAATTACTGTCACTTCTACAATTACTGTACGACCAGGATAGACTATAGTGTAAAGGTCAAAGGTCAGAGCTCATGTAAACCTGCTGCAGTATCTTGGGGAGAAACATCAATTTTAAAGCAAAAAAAAATTGGTATATTATCATTTCAAATAACAGCCGTCAAAAATTACAATTTGAATTTAGACACTATAATGAAACGTTTCTCGAGGACAAAGGAGAAGAATGAAGAAAATGCTGAAAAACTGTGACCTGCAGTGAATTTTTGGTTTGGAAATACACCTCGTCTCCATCCCCAGAGAAAGAGAAGAATGTTAGAAGAAGACTTAACCAGAGAGGGGGAGAGAGATGGAGGGGGGGGGGGGGGGGGGGGGGCTGAAAGAGGGAGGCAGAGAGAGAGAATCTTTAATTAGAGACAGATGACTTTGCCACGCCTCAGAAGGCTGGAATTACACTGCAGGCTATGAGGCGAGGCTAATTTCACATGTAATTGTTGCTGCAATCCTCGCTGTGCTGCTAACGCTCCCAGTCTCCCTCCATCCCGAGAACGAGAGAGAGAGAGCAGGAAGGAGGGAAGAGAGGCGCAGGAAGAAAAGGATAAATGATTGGAAGAAAGAAGAAAAGTAATTTGTTGCTGCAAACGTCGGTGTGCCGACACCTTCAGCTTTCTGACTGTATGAAGGAGAAAAGAAGAAATAAAAGGCAGGGATGGAAAAATGGGAGAGAAAATCAAAGAAAACATTGAGAGGAAAAGATGTAGGGATGCATGGAGAAGTGAAAGTTAAACCTAAGGAAGTGAAGAATTGATATCAGGAATGAAAAAGGCAAAGAAGAAATAAATCTGAAACCAGGTAGAAGTAGTTGGATGTAAGGAAATGAACGTGATAGCAGTCAGGAGTGTGAGTGGGAGGGAAAGGATGGCACCCACAGGGAGAGGCACCGGGGTCAGGTGTAAGTCAGGTGTGCTGAACCCTGATGTGGAAATAGTGCATCTACAGACACACTAGAATGAAAGGACAGAAACAAAGGTGGAAGCAAAAGGCAACACAAGAACGAAAGAACAAAGGGAAAATAAATGTGACAAAAGATAAAAAATCCTTCTGCGTCTTCAGTGTAGAAACGTCTGTACATTTAAAGTGAGACAGGAAAAAAGAAGGAGAGAGGGAAAAAATCTGTCTTAAACCATTAAAAAAACAGCAAAAATCTCTCCTTATCCCACAAAAGAAACTTCCTGCAGCTCAGGAAAATCTCTCCCACACACACACACACAGAGCTCTGTCTTTCTTTGTAGACTGATATTCCCTTTTCTTCTCTCCAGAGACCTGCAGAACTCTGCAGCTGTCTCAGTGTGTGTCCGCTGTGTGTACAGTACACCTGTGGGTGTGTGTTTCTGTGTGTGTGTCTGACAGGATGCATTGAGTCAAACACTTCCAGGGTCAAACATCCTGATGTTGCGTTTTGTCGTTTGCTGCTGCTTGTTATACGAGCTGGGAGCTGAACTCCTCTGAGACTGTGTGTGTGTGTGTGTGTGTTTTCTCACGTATCATGTTTTCAGTCTCAGTTTTTATCGGATTTCAACTTTGTTGTCACATTTTGTCTGTTGTTGGTTAGAACTAGTTTGTGGGAAAAGTCCTATTTCTTTTTCCTTCGGACTTTTACAATCCGTAAACAAAAAGACTACAACGCTGCACATTTAGCACCAAACCACACAACTGATCTTAGAGAAGTTCCCAGATTAATGGTGCCTGCGTTTGAAGGGATCCACACGTGGAGGAAATGATGATGTGTTAAACAAAAACATGCAAAAGTCCCAGAGTGGCAGATTGCATCCATTTTTCCAGCTTCAGATGCAGTTTACAGTTTGTATCAAATACAAGATGTAACAGTAGCACAGGGGCAATTTACACCACAGGGAAGATTACGGTGGAGGCAAAGCACACAAATACTCTTACTTTCAGTACGAAGAGTACAATAGCTTACATGAAGCACAAAAGTAAAAGTACTCATTGTCCTATTTCCCATCCCAGAATATAGTATCATTGGAATAAATATTGATGCAGCTGGTAACAATCTCTGAAAAGTAACTGGTTATTTAATACAGTGGACTGGAGTAAAGTTACAGTAAATCTAGTGAAATCCAAGTAGCCGAAAGCAAACACTCTCATGAAGTTGACATACTATGATTTGCATACATACATACAGTAGTTACGGAATTTATGTAAATGTTCTTAGTTACTTTCCATTTGTCCGAACAGGTTTTTCATTGAGTAAAGTGAGACATGAAGTACAACTTTAAGCTATTTTTTTCCCTTTTTTCCCTTTTACCTGAGATCTGGGATGAAGAAATTATCAAGAAATGTTAACGCTCGGTTCAGACAGGGCCTCCAACTTCTCAGACCCCTGAGCCTGAGAAATAAATACCATTTGTGATGTAATTTCATAATTATGTACAGTGCGTTGTGCATTTACTTGTTCTTAAGTGTTTGTGTGTGCAAATATATGGTGTGTTCTTGTGCTTTTTTATCCTTTTGTGTGTGTTTTTATCCTCTAAAAGTACACACCCACGCACAAAACATGTCATATCTTAAGTATCTTTTAGTGAGTGTGTGTGTGTGTGTGTGTGTACTGTCAACCTTGTTGTGTTTTCTTTCTCACCTGTGTGTGTGTGTTTGGATTCATGTGTATCTCTGCGTCCTTACGTGTATTTCAGTGTTTGTGTTCACATTTTTAGACCCCTGTGTGTCTGTGTGTTCACTGTTCTTCTCATCTCATCTGTGTGTGTGTGTGTGTGTGTGTGTGTGTGTGTGTGTGTGGATTATGTGTCCTGTGGGAGGCTGTTGCCTGTGCGTTTGTTCTGTCAGTCTTGATAAAGTCGGGGATATATCTGCTTTAGAACAAAGAGACACGACTCAGCAGCATCTCGCCAACTTTCCCTCTCTCTCTCTCTCCTTCTCTCTCTCCATCTCTCTCTCTCGCTGTAACTCATCTCTCTTGAGACTCGCTCAGCTTCCCAGGAACACCGCCTGACTGAAACATGACGCTAACACACACACACACAAACGAGCAGGAATCTCATACAGAAATAAAAGTAGTTTGACGTCGAGCATCGAGCCAATGTCAGGCCAAGGTTGGCTGTAAACATGTTTGGAGAGTTTCCCTCTGAAACAACAAGCCATCACTGAAACAGTCAGAAACAGGAGAATTCAAACCAGTCTGACATTTATTTCTAAGGGTTTCTACTGATTGTGATTAGGTTTAGATTTTAGTTTTGGCACAAAGTAATAATTTTCCTTTCTTATAAGCCAAACCAAATCTATGAGGGGGCTTGTTTTAAGTTGGCTGTATGACTGAAAGAAGCCATTAAGGTTCTTAATTCTAAATTTACCTACATTCAAATAAAAATGAACAGCTGCCACAAAGTATCTAAACGCTGTTTAAAGCGATGAGAATATAGATCATTCCTTGTAAGTTGTGACTATTTTACCATCATCAGCGTTTGGATACTTTGTGGATACGTTTTTTGGGGGAATGTAATAACTTTTCCATGAACTCAACGGGGGTATGTTGATGCTTAACCCACAGGAAAACAGATCAAGAAAATGGTCTCAACCAAAATATGGGATTTTGGTTAAGTTCCGGGAGGGATGATAGTGTGTTATCACTGTGGTCATTTATCCGTATTGCTAAACTTTATTTACCCACAACGTCCTCAACATTAAACACTACACACAGATTTATCACAACCTCTTGTTAGCCAGTCCTGAATAATAAAATCAATCAATTATAATAAAAAAATGTACTGTACAACCTTAAAATATACTAAAAATAACTTAACACACTGTGACATTAAAACCTCCTAACAAAGACCCTGATAGATGATGCACAGAAGATCCTGCAGTGACGCGTGAAATTTGCCCAAGGAAACCAGTGACTGGTTCTAGTTCATTTTGCAGAAACACCAACCTAGATATGCAAATGTGCTGCTAGTAGCCAGATAATAGCTTTGTAGATAAAGTCGTGCCGATGGTAAAGTCTGTCTGGTTTGTCCACCGTTAACTGTAGTAGACATCATCACCTTTCTGTATTAGAATGCTCTACTGCAGTCATTTGTTGGATTCACATTGGCCTGTTGTGCTTATACATATTTGAAGTTTTTGTACCATTACCATCTAAAGCTGAACAAAGCGCAAAAAAGCGACAAACTTCATTGATGGTTCACAAAATCAAAATAGGAGAAAATATAAACTCAAATTGTGAACTTTGTAAGACTGCAGATGTCAGAGAAACACTCAGCACACACTGCGGTTGTGTTTTTACCTGCAAACAGATTTTATTTCCTGTGACGGTTTGTTTAAGTGAGTGTCATGAGAATTATTTTCAATGCCACCTCAAGGGGAAAACACCTGCCTTGTTTTTAAGTGTGTGTGTGAGAGAGACAGAGAGAAAATACGAGGACACACAAACTATTGGGAATATGTTGCGTGTGTGCATGTGTAGGTGTGTGGGTGGGTGGGTAGGTGGTTGGGGGTCTTCATTCATCACCCGGCTCTCCGTTTGACCTTGGCACCTTCTTCATTAGAATAAAGATTGTCTGTCGTTTAGGCTACATGGTCGGTTTGCTGAACACACACACACACACTGAGCCGTGCTATTACATTTCTGTCATTGTAGTGGAATATGGAGAGAAGAGAGGAGTGTGGAGGGAAAAGGAGGAGGAGGAGGAGGGGAAGAGGAAGGTAGGAGAATGGACAATCAAATGTGAGAGTGGTGATTATGACATGACATCCAGGGAAGTAGAACTAGAAACCAGAGCTCTGCTGTCAGTTCCCATAGAGTTGCTTGGATTCTTCTCAACTCCTGTGCACATTCACGTGCAGATAGTTTCCATCGTGTCTTTCTGCTGTTTCCCAACTGATTCATTATGACATGTAGTTTTAATAAGTTTCCTACCTCGTTACGCCCCCCACCCCCCTCTCATATTACCCACCCATTACCCAAAGTATACGCTTTTATGAACCCTTTGTCATCCTGGTTGCAATAATGAACATGAAGTTAAGTTTGTGTAATGGTCGTGGTTTGGTTAGGATAATGCTGCACTAACACAAAAAGAAGGAACTTGGGCAGGTTCATAGGGGACTTCAAAATGCTGGACCCTTATATAGCTGCTGCACTGTTGCTGCTACTGAAGTAGCCCAGATCTGCTAAATTGAGCTATAATTGTGTTATCTATGTTGTGTTTATGTAATATACATACATATGGAGGTGGGTGTAAGCGAAACACCTTCACCACCTCAGGTGACCATCACAGCAACAATGACTTAATGACTCCCAGCGTTGCTTGGCCTCCCTCTCTAGCCAGTGAGTGGCCTTACGTATGAAAGGGGAATAACCATGACCTGTCATCATTACAGACCAATCAATAACTAGCTGTTCATGATGACTTTGTTCCCCTTTTGTAAACTAAAACATGTCGACAGATATCAGAGTTTATAGTTGGCTTGTAATAGTGTGCAACATTATTACGTTATCAGTTCGCCCATTCGATTCTTGAGAACACAATAATAACATTTTATCAACTGTTATATTAATCAGTCTTTTTAATCACTAATGTTTGTTTTTCAGAAGTAAAAATTGTGTAAAGACAGACCAGGCATTGATGTCTGCACACACCAACACATGCTCTCACTCAGTATAAAGACTTTCTTTGTTTAGGTGCAGCTTCCTGTGGGGTCAGTAACACACACACACACACACGAACGTGTTGCTATTGCTACAGTATACACTGTAGAAGCCCTGAGAGGCAAGTGAAGAATAAAAAAATCTTTTGATCTTTCTTCTAAGTCTCATTAAACATTTCTTTCTCTCTCATATGTTTATGACCCTCACAAATGATTTCACCTCTTTCAAAACTCAGTCAAGAAAAATCACAGATTTCTAAATGAAACAAAATGGAAATATTTATTTTCACTTGCTTTACAAGTAGGAAAACAATCACCTTTTTAACAAATTTAAGAAATATTCAATTTCATAAGTGAAAAAACAAAATTGCTCTCATTTAACAAATGGAAAATGAAGCTAATTTGGAAAAAGGATCTTTGAAACTTTTCTTACAGACGGACAAAAAACAAAGTTTGTTTCCATGTTTTCTTAGGTCCTAAATAGATCAGACTGAAAGAACTGAATACCAGACTGCTTCCGTATTACACCCATACAATAGAAATAATTCGTGAAATAATCAATGTCCCTAAACCAGATTGAAAACCAATCTTGACCCGTTGCCTTGTCCTGACAAATTGCTAGTCCTCAGATATAGCTGCATGCAGGGTAACACAGACAAAAAGAAATGAATTGACAAAGGTCTTTGTGAGATTCATTGCTTTTAACAGACTTTCTACAATAAGTCAAATAATCCAACACATGCTTTGTTTTACTCTGATTGACATGAGGAGAATATGTTCTTTCTTAAACAACTGGGTTTGGATGCTTTGTTTTCTTTGTTGTTTCCGGAATCACTCTCTCTTTGTGTGTGTGTGTGTGTGTGTGTGCGTGTGTGTTTTGGTACTAGTGTGCATTTTCTCCTTTTTCTGCTCACATTGTTTGTTTTGTACTGTTTTTCTGAGAGAGAATTCCCAGGGTTATTAAAGGGTCAAAGGTCACCTTGCATCGTCGCTAGTAGCGGCATCCCACAGCCTTAATGACTCACCCTCTTTAATGCCACCACTCACACACTCACTCTCTCACACACACACACACACACATAAACACACAGACTCACTCTTCCTCTTCTTCCCTTTATCTGAATTTGTAGAACCAACAATATTTATATTTAATACAAATAAAACAGCAACAATAATTCATGTTGTTGATGCCAGTTGATGTTGTTCTGGTTATGAATTTAATTAATTTGGATTTTGTTATAGTTTCTTCTAATAAAGAACAGATGCAAAAAAACATAATAGGACTATTAGCATAAAGCCATGTTTGCAGCCCCCAGAGACTGTAGCATTTATATTTCACAAAAGACAGAATAAAATTGTGGAGAACAAGACTAACAGTGCTTTGGCTGCCCTTACAATCTTCTCATTATTGGAAATAAAAGGATGGTGCTAGAGGAAAGCTCTCAGACCTATTGGAATCAATAGGCTTCATCCTCTGGGGAATAGGGGTGCAGTCAGTACATTTCTTCAAATCTGCTAATTAAATGATGACACGTGTTTGAGGTGTAATGTTAGTCTCTTTATAGGGCTAGAGATCAAACATTGGGGGCAGAGAAATTAGACTCTGAGGCTCATTTTAAGTCATTGTCAACTCTATTGAGATTTGGGGATTTCTCACTCAGTCCCAGATGCTGTGTTTAGGACACTGAACTTCTCACAGGCAGGTTACACCCAGGTTTATGGTACCACACCCATGACCTACCTGGCTTTTTGACTATCAGGACTAAATCTGCAGGTGTGGATTTAACCAAGCTCTGTTTTTGTTCTTTCTTTATTGTTTTGTAGGATCTGTGTTTTCTTCCTGCTTGGTAAAATGCTACCTTGAATTTGGTTATTTGCATTATATTAAGGCTTTGCAGTTTCACTGGATGTGACACAGAGCGTGCACAAAGCTCAGAAAGCTCCGGAAGCACAAAGTCTTTTTAAAAAATAGAAATAGAAGATAAAAGATAGAAATACTCAAGTAAAAGACTTTTTTTTTTCCTTATCATTTATCCTGTAAGTTCAGTGGCACCAAAGCCGATGATGATCTGCATGTTGATTTGGAACATTTTTAGACCTTTGACCTTCCTGGCGCAACCCTCCCCAATTTTGCCGGGCTTGGCCACTGCCACCATCACGAGTATGAGGCAAATACTAGCCTAAAAAAACACTATCTAAGTTGGTGCTGTTTAGTCTAGTCTAGTCCAGATGTGTTTCACATTCTCATAAATAAGGTTTTGAAGTCTAAAATATTCAGGTCTAGTTTAATAGTTTGTCTAGTTTAAGTTCAATTTATACAGAAGTTGAAGTTCATTTAATTTCATTTGTTCACTACTTGAACATTCAGTTAGTAGCAATAACAAAGCAAAGGTTGGAGGCTGCAGACCGGAAAAATTAATTTCAAACAGCTACATCAACACAATCACAGTAGTTATCAGGGATCCGATAAACAGGCTAAATTCCTGAAAACACAGACTACTATCATGTGAATAAAGTCCATACTGCAAAGGTAGTAAGTAACAGGCAAATCAGGAAATCCATAAATAAATACTTTGTTTTCTTCTTTTTGCTCTTTTGATGGACATTTATTAGTATGTGCATTCAACAGACTGTTAGAAAGTGGTTGTGTACTAGTGACCTCCCAGCTACACACACACAAACTCACATGTGACTCACTGTGAGGCTGAATGGCGAGCTGTCTTTACCGCCAAGTCAAATCGCTCATTCATCTGGTTTCCATGGTGACAATTAAAACGTGGTGCCGAGCCTTTTGTGGCTGACTCGTTTGGAGAGAGACAAAGTCTCTTTGCATCTTTTTGTCCAAATAGAAGGGTTTTAATTTGGTGAAAGAGAAACTTTCAGAAGCTCTCAGCAACACAGAAAGCCACATAAACCCATTTTTACCAGAAGAAGAAAAATAGAATTTTAATCCGCTTATGATGTAAAAGAAAACAAGTCAAAGTTGAAATTATAAGATAGAAAAAGCCAAGATTGTGAGATAAGTCAAAAGTAATATAGTATAAAAAGCAGAACGTATGTTTTTAGATTCTGACATTCCAAGTCAAAATATTGATTTCGTATCCCAAGGCAACATTTGGAATTTTAATCTCTTAATTTGTATTTTTTTTTATTTTTTTTTGCTTTTTATTTTTGTCTTAATTTTATTTTATAATCTTATAATTAGATCTTATTAAGACAGAATTTTGACTATATCTCTTAATGTTTACAGTTTCTACAAATATTTATAAGTTTGACTCAATGAAACCTTGCACTCATTAATTGGAATTTGCCATTGTTAATATTTCTATCACATTTTATTTCTTGTTATATTACTGCCAAAATTAGGCTTTGACAGAAAGCCTAGTTTTATTTTAGGATGAGTCATCCTCCTCATTTTTGTAATATACCAATAAAAAGCTTGAAGAGTAGGAAAGTTTTCATACATATTTGAGAGATGTAAATATAGAAACCAAAATATATCTGTGTTCAGAACTAATGACATTTTGTTGTAACATTGAATGTAATAACTATAATTTGTAGGAGCTTGTTAAAGTGTTGAAAAACATAATATCTAAACATGTCATTGACTATGGGTTTGAAAAACAAATTAAAGCAGGATGTATAGTGATGATTATTGCAATTAATGTGAACCAGAGGCAGTTTGTGGGAGGACAAATGTGCCTGTGTGGCTGTGCTCTGCCACAGGTTTGTCTTTCTGCAGTCTTAATGCATTTCCTGGCACTTCTTTAAACCCAGCCATAACCTAAACCTGTGTCTAACCCGAGTCCTAACCCTCAGGCAGCACTCACATGTCGTCCCAGGTGTCCATACTGCCATAGAAAAACAGGTACACACACACAGGTTGGAGTGTCTGGCAGTATAAATGGGGTGTCTCAGAGCCACTTCCTGTTCTTTCAGTGCCGGCAGAACATTCATCTCAACCCGGAGACACTGACGCAAACACACACACACACACACAGATAAATACACACAGTAATGTAATTCAAGATTACAAAGTCCATTTTTTCCTTGTGTATCTCCTCCACACACTTTGTTGAAGCTGGAAAAAGGCAAAGCAGAGAGAATGAAGTTAAAGATATTGACTTGCTGGTGCAAATGCAGGAATGTAGGATGTTCAATTTCTTTCCAACGATGGAAGTATTTTTCACCAGGTGGTTAGATTTAAGACAAGCAGGGGCAGGTTCCGAGGGTTTCGGTGGCACTGGTCCCCAAGAAATCTGATTTCTCACTCCCGACCCCCCCTGGCCTGGGTGATAAGGTTGTAGGCACTTGGTTTGAGATTTTAACAGAGCTACTGTATCTTTAACACTAAATTAATGGTTGTGTTGTGTGTATCAGCGTAATGTTAGAGTATCAGCAAGAATGAAAGAAAAGATGTTCAAGACGGTGGTGAGACCAGAGATGTTGTTCGGCTTAAAGACAGTGGCACTGAAGAAAAGACAGGAGGCAGAGCTGGAGGTAGCAGAGCTTAAGATGTTGAGGTTCTCTTTGGGAGTGACGAGGATGGACAGGATCAGGCATGAGTACATCAGAGGGACAGATCATGTTAGATGTTTTGGAGATAAAGTCAGAGAGGACAGATTGAGGTGGTTTGGACATGTTCAGAGGAGAAACTGTGAATATATCGGTATAAGGATGCTGAGGTTGGAGCTGCCAGGCAGGAGGTCTAGAGGAAGAGCAAAGAGGAGATTTATGGATGTAGTGAGGGAGGACATGAAGTTAGTTGGTGCAGAGGACAGGGTTAGATGGAGGCACATAATTCGCTGTGGAGACCCCTGAAAGAGAACAGCCCAAAGGAAAAGAAGATTAGAAATAATTATATTCAAAATGTTTTTTTTTCTTTTTAAATTCACATTTTTCTAAATTTGTATCTATGACCGAATTAAACAAACTCTAAGGCAGCAGCTTCAAATACAGTCGGAACAATATCATATGTTACATACAATGTATCTATAAAAACAAATCAACGAGGACAAGATGGAAGTCAGCATAGAGAGGAAAAAGAGAGACGAGGGAAAGGAGAAGAGGCCACATAACCACAGAAACAAGAAGCAGGAGCCACTGAAGATGGAAAAGAAGAGAAATGAGGAGGAGGAGGAAGTTGCATCCTTATCGCTTCCCTCGAACTTGAGTTGCGGCGATGACAAAACCGTTCCGTTACGCAGCCTCCGACAAACTTCCTCTCATTTGGCGGATAAGATGAATCTGCGAGAAGAGAGATGGAAAAAAGCACGAATGTTCAATATGCATTAAATGTTTTTCATGTATGACTGCATTTTTGCTGACATTTCAGCTCCGTGCTCATTAATATGGAGACCAAATTAAACTTATGATTGCTTGTTGATTTTCTCCCCCTCTTCTCCTCTTCCCCTATCTTCCTCTATCGTCTGTTTTTTCAGGCGTTTCTCCGTCTTTGGAAACACTGGCTTGTGTTTTCTTATATCCCTTATGATATAATGTATAATGTTGAAAGTCTTTTCTTTGTATCACCTAGAAATACCTACATTTTTTTAAGTATCTACTAAATGTCAGTGTTTATCTTTGGTTTTTGAAATGTATCTAATTGTCCGTTTAACTGGTATTTAACTGCTGTAAACTGAGTTTTCAGTTGGATTATTGAAAATTAGATGTTTGATTCATAAAGTAGCACTTTTTTCTTTGATCGTTTTATCAACTAATTTGTAGAAGATTTGTTCTTGTCACCTGATGAAAGCAGGAAAAGAACGTGACAGACAAAAAGAAGGGAGGAAGGTGCTAATCTCCTTGGTAAATAGAGTTTAAAACAGTGGGCTGCTGTATTAACCTCATTTTCTATAACACAGTATATGAAGAGAGCAACAATTGCTTCCACTCACCACGTCTGTTTCCTCTGAAACAGCACGGTAAAGTTCAGTCATAGAAAAGGTTGGAATCATGTTTTCTTCAGTTTGAAGTACTTTCATGGAGTTGGATTGTTTTGTCACAGAAAGCAAAAGAAGTTCAGCTTCAGTTTCCTAAGGAAATCAAAACAAGGTGATTGGCCGTCACCAGGTTGTTGCCCCGTCCATGTGTGGCTACTCTTCTAGAGCTGAAGCTTTGTTCACATGTCAGGCTTTTAGCTTTTGTGTGACACGTTGGGCAGCGATGGGTGTTGGCAGCATGTTTGTCGAGGTTCAGCTCCCAGCATATGGCTTCCTCAGTGTTTGGAGTGTGGACGTGGTGTCTTCGAAGCAGCTTGTCCCCTCTCCTCCACTCCCTCCATCTATTTACTGTATTTTCCTCTTTAGCTTTCTCCCTCCCTTCACAATCTCTCTCGCTTTTCTCCTCTTTTTTCTCTTCCTTCTCTGCGTCTCTCGCTTTCTGTCCTCAGGCCTGTGCGTCTCTGTCCATCCTTGCATGGAGATTGACTGGAGGCATGAATACATCACAACTAGCCATCCATGCATCCCCACCCACCCTCTCTTCTCTCTTCTCCCCTCCACCCTCCTATTTCTCCAAGATCCCTCTCTCAGCACTTATCTCAAAGTTCGGATCTCATGCATTTTAATCGGCATGTCTATCTCCCCCCCCCAACACACACACACAGACAGACACAGACACACACACTTCTTTGACTTTGGATCAGTGACATCCTTCAAACAAACAACAACAACAAAACAACCCCCATCCTCCTCCCCCACTGGCTCCTTTTCCCCTTTTTAAATCAATATTTGCCATCAGCGAATAAATCGTATAATTTCCTGACTGTTAGATGAGTGCGACACCAACATATTTACCTTCCACTTGTCACTTTTTTTCTTTCTTTTTTTTTTTTTTTTTTTGCTGTCGATCTTTCACTTGCACAGCGTGGCTATTAGCTAAGTGAAGGGGATGGATGACCGTGAAGCGCAGAGCGATAGCATCTCCATCAGAATTGGCGACGCTGAAAAATGGCCGCCGCCTCTCTGATGACAGCACAGCAAAAACACACACACATGCATGCAAACGTGCTCACACACACACACTGAGTGAGACAAGAGACATTTAAATATTCAAATGGGGCCGGGCGGTAATGATAAACGACAAGGGAAAACTAGAATCAAGTAGCTATCGATGCAGAAAATGAAAAGAGGAGAAAAGAGAGGAGGAGGAGGAGGGAAATTAAGCAAAAAAGATGGAGGCATCGAAGGAGAGTTATGCTAACAACTTAGAATAGGGAAGAAAGAGAGGAGATAGATGGAGACTGATAGAGAAAAAGATGGATGAATTAAGCAAACACAAGAGGAGGGCTGAGGGAGTGTTACAGTAAATAAAATAAAGATGGAAAAGTGTTGAGCCACAAATTGAAAAGATAGAAGAAGCGCTGTAAGCGCACAGATAAGGACGAAAGGAGAAACCGCAACAAAAAATGGAGTAATTCACAAAATAAGCAAGAACAGGGGAGAGAATGACGAGGGGCTGAACTGCAAGGGAGGGGGGAAAAGTTTGTCAAAAAGGAGGGGATAAGGTAAGGATTACAAGAAAATTACCATAGGAAGGAGGCGAGAGGCAGGAAGGACAGATTTAAGAGTAACAAATGAAAGAAATTAACCAAAAATGATGAGTGCAGCATTAGAGAAGTACTGCAATTCAAGGAGCGGAGTAGAAATAGAGTGCAGGTAAAAGCAGCCAAGAACTAAAAATGAGGTTATAGAAACCGTTTGGATGTATTTCAAGGTCAAGGGGACAGAATTTCGCTCCTTTAAGCAAGTGAATCAAAAACACATAAAGACGGTGGTAACACAATAAAGTATATTAAAAACGGGAAACAAAATACTGCTGGTATATTTACACATGTAGTGTAGATGGTATGATATGGAATTAGAAGTGTTGATTAATGGCACTAAACCTGATTATTATTTTACGTGCACGTCTGTGCACACTCTTGTTCTAATCAGTTCATTCGTGAGTCCAGGTTGCTCATTTGTGTCAGATGTAAAGAAATGAAGTCGCATTGGTGAGAACAGTCAGATACAAAGTCACCGTGACCTCTGACCACCAAAATCTCATGAGGTAGATCAAGTAGATGTTTGTGCCAAATTTGAAGAAATCCCCTCAAAATCTACATTTAATCCAATTCCACTTTATTTATATAGCGCCAATTCACAACAAAGTCATCTCAATATGTCTTTATAGTCTTGACGCAATAAAGTCAAGACTATAAAGATGTATAGACAGAACCCAAATAATCCATCTTGAGCAAGTCCTAGGCACCAGTGGAGAGAATAAACTCCATCGGGCTGGTTGGTAGGACCAGAATCTGGACACTGGAAGACACACAGCTCCAAAGCCGGGGACACCTGCAGAAAGGGACAGAGAGAGGGGGACAGGGAAGGACAAAGACAACTACAGGGGAAAACACACAGAGTTAATGTCACACAGTGGGGGTGTATAAATGCATTGGGAGACGAGAGGGGAGAAGCTCATTGCACTTGGGGAGGGTCCCCCAACAGTGTAAACCTATAGCAGCTAAAGCACTGTAGTGTACGATGTGAGTGTTATCACACCTTTCAGTGGGACGTCATCAGCTGTTAGCATGTGTCAGTAAGTGAACCTGTTCCCTCTAGTAGTCTGATGAAGGGGCAGCGTCTCTTAGACATATGGCAAAAGCAACAGTTTGGTAGTTTGAAGAAAGTCCACATACGCCGAAGGACGGGTTGGACAAGTTGGAGACAAAACAAAGGATTTTTGAAGTGGGTGTTTAGCACAAATCATGATCTTCCACTAAACCTCACGCAGATGTTTTTGTGCCTAAACCTAAGAAGATTGTAGTTCTGCATTTATTACCGTAACCATGACAACAAGCTTTGGGTTCACCGTGGCACATATGAACTATCTATTGAACCTAGTTGCAGGTTCCCTACTGAACTATAATTACAGACTGATACAAATTGATAATGTCCATCGAATGGTTTGATGAGGAAAACAAATTCCCTGTCAGTTGGGTTTCGCTCTAAATTTTGTCCATCCCGTTAGGAAACAGATGTTTTGGCATATCACGATATAATCAGTCAGTCACTGCAGGTAGGCAATTGTGACCAAAGATGACTGTAAAAGTCAAAATATTTCCCCACAGTTTGAGTTTTTTTTTCTTTTTTAATTCAAAAAAAGAAAACTATTCTGCAGCGCCTTCGCCCCCCAGCCACAGCACTCAAACAGCATAAACCAGGAGGGAGTAAAATATTCAGCGACACTTGGTGTGGTACAAAATGGAGCATTTCTTTAAAAGTATTCCATAAAGGACTCAGTAGTCTGCCGTCAAGTGCTGCTGCTGCTTTGTTTGATTCCTGCACGACGGTGGAGCTGCAGAGCTGCGACAGTTTTACCTTTAATGTGGTCAAAGCCGGTGAAGCAGTGAGTGAAAACTGCAGCGAACTCCTGCGACTCCCTCAAACATTTCATCATGAGATGAGCTGAAAACAACAACTATAAAAGATGTGTTTCTACCTAAAGGACCAGTTAAGGACTACTGCACTGAAAATATATGTTTTAAATTTCAAACACCCGCCACCTGTGGGCTTGTGAGAGCTTCCTCCTTTGTCTGGGTCGGCAGCTTCGGCACCTTGGATTCGCAGCATTTACAACAAATTCCAGTAGAGACCCAGAGTCACAGTGAAACGTGAATCAAGCATCAGTAAAAAATGTAATCCAGCCACGTATTTCACTGTTCCCATTACGAATGCTGCCGTTAAATAATTCCACTAAATTCCCGGTTCATCTCAAAGAACTTACATCACAGATGAGTCCACAATAAACAAGAGTTCGAGCTAAAATCTGCTCAGTCAGTTTTAAGCCACATTGAGATATTTCTAGAAAGTGAACGTGGCTTTAATATTGTCTTGTTTCGTTTTTCCAAAGCTGGTGGAGATCTTGTGTCTCCCTGTCTTTCTCTATGACAGGAACAATAGTTTTCTTAGCGGCTGGATATTTAGAAGCTGCTGAATCCTGCTGGTCTGACTACTTTTTTCAGTAGAATTAGGTTTCAAAACTTTTAGCAGTTTAGAGATATTAGTTGTACAAATGTTTGAACAAACCCTTGTAACCAATCCCTGCTTGATTAGTAAGGTTTGCAGCTTAGATTTGTATAATGGTAGAAGATGGAGTGGAGCAGAGAGAGGGAGGCCTGAGTGGAGCAGCAATTCCAAGTCTTATGCTCATTAAAGTTGTGTATTGTAACCTTAAGGATCATCCAGATGAAGTAACGCATCCTGAGTTGTTTTTTTTCTGCATATGTGACGTGTGTCCATCCCGTTGTCTGTCTCCAGAGCAGCCACGCTGAGCTGATGATGATGGAGAGCAGGAAGAGCAGCCTGCTGGGCCGGGCCGAGTTGCTGAAGAGGAGCGGCATTGAACTACCCAGCGACTTCCACCACAAAATACACAACCTGACACACACATGGGGACAGCTAGAGGTAACACACCCAAACACACACAAAGTCCAGTTTTAGAAAAAGGGAAGTGCAACAGTGGCACCTTGGAGACCTGCCAAACCGAGAGATAATATCTGTAGAATCACACTGCTATTTCTGTTGAGACGGTAGTGTGTGTGTGTGTGTGTGTGTGTGTGTCTAATTTTAGGCTAATCAGCACTGATCTAATCTAGAACATGAAGATGATAATTAGTGTCGTCTCAATTAAGGAGCCCTGCTGCGAATGTGGCCTTTAACTGTGGTGGAATGTATGAACATAGATGGATAAATAGATATTTTATGCACTGATATAAGAATTTGTTATTAGTCGTCATTGGTTACTATTACTGGTATTGTCCAGCCATTGAGCCTCTAAGAGCCCACAGACTCTCCCCAAAGCCTGCTTAGAAGCTACCACACGCCTTTTTTAATGCAAGAGAAAACGTCCGACCAAAACAGAACACGTGCAGAAAGTGTGTGGGTGGAAACAGGTGGAAAAGTCACTGAAATAATACAGTGGGGCTTAAATGTGCTAATCACTTTGTGAAGGTGCTTCCAGGGCCGTAAAGATGAGATCTTTGATTGAAAACATGAGTTCACACGTGAACCTTGTGCAACCGTAAAAGAGGTCAAGTCCAGGTCATCCTCAGAGGACAAACTCATCAGGAAACAGAAATGCAGAGAGATCTTGATGCCTACAACACTTATTAATTCATTTATATTTATATTGGAAAAAATATTTAAAAATTGCATTTTTCAAGTGAACTTTATCCTGCAGACGAGCTCCTGCTTAAGGAAACAAATGAAAGCATGAACAGCTATGAAGGGATACGACTTCGTTTTCCGCTTTATTGTCCCGTGAATTAGCCTCGAACATTGAACCCTGCTGTGCCTCTGGATGTTACTCTTTACTTAAGCAGCTAAACTACTCTCAGTTTTTCTCTGTGAGCCACTAATGACATGAATCATTGTAAAACAAGAAGGAGAATTAATTGCAGCTCATTTCAGTTGTGTGGCTGCTATTTCTGTTTTACGTGTCATTAATGTAACCTAGTGTTGTTTGTCCAGACCAACATTCATGAAGCACCTTAAAAACCTCGAAGCTTCCTCTTCGTCTTAGGGACGACTAAAGGTGAGTGATCTGCTGACCTAAGAGAGCGTGATGGCGTGTACAGCAGGAGGAGGTCAGACAGATACTGTGTGGCGAGATCGTGAAAACACATAAAAACAAATGAAAGGATTTTCAACGAACGGGGAGCCAGTGAAATGATGCAGAGATCTGATGGTCCACTGTATCAAAGGCAGCTGTTCGGTCCAACAGGACCGAAACAGCACAGTGACCAGCCTCTGTGGCTAAAAGAACATCATTGAGAGCCTTCAACAGTGCTGATTCAGTGCTGTACCGGGTTTTAAACCCAGGCTGAAAAACCTCACGTAGGAATAATTTCAACTGGCAGTGAACAATTTTCTCCAAAACCTTAGAAAGGAAAGTGATTTAGTGATTGGTCTAAAACCCTGAAGAGAACCCAGCTCAAATAGGTTCATCTCAAAGCTGGAACAAGGTGCTGTTGGAGTGACCTGCTCACAAGCTGACACACATAAATAAAAGCTCCTCTTGTTTTCTCTGTTTGATCAATTTCAGTAACCGTTAAGTCGGAACTTTGACACAGCAACCCAGCTCCAGCAGGTCAGAACAACATGGCAGCATCAATAAAAGGAATTGAAAACCTGAACCAGTTCTTAGCTGGAACTAGTTCTTGATACTGATGCCTTACTTCTAGTAGCCCATAAACACATTCATAAAAATGTACGATATATAAAATAAACATAACCTAATTACTGCAAAACATAAAAGACAAAACAAAGAAAATTTAAAGCAACATCTCCCACAAATTGTCATTTGAACCTGACCACAAACAATCAATACGTAGACTACAGTACTGCAGGACCTGTAAGTCTCAGCCTCTTCGTATGAAGATGCCAGTGAGAGGTGAGCGTGAAATTCAGAGGCCTTCAACCCTAAAAACATCATTACAAAGTGTCTGAATTCATTAAAAATGAATTTCAAAAAGTTTTAGCTTCAACTCGTGTAGCGTTATTCTGAGCTCTGCACTTTGCTTCTGCTTGATTCGAGCTGGATTCCATGTCCACCCAACACATGAAGACCTCCAGCTATCACTCATGTGGCACTGTTTACGGTTATGACCAGGAGCAGGACCTGAAATACTGTAACTCCCACGTGCATCTCCTGTATTTGGTTGGTTTGTTTGCCTTGCTGATGGGCACGTTGGCAGCAGTGTGTGGAGATTAATTCCAGGTCTGTGCTGAGGGTGACAGCTGGCAGTGGCTCATCAGGACTGAAATGTGACAATGTGACTTTGTTCCTTCAAAGAAACAAACTCCTGTCTCTGCTGTCTCTCATCAACCGAGCGGCACGTTGACGCATCGAGCTCATTCACACAAACAGATTATAGGAGAGGAGCAGGTGGTGTGTGTGTCAGTCCTCTTCTTGTAGTCCCTAATGATGCACACACATACACACACATTATTGTCTCAGACGCGAGTTATTGGAATTATGTGTGTGCGCATTAACATATGTATCAACCTTGCTGAAACAGATTCCATTCTAGAAATTAAACAGCAGCAGATGAGTCTGTGCCACAGTAACCAGACTGTGATTAAACTTCTATTACTGACTGAGAGACATTTGGACTCTGAATGCTGTTTCACACATATCAAAGTGTGTGTGTGTGTGTGTGTCATCGGGGAATAGGGGAATTTTGGGTAATGATACCAAGTCATTTCTTATCTTTCTTTCTGTACCTGGTTTACCTTCATCCACTATCTCTCTAACACAGTACACTTCAATCTTCTGGTCAAAGAAGTCGTCATTGTATTATTTCATGAAGAAAGTCACCTAACTTTTAATATTCTCCGGATCCTTCCAGTTGTGAACACCATCCATCCAATACCTAGTCTTAATATTGTAAACTCCAGGAATCAAATCGTCAATCGAATTTCTCCTGAAACAATTCACTTGCCAATGTATTGAGATCCCGATTAAACTATTCTGTTCCATATGAAACCATCCATGAATGGCCTTATTATAAATGCTAGCTAGTGAGTTTGGCACTGTCTACCAGGTAATTCACAGCTTATCAATATCTTTTTGATTAGTGTGTCACAACTGAGTCAGCTCCATGAGCAGGCTACATTTCTTTTTCTTTTTTATTAATACAGCACCGCACAATAGTGTTGTCTTTGAACTACACTGCTCTGTCATGAGGCACCGACTGAACGTTGATGTGTTGATGTGCCTGCTGTGTGATAACAGACACACCATCTGGTCAGAAAGGGAAGTGGGGGAACAATCTGTTTGTATTATGGACACTCTAATATATTTTTGATTTGATGTGGACATAACAGCGGCGTTACTTTGGTAGCTAACAGATACTTACGCACACTGTGTTTAGTGTTTGTGGCAAAATGCTAATTTACAACATCCAGTATCAATATTATTCTCATGTCATGGGTTTGGATGGTTTTTCTACCAAAATGATGCCTGATGTTGATTTTCTGGAAACTAAAATAAATATAAAATATTTAAATATATTAAATAAGTCAAGTGATGAACATGCACACATACTAGCTATAGATGGAATTTTTGCTAAATTTTCTGAATTATATAAGCCGCAACTTGTACTAAACAAACATCTGATAATCCGAGTCAACAAAGAGCTGGAATTCCCATCCTGCATGTGGTGGATTGTTAATCCAAAAAAAAAAAACTCAACATGACTCTGTGTTACACCTGAGATTATTTAATCTAAAGCTCCTTAATGGAAAACACACTTTTTTGTGACTTCTCACTCATTTTCCCATCGCAGACGTCCTGCTGAATGAGACTGAAGGCTAAACAGTCTCAGTGATTCAGCACCACCCTCTGTGCAAAGCCAATGGGTGATTCAATAATGCTACACTTTAATGTTGCGTCAATAAGAGACGCTTGCTAAAGCAATTTCCTCTCTTGATGATGACAGACGAAAAGCATCTTTACGACAGAAGTGGGGGTTCAAGTCCAGTGCTCCGAATGATGAGTTGGCTGAACTTAGGTTTCATGTATTTAGGTGAAGTTAATGACAAATGATGTTCAAAATTGAAGTTACTTAAAGAAAGAACTAACCCTCAAGTAAGATTTGAACTTTTTTCTTTAGGCCCCATTTCTAATCAACTCTTTCATCTCTTTCTCTCATCTAAATCAGTTTTTTTACCTGTGAAATTCCTCCACTGTTTATTCCTAGCGTCTTCCTCCTCCTTCCCTTTGCCTCCCACCTTCCAACATGGCATCTTAGTTGCATATTAACGGGCCCATCAGTGCTGCCGTCGGCATCTGCTGCTTTGACACAAATTGGGAATTAACTGGAATTGATGTCCTGTGCCTCGCCTCTGAACTGTCCTGGCCTTATGAAGAATTTACGGCGGCGAGCATGCGCGCACGCACACACACACACACACACACACACACACACACACACACACACACACACACACACACACACATAAAGGCTAAATGATGAAGAACATAAAGAGGCTGTAAATAAGTTTTCATTTTTCTCTTGTGGTTTTTGGAACTAATCCAAGGTCAAACTATATGCTGGGACAGATACAGGCTACTATGCACAAAGACAGAAAGTGATTGCTGAACTTATTCATCAGAGATTGTGTTTAAATGGCTCCTGAAAAGAACCAAACAATTCAGATTATGATGAATGTGGACTGCAGCAGCTAACAAACACAGTAGCTAGATAGTAGAAGAGCTCTGAATGTTATAGACAGTGACAGAAACACAGACCTGGAAAACAAACAAAGGTTGGTTGTTTCAGTTCATCTGCCAGATGAATTAACACTTTAAAATATCTTTTCATCTGCACATTTGTCCTTTTCCCATCAACACTCTAAAACGCAGGAGTCAAGAACCTGTGGCCACTTCAACCTGCAGGGAAAAGAGGAGGAGGAGGAGGAGGAGGAGAGAGGGAAAACAGAATCGAGTAAATTGAGTCCCCTGAAAACAACACAGCATTTCTCTTTCATCCTTTCATTTGCTTTCCTCTTCTCTTTATCTATCCTATTTGCTAATTTTCATTTTCATTTAGGCGTCTCCCACTGGATCTTTTTTATTTGCTCTCTTCATTCTCACATTTTCATCTACTCTTTTGTTCTGGCTTCTAGTCTATTTCACCCCCCTTTCCCCCTCCGATCAACATTTCCCTCTTAGTTTTGATTCTTTTCTTTGCAGGTCTTATGGTCCAGTAATGTTCTGGATCCTGTGGATCCCGATTTGATGAGAAATCCAAAATTATTAGTACAGAAAATGAGGTAAAGATTTAACATTAAACCCACTGAAACCAAATGAAACTTATACCTTGAAAAAAAAATTTCTGGCAGGTTTTTTATCGTTCTGGCAGGTTATAACATACCTGCCAGAACCAAATACTATTTGGTTTTATATATATAGTTGACACCATGTCTGTCATGTGACACATACAGTACAATATAATACAGAACCCTTTAGTACAGACCAGCTATTTGTAAGGGACTTTTTGAAATGGTAGAAGCTTTAAAGAAAGACAGACGATGTGATCACGGGTGATGAGAAACATTCAGCTTTGATGAGCTTGTTGAGTGTCCACACATCAGTTGAACGCCGAGCCGTTTTTCTCTGTGGGGAGTAAACAGACTTACGGTGATTTGTTGATCTTTGCAATGTGAACATATTCACCACAACCACCTATGGAGAGAAGAAAATAGCCTTTTCATGGCTCTGTCTGTCTAAAAATGTTTGAGTTAAATCCTCTGCTGCATTTCTCTCACTCTCCTTCTCATTCTTTCCTTGTCTCTTACTAAGCTAACCACTCATAATCACCGTCGCCTCTTCTAAACACAGAGCTAACTGCACATTTCACCAGTCGGGGGGTCCTATTATCGCCCCTTATCATCATCTGATGGGCTGGTTTTACCTGCCAGAGTTCAGCTAAAGTAGTGTTTCCACTCAGAGGGAGATTCGCTGCTATACCAACGACTCAATACCTTTGTACAGACACATACACATGCAAATTAGCCACAGGGAACCATGCCGGGCTTGTTCAGTAGCAGATCTGTGTTCCAAGTTTCTCTTGTTATGTCTGCTTGTTAAATTCAGAGCAGGAGCTGTAAGACAACAGCTATCAGATCCTTTAAATACTTCCAAACTATACAATATGAGGCCTTAATAAAGGAAGAGATGCTGCATAGATGGTTTTGCAGAGTCTAGAGTTTATAAAATGAACAGAACATTTACTTCTAAGAAAAAGAATCATGATTGTGAAAGTTTATATTAACAGTGTTATAGCAGTCACACTGAAATCAGAAGCCAAACCTTGACTGAAGCTCAACGTCCAGCAACTCGATGTAAAATGCAAAGACTGGGCAGGAGAAGTATCTTATGAGCTGGGACTTTAAAAATGCCCCAACAGAAGAAATAAAAACCGCCATGATAATAGTAGCAGTAGTAAAAACCTATTTTGACCGTGTAGATCGATTGAGTTTAAACCCACAGCTTGAACTCACCATAAATAATATGGTAACAAAGCAGGTTAATAACAGTAAACATTTGCAAGTGATGGTAGAAAATAAATTCTCATGGGATAAATATATGCAGAAGGTTGTAACCAGGATGGGAAACACTTAAATTATGACATAACAAACTTATCAAACAAGTGATTTAAGCTTTGGTTTTGTCTCTCATGAGGTAATGATCAAAAATGACTGATATCAGATAAAGTCATTACGGAGGGTTATCGCACAGCTTTTACAGTTTGTACTGTATCAATGTGTATTTATAGTGAGTGTTGGAATGTTATAAAGACAAAGAAATCAGTGATGTCTGCAGCTTACGCTGTGTTACGTCTCCTCCTGAACTCCAACCTCAGGCACCACCTGCGAGTTACTTGTCATTATACAGACAAGGTGGACAAGAAAGTTACTGTTGTGAATGAGAATGTCTCTAACATGAACAATCACCTGCTGTGGAGTAAATGTGTGAGATGGACGTTTGGAGCTGATTCTCGTGTTATTATCTTCTAATTATGTTATGTCTGAAGGAAGCTGTGAGAAAGAATTTCACAGCAAAACTGCTACATACTCAAAGTCCCAATGCAACTTTCATTTGCTGTCTTTTGATGTTGGAGGTTGCATGTTGCAGCTTTACCTGTTCCCAACAACTCTGCCCAGAGCTTGTTGTGATCAGCAAAGTAAATCTCAAGTTTTTTTTTTTTTTTTCTCTCTCTGTACTGATGAGCACTTTTCGGGGGAAAAAAACCCCCTGAGATTACAGATACACACACTTGTCTAAATCCAAGTGTGGAATGGTCTCTCAGTTGCTTGCTGTGTCTTACTGTGTGATCAACAGGGGTTGGAAAATTACTCTGTAGAGCTTATTATCTACACACACACACACTAACTCACACTTCTTTGGTGTCGGGCTTTTGTTGTTCTCAGTTGTTCCTATTTGAAACAGTGATTGCTCCTCACCAAACACTCCTGCATTTTGTGTTGTGTTTAAATGATGTTTTGTTGTCGGTGTGAATATCTGCTCTGTAGGTGAAGCTGTTAGAAGCTTCGAATTAGCAGCTGATCTGTTTGCACCTGGAAAAACACCAGTTACATTCTTGAAGCTTTGTTCATCAACAACGGCAGCCTCATTAACACTATAACAACAGACTCCACTACGATGATGACAGCATTAGCAACATCCAGCTAATTCATAGCATTAGCAGCCATGTTCAAATGAATAACTGTAGAAACACGAGCTGAGAGTGAAAAAATGGCTGCTGTCGCAGTATGTGTGTTTTTATAATGCATCACGTGTCATTGTACAGCACAGTTCCAAAGAATTGGTTGTAAAACTGTTATAAATGAAAGAATTGTGCTGGAATCTTAGTATGAATAAGATCTACTGAGCAACAAGAGTTTCTTTGCTGGTAAAACATTCATCCTTGCAGCACATGTGACGATGGCATTATTAAACTGTATTATGCTCCTGTTCAGACTCTCACAGCACTTGGTTAAGTTAAAAAGTATATAGTGATCTGCATTTGCAGAGAAAAACTTCAGTCACAAATTGGTAAAAAAAGAAAAAACATGATCTTTTTTAAACTGTAATAAAGGTGTTTTTGTTGCTTCAACCACACGTGGGACTCTGGTGTCTAGTGTGGCAGTTCTGCGCTTTGTACGGCCACTGTTCACCCGAACCACCTCCTCCTGGTTTCTTCTTATTGGTATATTTAGCACTTTGCATATTCAAAAAATATGTTTAATCACAACATAATCATTGCATGAATAAAACAGTCGCATTAGCAGTTTAGTTGCATAATAATACGTAATAATAGGAGACATGTGGGTTGAATGTGGGAACACATTTTGAGTGAGGGACACGGGTTATTATACCACGAACACATTGTCATCATATTAAATATTTTTAGCAAAATATACAGTAAAAGAGTAATGTCTCATAGTATGTCACAGTACAATTTTGGATGCAGAGACCCCCCCTTCAGTCAGACTAGAAGGGGGGTGTGATGTTACAGTAAGAGCTGTATGCATATCCAGTGTAATATTACCAAAGGGTGATACACAGTATCTAACAGCAGAACCTAAAACTCAAGCTGGCAGTTAACTCCCCCTAAAACCGTAAACAAGATGTACAGCGCGAATGACACAGAAGTCAAATCTAATGTTCACAGTCTCTTGCAGCAGTTTACGACTGAATACATGACATCCCCTCTATCGATCTGCACATTTCTGACGTTAAATGATTAATGGATGTGCATGTATTGATTGATATGCTGTTTTGCATGATGGAGTATTGACAACAAGATGTTTCCACATGTTTCTCCCTGGCTCTTTCCTCCCCCCTCCTCTCCTGTTTTAGAAAATCTTCTCAGAGCACTCAGCGCCCAGCTCTTCTCAGCAGAGCCGGTCGGTCAACGTGAACTCCCTCCTGAGCGGCAGAGACAGCATCCCTGTGGAAAACCCTCGCTCAGCCCTCTCCCCGCTGACCAACTCCCTCCTGGAGCAGCTGGATGCTCGAATTAAAGAGCTGAAGGCTTGGCTGCGAGACACTGAGCTCCTCATCTTCAACTCCTGCCTCAGACAGGACAAAGAGGCCTCAGAGCAGCTCCAGAGCTTCAAGGTAGGAAAGGCAGCCTTTCAGTGAAGTTGTAGTAAACTCCTCTTTTGGGATTGGGTTGGCAGTGGAAAACATAAAAAGGTCAATTGTTACGTCTGCAAAAAAAAGTCCTAGTAGAAATAAGTTCTGATAAGAAGTGTGTTTACATTTCATTTCAGATTAGCACTGCTGCCTTTGTGTTTTCAGTATTACTGCACAATGTTCACAGTTGGACAGTGAAACTCGAGTTTATGAGTTGTAGCTTCAAACAGAAACCTAGTAGGGCTCCATTTCTGTGACATCCTCATTCTTTGAAATAGCTTAGTATAATCCAAGTGGGAAAGTGTGTCTCCCTGTGTTGACAGACTCGTCTGGCGTCTTCTTTCTCTGTCATTTACAAATCATTTGACCAAAAAACAGATGTGAATCCAACACACCAATAACAAGAATGGAATTTAATATAAAGCATTCGAATGTTACATGAGGACAAGATTGGGTGGAGCAACACTGTGACATGCTGCACATACGTACTATTACAAATTAAGGCACTTTTTTTTGGGGGGGGGGGGCTCAAAAAACGACAATCCCTTGTGTCATAGATGACTTTGTTTGCCTAGCAGACATTCATCACAGCTAAAGTTTAGCGTTTAAGGTCTCTCAAAATAATCCCAAGCTGATATTCATTATACTGTACACAAGTAATAAACAACCGTGAAAAACTATTATATTGCATGTACATTTACTCTTTGAATGACATGTAGTAAAGACAACATGGATGGAAAAAAGTACTTACACCAAGCATAATGACCAAACAATAACGTATAGAGAGGATAAGTTGCATTCAATCAACAATTATGAGCTGCTTCAGGTGTATGTTCATGTCACGGAACTTTACTTCATCAACTTTTGCTACTATCAAATATGTGACAAAGCTTTGGCCAATCAACACTGAGCATTAAACAGAGTGTGTGCTGTGCTTTGCTCTGTGTGTGTGTTGTTGCTAAGTATAGTAATACATCGTCTTAATGAGGCCAGATGAAAGCAGCGCTGTTTTGAAGCGATGGATGTATAGAGGAAACAGCAGTTACCCTTAAAAGCCACGGGACGCTAACAGGATATTAATCAGCCTACATCACACAGCGAACAGCTAGCTGCGCTGATTAGCCTAGCCCCGCCGTGTGACTGACAGCCAGAAAAACAAACTCACCACATTCGTACAAGTGTACACGCCGAAACAGAAATGCATACACAGGGAAGTGCATGAATTCATTTATGTTATGTATATGAACCAGCACAGAGTCTCAGACGAGATTTACAGGAATATGCAGATTAGGCTCACATGCATACATACACATAGAGACGCATAAATCTTTGAATGCATAAAACTTGATGACAGCAGTAACACAAACACTGCACATTCTCTGACATAAGCTGATGCATTTAGTCACACAATACTGATATGATTGTATTGGAACAAAAAGGCTTGTTGTGATATAAAGGGTCTTTGTTTTACATCAGCCTTCATCAACTTGAGTTTGAACCTGAACACTTCTGTGCAACATAAGATCATTTTGTCTAAACCTGGTTTTAACCAGGTGAGGATGAGTTTAAGGTGCTGATGATGAAATGTGGTCCACATGTGTTATATTTCCCCTATTTCAGTTCTGTTCATCTATAAAATGTGGCCCATTATACAAGAGCACAAAAAAGGGCTTAGACACACTTTCTGTTCCCCAGTGCATTCAGCATCTGTACACAACAGCTGCATTGTCTGCATCATTGTTCAAATACTTTGTCTGGTGGATTTAAAATGTTAGCCACAAGGGGGCCTAATCATCTTCTGTTTGGAAGGAGGATTTGGACAGAGTTTACTCATCAGAAACAAGAGGCTAAAAGACAACATCCTTGTGGCACAGAGACGTAGAGACGTAGCACCAACCACAGTCATTTCTGTTCATTCATTATGAAGCAGGTGTTAACAGGCCTGAGCTTTCCAGAGGACGGGACCTTGCGTAGTTGTGTGTCATCGGCCAAATGACACTGGACTTTAACCCCTGACCTTTAAAAGCCTGTCCATCACCAGAGCAAACAAGAAGGGGCTCAGAGCTGATCCTTGAGCTGATCCTCCACCTTGAACTCCTCTGTCCCACCTGCAGCACCTCACCACGGTCTTACAGCTCTCATACATGTCCTGCACCACTCTAACATACGTCCTCATACAATACCACAGCTCCTCTCTCTGCACCCTGTCATACACTTTCTCTAAATCTATGAAGACACAATGCAACTCCCTCTGACCTTCTCTGTACTTCTCCATCATCATCCTCAAAGCAAATACTGCATCTGTTGTTCTCTTTCTAGGTATGAAACTATATTGCTGCTCACAAATACTCACCTCTGCCCTTAGCTGAGCTTCCACTACTCTTTCCCACAACTTCATTGTTTGGCTCATCAGCTTTATTCCTCTGTAGTTGCTTGTTCTTAAAAATCGTCACCAGTAAACTTCTCCTCCAGTCCTCAGGCATCATCTCACTCTCCAAGATCTTGTTAAACAAACTAGTCAAACTCTCCCTCGTACCACCACCAAGTCTCTTTGTCCACTTTTCTCTTTCCTGATGACACACAGAGTACCTTCCTACCTGTCTCCCTGATCACATTAGCTGTAGTGGTCCAGTCATGTGGAAGCACCTCCTGACCACCTGGAGTCTGTCTCAGTTTCTCACTGAAAACGTTCTTCCTTTTTCAACTTCCACCTCTTCGCCTCTTTGCAAAGTCTACCACCATCTGTCCTTCTGTGTTCCTGTCCTGAAGACCAAACCTGCCCATCACATTCTCATCACCTCTGATCCCTTCACCTACATGTTCATTGAAATCTGCACCGATCACCACTCTCTCACCTCTGGAGATGCTCTGCATGACTTCTTCTAACTCACATCCTACATGTAGTTCATAACCACTAACAACATTGAACATCATGCCGTCAATTTCCAGCTTCAGACTCATCAACCTGTCTGATTCTGTCTTCACCTCTAGAACATTCCTCACAAACTCCTCTTTCAGTATAACTCCTACTTCATTTCTCTTCCTATCTGACCCATGGTAGAACAACTTGAACCCTGTTCCTAAGCTTCTAACCTTGCTACCTTTCCACCTGGTCTCCTGGACACACAGTATGTCCATCTTCCTTCATCATGTCACCAACTCTCTGTCCTTCCCTGTCAGAGTCCCAACATTCAAAGTCCCTGTCAGTCCTACACTCTTAGCTTTCCTCTTCTCTTTATGTCTAAGAACACGCCTTCCTCCTCTCCTTCGACCAATAGTAGCCCCATTCCCACTGGCACCGTGTAGGTCAACAGCACCGGTGGGAGTTGTTGTTATCTGACACAAGAAGACACTGGCTTGTGCCCCCTTGTGGTTTCTTTCAAGCTTATTCTGAACATGTTTAACATTTACGACATTGTGACAAGTAAGATCTGCGGTGACAATCCATGCTGTCCGTGTTTCTCTATCCATAAAACCTACATCTACCCTTCTGTTTATCTTTTTATTTGCTTTTTTTGGTTCTTTTAATGTGTTTTTGCTCCCATTTATAAAACACCGGTCGCCACCATATTTGGTTTGGCAGAAGAACAATTTCAAACTTTTCTACCTCGGAACCTCAATACGTCCGGTGTCTGCTCTTTCCAGACTCTCAGAGACTAGAAATCTGTGGCAGCTGGCAGAAACAGTGTTTAAGTGTCGAGTCTCTAAAAGTTATTCTGCTGGTGTTTCGTCACTACTATTTGGACCAGCAGTGTCTCATCAACCTACATTTACCCTGTATTGATGAGGATTCAAGTCATACTAAAAGCACAACAGTTTAGTACTTGTATTTGTACTCTGTAAGTACTCAAATGTGTGGGGACACAGTGGTAGTGGGACAGCCCCACTATTTAGAGACACGGGACTTGAAAAGGATGACGCTGTTTGAAACGTGCGTGCGTCACAGCCAGGTCTTAAAGTTAAAAAACATAAATGCTGCATCCAGTTTGCATCCACTTTTGCACAATGTTTTGTGTGACATCATAAAACATCATAGCACTAGTGAAGGACTTTTGACATGCTGTAAACTGCAAAAGGCATCAGTCTGAGCTCTCTCACACACACCCACAAACACACACACTGTCTAAATGATGAAACTGTGCAGAAACGAGACCTTATCTGAAGAAAGTGACTCATGCTGGTTTTACTTTTGATCATTGTCACAGCTCTCAGTGGGAAGCCATTGATTTCTGGCAGAAAAAATGCAATGAACGTCTGGAGAAATGAAGATTGGAGATATTGATAGCAGTCATTTGTATGGAGAAAAAAAGAGTGAGGCTAAATGGAGAGCAGGGGCTCCATTTTAAGAGGCTTTGGCTCCATTTTAGTGATCATTTGTCTGTTTTTGGCTTTTGGACTCGTAAATGGGTTCGATTTCTGTGCTGCAGCTTATTACTGTATGACCGTGTGAGAAAGCAGCAGAGGTGCACACACACACACACACACACACACACAGACACACACGCACAAACAGACGTCTAAGAAAATGTATTTAAGAAAACCTATATGCAAACACATAGGTAAAACAAAATTTCTCCTTAACAGTGTCCAACCGTGGAAAAGGTTTGGAGCAAAATGGAGTTTTTCACCTCCTCGCCATCCAGTTTGCACAGAAAAGGAGTTTTTCAACCAACTAGTTCAATTGTAAACTGTCAGCTGTTTTCGTTCACAAAAGAAATAATCTCCATGCAAAGTTTACTGTTCTGAGGTGGAGGAGGAAATCTCATACTACCTACTGTGCTGTCACCAGTTCACACGGTGCTCAGGTTCGGCTCCACATCATTCAGTGGAGCGCGATCGGCTGTTATCAGTGCATAATTGTGGTGCAGTATGCTGCCTTTTACCTTCCAGAGGTTTGAAATTCAGCAAATCAATATCACAGCATTCGTGACGTAAATAAAATGGCTTCATCATAGACTAAGCGCGGCTGAGTCACCTTGGTTTGTCAAAATTGTATACACATAAATTATTCATTGATCTAAGTATCATTTTCACCAAACAGGAAGTAATACATAGATCTGTTTTAGTGTCTGGTCAGGCACCACCTGCAGTGCCTTCATGGCTCAACAGGGGCCAATACTGCAAACCAGACTTTAATTTTTAAGACTGAGACATCTGCACTGCACGTCATCTGTGTCAAAGTCAGTGGGTTATTGGCGCTTTGCACAAACGTTCTGCTGCCAGTAAATTTAGCTATTTTTTCAGTGCACGTTTTAACATTTAAAATAGAGATTTGTTTCCCTTGAAATAATAAACGGCCCAATATCTGGTGTTATAACTTCCTGAAGCAAGTGATATTAATTAAATGAGAGAAAAATGTGGCAACATAAGTTGCCGTTATTTCACCAGTGGGTTTCGGCACAAAGCATTGATCAAGATGATTTACAGAATGTGTGAAAATAGACTCTATATGTACTTGGTAAGAAGGCCGAGTCATCATTGGTTACCCTATGACACATACAGGCACAGTATTTGGGCCTTGTACAGCTCATAGGTCTGTATTCATATTTTTGTGAACAGTGTTTGCTCTATATTTCATTTGGATTTTAATATAAACTCTTATTTTGACAGTCCAGGGCTGGAAGGAAAACATTGCTTGGAGAAGAGCCACCTCTGTGTCTCATTGGATGATTGATTAAGACTCAGCCTCCTCACAGAGTTTATATAGACTCGGTTTTTCACTTATTCTGTAAAACGCCCCGATGAAACATGGTGAAATAAAGACAATTGTTCCAGTGATGATGGCAGAGAAAACTCGAAACCTGAAAGACTGAAACAGCTCAGAGCACCAGGGTCCAATTTAATTTTCTATGTTGAATCAAAAGTCCTATGCGTAAGTCTGCATTTCTAACAGTAGTACCACCTGTCCAGGTGAGGTAGGATGGATGAGAACCCGTGAGAACAGCAGCCTGTCTTTATTTCTCTATTTCTTTACTATCTAGTCAGTGTCTGTTTTTCTTCCCTCCGTGCAGCCCCCCTTCCTCCTCCTCCTCCTCCTCCTCCTGCTCTACCTGTCTGTCTGTAACCTGCTCTTAATTGAATTAGTGCTCCTTTAAGAGACAGCATCAGACAGACGCTCCTCTAGCAGGCCCCAGGCCTCTGGTGACTCTTCATTGTAGTGGAGATGCTGTGGGGGCCCGACACACTAGAAATTAATAGACTGAGGTTGTCACACACACATTCACATAGTGGAAAATGGTGCAGACTAATACACACCTGTACTCTAGTGTGTGCAGGTATGAAGACTGAAATTCGATCACCAACAGCTTTTTCCACAAGGTTAAATGTTGCCTGTTGGCATTTTTCTTATATCCTCTTTATTTAATTAACTGAATGTTATCACATAACATACACTTAGTGAGGACACACATCACTAAATCACTAATGACTTTGTTTTCCTAAATGTGTTGTTCCTTCTTTATGAAAAATGTCAATTATGATTGTTACCTCTTTTCTAATTCACGTTACTAGGTTTATGTTCCTTGAGCCAGATGCGCACACACACAGTTTCCGACGACTTCTCCATCGCACACACAGATGCGAGCGTAGATTGTGGTCGTCTGTGAGGGTTTAGCGGATCTTTCTGAAGTGAAGC
Source organism: Channa argus (assembly GCF_033026475.1). Taxonomy (NCBI): domain Eukaryota; kingdom Metazoa; phylum Chordata; class Actinopteri; order Anabantiformes; family Channidae; genus Channa; species Channa argus. The sequence continues at coordinate 21,828,302 of NC_090212.1, read as the reverse complement.
TCAACAAACTGCCCTCGTCTGTCTCCCTATATGTCTGTATCCATCTCTCTTTGCATTTCTGCTCTGGATCCATTCAGCTGCTCCCTCTCTCCCCTGCTGTTGACAGTAGATGAACCCGTCCTCCCACTGTTTGGTGCTCTTGGCCCTCCTGGTCCCACAGACCCCTCCAATGGTGCTCTTTGCCCCTCCAACCCCCTCATCATTTGTAACACAAACCCCCCCTTCCAAGGTTGTTTCACTTTCTAGTTTCAGCTCTGCTTTGTACCATTTTGAAGAATTGACTGCCCCACAGTTTGTATGGTGAGTGGAACCTAACAGCTTGTGTAGGCTTTAGCTTCCCGTAGCCTGAACAGGATAAGCGTTGATTCAGTTGATTATTTTTTGGTCAGTTATTTTGCAGCTTTCAGTCATAGTTACTTTTTGCAGTTGTAAATTTATGTATATATATAAATAAACCTGCACCTTCAGCCTCTCAACAGCAACACGGTGCCATGTCATATAGGTTTGTTTTCTGGTAACTTGAGTAAAGAATTTGAAGTGATGCTTTAATTGGAGGACTTGTGCTTATGTACATGGCTGAAAGACAGAGATACCAACCAGATTTGGCTAAATCAGAAACCACTCAAGCCTCATGTTTTCTACAGAATGAGCAGGATAAGAGTCACTTTACTGGTTTCACTGCTTTTGCAGCTGTGTTTGGTAAGTTGCTTAGAATATTACAAAATGTCTAAATATAGAGCATCATAAGTGATTCACTTTAGAAAAGTGAAGTCATGGTTCCCTTAAATTTCTCATTACTGATGTTTTACAAAGTCACTGCCCAACACTAGGTTACTGTGAATAGCAAAAGAAAAAAAATGCACTGTTTACACACATCACTCCTCTGTGTGTGTTTCTCACTCTACCAGAATTTTGACACACTCTTTTCAAAGCTCTTCTGCCAGAGGATGTGGTTAACTACAGATCTAGGGCCACCAAAGATTTAACCATTAACGTCTTTCAGGCAGCTAATAGAAGGTGACAGCGAGGCCCTGATATCGATATCTGCTGCATGATGAGGATTAAAGACCCACCGACTCCCTGCCAAGAACACAGGCTGCTGTTTGTGTGGGCCTTTTGATTATGCCATCAGTGTGTGTGTGTGTGTGTGTGTCCTAGTTGTAGTTCAGTTTGTGTTTATTTCTTGGCTTTGCAGGTGTGTGTGCATGTGTGTGTGTCTGTTTGAAGAGGTGTTTTCTCGTTAAGAGTTGCTCGTTAGAGGTTGAAGGCGAGCAAACAGGTGAGAGGTTGCTGCGGTAACGGCATCAACAAACAGATAGACTTTCATCTTCATGTGCTCAGGAGGAGAAGAAAACACTCTGCTCTTTCATGTGCTAAAGGAGAAGCGACAGAGAGAGAATCAAAACACGGGATAGACACCGAGGCAGAAGAAAGTAAAAAAAAAAAAATGGAGGAAGAGAGACAGCAGCAAAAAGCAACACACAGACAGATGGTCGCAGAAAGATGGAAAGAAGACAAGGATTGTAATCAGAAAAGGGAGTATTTCAAGACAAATGAAAGGACATGCAAGAAGTTGAGAGGTGTGGGAACAGAAAGGAGTAAGGGAAGCAGAGAGAGACAGAACAGAAGTGTCAAAGAGAAGGTAAAGAGAAAGATGAGGACCTTTGCTCCCATCTTGTTCCTTTTACAATGAACAGGCCGACATCAGCCCACCTAGACAATGTCCTGACACCGTTAGCAGGGTTCACTGTTACAGAAATACAGGCCACCGACATGTTTCAGATGCAGCTGTCTGCAACAACAGTTTCCCCATTGGATCAATAAAGTGTTGCAAAATATTCCCGTATGCACTGTAAATATCAACTTTACACAAGAGAATGTGTTTTTCAGCATCGCTACAGTTTCATACCAATTGCTTTTTATTGGTTTATTGGAAGAAACCTCAAAAAACAAAAATGCCTAATTTGAAATGCACACAGTCATGACGCTCATGACAGAAAACTAAAGCCAGTCCTGGAGATTCGTGTAGGGAGAGTGGCTGAGCAAGACAAGTAGAGACAGGAGAGAAAGCAGCTTTAATCGGCTAAACCAGCAGGAAAAGACAGAACAAGTAGAGACTGGGGGAAGGATTGAGGTGAAGACGATGGTCGTAAAGGGAGAGAGAGAAAGAGCAGCAGCGCCTGAGAGGTGGAGATGAAGAGACTAGGAAGGAGGACTGGACTGAGACACCATGGAGGAAAGAGGGGGGGCAGCCTGTAGAGTGAGAAGCAGAAAGTAAGGAAGAAAAAGACAAATGTGAAAGAGAAAGAGTTGAAAAGATGCATATACAAAGAAATGCAGGCAGACAGAGGGAGATTGCATTTTATTGATAGCAGCTTTTTAAGTCGGCGTGTTCACCCTGCTGCATTAGTGCGAACAGTAAATGCTTTCACTCACAAAGACTCCATATATCCTCCATGTGTTTTTACTGCTGCTGAATATTTTAAGAGTAAAGCTTTCATCTTTAAACTGTCATTGTGTGTCAAGGGGGAAGAAGGACTTCAGCCAGTAACTTACAATGATCAATAAGACCTGATGATGCCAGCAGTAATTCAGACTTTCATATGACGGCTGTTCAGCGTTTTTTAACAAATGTTTCCTTTATTCCAACTAAATCAAACAAGCAAACTCATATTTTTAGACTCGATTTTATTACTTTTATTTACAGGCTTAGAGCAGAGTCACTACCCGTCTTAGCCAGGAGGCCTGAGGCCTGAGTGTAGACCATCCGGGAATATCATCAGTAGAAATGGCAATAGTTTTGTACAGTAAGTCTTTTTCAAAGTTACAAAAGTACCTGAAATCTCACCTCCTCTCATTTTTACAAATATGTTTTCGCTTGTCATTGTGGCTTATAGTGTGTGGATGTGCTGTACAAATCTAGAATTTTATTCCCTGTATTTAAAGAACAGGAAAATGTGCAAAAAGTGAGACTTATTTAACAAGGCCACTCTCCAATCTACTGAAAGGCTGTTATGATGTTATCAGCACAGTAGATATGGTCCAGCAGGTACTTGTCTACCTGCCAGCAGCCTCAGTATGTCATTACAATGTGACATTATGTGCTGCGGTGTTGTTTGGTTTTGCTTGTGCTTACGGTTTGGTTAGAGTTAAAATGCAGAGACATCCTAAAACCAAAGTAACAGCTAAGAAGGTCAAACTGGACACAAGCTGGTGTCTCTTGTCTTGTGTTCTATAATCAGCCCACCCTCCTTTGTCAACTCTAAATGTCAACTCTACTGTCACATTTTCTACAGCTGCTAAATGTTACCAATTTCCCATCACCAAACTATGCAGGTACATGGCCAAATGACTGGCAGCAGCTGCTGCCAAACAAATGCTAAATTAAGGTAAAATATTCCAATTGAAATTGATAAGTGAAAAAACTATACATTTACAGAAATGTTCCTTAAAGAATTTACAGAGAAACAATGTTGATTTACAGATTTTTCCTGAATTATTCTGATCAAACGCCTTCAATTAATTGACAGCACTAATAGTTCAGTGGCAAAACTTACCAATTTATTCCTAAATTATTATGATTATTACATTTCCTGCCCCTCATGAGTACAACCCCAATTCCAAAACAGTTGGAAAGATGTGAAATTGTAAGTAAAAATCAGAACACAACAATTTGCAAATCTCATCAACATAAAGAACATATCAGATGTTAAAACTGAGCCATTTTACCATTTAAGGGAAAATATTAGCTCATTTTGAATTTGATGGCAGCAACACCTCTGAAAAAAGTTGGCGACATAAAGCTGGAAAAGTAACTCCACACATCAAAAATAAATGGAAGAGCATTTGACAAATAATTATGTTAATTGGCAACAGGTCAGTAACATGACTGGGTACAAAAGCAGCATTTCAGAGACACAGAGGCTCTGGAATGTAAAGATGGACAGAGGTTCACCAATCTGTGGAAAACTGCGGCAATAAATTGTGGCACAGTTTCAGAAAAATGTTCCTCAACATTAAATTGACAGTTTATAATTTCATCAGGAGGAATCTCTGTGTGCAAGGGACAGGGTCAAAGGTCAAAACTGGATGCACGTGATCTTTGGGCCCTCAGGCAGCACTGCATTAAAAACCGGCCTGATTCTCTGCTGGACATCACTACATGGACTCAGGAACACGTCCAGAAATCACAGTCTGTGAACAAAGCTCACTGTGCAATTCACAAATGTAAGTTAAAGCTGTATGATGCAAAGAAGAAGCCACACGTGAACACGATCCAGAAATGCCGCCGTGTTCTCTGGGCCAAAGCTCTTTTAAAATGGTCTGAGGCAAAATGGAAAATGGACGCTGTGTCCTGCGGACTTTCATATTTCAGCAAGACTTTGCTAAACCACATACTGCATCCATCACAACAGCAGGGCTTCACAGGTGAAGAGTCGTGTTGCTGAACTGGCCTGGCTGCAGTCCAGACCTTTCACCAATACAAAACATTAGGAGCATCTTAAAATGAAAGATCCAGAAACATTGGGCCAGGACTATTGAGCAGCTTTTATCCTGCATCAAACAATAATGGGACAACATTCCTCTAAAACTCCAGCAACTCGTCTCCTCACTTCACAGATGTTAAAAGAAAAGACATTTGGTAAAAGAAGAGGGGATGCTACACACTTGTAATCATCACTCTTTTCCAACTTTATTTGACATGTGTGGCTGCCATCAAATTCACAATGAGCTAATATTTTTCATGAAATGGTAAAATGTCTCAGTTTCAACATCTGGTATATTGTTTGTGTTCTAGGTTTTACACATCTTCCCAACTTTCGTGGTTTTGGGGTTGTATTTTAGTCTTACCTCAAATGGAGTTTTAATCCAAAAAAAGTCCTAAAATCACAAATGAACCCCTGGAATCTATCTGAAGGACCCCTTGAGGTCCCTGCACCTTCGTTTGGTTTTCCGTAGCTTGGAGGTTGGAGGCTGAGGTGAAATTACAGCTTCCAAACTCTGAAAGGGAGGAAATTTGAACACCTCATGCTCCAAGACTGTCAGGGTGCTCGTGAACAAACCTCTGCAGCAGAATGTGGCTGTATTGTGGTTTTTTTTTTTTTTTTTAATTAGATAAATCCAGCTGGACAGGTAGAAGAAATGACACTGGAGGAAAGGAAAAAGCAGGAGACGCCAAGTAAAGCAGTGAGAGCGGAGACGAGGATAAAATGGAGGCGAAAAGAATGAAACTCTGCAGAAGGAAGAAAGAAACGTCAAACGAGCAGAAAGAGAAGAGGGAGAGATGTGGAAGTTTGGGTAGCTGTAGGCGGTATTAGCAGCAGCAGAGGGAATGCGTGTGTGGGAACAAATTGTCGACAGGAATTCATTAGGCTCGTTGTGCGATAACGAGTGCTTGTGGTTTTAATTGACTTAATCAACAAATAGAATTAATCAGATTTCTAATTAATGGTAATTGATTGAAATATCCACTGGGTCACTGTGCAAGCAGCCAAAATTCTCCTTCACTCTCTCCCTGTCTCTCTTTACTTTACAGTTTGTCCTTGTCTTCTTTCCCTCTCGTCCTTTCTCTGTTGGTTTACTTTGTGTCTTTCTGTGTGCTAATGGTGTTTGTCTCTCATTTTAGGCTTTTTCTTTCATTGACATTCTTACAAAATCTATTTGATTGTTGCTCTGTTGCTGTTTAGCTTTTTATTTTCTTTATTTCTATTTACTTCAGACTTTTCTAGAATTCTGTTCTCCCATGACAAAATAAGTTGAAGGGCACTGGTTGGGACATGTTGGTCTAGAATGAAGAATCACAGGTTCAACACCGTGTTTTGACCAACACAGAATAAATCAGAAGCTATTCAAACGGAGGCTGTTTGACAAATATAGGCAGCACCAGAAAGTTTTAGTATTATAACAAATTCTCTTCTCTAGCATAGATTTAGTCAAGTAAATAGAATAATAATCACATATTTATTAAATGGAAATCAATAATTACCAGTGGCCTGACAGGATTGCTTGTACGATAAGGGCTGTGGTACGAGAGATAATAGGAGCCTTGAAGCTTAATCCATGTTGAGATTAGACCCCCAGGAGAGGGGTCAGCACAACACTAACGTTATACTACAAGGAAAGGTAAAAACTTTTTAAGGTAACATGGGTCAAATTTTTTTTAATTCCTTATTAAGTAAGAATTTTGCTAATGAGAGAATATTGGTCTTGGGCAGAGTTGATAAGATAAGACATGCAGCTGACCCAGATGTGCACTTCAGCTGATTGTTGCCAATGCCAAACTCAGACTCAGTGATTATTATAGATTCCTGCACTTGTTTGGAGGCAGTGAGCACAGCAGCTCTGCACTCGGCTCGACAGGAGGCCATGTCCTGACGCTGTGTGGAGAAGAAATCGTCAAATGCAGACAGGTGGACGAGGCCTTTACATAAATGATAATCAGCTTAAAGATCTGTTCCCTACATAAGTGGATTTGTGATTCCACTGCATTTTTGGAGACACGGTTGTTTTGGTCAGTACGTAAATTCCTCGTTCCACCAACTTGCGGCTAACTTGAATGCGTTTTTCCTGTCGTTAACGTTTGCAGTCAAGTTGTCATCGATTACATCGTTTCTGATTGATTTTACTCAGAACACACTGCATAGCTCATTGTGTTTGAGCTCAGACTTTACATTTCAAAACAACTAAGTTTTTTATGTAAAATGACTAAAGGGTTTGTAGAAAATATTCCTCCGAGTGAGATGCTGTTTTTCAACCCCACTAAATCAGTTTGATGTCGTATCAGTGATAGTATCAAGAAATTTCCAATGTTGCCCAGTCTCAGCCTTGTTTCTCTGTCTGTGTCTCGCTCTGATTTCAAAGTCCTTTAATGTCATGGAAAACACAGACATAGCAGCACCACTAACAACCTCCACTCTCCTCTATCTGTCTTTTCCTTTCCCTCCCTCCCTCCCTCCCTCCCTCCACCCTCTTCATCCCGCTCTCCATCCCTCTCTTCACGGCAGGTCTCGGTAATTAGATTGTGGAGATGAGGAGGTGGAGGAGAGTTAAGAGGATTTTGTTTTTAGGAGAGCGAGATTTAAGAATGAGAGAGAGAGAGGGATGGAGTGGGAGAGATCGAGCTTGAGAGAGACAAGACGGAGGCCAGAGAGAGAGGGATAGAGGGTGAAGGGGGAATTAGAGGAAGAGGAGAGCAGATCCTCTTCTTTTTGTTTATCCTCAGTCGGTCATCCCTTCCTGAAAGAGGATGTTGAGTGACAGAGAACTGCAGATGAGGAGATAAAGACATCACTTGTTCTTTTTGTGTCTCTCCTGTTGTTCAACCTTGAATATGACCACGAAGAGAGATGTACACACAAGACAGCAACAGAGTTTTACCCTGAGAAAAATCCGAGTTCTTGTCAGGGTTCTGGGAGCCTCCTCGGTTCTCGCTAAGCCTCTTTGTGGAGCTGTAATAACCTCTGAAACAAGCCCTGATTTGTTCAACATTGATGCTGAAAAACCTCAGCGGCCTTCTTTCAATATGTAAGAGCAGTGTTTCTACTCGGAGCCCTTTCTCCGTGTCCTCAAGGATCAGCCAAAGAACATTTCTGTGCTCTGTATCCACAGTCCTACTAAGTTACCGTGTGAGGTGTGAGGTGCATTGATCCCCTTCATGTTCGCTTTTCCAGTTAACATTCTGGTGCAAAATTTAGCAACGTGGCAAAAAAATCAGGAAACCCACTCGGCAGCGACCATGTTTTCCTCGGTTTACTTGAAAACCATCTCTCACCAGGTAGTAAACTGGCACTGCTTCAGAAATCAAGGTGATCCAGCCTCGCCGTTGTCCGGCTGTGGCCGAAATGCATCAGGGGAGACTTGCATAAGCTGAACTTTTCTCAACTATTCACCGTAGTTTTGTTGGGCTCCTGCTGAACTCAGCTGCAAAGTGCTCTGATTGACAGTTATGAGCAGTATTTGCTGGCCCAGGTTATTAAATCCCTATGTTTGAATGCTGCATTAGGGTGTGACCGATACCAGCGGAACTTTCATTCTTAGGCTACAGTTAAGTCGCCCCCATTATTTCTGATCTGAGTTTTAAAATTGTTGTAAAATCAAATATTTGGTCCTGGATCCAAATTCATATGTGGATTTTTGTTACTTTTTTTAAATGTCTGATGCTTGTGCACATGTGCAGTTTGTGTCGTTAGCAGTCAGGGTCGGCCTCTCACAGTCAGTGAGTCACATTCAGGACAAGTTTTGCTGTGCGAAAAATTTCTTTTTTTTTCCCATCCCCGGGTTGATTTATCCAACTCTGGGCCAGTAACAGGAGCAGCTCTGATGCAGCTTCCTCCAACAAAAACATTAAGCATAGTCTGATCTTTGAGGCTAGTGTTTAGTTACATTAGGCAAAAATCATGTGAATCAAGATATGTGTATGTTAATCAAATGTAGAACCTGCTGATAAGTGCAATATTTACCTCACACGCTTGATGTAAATATCTGTGGTGAGTTTAACTGTTTAAATCTAGCATTAAGATGTGAACACAGCGTTATTCCCACTCCTGAAGAAGTCAAGAAAAAAAAAAACATTTTAAAAAAGTGCGTTGTAACATTACATGTCAGTATGAAGCCTTTAGTAAAACCTTATTACAGGCTGAGTTTGCCTGGATGTGACCTTACAGCCACCGTACTGTACTGTACACACACACATTTAGACTCACACAACGCCACCAGGGAGGCGTCTGCTCCTAGTCTTTCTGCAGAATCACACACAGTAACGGCCTTGATCCACAGAAGAACTGTGCCAAGTTTACAGCTTTCACATGTGCAACACCACAAACACACACGTTAGAAGCAGTATGATCTGATGTAGACAGCTGTTTGGCTGCAATGTCCACCACTGAACCGGACCGGACCGGACTCACGGGCAGAAATGGATCACGTTTTGACAGGAATGAGTAATCCACTGTTTTCTTCCAAATCAGAAGAAAACAGAGATTTGAAGCTTGCCACACTCAGGTGTGACACACAGCAGGAGAAACTGATCCAAATTAATGATTGTCAGTTCTGAACATTTTGAGGAATCGCAGTCGGATCTCTGTCCTGCTTCTTCAAGTTTCACATGTGAAGAACTCAGCAGTTTCCTCTTGTGATCTTTTTCATTTCCTGTGTCTTGCTTGTTGCCCCTGTATTTTTCTTTCTTTCTGTTGCCTTTATCTTTTCCACCCTCCTTTATCTCACTGTCACTTTAATCTCTCTCTCTCTCTCTACACTGCTCCTTTTTCTTTTACCCGTCCTATCTCACACATTTTGGGCTTTTCTGCCCGTCTCATTCCTCCCTCTACATCCTCCCTGTCTATCTCTTTCTCTGTGCCCACTCTTCGGCTTTCCATGTATTTTGGAAGAAAAGCTTTTCAGCAAATATTTGTCCGACTTTGTCTGTAGAGCCCTCTGAGTCAATATGGGCCCAGCCAGGCTCGACCGGCCAGAGAGAAACAGAGAGCGAGAGAGAAAGAAGAAAACGAGGGATCAGTGCATAAAAACCAGCAGTGCAGAAACAATAGAGACTCGGGATTGTCTCTTTCTCCTTTCTGTCTAAAAATAAACTAATAAAGAAAAGTCTTTTGCTGTCTGAAGCTAAACCAAACTGCATTTATTAAAACAGGGATAATAATTTATGTATATGTAATGTGTATTTAACCCTATCGACTTAATATTGAACAAGAAACCACTTATTTTTCATGGTTAAAAATAAAGTGTGAGTGTTCTTGCAAGTTGTGTGCACATTCAGGGTTTCTCACAGTTGCATTTGGATTCCACAACCTGAATTGTTCAGTAAAATAACATGGAACTTTGCCCTGCGATCTGGCTCCATTAGTTTATCCAGGAACTGCGTTACCCACATATCTGTGCCACTGACATCATGTTCCTTTAACACATAAGCTGTGTGTAGCAGTTGCTAGAAACAAGCTTTTTTTGGGGCAATGCTCCGCCGACTGAAATGCTGATTCAATACTTCTTTATATAAGTCGAGTAGAAATACGTAGCACAGCTCCTTGGATCTTACACACTCTCATATTTGTGGCCATTTTTGTGTCATGGTTTTGATGGTTCTGGTACAGAAACACTTTATTCCACTTGCAAAGCTCTGATTGGTTATTGATTTTTCCAACAAGCAAAATAAATAAATAGATTTTTTTAAATTAAGCTTAAAGCTTCTCGTCATGAAGAGAGTCAGTGTCTCCTCAGAAGCAGCATTGCAGTCACCTTCTCAAACTTCTTAAGGGTTTTAGTGAAGCTCGCCATACTTACCAACTTTCAACATTTTCAAATCTAAAAAAAAAAAAAAACTTTTTCAAAAGGTCATACATCTAAAAATTCAGTTATTCATGAAAAGCTGATATACTGTCAACTTGTAGAATTATTACCTCTAATTAGATGCAATAAGTTGCAACAAAGACAAACATCTGACTTGTCCTTGTAAGTTTTGATGATTAGAGCTTCGAGTTATAATAAACCCAACATGACGTTTCAAAATAAATGCTGTTAATTATTTGCACTTTCTGTTATTGTACCAGACTTTGTAGAACAGGTTCTAGAGTTATTACCGTCCTCATTCTGGCTTTAATCTACTCTAATTCATCTTGCTGCGCTGCCTCCACGCTGTCTGCTGCAGTTATTTGGCATAGAGCGAGTATCACGCAGTCATTTTGTTGTTGTTTAGAGCATCTTCTTCAACGCATACACACCTCCTGTTTGGAATAAATTTATCCATAACCCTGCAAACACACACACACACACACACACACACACAGCAGACTTGTCCTCTTGATCCTGTTTGCTGTATTCTGCATCCCCATCTCTTGTTTAGACAACCAGGCGAGCCACAAATATGCTAAACTGAAGCGAGCGAGAAAAACGAGATGAAAGACAGAAGAAGAGTTGACTGTGTGTGAGGCACGGGCAGTGTGTGTGTGTGTGTGTGTGTGTGTGTGTGTGTGTGTGCGTGCAAAACAGCGAATCCCATTTCATTGTAATAGTGTTTAATATTTATTGGAAAAATGTAAAGAAAATGTAAAGGAAGTGCTTTTCAGCAAGCAGGCAGGATTAGCATAAATAGTTTTGGAGCTTGGATGTGTTGGGTCCCTGCCGCAGAGGAGTAAGTCTGTCCCCTCGATTCTCTATGACAAACACACGCAAATACTCAGAAATACATTCATATGTTTGCACATGCACCCACATCTACACACACTCGTGCACACGCCGGGACGAGTAAACAGTCGAACATGCAAACACACACACACTCACTGACCTTTGCATGTGGAAGCTCATCAGCATATAGTGATTTATAATAGGCCCTGCCAATCCTGGTGTTTTTTCCCCCTCTGCTTATGCATTGATTACACAGGAGAAGAGGGGGAATCGGAGGGTGGGATATTGGCTGCTGTCATTTGTTTTCTGCACTGTTTCTGCTGATCAGGGATCTGTTCACGGAATTTGACTTTATGCTAATAAGTTGTTATGAATGGCCTGAATTTAACATCACTCAACTGTGGAGAATTGATTAAATAAATAAAATAAATTTTGCGCTTATTTGTTCTGCATAAAGCGTCACTTATAACGAGGGTCTCATTTTTTTATCTGATATTTTCTCCCTAATTTCTATTGGTCACAATGACACTGTACTGACCGGAGTAATGGCTGATTTCTGGAAACATGCTGGCAACAAATCGAACTTTCTAAAACACGGAGCAGTCGATCCTACTAACTGTCGGTCATTACACAGGACAACTGAACACAAGTTCAGTCAAGGTTTCTTTTAGAAAGGTTTGAATATGTTGCACCAAAAGTCCTAACATCAAAAAAGTAAGAAGAAATAAAAGTAGCTTAAGAATGTGTTGGAACAGAGGTAATAAAATGTTAACATACTGTATTAAAGTATAGGTTATCTGTGTTTTCAGTTTCTTGTAGTTTTATCACGTCTTGATGATGAAATTCCTCTGCCTTTATAAAGGCTGGTAAACAGACATCCACAGAAATAACTTTATTCTTTTATCCTTTACCAGCAAGTTCTATATTAAGAGATGGGACAGTTATACAGTTATTATATTTGTAGTCTGGACTTGAGATGACTTTGTTGTGAATTGGTGCTATACAAATAAAGATAAATTGAATTGAATTGAATACTTTTGGCGCTCTGCAGAATGTTTTCTGTGCTGTTCATGGCACCTCCTACTGTCTGTTCTAACCATCCATTTCCGTATTTTAAGTTTAATACAAACTCTACATGTAAATCATGTCACTTCTTGCTACAGTACCTGGCGACAACAAGAGCACAGAGATTCGTCCCTGTCTGAAAAGAAAGATTTGTTTGGGTGTCTGTGTTAGCAGCTTTAATTTGATTGTTTGTTCCTCCCTCCTGAATGTCTTCCACCAGTCTCTGTGCTCGGAGGTGCGAGCTCGGCGCCGAGGAATGGCCTCTATCCTAAAACTCTGCCAGAAGCTGCTGCAGCAAAGCCAGGTGGGTAAAAGAACTTTGATGACCTCAGCACCTATGATTTCACTTGGCTTCACTTTGACTCGGACCCTTATGACTGAAGGAAGTTTTCTTATTTTAGTTGTTTTAATAAAAAAAACAAAACAAAAAACGCTTTGCCAGTTATAGTTTCAGGAACGTTAGCTTTTTCTTTGTTTTGTCCGTATATAAAACTGTGAGACAGACAGACACAGACACTCATGAATTAGCCTCATCCTGAGAGGAATTAAATGAATAAAATTAGGAATTGGCTTAAAATAGTTAATTTCAGAGGAGCTAGTATAACTATGATAAATCTCTCTCTCCCTTCCCCACCATCGGGACAGTCGGGCCCCATGGCAGAGGTGGGCCCAGAGGCGGAGCAGCACCGGGAGGCCCTGCAGCTACTGTCAATCAACCTGGCGAGGAGGTGGGAGGCCATCGTGATGCAGGCACTGCAGTGGCAGAACAGACTGAAGAGAGAGCTGGGAGAGCAGCAGGTTAGAGTGATCTGACATTCACACTTTACATTCTTCACTAGCACTGCGGGCAGTGAGCTGAAGCACGGTTACACTCAGTGAGCATGTCAGAATTTGATTTGATGCTAAAATGCAGCGTGAAAGACAGATGGTGCTGTGATTGAAGCTGCAGTGTTTCAGTTACGGAGCATTCTTTACAGCTCACGTGTTGTGGAATTAGCATCGACCGTGGAATGAACACACAAACCTAAAGTTGTATATGTTCCTCAGGTATAATCGGGCAAATAAAACAAAATATGAACAAATTAAATGTAAAATTATTTGTGTAAATCACCATAAATAAAGTGAAAAGCTAGAGACGCCAAAGCGGTGTGAAGCATCATAAGGACATTGTGGAAAAATGTGAAAATTTTCCTCTACATGTTTCCCATTAAAGCTGAAGGTTTACAATTTGGGCACTTGGCTACTGATTGGGCCTAAGTGATGTGCTTTTCTCTTCGTTGGCATGATACTGGGTTTATGATTCAATATATTCACAGCAAAATTCAAAAATGTGCTTTATTACTATTCCTGTTTTTCCTTTTCTGCCACTGGTTTTAGTTTTTTCTTATAAAGCAACCACTTGAGCAGCAATGTGCAAAAAAAAAAGATCCGATTCCGTTCAGTGCAAACTACAGACTTTTCCCTGCACGTCCTGGTCCCTGCGTTTAACAGAAATCAGAACCCGAACTGAATGCGCATTTGCAAAATCCTTAACATGTTCACGCAATGTTTGAAAACACATCCAATAAAACAGGAACCTTCCCTCCCATGGTCACATCGTTTCTTTGGGATTCTGATATTTCTGGGGTAAATTCATTAGATTTTAGCTGGAAGTGGCAGTTGTGGATAGGAATCTCCATTATATAGGGGCCATAACTGTCTACTGAAAAGTTCAAGGCCATCTTGGCTTTTGGGTTAAGCTCAGTACAGGGTGAAGCTTCATGCCACGGAGACGGTTAACAAAAACTAATCTGTTAGTTTCCCGGTGTGATCAGAGTCAGTGATTCCTCTGCCGCTTCCTCCGCAAACAAAAGAAACTTTGCAAATGAGATTGTAGCCTGACAGTTTGCATATCACAGTGCCGTCCGCGTCTGTCACCGTGACAACACATCGCCAAAAGGTTTGACTCGTTAGAAATCTGCGTCCCGGCTTCCAACCGCTGGCTGCACACGGTGTCAGTTCAACACTGCAGGTGACAGCTCAGCGCACGTGTAGCTCATGGCAGAACACGAAGCGCTGAGCACTTGGTTCGTGGTGGAGCTGTCCGGGGCCGAGCCGCTGGGGCCAAACAAGGCAGAGAGAGAGAGCTGAGTGCTGAGAGCTGCAGCACAATGGAGCTGGTATGGATTCCTAATGGTGATGAATATGGTTTTGTGTAGAGACAGGAGGGAGGGAGGGGGCATCAGGGAAGGTTCTGCACACACAGAAACACACACTTACGTAACATAAAAAGCTGTTAAGTCTCAAGCAGACACTGACACACACATGCAGGTAAACCCAGCCCCCGCAGCCACACTCATGTTATATATTGACAGTGACGTAAATACTTGTGTGTTACATAAATGCTTGCACACACACATAATATACACACAGATACACACCAAGGCCATTAATTGGCACATAGTGTTAAGAGCTCAAACAGAACAGACAAACTAAGAAGGTGGGAGGGAACAGCAGAGCAGGACAGAGGGGAGAAGTGCAGTATGTGTAGATCTCAATCTTCAAGGACTTGGCCAATAATAAGTGTGAGTGTGTCATGTAGTGAAAACACTATAAGACAGGAAACACTTTAATACCAGTTTAAGACTAATCCATCCATAAACTGCTTGTCCTGCTGCGGGTTGCAGGGCTGCTTGAGCCAGTCATGGGGTGAGAGGTCTGTGCTGTTCTAAGGTTACTCTGTTACTGGCTCCTCTTCTTAGGTCTGAAATGTTTCGCTACTTCATTTCTTTGCTGTTGGTGACTTTTAAATGACAGGCGTTTGTAAAGGGTGTGAAAAGACATGAAACCTTTCTCATCAGTCAAGTAGTAATAATAATAATAAAAAAAAAAAAGACTTGTAAGTCGCAAGGCAGCAAAAATCTAAGTCAAGGAGAAAACATCGAAGCAAAGTCCTGTCAGAAAAGTGTTCACAGTTCATGAGATGAAGTTTTTTTATAACCTTTAAGTGCATAGGAAGGTTTTCGGTTCTGTTTGATTATTGGGAGTGAGTTTGCTGAGCGTGCAGAGTTTGGTAGCTATCGCAAGATCATTGCGCTACCTGCTGTCAAACTTTCAGCACAAGGAGAACTAAGCAAATCTAAAGCTGAAATAAATCAGTCGATACAAATAGATCAAATGTCATTACTTTGTACATTAAGCTGCTTGTTCGAGGAAGTTTAAGGTTTTGCATGAACAGCCAGGACGTGTTAACAAGGTCATGATTTATTTCAGTGTCCTAACAACTAACTATAAGTATAAAACAACAGACGTTATTCAACCAGTACCAGTGTGTGTGTGTGTGTGTGTGTGTGTGTGTGTGTGTGTGTGTGTGTGTGTGTGTGTCATCCTGGTTTCTGAGCTTAATGCACATAACTGAACTGAATAGTAGAATGAGATGTTGTGATTTGGGAAAAAGTTGAGAATCAGCCTAATGCTGCTGTTTGTGTGCTGTTCACACACACACACACACTCACACACACACACACACTTTGTAGAAGAGGAGAAGACAAATAACAGAGGCCGAACACTCTGACCTCGCTGCCTGGCTGGAGAGTAATTTCACTTCTCCTGGAGATGGGAGAGGAATAAAGAGAGAGGGGGGGAGAGAAGCAGGGAGGTGTGGGAGGGAAGTGGAGAGAGAAGGAGGCAGAGCAGCATATATCTGGGTGGTTTAGCTTATAAATGAACACTTCTGCTCAGTGATAAAACGATGTCCTCTGCTGGTTTCTCTCTGTGCCTTTGTGTAAATGAGTCTGCTTGCTTGCGTACAAATGCACGTTTCAGACTTCAGCTGCGGCCTTTTTTTGTGTTGTTTGTGTGTGTGTGTGTGTTTGTGTAATTTTATCTGAACAGCTTTGCCGCCTAACTCTCGGACCATTGTCCTCAGAGCTGAAACCATCAGATGAATCAGTTTATCAGTCAAATCACTTTTCTGTCTTTGCAGATGTAGAGTGAGTTTTCTGACAGAAACAGCTAATTAGACTGTTTGCACAGCTCCTCAGTCCTCTCGTCCATGGTTTCACCAAAGGGTGCTGCACAGTGACGACAGGACTTCTTGAAGACCTGTCATCTCAAAGGCTTCAAAAATGTCAAAGCGGTTCCTTTAAGATTCTTCATCTGGGGAAGAAGGACCATCACGCCTTTTACATCATCACAGCTCTTGTCTAAGGGAGCTGTAGTCTCATCTTTGCGCAGCATTGTTTCATTTGTGGAGTTATTTTCATGTCTCGTGTACAGCAGATGAAGTATCCTGTTTTACCTCTGATTTGATGTAAATGAGTCTAAATTAAAGCTGCAGGGTGTTGTGGGGATGAGATTTTACGACCTGTAAGTTGACTGTAATATATGCAAATGATATTTTCTAACACTTTCCACACGATTATGAAATATATTTTCGATTGGAGTTCTGAGCAACGCATGGAGGTTTTCATTCAGCGTTTCCACTACATTCAAAGCAGCCTGTCTGCTCCCCTACTCTGCATGGAGAGGTGATGCATCTGTGCGGTGCTATTCATTTTGCGTCAGACTGGTGATGCCGGGCTCCCACAGCACTTTGACAACTGGTACAGCAGAGAGCCGAGCAGCAGCAGCAGCTCCGGGAGGAGCGCGGGCACATGAATAATCACCCAGACGCTGCTAGATAGCTGCGCTCTCCTTGGGCCTTCCAGCAGATGCTATGCTAACAAATGGGAGCAGTCAAACCACAGCTAATAGGAAAAAGTTTCCAGATTTCACCTGAAGAAAACACTGCACAGGTCCCTCACATGCACACACACACACACACACACACACATTGTCACACGCTGTGACACGGGCAGTCAAACACCAGACTCTGTGTGTGCTCATGTGAACCTGCTCATGTCTCAGACAGACAATTATCACCAGTTTATTTTAACCTGACTCTTTTGCAACATAAGTGATGAGCTTTTTAAAGAATGACCTCACGATCCCCCTATCAACCCCCCGCTTCTTTTTCTTTTCTTGCTTTTTTTGTTTTTTCAATTTCAAGTTGAACATCAGTTTCAACCTTTGATTTGTTGTGTTTCGACCAATTTTAATCAAAAAGAGATTCGGTTTCTGTTTCCGTTGTTCCAACTGTTTTTGGAAACTGGTTTTCTGCGTGATTGTGTTTAAAGCCTCTGATGCCACTAAATCCCGCTGAAACTCACCAAAGTTAGTTCAGAAACATCTGGACCAAGAGTTTACAGAGAAATCCTCTGGCATGTTGCTGGAGTCTGGGTGGGAAATCATCGCCACTCTTTGACTGCTAAATGTGTCTGCGTGGACTTTGCCAGCTCTGTCTCTCTGGCAGGTTCCCAACAACACTTTCAACTTATTTCCTGCTTTTAAAAGGATGTGTTGTTTAGGTCACCGTGCCCACTGGACACCAGGAGTCCCCTCCACGCTCTGTCAGGGGTCCGAAAAACTCCAACAATTAAAGTGTTAAGAAATTATAGAAATGAGAAAAATGACTGAGGTTTTCGTGGGTCATCAAATACTCAATGTGATTGGATTAGGCTGATTGATAGCCTCTCCCCTCAGTGCTGAATGTGTTTTTGAATGTGTATGCAGTGGCAAAACCCAGTTCAGTCATTACCCCCATCTCCCTTATCAGCATGAGGGGAATAAACACAAATCTAATAGAAATTCATTACACAGACCCACACACACACACACACACACACGCTAACATACAGAGAGCCAACTAGTTTATTAGATTAATAGGCTATGAATGGCTAATACGAATTACCCCTCTCTCTTGTTAACGAGACGCGGAGCAATTTGTTTAATTATGTCTGTGGAAGGGAAGAATTTCTGTGTCTAAGCATATTTTTAGACAGCCGAGCTTTCTGAAGGTTTTTGATTACGTATTTACTTTAGGGTTTTCAGCTTCGTGCTCTTTCTCTCAGAAGTCGTTTTTGAATAATTCATCGCTTTGTTCCAGAGCAGAATAATTTGTGTTGAGATTTATGAGCAATTGCTTTGGGGTGGGCTGATTTTCTTTCTTTCTTTTCTTTTTTTTTTAAAATGATCACAGAACGTGTTCTGTCAGAGTCGGGTGTCAGTGTCGGGGTTTTTTTTTAAGCGGCGGCCCGAGTCGAGACAGGCCTCTCAGAAAGGACTCGGGATTTGCTACATGTCTTTTTAAAGAGTGTTTTGGTGCCAAAACAAGATACACGCTCTTTGAGAAAAGCATGACCTCTCTGCATTTCATGGCACAAAATAAAACATTTTGTGTCATGAAATGATCGTAGAAAACTTCCTTTATTTAACACCAACACGCGTAGGAATTGCTTCTAGTTTATCATTTGAATTACACTGCCTTTATTTCCATCTGAACAGGCTATTTGGCTCATATTAGACCTTCTGAAACCAAGAGATTTTAAGTTATTAAGCTCTTTTTAGGACTTTCTAGAAATTAAGGTTCACAACATGAAATGAGACAAACATAAATTAGGCAAATTGGTTCATCCGTGCCACAGAAGTCATACTAGCATCAGGTAATATTTTGACTCTATAATTGCCCAAATGTCTTGTTAAGCTGGAGATTTCAGCCATGTATTAAGCAGCGAACACCCACAGTCAACATTAATGTCAAGGGATTCATTGTAGGTGAGGTATGCTCATGTTTTTTAATAAAATCACTGTACACCAGCAACATTTTCCAATGTTGAACCCGAAGACCTTGAAAATCAGATGTAATTTGTAGAATCCAGATAAGATCACTTTTAAATGTCCTCTGCACATTCAGTTACTTGTTGATTTTCTTATGACCTTTTGCGTTGGCTGGGACATCATTTCAGGACCTTCGAAGCATTGCCATCATTAATTACTAAAATATGTTCCTATTTTCATTATTCACTTTGCTTTAGTTGATTTCCAACACAAGTTGATTTTAGTCTTTTGCAAATGTTTCTTTGTAGTGTTTGACATTATGACAGAGAAAAAAGCTTTAATGTGCAGCACGATGAAGGTGTTGTAGATTCATTGTTTGGGCTTTTTGCAGTCACTTAAATATTACTTTTACACAAAAATAAAACTTTTTTCTTTCTTTTTTCTTTGTTCCCTCTTTTTGCAGGTTCCTGGGAACTTTCTTGAAGTGGGTCTCGTCGACCTCCGCCAGATCAGCCCAGTCCCGGCTGATCCAGTGGCACCTGGCCCAGATGACTCCTGGGAATGGGATGAAACGGATATGACGATCTCAGAACCACAGCCACAAGAAGTAATAGAACCCGACCTTACACAGAACCTCCCCACAGAACCCAATCTGTCTTTGAACGGTGGTCTGTTCGACGAAAATCAGCCCGACACTATACAAAGCGGTGTCCCATCGAGTCAACATTCTGAGATGGTGGCTCAGCCCAGTGTGACCTCCCAAACTCTCCCCCCTAACAACAATCAGATATACCAGGTGTACAGCCTCTATAATGTGGAATTATACAGTAAGCCTCCCTACCATTCTTCTTCACTGCACAAAACCAAATCAGGAAAACGAAAACAGCAACTCCTGCTTAAAAGCCTGAGTAAGGACTCCTCGTTCTCCTCCATTGAGTCCCTCCCAGACCTCCTGGGTGGTTTGATGTCAAACAGCCGAGGAGGAGAAAGAATTACTGGGAACCAGGAAGGGGACAGTGACGGGGAGGGGGGACGACTAAGCGGCCAATCGGACAGTCGTCGGTCAGAGTGTGAGAGCGGGATTGTTAGTGATACAGGAGACATGGAGACGACACAGAACTCTGAAGCCCAGGGAGCAGAAAAGGATCAGGTGAAAGAAGAGAAGAGAAAAGAGAGGAGGAAGGATGATGCTGATTTGGTCGAGCACAAAGACAACAGCAGCAAGTACAACCAAAGAATGAAAAAGAAAGAAGAGAAAGGATGGAGGAAGGAAGACATTAAAGGGGAAAGCAGAAGAAACAAAGAGGAGGAAAAAAGGAAAAAGCACAGGAGAGGAGGAGGTGAAGCTGTGGAGATCTTAATCAACGGGCACGGGATCCTGACTCCCGCTGACTCTGACTCTGACTTTGAGGTGGGAGGACTCAGTGTAGACTCCCCCAGGCCCTCCTTGCCTCGCAGTGACATCACAGAGCCCATAGGTCACCAGTTTAGCGGTTTGGAGACTCCTCCTGCTGTCAGTCGACAACCATCAAGTCCAGTATTATCTCAGGGCTCCTCTCTGGAGTCTCTGCTGGCCCTGGGTGTAGAGCTGTTTCCCTCCAAAGATCCACTGCATCATAACGCCTCTCTGGACACCAACCTGGGCCCATATCACAGCACTGAAGGTGAGACAAAAGACAGTCTGACCAGCGTGGGACAGGTGGACCTGGGGCAGAGCCAAGAGCTGGAGGGACGTGAACCAGGGATGGGGAAGAACAATCAAAATGTGCAAGAAGAACTGTCCTCTGGTGAGCTAAGCCGAAGAACCCTCGACCTCCTGAAGCGCCTGGAAAACATTCAGAGTCCTCTGGCCGGGAAGATGACACGCAGTGTTTCAGACCTGACGCTTCGGAGCAGCTGCCCACGGCGAAACCAACTCCCAGCATCCCCCTCCCTAGGTGGCCGACACTCACCCCTTTCTGGGATTTCAAGCTCTTCACGGAAAGGACCCCCATCCCTGATCAACGAGAGTTCAGCCACAGCATCGTTAACTGAGCTGAGCAGCACAGAGGACTCGTCTCTCGGGTCCGAGGATTTCGTCACGCTCAGCGGCAATCAACGGCACAGCTTCTTGGATGTCGGCATGGTCACAAACGCCAACTCAAGCTCATATAGGAAGGGTTGCCATGGGAAGAGCCGAGGAGCACATGGGATGGACAAAGCAGATGCATCGAGTTTGAGCATGGTGGTGAATGTGTCTTGTACATCAGCATGCACAGACGAGGATGAAGACGATAGCGACCTGCTCTCTTCCTCCACGCTTACACTCACAGAGGAGGAGCTCGGCGTTCGGGATGGAGAAGAAGGGGAGGAGGAGAGGTTAAGTGGTGCGTCATCTGGAAATGAGGACGATGAAGAAGATGAGGAAATGGAAGGGTCATACGTCCTGGGGCTGGAGTACATGAAGAGGGAGCTGCAGAATTGGGTCCGGTCTCCTCGCTCCTCCTCCTCTTGTTCTAAGACAGAGGCAGGCCTCCGGGATGAGCTGCAGTGTGGGACCCTCGTATCCCCCAACTTTGCATTACCACTGTCTCAGAACAAGGAGCAGCCGCACTGTTTCCTTAACCAGTCTGCTGCCAAATTAATAGAAACCAACAAAAACAGTAACGACGTGAAAGCGGATGAGAAAGAACAGGACAAGGAAGAAGAAAACAAGAGGAATGCAACAAGAAGCTACATCTGCCAGTTTGTGGATGACATGGAGAATGGAAATGTGGACCAGAGCTGTTTAAGAGTAAAGGATGAAGATGTCGAGCTCCTCAGAGAAGAGTCAAGTGTGTTCACAAAGAAAGGAGAGACTCTGAGGGATATCTATGTTTTTGGCAAAACAGGGGAATCAGGTCCAGATGTTGGTGATTCAGCAAAGCAGCTGTCTGCAACAACATCCTCCGAACTCACCTTCCAGTCCAAACGTGCTTCCTCTTTGGTGGGACAGCTTAGAGGGGAGTTGCCCTGCCACAGCTCCTTCCTTCCCTCACCTCCCTCCCTCTCACCAGTGGAGGACTGCAGATCTCACGCTGCCTTGCAAAATGGCAGGTCGGCGCTCGGTGGAAGGAAGGCCATCACCATTCAGGAAAAGTTCAAGTTCTCATCTTTTGTGACGGAGGAGACAAGGAGGGAAGTTAGAGACAAAGAATCATCCCTGCCGCCCAAAAAACGGCACAGTTCCTCCTGCTGCAGCCACCTCCCGCCCCCCGTTTCCCTCCATTCTCGCAGTGTAGATGAGGGCAAGAAAGAGAACGTGCATGACTTTGTAATGCAGATTATTGACCTGACCGCACTGGCACTTAAGAGCAAAGAGAATGAGCCTGAAGAACCGAATCGGACCGAGACCAGCAGGTCCAAGCCAGACCCAGCTCCTGCGTCACTAGCTCAGATCAGAGACAAGGTACAGTATTAGTTCTAGAAAATACGGAGCGAATGGCAAAATAATCAGGTTACAGATGTTATTGTCAAAAAAAAATACATTCAAGTAGTTTTATTGCAAATGTAAAAATCTAATTAGGTGAACAGAGATGAAAATAGCACTTTAGTGTGGCAGCAAATTACAAACTAATGAAATTAAATATTTTTCTTTTTAAGGATGCAACATCATTAAGTCATGTTTGACCTCATATTCTGTACATTCTGAGGACAAATGAATCCAAAAGTAGCAAAAGTTATCTCAGTTAATTTGTTCGCTGAGTTGTAGTAATTCAATAAATCGCATCACAGATCATAACTTTAGGATGTAATGACTAATTTATTCAGTCTCTTTCAGTGAAGTAATCTAAAAGCTAATCAGTTTTGAATCTTCACTTTATTCCCAAAAACACTGACTGCACCTCCAGTAAAACGTGAAAATGCAAGAAGAGAAGGTTTCAAATATGAAGGATAATGATGAATGATTGAGCATCATATATACATAAAAAACACAACCACATGTCCAAGAAAATTCATCACAATAAAAGAAACCAAGCAACAATAAACACAGAACTAAAGTGGATTTTATTTTTGTCCTCTTTCATTGAGAGTCAGAAACTGGCAAAAGCAAACAAAAGAAATCTTTTCAGACTTTCTCCTTCCTCCTCCAGGTCCTTGAACATTCCCACCGGCCTCTTCACCTTCACAAGGGAGACTTCTACTCCTACCTGTCTCTCTCCTCCCACGACAGCGACTGTGGCGAGGTCACTCAGTTCTCAGAGGACAAGAGCTCCAGTCCGGCTCCCTACAGCATCCCAACAGCACAAGGCCTCGACAGCCCGAGCCCTGAGCTGTTTACCCAGAAAATATCCCCCTCCAGCCCAGCTCAGCTTTCCAAACACTCCTCTTCTGGCCTTGGCTCCAAGAACAACTTGTGTGCTCTTAATTTGACACCTGCTGACAGCTTGGCTAAGGGCAGCCATGCTGAAGAGCCAGCTAGCCCCACTCTGTCCCTCCCCCCTAGCCCAGACATCAGGGACGAGGAGACCTTGTTTGCAGCCTGCACTGAGGAGGTCTACCTGGGACCACCTCTCTGCTACAGCATGGTGCTCAACAAGAAACCTCGGAAGTACCTGCAGAGGGAGACTTTGGAGCATTTGTCTTCACCGGGTCTTGGCAGTGAACTGAAAACCAGTGTAGCTTACTCGCAGCATCATTCAATACCAAATGATAGTCTTCAATATTCGTCTCAAGAGGGCCCCCATTCAGGTCAAACTTTGAGCCACTTGTCCCCCCCAAGGACAGAGGAGTATGTGTTGGATAGAAGCCAAGGTCATCTGTATTTTCAAGGGTTCGGTCCCACAACAGAGGAAACACACAGCTCCAGATCTCCTTTCCTGGAGTCGTGCTACAGCTCATTTTCCACCTCCTCGCCCTCAACAAGCTCCTCCGCCTCCCTCCGAGGGCCCGGCTCCAAACCAAGCGGCGGCAACCCTCCCTCTGCTCCTCCTCTGTCTTCTGGCACAGAGGAAGAGAAGCGAGGTGAGGACCCGTACCTCCTCTGTGATGTCGCTGGAGGAGAAGTCGCAGTCTGTGCGAGTGTCAGCGTGCAGCAAGAGGAGAGGAGTCGTAATGAGGGGCCTCCTTATCTTAATCCCCGGGCGCGTGTCGCCCCGATAGACTCCTCCGCAGCCGAATGTTTGGCAGATACCAAAGCGCTTGAATCCAATATGGGCGCCGTAATGACCAAGATAAGTGTCTGCAGCTCCGCTACAAATCCCTCAAAAGAGCCAGCCGCCACCGCCACGCGTATTAATCCCAAAATTAACTGCTTGGCGATGAGAGAGGCAGATAGGGGGGAGGGGGAGAGGCGAGGAGAGGATGCTCGACGGGTGAAGGAGGAGGAGAAGGGGAGGAGAGGATGCAGTGGCTCGCAGCAGGAAGCAAAGGCAGCAGCAGTGAAGCAGGTTAGTGCTCCAGGTATTAGCCTGATCTGCTATCTCAGGACATTATACAGGGCCGTGATACTGCTCTTCACCTCTCTAGGACTCAGGTAATAGTCCGAGCCGGGCGGCACAGTGGGTGTGAATGTAATGAGGACAGTGTGCATTTTTCTCATGTACGTAACCTCCCGTCTCCTCCTCCTCGCTCCTACACATTCATCCTCTTAACCCCCCCCACCCCCGCTTCCTTCCACTCTTTTATCCTGCCAGTTTTCTTCTGCTTGTCAAACTTCCTCCTCTCTCCACACTCATTTCCTCATTTCCTCTCCTGTCCACCCGTCTTTACCTGTTTCTTCACTCTTCACTGTTCTCTTCTTCCTCACCGAGTCTCACCTCCGCTCTCTTTCCCTCATTTTCTGCTTCTTCTCCTTCTCCTTTTTCCCTTCTCTCTCTTCATTTCTTCCTTTCTCCCCATCGTCACTTGTCACATTTCACTTCCCATTTCATCTTATTTGTTCGTCCATATTCTCAGTTTTTCTCATGCTTTACCTGTTTTTCTTTATCCCTCCATCAGTCGTTCCCCTGCTTCATCCCTCTCTCCTCCCTCAGGTGTTAATGGAAGGGGGATTTGCAGACTTCTCAGTTTTGTAGTTAAAAGGTTAAGGTCCACAGAACAACATCAGCATAATTACTATCAGTCAGATTTCATTAGGATTCATCAGCTAAGAGCTTTTCCTTCCCGCAGTGATCGTTCAATTCATTTCATCGCTGAATTAGCGTGTTTGTGCTCTTCTTAAGTTTTCTATTTCCTTATGCAAATGAGTTTGGCGTTTTCTAGCATCTCTGCAACCTTGCTGCCGCCTCTGTTTCTCAACTTTGACTCTCTTAGAGGGGAACACAGCTTAGCTGCAGCTCCTTTCTCATCCAGTGCAGCTTGGCCTGTAGTTGTTTTTGCTGCCCACACAGCGCATGTGAATGAAGGCCGCATGTCCTTTGTCCGTTTAAAGAGTTTTCACTACAGCACAGCACAAAATCACATCGTTTATACTGCTTGGGACGAACCCTGGATTTCCAGTCTGTCCACTCGGACATTGCACTGGTTTCAGCACAGCAGTTATGTGCTGACAGAACAAAAAGTTTAGATGGCTGACGGCCGGCACACAGTAGCAATCATAACTGCAAAATTCTGATCAAAGTTGATTTATTTTGGCAGAACTGCTGCAATCAGACGACGATCTCACTTCCTCTCCACAGAAATAAAGGTGCTTATCAGTGTTCTGCTGTCTTTCTGAAGATGTGGGTAACACATGAAACCTGACTAACATTAGCAGTGATACCGACACAGCAGCTCCTCTACTGCTACATCACATCCAAACCTCACAGGTGTGTTTATTTGCACGTGTCACGCTTTGGCAAGAGACAAGTCTTTCTGTAAGGAAGGTGCATGAGAAAGGCATCGGGCACAGACGACATCATAAGATTTGACTGGTCCAAGTTAAGGTAATGACAAACACACATCCTTTTTAGTGCCGAGCAGCTGAAGTCACCGGGGTCAGTGTCAAACCTGCTACACTCCAGTGTGTTAGCAGCGAGTTCATCACAGTAGAAAGTCGCTAAAGCAGCTTCATGTGACAATAATGAACAGCAGTTCATCTTAGATTAGGAATTAAACACCAGTTAGTAAGTTAATTTTATTGAGTTGGTTTATAGACGTTCATGTTGGATGTGGGATGTAATTAGCTTCTCTTTCATATGGAAATGTGACTTCGTTAACCACTGCAGCTCAGTTTGTAATTTACTTAATTAATCCCCCCTCAACCTCTGCTAACTGTAGGGATGGGGTGGGGTGGGGTGGGGGGTTCAGTGGGAATTCAACGTGTAAACTTGCCAGCTCTGTGACCTTTGTGGAATCTAACGCGTAAAGTATTAACAGTTATTGTAATATGTGCATAAGACCAGGAAAGACACAACAGTGTTTTGGTGTTTCCTGGTATGATTTCAATGTCTTTCATTTCTTTCACCATTTGTTTTTAAATATTGACATTTTACTTTAACTTTGGAACTTTTGACATTTTGCTTAGATATTTTCCTGTTATGCACCTTTGTCCAAAGCAGAATTAGCAGGTTGAGGGAATCCTGCAGCCAATAGTTTCCTCAGTCATCAAAAGGACATCAAACAACAGACGAGACGAAAATGCAGAGATGGGCTGGATGTGGGATGTACAGGAGTTGTGCATGTGACTGCGTATGCATGTGCTTCTGTGAACGTGCAGCACGGGTAGATGTATGTGGAGGGATAATAGCTACACAAGTCTTTACAAAGCGATTAGTTGTGACACAATTAAGGGAACAAGGTGGAGAGAGGGGAGAGAATTGTTTGCGGCCTGATGCTCGTTGTTTTAATTTGCAACTTTTCATCAGTTTGGGCTCAAAGAAACAACAAGCCGATTAGAAAACAAAGGCAAACAACGTTTGAGCCCGATAATGCCGTTTTGATTTATTCTTCTCTCCCCGCTCTTGTTTGTCTCTCTCCTTTACTCGCTCTTTCGTCATCCATCGCCACTTCTCCCTCTCTCACCGCTGAGAAAAATAAAGGGAAATATTATTTTCTCAATCTCGGCAGCATCATGTAATAGCTTCGTTCTCTGTTCTCACTTCTCCCCCCTTTGCTCTCTGATCTTTACATTCCTGTTCCAGTCTTTTCTCAGTCACCTCCTCACTGCCGTTTCTCTCTTCATCTCAGGTGAGCTCTCAGTCGGCTGTCAGTCACGCCCCCAGAGCAGCGCAGAGCCGGAGCCAAGCCTCGCCGAGACCCCGCAACTCAAGGACGAGGACAGATAGTGTGAGCTAACACACATGCATTCCACATCTTAGCATTTTCAGCATCGCTCGACTTTCACCGGAAGCTTCTCGACTTGTAGCTCCGGGATTAGGGTTTGGTTTTGCTCTTTTTGTCGTACGACGAATCTGCAGTGGAAATAAAGTGATTGCCCTCGGTGGATTCATTCATAAATGCATCTGCTGCCTGTTGAGCAACAGTTATTAGTGAACTGTGGTGGGAGCATCACAGTGTTGCCTTAATGAAACACAGGCTCCAGTTAGCTCCACACCATCAGTGGTGGTACAACAGTTAAAGCAAACATGAATGAGCACATGAATCAAACTGACAGATCAAACATTTCTGACTGGGGAAGGGAAACTTTAAACAAAGGACTGTGTGTTAGTATTTGTATATACACAGTAATGTAGTAGTGTTGATACCAGTGGGAATTAAGAGGGAACCTGACACTCAGTGGAAACAAGTGAGCGACAGGAATCACACCTTCTACACAAACTCATTTCTAAATGTTGTTGACATTGTCCATTTATAGAACAGGTATAGTTTTCTTTCTGGCAGCAGTCACATTGCCAGTACATTGAAATACAGATGTGTAGGAGGATAAAGTAAAAATACATTCGTCATCACTTCAGTCTCAATTACTGTCACACAGCAAACGTTCAGCCTGACGTCGTCGTTCTTTGAGGACGAGTCCCCTCATCGTCAGCCTTGATAGTCATCATTAGTCGGGCGAGTCAATCAGTCAAATTGTGTGAAATCGTAAGTTTGCTGTCCTTTAATTGTGTTAGAGGATGACTGGATATTTGTCCTGTGCTTCCTAAAGGTTTTCAAATTAAATCAGTGGAACAGTGGAATTTCAGAAACTGTGCATGTAAACAGTGTCTGATCCAGGCTGCACAAAAGTACTGTACTGAATTTATTTATTTTTTCTATTCTATTTTTAAAATCAAATCAAACCAAGAACCTGAACAAAGACCGTCACAGACAGAGTCTGTGTGTGTGTGTGTGTGTGTGTGTGTGTGTGTGTGTGTGTGTGTGTGTGTGTGTGTGTGTGTGTGTGTGTGTGTGTGTGTGTGTGTGTGTGTGTCATGTGTCCGCCCTATGGGCGCCTCCAGGGCTAAGCAAAACCTACTGCCCCCATACTCCAAACATACACACAGGCGCACACACACGCCTGAGGCCAAGGCATAAGAGTCCAGGTAGAAGCTCTGACAGCCCAACAGCTGCAGGTTAGACAGACATGTTGTTCACACACACCGATGCACACATACACACAGGCCGACCCTGCATACACACTCGCGTCCAAAGAAATACACACATGAAAGTGCAAAATCAAGCTCAGTGTAAGCTCACGACAAAGGACACACACACACACATCATATCAGTTATGCGTACAGCTGGTCCTGACCCCCATGGCGTGCCCCAGTCTAGCCCACCTGTTCTCTCTCTCACACACACAGACACACACACACTCCCTCTCTTTCTCCTGTGTGTTTTTCTGCAGACCTTCTGCTGTCTGGGTCACAGAGCACATCATGAGCCGCATTCACGATTGCTTTAATTGCACCTGTGTCTGTGTGTACAGTGTGTGTGTGTGTGTGTGTGTGTGTGTTCAGGTCTCATATCTGACTCATGTTTGGAAAGTTTCATAGAAAAGCAGAACAGAAAACGAAGCTGATACGCTCTGGGGGAAACAGTCTGTCGGTGTCGGTGACGGGAAGAGAATAGAAAAGATGGGAGATGATGAGGCAGCTGGTTCCGTGTTTAGACGTATACAGAACATTACAGTGATGGCAAAACATTGTAACACAATGACCAGGGGGGTAGAAGTACACAATCCCAACACCCATGTGAAAATGCAAAACAAATACCCAAGTAAAAGTACCCCTTCAAATTCTTTATGCAGTACTTAGTATATGCCCTAAGATGCACTTAAAGTACAAAAGTACTACACTTAGAAAACAATGTATTTTTAACAGGATTAAAATAAAGTAAAAGTACAATCTTGTACAGCGTCTTTGCTCAGCTGTGATAAAAAGTAGAGAACATTTTGTAAAGATCAGTTACTGCAGAGACTTGGTGTGTAACAGAAACAGCAGCATGTGACAGCGGCTTCACCCACAATAATTCATCAACATTTCTTTCTTTCTCAGACTTTCAAAAGGTTCCATCTGAACTGTACAAGTACCTCAATGTTGTGATTAAAGTATTTTTACCACTTACCTATATTAGCAGAATTTTAAAAAGCCTGGTATTTAGGAAAAAAAGTCAGTGTTGAGCATCACATGGAATGAAGTCACATCATGTACCTGACAATCGAAGGACGAGATAATCAGTGAAGTTCCCGTCTTCAGGAAGAGCAACCATGTCACACTTAGGCTGTGTAAATTTCCAACACATGTGTGGTTCCACTTTTTAAAACAGCTGTTCTCTCAAAGTTCTGATTGAATGCAGATTGTGAACAAGCAAACGAGAGCACAAAGTGCCGTAGCTGGGGATTAGTTTCAGCTGCGGATCAGCACGACTGGCTACGCAGAAGTGAGTGTTCACTGCGATGGGGTTTTGGACGGAGGGGTAAAGGGCACGAACCCATGTTAGCTTTTTCTTTACTTGTGGTCATGTTTTCCCCTTCACCATGGAACTAACCAGCTCTTCCTGTCTCCTCCACCCATTCAGAGACTCCCTGTGCTGGCAGCAGGAACCTTCAGGATCCAAATGTAAGGGACCTCTTTCTCTTCGCTGCTGAGCTGTTCTCTGCCCTGGGCTTCATCTCTGCAGCTGCTGCCTCTGCTCATGGAGCTTTTCACACCTCTGATTTCTGAACTGCTCTTTTAAAGACTGGACTGAAAACTCACTTCTCACTTCATTTCAGGGTCACCTGTGATCAGATCTGACATTTTCCACCGTGATAATGAGTCTGACTTCAGGGTTAAACGTGTCGAATAGGTTTCAAAAAGATAATGAAGCTGTTTTTTGGGTTTAGGTTTGTCTGTGGACAATGATTCAAATTCACATGGAAATACATGTTTATGTTAATAAGACAACAATGTAGTGATCCATCACCAACTATTTGAATTAGATTATTCCTACAAGTACAAATGGAACAATAGAGTATTTTGAGTTTGCGATGGAACAGAGAAAATGGCTTTTCCAGTCTAAATGAAGGCAACACGGAGTCTGTTTTTTTATTTGGGTTATTCTTTAATCCTACACCACAACACACACAACATCAGTAGGATGTAAAAGCACTTCAACATAAAATGCCAACTGGTATTTCAAGCAGGACAAAAAAAAAAAGCACCAAGAATTTTTAGTCCGTGGAGGGTGATGTATCCCGTCTTCCTAAGTCCATTTAATTACTCGTGCTGCTTTCTGTTGTTTTCTGGAGGCTTCCTGAACAGAAATATCTGACTTATGTAAACTAGACAAACTCCGATTTAGACGTGTGTGTTTGTAACATGAAAGCTGTATTTAACTGTTGAGCGATTCACATCATCGTCTTACATCGACTGGGACACGCAGTAGTTGTCCTTGATGACACTCGAAGCAGCGTTAAGCACATTTTGGCCAACTAGAGGAAAAACAGTAAAAAAAAAATTTAAAAAAAGAGCCTCGTGGCTAAAAGGTGGCTCTATGGAGTCTGTAGCTCATAAATACTGCTTTACTCTGAGGCTGATGAGCTTCAGTTCGCTAACAGCCAAACATCTCAGTCTTTGGAGCAGCTCCTCTTCTTCCTCTCATTCTCCTCCACATGTTTGTTTTCTTTCATCCTCATCACAAAACTCTTTTCCCTCTGTTTCCCTTCTGTCCTGGAGCTACTACCTCAGTGTTGTTCTGTTCACCACTCGACCGTCAGGTCTTCAGCCAGTTTGCATGAGGTTTCACACTGGTTTCGTTTTTTATGCAGCAGTTGTGAACACACTGTTATGGACAATGCTGCAAGACAAGTAGCAAATTAACACTTGGTGTCAGTAGATACAGCTCATCACCATCCTGTAATATCAGCACCACAATGCAGCCTGTGACTTATCAATGTTGTAGACATCAGTAGACAAACTTTAATATCTGCATCACACAACCACACAACCTCTGTAGCGTAAAACAAAATGAAAATGTAATGGGTGGTTGCCCGTAAGAGAAATGAAGGAATCTTCTCATGCATTACTGTTGAAAGGAATGACTTTTAATTAGCTACATGTTAATAATAACTACAAATATTCAGATGTGTTTAGAAGACCCACATTCTTCTCAGCATAATCATGTACAAATCTGTATTATGTGTAAAGAGCTTCTGCAGAACTAAAACTTCAAATAAATCTGCTATGATTTGAAAAAGCAGTACTGAGGCTCAAATGGAGAAAAATCATTACCAACCATGTGACACACGCCGGTAGATTTTGAATTAGCCCTGCACATGTCATTGAATTCCAGAGCAGATTTAGGGTCAAAAATGCCAGAGATTGTTTGTTCACATATGACCTGAGTTGACTTCATAAGGAGTCCGAGTGGCTGAATGATTCATACTGTAGCTCAGGAGCAAAGCGGAACCCGGCGTGTTGGTGTTATCAGAGCTAAAAGGCCCAGGAGCACGTCATCATTTCCAAGTGGAGCGTTAGGAAAATGATCCAAATGGTTACAATGGATACCTGCTGACCATTTACTTAGTGGGAATGTCACCTTTTAGTAAGTTCTGCCGGCTTAAAGCCAACCGCAGTGCAACTCTTAAACTTTCTCGCATTAAATATTTGACAGTTGTGTGGCTGGGACTTGGTGTTAATTTACATCCAAACTGATGATGCCTCTCGGTGGGTCTTTGCGGGATCGTCCTGCTCTTTATCTCTTAGTCTTTTTTCAGGTGCCAACCTTTTTGAAGCCAGGTTAACAGTGTAGTCTCTCTCTCTCTTCCTCGATTTCCAATTGTCACAGATGGTATTTACTGCTTCGTTAACAGATTTTTGATGTAACTCTTTTAGGGTTATTAGAGGGAGAAAGTAGTGATGAAGCTCAGTGAATCCTAATCCCGTTCTGAGGAAGAGCAGGGTCGAGCACTCAAAACTTGATGATGCCGAGCTGAAGCCTCTGTAGACCATTCGTTTTGCAGCCTTCAGGTGTCACCGCTGTTGTCCTTTGAAGGAAGGGCAGTCTTACAATGAGCGACGGTTACTTTACGCGTCTAGCTGAGTCCCGACTCACTTTAAAAGCTCATACGCTTGTAGATTTGCTGCTGTGGTCGCTGAAAAGTCATTGCGCTTCAAATGGATGGAAACCCTCATCAGGTCAAATCTGGCTCTACCCGAATATATTCTGAACCTAATCGTTGTCCTGTTTGCAGCGTCTCCAAACTGAAGGATCAACAAAGTGTCCAAAAATAAAAACTAAGTAAAAACAAAATGGTATTTTATCTATGCAACACGACCAAAGTTGGTGAAGACCGAAGTGGTGTTGTTGTTGTTGTGTAGGTGTTGGGGTTTGATGACTACAGCTGTATGCACACCACTACTGTACCATGTATTGTTTTCTTTTTCTTATTTTCTAGACAAGTCCCGAGATGAGGATTAGCGGTGAGGCTTGGATTTGGAATTGGTGTAAAGATGCGTGTGTGTGAGTGTGCGTGTTCGAGACAAATACAATTTTAAATCTTTAAAATATAATTGTGTGCCTTGCTACTTTTATCTGTTACTTCTACCTGTTTTTTGTTAATTGAAACCACTGCTTTCCTAGTTAGGTGACGAAAACATGCAACAAAATAAAAAGATGAGTGGGGGAAAAACCATTTGATGCAAGGTTGATGTTGAGCTTGTGTATATATGTAAAGGTGTAAGACCTTGGTTTCAAATGCAGAGGAAAGAATGCTCGGTGTTTGTGTTTATTCAACTCTGTGACCTGTGATGTGAAATATCTTGATTCTTAGTTTCGGCCATAAAGAGCTTGACTGCATGGTTCCCACTTACTACAATGTAAAACCAACTGTTGAGAAATAAACTTAATTTATTGGAAACACAAAATTCCGACGTTGTGTTGTACTTCTGCTGTGCCTCAGATGTTTGAACAAAGAACAAAGGAAAAAGATGGGTTTCTTGTAATGTTTCTACGGAAACGATAAAGTTAATGAAGATTCTGAAAACATTATGTGCAAAAATAAAGATATAAGAAAATCCACAAAGAGTAAAAGTCCTCAGAATGTTCTGCAGTGTACCGCAGTGACTGAGCTAAGCTTGCAGCTTGAAGATGATCATGTAATATTCCTGTGAGCAGAACAGTTACAAAATGGACTTTAAAGTGAGTTCATTTGCTCAATTTATGAATAAAATTTGAGGATTAGTTTTGTGCATCCTCAACAGCAAATCTCCTCTGAGTGCGTTTCATCATGGGGTGTTTGCAGCCTTTCCGTCGCTCTCGTTGCCTGTGTACAGTGTGTTTCAGTGTGTTCATAAACCCCAGATTAACCAACTCATTTTGCTGCCAAACAGGAACAATGCATCTCTTATTTGAATAGTCAAAGGCGACTTATGAAATATTTGCTGTAATCCTTCAAACTATTAAAAAGTCTCTTAGTCTCTCTTAGTTTTGTGCAAGATTACATAACATTTATCTTACGTTAAAGCTACAGTAAGTAACCGTATTTTATTGTGAAGAGGTGCTGTCGAGGCCTCGAGTGACGTCTCAGTGTTAAAAACTTTCAGGAGACTTTTCCTTTATAACCCGTCACACAATCCCATCGCTTTCTGCTTGATATGTAGGTTTTACCGCCATTTGTTGTAACTTAACGATGACCAACACCTGAAGGGCTCGTCAGAGCTACGATATGCAACTAGTGCTAAGTTGCATATTGTAGCTTTATTTCTTACAGTTATAGTCTGATTTAGAGCAAATCTTTTTTTGCATTTCCAGCACAAAATGCCCTGTTTGTGTTGCTCTTCTTGCACATGAAGAGTAGTAGTAAAAATTACTTTTACTTTGGACGTTAGCTACTTGATTTTATTAACCAAGTCCGCTGAAAGCTCATATACTTTTGAAAACATCTCATCATCTTCTTTAAACATATGTTTACAGGGGTCTTTGAAAGAGCAGTGTGTGACCAGGAGTAATTACAGCAAAAAAAGGGGGTAAGCTGTCTTTGGTTTTAAATTAAATTATTCACTATAACCACAGATTGAACGTAAAATTCCTATATGTTACCTTCCTTGACTTTTTGTGCATAATCTGCTTTGTGCATCGGTAAAAGCCTTACATATATGATAACTTACAACATAAGTAAGCATTTAGAGTTGGAAAAACACCGACCCAATGATTCGCAGTGCTTCCACAGTTTCTGTGCGAGGAAATTTTCACCTGCATTTAGCGAGTGGCGGTGTGTTATTTTCAAGTCATGGACCCAATTTCTCAAAAACACTAAAATCAAAACAGGAGCTGTGACTTTTTTTCCTATGACAACCGCGATGTGTCAGGCCCCCAATCATCAAAAATGCATCATTAACATTTTTTGATCTTCCAAAGATTTATGTTTTGCCCTTAATCAGACCTCGGTTTTCCCACTGTGGCGAACTCGGCCGCCTGTGTTCAGTGCACACGCTCACATGGGAAGTTTGAACGGCTGAGGAGACGGAGAACAATTGTAAACTGAAGAAGGTGATTGGGTGTGATGATGAAAAACACGCTTTGGTGATATTACTGAACGTTAAATAATGTTTACTTCATCAGACGGAGGTCAGTTCAGGAAACAGGAAAATGCTGCTGATGACACTGAGAAGATGGGTGGATAATGAGGAAGAGGCCGTCTCTCTGAACACACACACTGCAAATCAATTTGTCCCTGATTGCAGAGAACTGATCTTGGTCTGATGCTGTTGGTTCCTTTTCACATCAAACCTGAAGATGTTTGTGCTGAAAACATTCAAACGGCCCCCGACGTTAAAAACTACGATTATTTTAGATAACAGGACAAACACTAAAGTCTCTCTAGTCTCATCTAGGAGCTGCAGTTGTCATTACAGCAGAGTAGTAGGATTTTCACAGAGCACATATACACTTTCACACACAATGAAATTTAACCTGCACGTAACCCATCACCCTGTCAGGGAGCACTGAGCGACCATAGGCACCCAGGCAGCAGGACACCCAGTGTCTCACTCAGGGACACACTGGGTGCATGAGCTGGGATTTGAACCTGCAGACACTCTGCATCCCAGTAGCTGCTCCGTACACTTACAGGGCCATTAGAATGTAAAGGGCTCTGAGTGTAATGACATTTTATGGAAATGTGTCCGATCGGTTTCGTCGGTTTACCTACTGTGGAGAAAACACCTGACAGCGAATGTAGACATTCGAACGCAGAAGAGCATAGTGTTCAACAAAGAGACATCTTTTCCCTGCTGACCCACAAAATGGGGGGAAACAGTCACAGAGCCGAGCATCACAGATATTGTGGTTGAATAAAGACGATGCACAAAGGCAACGTGCACTGAAGCAACTGGGACCAGCTGCAGTGGAAGAGCTAAGGAGGATTATGGGAAACTTTTTTCAACTTTTGTTCACTACACATCATATTCTTTGCACAGTTTGGCCAACGGCCCCAACTCAGCATCAGATTACCGCATTATTGGCTGCTGTGGCTGAAATTATGAACGGATCGCTGAACGGAAATCATTACAATTAAAGATAAACACAAAGACGCAACAAGAAGTACAAGTACATACTGTAAAGTGTCCAAGTGGACAACGGGACGGGCCTGGCCACAGCACCATTACTTCCTGTGTCTCTTCACTAGCAGCTGCTGTGTATTTAACTCCGTCATAATGCTGCATTGTGACACTTCCTTCTGTCTTCCACAGAGTATCAGAGCAGAGCTGTCAGAGGATTAAAAAAATGGCAGTTAGCTGCAACAAAACACACTCCACATTAAAGCAAATTGCTTCTTGCGATTGTTGATAGTTTCTCATTGTTGCGTCCCTCTCGGTTGGAGCTGTGATGTTGATTGTGGCTGAAGGGGCCTTCAGATGACTGATAAGCGTTGATGAATGAAAATGGAAATGCTTTTCAGCGTTTTGCCTTCAAAGGGAAATCAAATATGGAGGAAAGAGAGGGGAGAGCAGAGGAGGGAGGATATTTGCCTTTTTGCAATTAACAAGATATGTTCTTTTTTTGTCAGAAAAATGGAAATGGCTTTTAAGGTCGTAAAGGTCGAGCGCATCGAAGCATGGTGGCTCTGCAATTACTCTTCAGGCAGAGGCCTGATTGGGGGGAGGGCAGAGGGGGGAGGGCATGGAGGGGGGGGTCCGGCCGCGCGCTGACGGTCAAATTAACGAGACGGCCGGCTCCCTGTTGAAAAGATCACATGTGATTACTGTACATCAAACAGACGGAGCGCTCAAATGATCTCCCCTGTTACTGTGAAGTCCCGCAAAAAGGGAGAAGACGCAGATGGACTGATTAGTTAAAGGTTTTAAATGTCAAAACTTTCACTGTCCACAGCTTGAATGAGTCTGCTTCTCCTCTGCTCAGCCACCGGAAGGGGGGGGGTCATCCTCGAGTTTTTACACCAGGCACAACAAATGGCCGCCCTCCTGACACAACTGAGGACATTCTGGAGATCATTAGGCTGCTCTGTCCAGTCTGTCCCTCTCTTACCCCGTTTGAATGTAGAAACCAGAGCAGTTCTCATGTCTGTGACAGAGACAGGATTATGGCTTTTTGCTGGCTCTTTTTCAACTAGGAAACTACTTTTCCAAAGTCCAGAGAACCACCCAAGTTTTAGTTACTCGTGATAATTTTACACTCAACCTATGACGTAAGCAGCTCTTGGTTCTAGACCAAAAAAGACTTGGTGCCACTCCAGTTCTTTGAGAGGAGAAACTGGTCCAAAGTATGCATTGGCCCCAAAGCAGCATACTGAGGCCACATCGGTGTAACCTGGCTTTTCCAGATCCACCAAGCACACAATTAACAAAGAATCTTTGAGTCCTAATGTTCCTAATGTTCTACTGAAAGCAGCAGCAGCGTCGGTACAAGCGACAGGAAATAACGTCACCATGCTTTTTCTGAATCCTGTTCGAACCATCAATGGATACTCTAACAAAAAACTGAAATTGACCTTGTTGAAGTGTGAGAAGAAAATATTTCCATCACCAACATCAGCTGCACAATTACAATTAGGTTAGAAGAAGTACCTGAGGTGTAGGAACCCTGACCCTGAAGAGAAAGTGGTCCGGTTCAGGCAGCACTAAGAGGGTTTTGGTTAAACACTTAAAGATTCCTGATGTTATTATTGACATTTTCAGTTAAATGTATTCAACTGCATTTAAAGGGCAACTTCACCAATTTTCAACTTGCTTTCTTTAGTATGTACATTGATCCCTGTCTGAAAATATTTCATGTGGGCGAGCTCTGGAAGAGCAGGTCGACCATGATCACAAACTTGAACAACGAGAGATAACATAATGTGAACTGAAGGTTCCTCCAAGTGATGTCACCTGGAGGCGTTTTTCAGCTTGAAGCAGAGAGATATAATGTAGGAGAGTCACAGGGAAGTTTAATGGCTTTTATGTACATGTACTACTAAAACTGGATCCAAAAGAAGCCGGACATCAGTGACGGTGTCCTTTAAGGGAAAAGACAGAGTAAATGAGACATTAAGACATTACAGTGATTCAAAAGTGGATAGCTGAGTCTCGACTTTAAAAGTTTTCCGTAAAACAAAAACAGAGATGCTCCATCATCAGGACCCAGATGGTCTGGGTTCTCTGTATTCACACAGGTGAGCCTACACTCTGCAGTACCTGCAGCACTTCTGCACAGGATGCAATCACCTCCCGCTCAAAGACTGCGAATCAAAGATCCATTTAAAGGTATTTGTGTTATTAGAATGCGGCAGGGTGGGGACACGTCTTCAAGCTTCTGCACCGGCACTGAATGAAAATGAGACGACGTGTGCGTTCAGGCACACACGCAGCGTAAAGCGCCTTCTCAAGTCGCTCTCCACGCCGTAATGATCTTCTCGTAGCGCTGCCGAAAGCCTCCGCAATCCCTCCTTCATTTTCCCGCTCCTCTTCTCCCTGATGAGCAGAGCCATAATGTACTTCAGTCTGAGGACGAGGGGAGAAAATGAAAGATAGATTGAAAACAGATTCGCTTCTAAGCTGATCCTACATTAGGGGATGTACATAATAGGAAGAAGTCATCAAGGGTTTGTTCGCCGCCATCAGAGCGATCCGTCGATGACCCGACATGCTGCAGATGAACAGAGAAACTTGAGGTGTTTCTCATGCCCACACACGTTTGACCAGGATGTTCTTAGACTTCAGATCCAGAACCGACCCAGAACCAAGGCCTCAGCTGCCACCGAGGTCACATTTTCTTTTTTCCCCTCTCATTTCATGGGCCGATTCTTGTTTTAGGTGGGACTGCATTAAAATGAAATCTTGACTCAGGAGGTTTTACAATTGTTGAGCTGATGAATTGTCAGACTGTGGTTTTGTTGGTTTCAGTTTATGTTTTTCAATCAACTTTCAGAACAATCAACATTCACTCACCTTTCACCTGATAACTCAACATTTACCAAGAACCGACAGATTCTTTTAAACTACACGTACCCAAACTCATCACTGACACTTTACAGCCACCTGGGAATCAAACCCGGGACCTTCTACCTGTGAGGCAGCAGCGCTAACCATTTTACCACTGTGCTGCCCAGGCTCTAGATAAACTTAGCAAAAAAACACCAGCAACAACAAAAAAGATAAAACCAAAAATCAGCACAGAAATATACACACAGAGTTTGAGTGCACACAGGAAAAGAGTGTGAACGTGAGCAGTTTGAAATCTTAAAGAGTGTGAGCAGTAGCTGCAGATCCTCCCTGGCCGCCGAGGTTTCTGTTTACAGGAGTGTCCTTGAATGCAACGCAAACAGTTCTCAGGTGTGTTCAGAGGTCCAGTTCTCACACCTGTGCTGATTGGTGACTTTTTCAAAAACTGAAAACACTCGTATTTCTGTCTTCATGTGTCGCTAATCCACTTGCATGTCCTCGTACGCCCCTCCTCCCCCGCAGAGCCAATCAGTCCTGATCGTTTTCACCTGTGAAAGGAAGAAAGACCACGAAACACAACCACATCCTTCAGTTCTGTGACCTGTTTGTTCTGGTTCTGGTTCTGGGTGCCTCCAAAAAGTCTTAAACTATAAACCTCCAGCTGAAACTTTATTTTTGGTCCAAACATTTTTGATTACGTAGACTTGGGACCCACAGAGACTCACTGTGTCCATGCAGACCTGCAGTTGGACTCTTCCAATGTGGACAGATTTACTGGATTTGTGCACCAGCAGAAACAGTCTCCCCACATCTGAGCAGGTAAGACCGAGTGTGGAACCAAGGTGGAGCCAGGTCTAGCATGTGTCCCCCTGAGGACTTGTCTGGACTTTTATCTGTGTTTGGTGGATGTAGCTATAGTGTGTGTGTGCAGATGTTTTTGGATGTGTGTGTGTGTGTGTCAGTCCTGTGATGGGTGATGTGTTTAGAGTTATTATTGGACGGATGTAGGATCAAACTTGACTCTCTGAGGCCATTTATTGGACATTTGGAGCCTATACTGCTCATGTCCGTCTCTTAGTCAGTACTTTCTGATTTCCCAGCTCTGTCTGAGGCTCCTACTGTAAACTCACATCTTAAAGAGACTCTCAAAGATTAATTAAAATTTCTTTTTGTAAAGACAAAGTAAGAAGAAGCTTTTGGAATCTTTTAATTGAAATAATCTGCATTTGGTGTTTTTGTTATTTTCATGAAACACTGCTGCTACAATTCATATAAAGTTTCAGAGCAGTGACGTTATCTGACAGAGTGCAGCTCCATTAAAGTGTGTGTGTGTGTGTGTGTGTTATATGAACTCATAGTTTTATCCTGATTGCATTTTCACATCAGTCGTCAAAATGCATTTAAAAAACAATTTAATATTAGACAGCGAGAGGCCAAGAGCTGCTCACAACGGCCGAATAAATAAAAGCAACGAAGATGCCAGCATCAAGCCGAGACCACAATCAATCATTAGCATACGTATAGTGTGTGTGTGTGTGTGTCTGTGTGGGAAAGGACAGAAACTGAGACATAAAGTTGATGTCCCTGATGTCTATTATCAATCATTTGCATATGGAGGTGTGCAGGAAACGAGAGTGTGTGTGTGTGTGTGTCTTCAAGATGCTCCATCTGTAATTCCTCATAGCAGTTAATTCATCATCTGCACTGAGGCATCGGGGCGTCCGCAGGCGTTTAGGACTAATATTTCAGCTCCCATTACAGTGGCGGTGCAGAGAGCCGAGCCTCCGGTTCGACCTCTGACCCCATCCGGGGGAATCGCAGCCTGACCCCATCCATCAACGTGGGGAGAGGGGAAATATTAAGAGGGTAACATTATTAGTGAGATTACAGGGAAGAGATTTAACTGTCGTTCCCAGCTGGCGGCGTGGGTGGCTGTCATCGGCTGTCTGTCCACTCACCTGCCTGTCTGTCTCTGACGTCACGCAGAAGACGACTGGCGACGTCACTGCGGAGTGTTTGTGTATGTGCAGCTTCACCATCAGAACCAGTTTTAACTTGGATCAGCTTGAATGTGCGGCTCACACTGCGAAAAACAACACGCTTGACGCATTGTTTTTATAAATAAAATAAAATAAATGCACGTCATTTATTTACCACTGGAGGTCAAATAAAAGCAGCTTTAAAACAGGATGTAAATGAAGATCAGAGTTCAATTTCTGATCCTCTGAGTCCACGTGAATGTGGAGGCTGCATTTCCAGCCAATCAGAATTGGAGCACATGAATAATGCAAATATGTAAATGAGTTCTGAATGGGCGGCTAGACAGGAACTGGATCACTAATGAGACCAGCCACAACATTAACACCCCTTGTAGTGCACAGGGGTCAGTGGGAATGTGGCGTCCATCCTGACTCCAGGACCCCAGCTGGTGTTAATGTTGTGGCTGATCAGTGCTTGTCTGCATACCAGGATCCTGTTGTTGCAGTCAGAACGGAGCCTTCAGACTTTGTAGTTACAGCAGATGGTGACAGGGGCTGCAAAGACACAGAACTCAGAAAGTACCTTTAGGATTTAGAGCAACTTGGAGCTGTGCTGCTTTTAAAGCCAAAAGTTGTCGTCTTTTACAAACGAGCTTTTTGTTCATCAGTCACTTGTTGGAAACTGTTCAGTCAGATCTTCAGAACAAAAACTGCTGATTTCTCTGTCATCTGCCGTCTTTCACTGAGGAAACGGAGACGTGTGATCTTTAGCGGACTGATGGCCGCCTTAATAGAAAGGCACGCGTGTCTGCAGAGATGACAGGCTGCCTCCACAATGGATTTAGAGAGACATGACTGGGAATTATTGACTTTTGTTGTGTTTTTACAGCAAGTCAGAACAAACTGATGACAGCTGATGGTGTGTGTGTGTGTGTGTGTGTGTGTGTGTGTGTTCAGTTTGAATGAGAACACTTGTTTTGGTGTAGTTTGAAAACATGAGATAGAGATAAAAAAAATAATATTTTCAACAGAGTGAAATTTCTAAATCCTGAAATTTCAGTGAATAGATTCTAAAATCTGTCCGACGTTTTGACTTGATCTGATTTTGGCTTCACTTTTCAATAATATTTAACACTTATGCAACATCATCTCTAAACCTTATCAACATAATGTGTCAGCGTTTCTAACCAGAGCAGTGTGTCATAATCTCATTCTGAGTTTGTTCTTTGGACAATTGTGCTCTATTTCAAAGTGACAATAACGTCAGGACGTGACAGG
This sequence comes from Channa argus, assembly GCF_033026475.1. Lineage (NCBI taxonomy): Eukaryota > Metazoa > Chordata > Actinopteri > Anabantiformes > Channidae > Channa > Channa argus. Next base: position 21,786,466 of record NC_090212.1, on the reverse strand, counting down.
ACATCTGTTACACAGGAAGTGAACAGCCACTTAAAGCCGAAATGAGCAGAATTGACCCAATAGCCTGTTTACGATCAATACAGTCGTCAGAAAACCTATAATAATAATATTTATGATTACACTGCAGGGAATGTGAAGTGAAGCTGCCATTTTACACTGTAAAGACACAGAGTGTGGATTTAAAGAAAATGTTTTTTCTGACCGTGAGGACTCGTTTAGAAGCTGTGGAACAAACTGCTCCTTCCACGTCAAGAACGAGCTACTTTCATCTATAAAAACCTAAAATGAATTCAGTTTAAGACAACAGCGAGTAGGAAATGCCAGGTGACGCGCTGGGTATCGGGTTTTAAATGCACCTTGTGAAAACATGTTGGTTTTCTCTGAAGAGAACGAGGAACTTGAACGCACCACAGCATGAAGAGAAAGTGAGTTGTTGCTCTGCTCCTGGAGCAGTGTGTGTGTGTGTGTGTGTGTTTGTGTGTGGTCCTGAGGGATAACAGCAGGTTGACTGTCCTGGTTCTGTCTGCTGTACTTTGCCTGGTCACAGCCTATAATGTAAACACACACACACACACATTCTGCAGGGACAAATGCATAAAGCACATCATGAGCTGTTGGTCACATACTTAGGAAATGCAAAGACACACACACACACACACACACACAGAGCGGAGTTGTAATTCTATAAGGAGGTCCAGCATGTCTCCCCTGAAACCTCCAGTCCAATTCATTTGATTTCATTATGGAGGGAGAGAGTGAGAGGTGAACTGTATTGTGGGAGAGCGAGGCCGGGCTGCAGCAGCGGTTTTCATTAGGAGCTGCTGGTTAGAGCTGCGATCCAATTTAGACTGCAGGCTGGCAGAGTGGCGAGCTGTGTGTTTTTATTGGTATTTAATCAGCTCGATTGGGACGTTTTATTAGTGCAATGTTTTGTTTCGGAGGACAGACGAGAACTGTAGGTTATTAGGGGAGCTCAAAGTGAGGCGCTCAGTCCCTGCAGGGGTCCTGGAGGGGTTTCTGCGGGTCCAGAGGAGGATGGGATATTGAAAATGTGTCCAGCGTGCTTCAATAAGAAAGCGGGGAGGGAGGCAGTAAAACCAGCAGAGTTGAGTGTTCGATTCCCTGGGCTGAAATGTCAGGATGCAAATTAGAGTTTTAGCTCTGTGAACGTGTCTCTGAGGCAGAGCTCCGAGTTAACCCTCAGAAGGTGGAGCCAGCAAATACAAGCCGACAGGAAGTGATGAACGTCAGTGACGTGTTTGTGTCTGGAAAGTGAAAACTTGTCAGCTTAGCTCATTAGCTGCTAGTTAGCACAGACTGACTTCCTGCAGAGTCACACCTGCACCTGTGTGTGCGAGGAGAGAATCCACAGAGGCTGGAACACACCTGTCGACTACCTGGGAAAAATGTGTGCACCTGTGCTATTGTCGTTTATGTTTGAGTGATGTGACCTGTGGGACCCCTTCAGTCCTTTAACTTTAACCCGAAAACACAACCTGAAGAATTCTTTTGTCTTTCTCTCATGGAAACAAAATATTAGCGCAAAGAGAAGGAAGAGGGAATAATTAGAGACACACACGGGGAGGAGGAGGAGGAGGAGGAGGAGGAAGAGTGAGAGCAAAGGGAGGAGGCAGTGAGAGAGTGAATATAACTTTATTGTGGAGTCTGCTCACACACGGGGAGCGGACAGAGGAGCAGGACGAGTCGCGCTCAAATGATGATGATGATGATGATGATGAGACCTCTCACTCAAACACACCTCATCCTTAGTTCCGCTCGTCTTGTGGGCGCTGCTCTCCGTCCCCGTCCTCAAAGTCTTCTTCCACGGACACAGAACTGGGAGCGCATGATCCAAATCAGATGAAGCGATGCGCGCCACCGCGAACGTTTCGTTTGACACGAAAGTTCATTTTTACCGCTGCTGCGTCACGCGCACCGGGCAAACAAGTCCCGAAGCCTTTGTTTTAGGGTTTGTTCAGTGTTTAAACGTTTTTCCTGGTGGGTTTGGGGGCATTAAAAAACTTGACTGAGTCGTCGCCGCTCAGGAACTGGCAGTGCAGTGTATTCCGAACAATAAAGGCAGAAGAGACGAGTCCTCGCGCTGCACCGCCAGCGCTATCACCCCCCCCCCCCCCCCCCCCTCTCTCTCTCTCCTTCTCTTCCTCTATCTCTCTCTCTCTCTCTCGGTCTCTTCCTCTCCCTCTCTCCCTCTCTCTCTCTCTCTCTCTCTCTCTCCCACCCTCTCTCTCCCACCCTCTCTCTCCCCCCCCCCCCTCTCTCTCTCCTTCTCTTCCTCTATCTCTCTCTCTCTCTCTCGGTCTCTTCCTCTCCCTCTCTCCCTCTCTTTCTCTCACTCACTCACTCTCACACACACACACACTCAGGCACTTGCTGACATACCGACACACACTTTGGCGCCGCTGCCGTATCAACTGTATCACACCGATGTCACTGCCGAGCTCGTGCTGCTGAGAGTCAGAGCCGCGCGCTCACGCACTGACCGAGACACCAACGGGCACCGGGCGTGGGACAGCCGGGGACGGAATGCCCTTCTCGGACGGAGAGCCCGCGGCGGCGCCCGCCTGAGAAAGAGGGAGTCCGCAGACCCTGCACCCGGAGACACAGACTCGCGCTTCTGCTGTCTTCGCTGTGTGAGACAAGCAGTCACTGCTGAGTGGGAGCGCAGAGAAGAGGGACAGGAGACACCGGGACCAGGATCCGGAGCCGCACGGGGACGATGTGTGAAGGGTAGCGCCAGGAAGAGGCAGAATTAGAAATAATAAAGGACACGTCTGTTGTGCGCACCGGGACCAGGATCCGGATTCCGCTTGTGAGTTTTATCCGAAGGTTAAAGAAGACGCGAAAAACGACAGAAAGAAGATTGTTGTTTACTCAGCGGCAGAATTAACCCATCTCTTGATCCCAGTTATCGCTGACTGGTCCGTGTCCGGAGGCGAAGCGGAGCCGGAGACGCCCGGGACCATGATCAGGATCTTCCCGGATTTCAGCGTCCAGGTGACGGCCTCGGCAGCCGGCGGAGCCGGAGGCGGAGGAGGAGGCGGGGGGGGCGGCGGGATGGTGACCGGTCCCCCGGTGGGTCGAGTCCCGGTGCCAGTTCCAGGAGCCACGAACGGGACCCCGCAGAGCGTTCAGGGAATCACCAGCTACCAGCAAAGGTACGTGGGGACGTGTAAGTGTGATGGAGCGGGGCTGACCCCAAAGTGGAGAAGTTGCACATCCACACCGCAGTGAAACACCTGGTTCCTGCTGTGTGTTTGTCCACTTTTTCTTTTGGGAATCCATAAAAAACCTCTTAGAGCAGCAGCACCCGCTTTGTTCACGGGACATTTGTGTTCAGGAGCAGTTGGGCATCTCTAACTCAGTGGACACTTCACTCCGTCTCTGGCTTCACTGGATGGAGGCGGTTGTTTCTTTTTCACTCAGTCTGTTTGGAGAAATGTTCCAGAAAATGTGACCTTTCCCTCTTCTGTTAAACCCAAACACAAAAGAAACATCTGCTGACTTTAATGTCACAGAAGAGGATTAAATTCAATATTTGAGGATTATTTAGTGTTTGGGAGTGTGTGTAAAGAGGTGTAGTCGGCAAAGACTGTGGGCTGAAGCAGTGGGAGACGGGGAAGTAGAACTCAGTGATGTAGTGGAAATGGAGCAGTGAGGTTGAACTACTTGAGCTGAAATATAAGTATGAAGTCCAGGTAATTGAGGGGGGAAAATCCCACATGAGGTTGTGCTAATTCCGAGGAAACACGGGAGGTCATTTGATTGGGTTATCTGAGCGGAGAAGAGGAATATGTGGAGTGTTTTCCAGCTGGGCACCGAGCCGTGGTGACAATTCACTGCATCCATCCTCCTGTTACTTCCTTATTTCCTCTCCGCTCTGAATCTAAATGACTGCCTCCCCGTCCGGCCGCTCAGTAGGGTTGTTTTTTCTAATCATCTGGAGCCACGGGGGTGCCAAAACAAGGAAAGTGTGTGTGTGTGTGTGTGTGTCTGTGTGGGGTGCGGGGGGGGGATAAGAGAGTCTAAAAGCGACATAAATCAGAGCCAGGGCCTCTCGGACTGCACCCAGAAAGTCTCGGGCCCTCTGCAGCAACAAACACAAGCCCAGTAAGAGCTGTATTGTTATTTAAAGCAGGGCTTCTGGGCACAAACAGACCTCAGAGCCCCTGATTCCTGAGCATCTTGGGAAGTGGGCTGCATGTCTGTGTTCATACGTGGGAGGTGAGGATTAGAGCAGCGCTTGGACACGTTCTTGGATCATTTCTCCCGCTGCAGTTAAGACTATGTCGTCATGTGGCAGCTGCAGAACCCTCAGCCCCCCACACCCCAGTTTGGGGACGGATGGGTTTAAAGGTGAACTTCACCCTGAAAGGTTCGAGTTTTACCTCTCGTCTCCTGCAGCCAGGGCGATTTTTAATAAATCCCACTGGTCTTGAGCGCCCGTTCAGCCCGCCACCCCTCTTCCTGCTCTCGGTACATATAATGTTTCCCACCCAACAAACAGCTGGGAGCTAATGTGTTTATACACCACGCTCCATTATCCACGTCGCCTCTGTTTGACTGCTCTCGGTAAGCAGAGCTGAGTTGGAGACAGCAGGAGCAGCCAAACCTGGTCCACACAGGACGGAGCGAGCGCTCGTTTCCCCGAGACTGGATCAGATTGAAAAATAAAGGCTCGCGTTGTTTTTAGGGGGAAATGTGTTAGTCGGTGCAGCTCAGGCCTCGTGAAGCTGCTGATGGAGGAGGAGGCTCAAACCTGGGAGCTGTCAGGTTGTGGCCTGGGTTCAGATAAGGGGGCGCGGCCTCTGCTTTAGCATGTCCCTCACTGTATTTTCAGAAACCAGGGATGCAGCGAAAACCAGCCCCCAGTTTACTGAAGTGGACTTTTAACCAGGAAAAACTGCCTGTAGACACGTTTCCAGAGTGAAACGAATGTGGACTGTGGCTGGAAACAGTCGCTGCTGCTTTCAAACAGGTGAAGACGACGAGGAAGGAGCACGTGTTGACACCTTCCCTAAACGCATCACTGCGCGTGTGTTGGTTGGTCGACGGCTGCTCAGCTCTTGACAGGTCACGGTTTTTCCCCCACAGCCCCACGTAACCCTGTATTTGTGTGGATAATACCCAGCATGCCTGTGACCTTGATAGGTCATTGGTATAGAGAGGGAAGCTTTTCAGCTTCCAGGGCTGCAGCCTGAGGGTTAATGACACAGCACACGCTCGGTTACAATGAATTATACATTTTTAAAAAACACAGCAATTTAAATAAACATTAGGAAACAGGCGGTGGAGTCTGCAGGAGGATAATGAGCCACTGCTGATGTACAAACATCAAATCTGCAGGAAAATAAATGTCAGTGGCTTAAATGATTAGAAGTGAGCAGTGTAATGTGATGTTTGGAGGAGACGCTTTGAGAGGCTTAAAACAAACCTGAGCATCTTTTCCCAGCAGCACGTGAGGGAGACGCGTCCAACGTGCAGAAATAATTCGAGCAGCACGAAAAGTTCGCAGCTGAATTTGGAATTTGAAGTGAGACATTTGGTGTGATGTGTTTATTATGACGGGGGTGGTGTGTGTGTGTGTGTGTGTGTGTGTGTGTGTGTGTGTGTGTGTGTTGATCACATTTACAGGAAAACGATAAAATCAAATAACGTTGAGTGGTTTTTTTTGTGACAACAAAAAAAAAAAGGGGGGGTAAAAATCTCGCGGGGCAACTTGTAATACAGGAAGAGAGAGGGTGAAATAAAATTAAAAAAAAAAAATCACACACACACACACATACAAACACACAAACTGACTCCAACTGCAACTGAGTGGCGTTGTTGCGCCGGGGCTGGAGAAAATACCGGAGATGTGTGGTGTCCTTTTTTTTCACTGACAGCAGCCAGAGGAGGGAAAAATGCTCCGGAAAATGACACAGACTTTGACGCTGAGCGACGCGCCGCCGCGGGGACTGTGACGGGGATACGGGCGCTGCAGCGGCGGCGAGAATGTAACGATTTCACGCGCCTGTTTGTTTGTTTTTTCCTCCGGAGCGCATGCAGGAAATTCCTCTGTAGTGCCAAAGCCGAAGCTGTGCGCGTGTGTGGAACGAGACAGAGAAGAAGGGAGAGGGGAGAGACACAGCGGAATTTTGGAGGCATCCGCCCCGAGCTCCCCTTCACTCCGCTCGGCATGCCGCGGCTGCTGCAGCCCGGTCCCTGCCTTCGCCTCCACCGCCCGTTGTTTCAACGCTTCTGAGCGGCGGCGGCGGCGGAGGAGGAGGGAGACAAGCACGAGACACACGCACAGCACGCGCGCCCCCCCACACACACGTACACGTTCACACACACACACACACACACACACACGGACATGGCTTTGTCTTAACACACCGACCATGACGCATTGCTGTCAGGGCGCAGCGCACCGCCGCGGCTCCGCGTCCAAATACATCTGAGCAGAGAAACAGAAAAGAAGAGAAAGTAAGAAATCTAATAATTGTTGCAGGAAGATGGCGCCCACCAAGCCGAGCATCCAGCAGGACCCGACGCGGAGAGAACGGTAACGGTGCTGCACACACTCCTCCTCATTCACTGCATGCTTACAGCTGCACACGAGCGGGGCTGGACGCAGCGGCAGCCCGGCGTCGCTTTGCGTTTTACTGTGAGCCCGGAGGTGCCAGGAGGAACGCTGATACCTTTCCAGAGGAGAGTGGAGGTGTGCGTGACCGCGCGCGTGCTCGTGTGCATTTATATGTACGCGTGTGTGTGTGTGTGTGTGTGTGTGTGTGTCAGGCTTGTGGCTGGGTAACAGGTCGGTGGCAGAGTGCTCGCAGAAACGGAGCCTTTGCTCTGCCTGGTGATGTCTCGCCTTCTTCATCCACGTGTGTGTGTCTGTGTGTGTGTGTGTGTGTGTGTGTGTGTGTGTGTGTGTGTGTGTGTGTGTGTGTGTGTGCCGCGCAGTGTGTTGACGCTCCAAGCACCAAAGGTGTGTGAACGTCGATGACAAACCTGTCTGTGTGTGTTTGGTCCTGCTGTACTACTGTGTGTGTGTGTGTGTGTGTGTGTGTGTGTGTCTCAAAGGAATGAACAGGAAGTTTGAATGTGGAGGGATGTGCGTGGAATTCAGTGTGTGTGGGTCAGACCTGGACCTCATTCTGACCCTGAAGCTGGTTCATTTAAGGTGGACTTAAGGTGGAAATAGGAATAACTGCTGCGTTCTCCAAAACCCACATGATGCTTAGTTTTCTATATGCAATACACAGTTTCCCCCCTGTTGCTTCAGATAAGTAAAGATGCCATAAATGTGACAGGTTTGCACTGATTTGAAGGAAACATCCCAAAGTGCCTTTTCAGTTTGGTGCTTTATGGCATTGTGTTGCATCCTGTTCCCCAAACAGATGTGGATACGTGTTGTACCACCACTGCAGTTTTGTTGAACAGTATCTTTTTATCTTGTGTTCATTTGAATCGTCGTCAGTGTGACTTTACGGGAGCTGCTGAGATGAACTTCCTGTGTTTGCTGTACGTTCATTACACCTGTTGAATTAGACGGCCGTAAAATTCAACATGTAGCAGGTTCAGTCACAAAACAGACTTTTAAACAGACTTTTTGTTTATTGGTGCAACTGCACATTATTTAATTCACATATTCTTTGTCAGATTGATAAATGATTTATTTTTATTTTTTTTAATGTAAACTCTAGGTGATTGATAAGCAGTCACATGCAGCTGTGATGCTGTTCTGTTGTACATGCTTGATGACACGTGACATAATGTTTGCACCGTTTGTCATATGTAAATATAACTGTAATATGTTCCGTTCTATATTTCAGCACATTGGTAGAAGCATATTTGATCTCACGGCTCTATTCTGGTATCTGCTGTTTCAGCAGGGTTCACTAATGAAATTAAATCCTCTTCTAATATTAACACGACCTGGCAGCCGGGGCCTCGATGTGGAAAAAAGGTAGCGTCACAACTTCTTGGGTATGAGACTGGTCAGAGTGTCCCGCTGACCCGTTCATCACATGAAAACTACCAGGTGGTCTTAACGTTGTGGCCGGTGTGTGTGTGTGTGATCGTCTTGTTTTTCACCAGTTGGCCCTGAAGGTAATTCTAGCCTGCAGAGCTCTGGTATATTCTCTGTCAACATGCTCAGTCAGTATTTGAAAGATAATCGACTTTACATTACCTGTTTTCTTCAGTGCAACTGTTTGTTCTTTTTTCTTAATTTACTTTTTACCTGTAGTAGAATTGTGCAGTTTTTTTTTTTTTCTTTTTTTTTTCACCTGTTGATTTCAGGCAACCCGTGAATCTGTTATGGCTGTGTTTGCACGTGCCACAGTAAAGAGAAAAGGGATTACGGTGTCATTTCTCCTCTGTGGCTTGGCTCTTGGTGCAGTAACATGCTTTAAAAATACCGATCACGAGGCTCGTCTGCTGGAAGCTGCTGTGTCGGCTTGTTTCCCAGGAGATCTGACTTCAGACTGAACAGTCCGGGTTTATTCTTGCCTCTTTGTAACCTCACAACCAACTCCTGTTGTCACGGAGGAAAAGGTGCAGTGGGTAATTTAGTTCCATCCCGCGGAGGTCGTCTCCCTGCTCGACCGGCCTTCGCTGTCTCGACGCGACGCTGCTCTTATTTCAGTCAGGTTTCCTCCAGTTTACCAACACGACACGCGCTCTGACAAAACTGTACCTGTCACGAATGTAAACGCTCAGTGTGACAAACAGACGTGAACATCTGGCAAATATTGGGACAACTTTGTTGAATCTGTTTGTGTGTTTGTGCTCATTCTTTTCCCTGGTGACAGTAGTGTTAATGTCTCTTGTTTGAAATTCAGAAAACTGGCCCAAGAGTGACACACAATCCTCCCAAATATACATGACACCAGCCCAAACAGACCAAAAGGGACAAAGAAATGACACAGTTTCCAAAAATAGATGCAAAAGAACTCAGTTGGCTGCCAAGCGAGCGATGTGTTTACTGCAGTGCTACAGTGTTTTAAAACAGGTGGATGAGTAGAGTGTACAGACAACAAGTAGAGTCAGATGTTTGAAGCTAGCAGAGGGTCAGACGTCAAATGTATAATGTATGGAGCTGGAATTACCCTTTATCCCTTAACTTTTTATGAGCCCCGAAGGCAGGAAGCTGCGACCTGATGGGAGGAAGTTGAATCCATGCCGTTGTGAGTGTGAGACTTCCTGTCTGCCGTCACCTCGGCCCCTCTCCGTTGGGTTTTCGCACAGCTCGGTTTTTGTGTCTTTGACAGGCTCCTTGAGGAGATGAAGCTCGGAGGCTCGTGTCAGATTAATTCACAAACTTGGTTTTCTGAGGGCATAATTTGAACAGCAAGCAGGTTTTTGCACGAGTCTGAAAACAAAAGCAGAGGCTCTCATAAACGTGTGTCCCTGAATGGATTCTTTCAGACCCCGACTAGTGGGTTTTATCAGTTTATCATCAAACTACCTGCTTGGCAACAGGGTCTGACAGGAAACCGTCTGAGGAATGGTGCAGCTCGGCCGCTCTGCTTATTTAACACTTTGATCCACGTCCACCTTGATAAACGCAGCTCTAAACCACCTGTGGCGAGCGGGACTGGTGTGAACATGCTCGTTGGCTCTTTGGTGCAGGTCACACGAAGCCACCGTGGCCCAACACGCCAGCTTGACTTTGCCCTCAGATCCAACCCAGGACAAAACAATCAAAGCTCTTTAGGGGCAGTGTTCACGGTGCACACGGTTGTGTTTGTGTTCACATTGCGGACACGTTCGGCACTTTCTAACTGATGGTCCAGCTTGTTTCTAACTTTATAAAATGATTCATCTGCGTTTCTATAAATATAAAGCTATAAATATATAATAATAATAATTATTATAATAATGAAGATGTGTTAAATAATAATAAAGTTATGTGGATAAACTGAGCAAAATATAGTAGCCGTGGTTAACAACTATTGGTTGTGGAAAGAATGAAAGCATCACGGTCTCAATGTCCATCCAGGTGTGTGTGTGTGTGTGTGTGTGTGTGTGTTTTGGCTGAGCTGCTGTTGATCTATTTCTGGGGGCATTTCAGTGCTGATAGGCATCTGGAGGAGAGCAAATTAATTTCCAGGTAGAGAGAGAGAGAGAGTGAGATGAAGAGGAGGTAGAGGAGGAGGACTGACTTCATAGCCGAGTGCACAAGTGCTCCCACTATCAGTACACTACAGCAGCTCCGCAGAGAGAGATGATGGAGAAGAGGACTGGGCAAGGAAACAGCCGAGAGGGAGGAGATGGGCTGAGAAACAGTGAAGGGGAAACGGAGGGAGAAGGAGAACAGGAGCAGGAGCGATAAAAGCTGGGGATGTGGAGGTGGAAATGGAGGAGATGGGAGGATAAACAGAAATGAGTAAGGAAGCAAATGGGAACAAGACATAGAAATACAGTTTACTAGATATTGGTGTAATACCTGAATTAAAGAGTGTAGAAAGTGCATGGACGTGTAAATCTTCATTCATTCATTCATTCATTAAAAATAAAGCTAAACGGCATCATTTAAAAAGTCTTCACCACAGTCCAAATATTAAGTAAAAGTAAAGCAATATCCTTAACAAAGTATTCGAGGAAGATTGGAAGGCTGCAACTAGAGACGGAGAAAGTAGAAACCAAACCAGGAGGAGAAGGGGCTGAGACTCGAAGACAGGAGCGAAAAGAGCAGAGAAAACCTCCACTGAATCAGTGGACGGCAGAGAAACCAGAGACAGACAGACAGTCAGCAGAGACGGTGTGAAGTGGAATCGCTCATGGAGCTGATTGGCTGTCACCAGTCTGACTCACCTGCAGGCTGCATAAGAGCCTCCCAGAGCCTGAAGGAGGCCTTGGTTAGCTGTTCCACAGGTGGTCCCACACACCTGAGTCTGCTGTTGCACTGGAGCTGCTTCCAACCACAGAGCATTAAAAAACAAAAAGAAGCTTCAGTTTCTGTCGCTCAACGTGCAGCTACACTGTGCTACGGTCTGTGTATCTGCTTTAGTGTATGAAGACGGGAAACACCTGACAGAGTCATTTAACTTTTAGCAAGTAAAATGGACAAAGGTGATGATAAGCTGCTCATGTCCATGTAAATACAGCAAAGACATTTCTGATTTGTGATGTTTAGGTGGGAAAAAGGTAGTTTTTTTGTTTGTTTGTCTTGTTTTTTTTTCAAGGCTTTGAAAATCTTTTTTCTTAAAAACACTGAAAATCTGTGGCGAAACAAAGATGATAAAGTGATAAGGAGGAGGAACAACAGTGGAAAAGCTGACAAATGTTTTACTTTTCTTCGTTTAAAAAATATATTTTTTCTATTTAATTTTTATAATATTTTTTAATGTTACTACGAGAACATGGAGACATGTTTCTGATTAGTTTCCTTTGCTGAGTGAACCAGCTGTTTGTTGTGAACAGGATTTTACAGGGTTCGTATAAACCGAGCACTTTTCACTTTTTCACTTTTCTCCTCTACTTGTCTTTATAATTATTTTTTTTAAAGAGAAATCAATCAGAAAAAGGTTTGAACCATGTTCCAGCAGCTTTTTTAAGCATTACACAACATTTCCAGTCTGTAGTTGCTCCTGTTCCAACTGGCATTAACTTCCGAATGAGGAAATAGGTTTTTAGAAAACCAAATTTCTCAGTATCAACGTGTGATCTTGCGATTTACAATCAACTACATTGTGCACATTTTGGGGAAATTAGAGTTTTTAGACGACTCGCTTTATCTGACTTTGTGCATGTTTAATGGGGAGAGACAATGGGGGGGTGAGAAGCAGAGTGAGAAAGTGAGGGAGACCGAGCTGGTTGTAGTGTTGGCGAATTTTCAGAAACAACAGAAAACCCACGAAGCACAAAGTTGGCTTTGTCTCCACCACACTCCCCCCTCCCTCCTCCCTCCTGTGCTCCCTCCTTCCTCCTCCTCCCCGGGGGCAAAATAACACAATAAAATGCCCCATTACCCCATTCAGCCGAGTGAGACAGACAGAAACTCAGAGAGAGGAGCCGGTCTGGGGTTTTGGCAGCGTGTTGGTGGTTTTGTGGTTTTTGTGGTGGGTCCTGACGCGTTGTCAGGAAACGACTCGAGAGTTTAGTTTCAGACGTGGAGTTCGGCCCTGCCTCCCTCTGTGATTTCACCAGATTGGTTTTGTTCAGACATGCATGGAAAGCCGGTGATCAGAGAGAGGAGAAAACCCAGGCTGATGCTGCTGCTGCTGTTGCTGCTGCTGCTGCTGTGCCGGACTGAAAATTGTTTTCCTTTTCAAACTGAATTTACATTTGTCTTTGGGAAGAAAATGCATAGAAAATGTCTCCGGCCGGCAATTTGATCCTCGGCGGTGGCAGCAGTTTGAGCGTTGTTACCAAATAACAATGTGTAAATTTGCTGCGTGCCGCTGACACACACTCTGCTTTCGTCCCAAATGGAGAAATGTATGAAAATGTAAATGAAGCTGAAACGACAGAAGCATTTTTCAGGATCCGGAACGTAGCACCAACATTTTACATAAACAATGCACTTTTTTTTTGTTTCTGCCTGTTTTTAAAGCGGCGATGCTCCGACCTCCCTGCTGTTTGCACAGTGTGTCTGAAACCAAACGAGGAGGCCGTCAACTTTTTCACTGCTGACGAAATGAAGTCTGCCCCCCTTCGTGAGGCTGGATGTTGTTCGGGCCAGAGGTTCATGCAAACTAGTTTGTAGGTTTGACCCTCAAGGCAGGTTTTCAGCAGTTCTGGTCTTTACGGTGGCTTGACTGATTTTTCTCTCTGAGAACAGCTCTCAGAAAGGATGAGGCCTGTAGCAGTTTGTCAAAGCCACGTGTCACATGACCAGGACATTAGCCGTCCTGGTGGCTGTGGGCACTGGAAAGCACTTCAGGTACTGATACGCTAGAAAAGTGCTGTTTTCTACCATATATTTTATATAGATGAATGTTAGAATTTCTCAGTTTTTAGGTTAGAAAGGTGATAATTCTTAATGTTCTGGTTAAGCCTATTTAAAATGAATGAGGGGCCCAGAATGGTGGAAGTGGAGACTGTTACCATTTTACAGGAAGCTCCATGCTTTTTATGTGCTAGACAACATTAAAGCGTCTTCGACAAATAAAGCTTTAGTACGACACATAAATAACATGTTAAAAAAACAGATAGTGAATGAGTTGTTCCTAGGCAACAACACACTGACGCAGCCTTAAGAAACACGCTACAAAAAGTACATTAACAAATCTAACTGTCCATCAGTTTTCAACAATGATTCCGAAGGTTTTTTGCACAAATTTGCCCAAGCTAACTTTTATAAATATTTTTATATTTTATAAATATATTATATTTTATAAATATGCCGTAACATGTACGTTTTCTGAATTTGTTATAATATTACATTTCTTTAACTATGTTGCTGATGACGACTGTGAACTTACTGTTAGCCTGTTGCTACCTAGTCTTCTGCTGAGGCTTTCTGCGTTTCTCAAAGCTGCAACTGTGTTGTCAAATTGATGAACAAGCCCTTTAAATTTTTTCCCCAATTTGCACAGCTGTGGGCTCTCAGGGCCCCGTAGATCCAGCAGTACAACGTGTATTTTCTGGGACTACAGTGGTGTTAAACTCTTCTGCGTTTGTGTTCAGACGCTCACAGAACAGGGTTAAAGTTGGAGAAACAGGTTTATTTCCTTACTTTAACCGAAGTATGTCTCTTGTCTAAATCACACAGTTAAAGTAGTGTCACAGTCCTGCATGATGCTGCATCGGTGCATCTCGTACAAAAACAAATAAAAAAGTCGCGTCGTTTGCAGTTTTTGCAGGGGACGGGATTGGATTCCCACTTGGATGTATGGATGGGATTCCTGACTCGGGGGTCAGCACACAAGCATTTGCATTAGAAATCACCCGTTCAAACCTGGATTCTGGATTCGGACACGATCAGCAGGTTGGATCTTTTTGTGGGTTTAGTTTTGTGTCACTTTCGTTTTGATGAGTTTCAGTGAGGCCGCCAGGCCCTTTGAGTCCTCATTCCGGCCACGTCACATCTTCCACATTTATTTAAGGGCCAGTAAAAATGTCCCCGTCTTTAAAATACTCAAGGTCATTTTGAAGGTAGATTTTTCCAAATCCTCATGTGGTTTCTAACTACAGATACAGTCTCTGACTTTACAACTCATTCATTTGAAAGCAGTTAGATGTGGTCACATGTCATAAATTAGCTCTGACATCTTTATGGAAACAGAACTACTGTCTTTCCCCCTCCAGCGCTACCTGAAAACATTTTCTTCTCCTCCCGCGTGTCCTCGCCTCCTCCTTCCTCTCCTGTCCACTCTGGGATCGTCCTCTCATTGACTGAGGATGTAATCAACTCAGACCTGCTGACTCAGCAGCTTCCCACCTCAGGCCCAATATCTACCTGTCCTTGAAAACACACAGATTGGTTAAACACACACACACTGACACACACACACACACACACACACACACACACACACACACACACACACACACACACACACACTTAGCTATAACACTCTTTCCCACTTTTGTATTATTCCACTTCTGTCTCTTTTTGTCCTTCTGTCCGTTCTGTTTCATTCCTTTTGTCGTGATCTTGTTTTCTTTATTCTCTCTCTCTCCTCCACACTCTGAAATTTCTTCCTCCTTCTTCCATCTATCCAGTCCCTCTCTCTTTCTGTCACCTTCAAGTCTCTCATGTCGTGTCAAAAAACAGATTCCAAAAAAACAAAATTCATCTACTTCATCTAATTTTAGATTTGTTTTACTCACTTAAGTCACTAAAGATATAAAATAAAAGAATCATAAAAGAATTTAGTCCATAAATTTGTCAAGTGCTGTAAATACCACCACAAATGAGTAATAATATCAAAATACCTGAAGTGATAATTGTATTCAATTAGTTTCCTCTCTCTGTTTAATTATACAAAGTAACAGAATTTCCCCAACGTCCAGTGTTTTTTCTAAAACACCCACGTCTTTGTTTTTAACCTGTGTAGCTGCATTTACATCCAAGTGTCAGATTCTTTGATTTCAAATAAGCTGATATATATATGAATTATTTCTATATACTTTTTTACACTGAAAAACATTTCTTAAGTCGTACACACACACACACACACACACAGTTTGGCAGTTACATTAGACAGAGTTTGATTGTGCATCAGTGTTTCTGCCTCCATGTTGGACTGATCCTGTTCCTTATTTATCTCGTAGATCAGTACTGACACTCTGCAGCTGGTTAAATAAGCAAACGTTCAGACCACAGTTCTACAGTGAGCTCAGACATAACCACCAGAAAGAGAATGTGTTCTACATGTTAATGTAGATGTAGTAACTATGAATACAAGCCCCCCTCTCATGTTGTGTGTGTGCAGCAGGTGCTGGAAGATGTAGATTAACCAGCTGCTCACATTGTTGCTTCAACTCCAAGAGGAATTATTTGGAAATTAATTTTAAGTGTGTGTGTGTGTGTGTCTGTCTGGAGTTTCCAGTGTTGTATGATGATAATCTCATGTCGTTACTCACTCGCACTATGTTTTTAAGAGCAGATTGAGACGTTATGGTGTAAGTTCTCAATAAAATCATTGTTCTCATGAAACCCCCATCACCCCCACCTCTTCATCCCTCATCTCCTCTCCTCTGCTTTCATTACCTCCTCTCGTGTCCTCTTTGCCCCCGGTGCGGTCACCTGTTTGCCCCAGTAGGCAGGTAGGAGACCTGAGGGTGGAATGACTATTGATTATTCTTTGCTGGAGAGGGAGCAGAGGAGGAGGTGGTGGGGGGGGGGGAGGAAGGATGAGGGTGGTGCACTTCAGTCAGAGGGATGAATGAGGCATTTAGGGGAAAGACAAAGCTAACGAAAGCTGATTATGGATAAATAGATGAGCACAAGCCACAGAGAGATTTCTCCTGCAGGGAGAAACTCATCTGTGCATCAGTCCACTGTCTCCACAAAGGTTCCAGTTTTCTAGTTAGAACTGAAACCCAGACTAACGCTGCGTTTCCCCTCCTGAACTCCTGTCATTTGCACATTCTTTTAATTTTGTTGCAGTGAAAAATGAGACGGATCGACTTCATTATATTATGTCGGCTGAACAGTTGTTCATGAAACGTACAGCTGCTACTGGATGAAAGTACTTCAGCTCAAACAAGCATTTGAGACTAGTTACAAACACATCATAGTTTGATCACCAGCAAAGTGCTTTTGCACCTGTAACACTACATCACCTCTGAACATGTGATAATCATTTAATTCCTTCTGCAGAAATGGCTTCATTTGTTCTTGGAGCTTGTCAAATAGATACAAATAATGTAATTGTAAGGATTTCGGTTATTCCTATTATTTTCTATTGTTAAATAACAAGTCTTTTAATTTGCAGTTCATTCTTCAAGTTGAATGCAGCAGTTGAGAAACCACCTCAGCCTCCCTTTAGTAACAGTCCTGGAGCTTTTTATCTGATTATCTGTTGCTGATGATCTTCAGCTACAGATGGAGTCACTCTGTTTTCATGGGAAGGTGCAAACTTCTCTAAGCACCTTGACTTCTGCTTTCCAAAGGACAATTTTCCCACATAATCTTTCTGCTCTGCATCCATCTCTCATCCTTTGGTGTTTTCTTTGTGCTTCTCTCTTCTACACTTGGGCAGTGTAAAGTGTGTGTGTGTGTGTGTGTGTGTGTGTGTGTGTGTGTGAGACAGCTCTTTGTAGAGCATCATCTCTGATCTGCATTAGGTCAACTCTTCTCCCAAATGTCACTGTGTTACAGCTCAGCGAGTTGCCACACACACACACACACACACACACACACACACACACACAGTAGATAAGTGTGCTTCTGTCACCACCTCTTCTTTGTTTCACTGCAGTGTGAACAGAACTGACAGCAGTTCCCAAACTGCATCACACAATCTTCCTCCCCGTCCTATTTTTTAAAGCAGTGCTGTAAAGTTCTGGGAGTGTTTAAAATGCTGTGCTCTCATTACCTTTTATAATACTGTACTCAGTAGTTCTGTATTTGAATTCATACCAACTGTTCTTCTTGAGGAAAACACACTGATGGCTTTGTGATGCCTGCAGTGGGATTTGAACCAGCAACCTTACGATTGTGTCTCTGTTGGTGCTGCCGGGCTCCTCCTCCTCATCACACAGATAGGAGTTGGAGTCAGAAATACGATGTTTAAATTACAGAGGAGTTGATGGTGGGAATCCACTGGTCGTCTGGGCCTTTTTGTGTGTGGACTCCCGTGTGTGTGTCAGTGTGTATTTCCTCATTCATGTGCTGCTGCAGCTTTTGACTTCAAGCAGCTTTTCACTTCCTTTTTCTTGGGTGATGTGTGTGTGATTCCAGCAAAACCGATGTTGGATGGATGTTTTATTTTCAGCTGCTACTATAGAATCAGACAGACACCCCCTTTAATTTTTAATGTCGTATCCCTTCAATAAACAAAGTGCTTCTTGTACAAATTCTTGTTCAGCTTTCCACCGCTTCTAATGATGGAGTCAAACTGTGCTCTGAGTAGTTGGAAGAACAAATGTGACACGCGAACAGCCTCTCTGCTCCGTGTTTCTGCAGAGAACATCCCATGATTCAAACTCATCTCATGAATAAAATATTAAATGGAGCTCAATCAGAACCTCCCTAATTTCCAGCTGATGTTTCCCTTTTCGGTTTGGGGAAAACTGCTTTCCATGCAAGATTATGATTCAGGATCTAACAATGTAGCTTTATATGAAAGAGCAGTGATTTACACCCCTTCAGGGGTCTCCACAGAGAATCATGTGCCTCCATCTAACCCTGTCCTCTGCATCCTCTTCACTCACACCAACTAACTTCATGTCCTCTCTCACTACATCCATAAATCTCCTCTTTGCTCTTCCTCTAGACCTCCTGCCTGGCAGCTCCAACCTCAGCATCCTTCTACCGATATATTCACTGTTTCTCCTCTGAACATGTCCAAACCACCTCAATCTGTCCTCTCTGACTTTATCTCCAAAACATCTAACATGAGCTGTCCCTCTGATGTCCTCATTCCTGTTCCTGTCCATCCTCATCACTCCCAAAGAGAACCTCAACATCTTAAGCTCTGCCTCCTGTCTTTTCTTCAGTGCCACTGTCTCTAAGCTGAACAACATCTCTGGTCTCACCACCGTCTTGAACATCTTTCCTTTAATTCTTGCTGATACTCTTTTATCACACAACACACCTGACACTTTTCTCCACACGTGTTCTCTGCAAACATCATAGTCCACAGAGATTCCTGTCTAACCACAACTTCATTGTTTGGCTCATCAGCTTTATTCCTCTGTAGTTGCCACAGCTCTGCTCATCTCCCTTGTTCTTACAAATGGGCACCAGTACACTTCTCCTCCAGTCCTCAGCATCCTCTCACTCTCCATAATCTTGTTAAACAAACTAGTCAGAAACTCTACTGCCACCTCTCCTAGACACTTCCATACCTCCACAGGTTTGTCATCAGGACCAACTGCCTTTCCACTCTTCATTATCTTCAACGCCCTCCTCAACTCTTCAGAGTTCTCCTTCCATCTTCCCATCACACTCGTGGCACCTGTCAATACATTTCCATCCTTATCTTTAATCACACTAACCTGCTGCACATCCTTTCCAGCTTCAGACTCATCAACCTGTCTGATACTCTTTTCACCTCTGGAACATTCCTCACAAACTCCCCTTTCAGTATAACTCCTACTCCATTTCTCTTCCTATCTGACCCATGTTAGAACAACTTGAACCCTGCTCCTAAGCTTCTAACCTTGCTACCTTTCCATCTGGTCTCCTGGACACACAGTATGTCCACCTTCCTTCTCTGCATCATGTCACCAACTCTCTATCCTTCCCTGTCATAGTCCCTACTGTCAGTCCTACAGTCTTAGCTTTCCTCTTCTCTTTCTGCCTACGAAGTGTTTTATATTGGACGCCCTTCCTGACACAACCCTCTGCATTTACCCAGACCTGGGACTGGCACAAGAAGACACTGGCTTGTGTTCCCTTTGTGGTTGCATTACTTTTGTCTCTTAACAAATGTGCAGAGTCACTGATGCTGCAGGCTAAAAACCTGTTGGATCAATAAGAAGACCTATATCAATATGTTTTTCTCTGCCTTAATGCTGCACATATGTATCAGGATGGTGGTGGCATGAAAGGTGTAAAAGTGTGTGTGTGTGTGTTTGTGCATGAGGTCAGTGTGACAGAAAGGGGAGGCGAAGCTGGGGAGGTGACGGTCTGAGCTCTGTGGTGGAACAAATTGAAAGCCAAGCTAGTATCAATCACTGTGAAGCCATAGTTAATTGTCCTGGATGTGTGTACACACACACACACACACACACACACACACACACACACACACACACACACACACACACACACACACACACACACACACAGGTAATGGGTTTCTTAAAACTGTTCATCAGCGGACAAAGAAAAGAGCAGAAATCTGATGCAGATCAAAGGAAACACCTTCACTTTCCAGAAGACAAGCCAAACTGGAAGTGAGGGAAGTGAAGACTTCTTTCCTCTGGGCTTCACTTCCCAACCAGCACATCTTTATTCACAGCAGAAACATTTCACGTTATCTTCCAACCCAGTCCCATGTAACCAACCTGCAGACATTTGTGGAAGGAAAAGTGAATGATCATGTTGTGATGCTGCTTGTTTGTTTGAATGTGTGGATGAAGTGCTGCAGTCAGTAATGGAAAACGAGTTGCACGTTCAAATGCACGACTATCACGCCGCAGACTCAAGTTCAACACCAGAGAGATTGTTTTTGCTTCAAAGCAACTAAACTCATGTCCACTCAGAAGCATAGAAAGGCTTAGTCTGACAAACTGGATGTGGTTCTGCAGGTTTTCTAGGAGGGAAGGAATCTGTTGAAGTTCAGCTCAGTGGAGAATTTACCTGAGGTGCGTGTGTTATATTGTGTTTGTACAGGTACACAAAGCGTTACTGTTACTGTGTACTAGTACTTCAGCTGAGAGTCAAATACCTCCTAACCAAAGTAAAAGTGGGAGGAAACAAAGTGATCTTGTTCAAATGAGCTTGTTTAAAGCAGCAAACTAACCAAGTCAAACGTTTTTCAAAGTCTGCAACATCCAATTTTTCTCAGCGCCGTTATTGCACAAAACCACAAAGCACCAAAAGTGGATTAATCCGCCCCTGAAAATAGTTCCCAGCACGATCACTTCCTCTTGCTTGTGAATGTACAGCGACTGTGTTTTAGTAAATTACTGAGGCCTGTTACTTAAGGAAGAAACAGATTTGATGGGAACTGATGTTTGTTATTGTAGACCTGTCAGTCCTCATCACACACACACACACACACACACACACACACACACACACACACACAGTGAGTTTACTGGCAGCATATTGTTTCCTCCGTTCGGCCAAATTAAAGGGAGATTTCATTAATTTTTCAGCAGGCCTGTTCAGTCGTTTCGAGGTGGATTTGCATTTCTATCTCGCAGCTTAGCGGCCGCTCGTTAGCAAACAGAAATGCTGATTGCAGGAAGTTTTTATTTTTTCCTCACAAAATCAAAATGCACTCACTCCTCACCTCCCACACAACCCAGCACTTATATACGTGGAGATTTTGTGCACATGTACAAACACACTCATGCAAATAGTGAAAGTTGTGTGCTCACAAACACACTCTGTGTGGTGTGTGTGTGTGTGTGTGTGTGTATATGTTTGTGTGTGCACCCTCCACGTGCACACGCGCCCCTATAGGTGTGTGCATATTGTTGTTAATTGGAGTGTGAGGTCCATGACAGCTATCAGCAGCTCATTCACTACATTAATGAGAATGATAGCAGCTTTAAAAAGACTGTTCCACACTCTGACCAAACTCATTAACACCGGCTCGCATTTAAATACACTGCTCTTCTTCTTGTGCTTCTCCTCTTCCTCCTTTCGATCCTTCACTCTGTCCGTCTGACTCTTTCTTTTCTGCCCTCTCCCGCGCTCTCCTTCATCTTTCGTCCTCATTTCCGCCTTCTCCTCTGCTGCTGCTGTTCTGTCTTTACCCCTTTACCCCTTTCTTTAACCCTTTTTCCCATGTTTCGATCTTTTCTTGTTATTTGTTTTGCTCTTCTTTTTTTTTCTCCCACACCAGAGCTCAATTATCCCAAACTCTGATGTCTCACTCACAATCTGGCAGCAGATAAGCTACATTTTAGAATGAGTGGTTCATATTTTGTCTTTTAATGTTCACTTTTAAGGACAATATGAATGAAGGTTGCAGAGGGACTGAAAGTCCAATAAGAACCTATAGCGACAGGTGTAGACAATATATGTGTGTTCTGAAACACAGGAAATAGCCTCCATAGGATGTATTTCAGAGTATTTATTGTAATAGTTCAGCAATTTAAAGTGCTGGACAGGATCTGGACATTTGTAAAACAAACAGGATTTCACTGTCTGAAAGCTCTACATCATACAGTACTGATCATACACACTGACAGTGAGTGAGTACTGTAATCTGTTACTTTTACTCCATTCCAGGGTGAATGAAACGTTGTACATTTACTGTATTACCTTCCCTGTATCGGACAGCTTTAGTAACCTTTGCAGATGTAGATTCTTTTCCTGCTGCTGGTTTTGTTGCACACAAGTCGGAGAGTCAGACACCAGGCTTCTTAGTTCTTAGTTTCTGTGTATTTGCTTTGATGGTAGTGCAGGACACTTCCATTCTAATGGAACAACTCTTAACTCTGTATAAATGTCTTTCGATTGCTTGTCGTTTATCAACTATGAAAGTGCA
Organism: Channa argus; assembly: GCF_033026475.1. NCBI lineage: Eukaryota > Metazoa > Chordata > Actinopteri > Anabantiformes > Channidae > Channa > Channa argus. The sequence goes on along the minus strand of NC_090212.1, from coordinate 21,764,669 downwards.
CAGTCTTTGGAGTAGAGTAAATGTACATTTGTACTTGAAGTACATTTTAGAGTATGTCCCCAGTACTTATATTTGTACTTTTTTAGGAAGGTACTTGCACTTCTATTCGAGTACTGCGTTTGTGCACCTGTCTCACCTCTGTCAGAAATTAACTAAGGCCGTTTAATGTGGCTCACTCATGCAGTGATGCTTCATCTGGTCAGTACCATCTGTCAAACAGCACAGTACTGATCAGCCACAACATTAATACCACCTAGCAACACAGGTGTCCTGACACACAGCGTAGCACAGCTTGTTGTGCTGCTGTAGACCCGTCCACCATCATATTAACCCATTAAAAGCACGAGATGGTTCTAAAGTTGTGGCTGATCTGTGTATGTCTGCTGTGCCCCCAACTGTTATGACAAACATCAGTGACATTTGAAATGATCATGTGGTTTGTTTCTTTTATACTATTATCCTGTTAGTTAATCATTTTTGGTTGACGTCCCACTTCGTCCACACACACTGATGACATCAGACATTTATCAGACTGTGTGTTTGTTATAATGGAGACAATGAACTGTATGTAAAGGTTAATAAATAATGAACTTGACTAAATACTGTTATTTTACTTGAAATTCACCAGTGCAAACTCACCAATGAGAGCTCTGCAGTTTAGACGTCATACTGAAAACACTGCAGCACTGTAGCTGCACACTCCACTGTATTTTCTATTAGCTCAGCCTGTGTGTGTGTGTGTGTGTGTGTGTGTGTGCGCGTGTGTGTGTGTGTGTGTGTGTGTGCGTGCGTGCATGCGTTGCTGTGGCCAGAGGCTGTCTGAGCTGTGGAGTGTGAAGGCGGTGATGGACTGATCCACTTCCTGCAGCAACACACACACACACACACACACACACACACACACACACACACACACACACACACACACACACACCATTTTACTATAAAATAAATGTGTGTGTAAATAAATGCTTGTGGTTCAAGACAAGGAAGTGTGTGTTATCTTAATTTTGACCATGAAAACAGATAAATGAATGACGGGGATGTGAAATGGTGAATCAGGGACAAAGTGAAGAACCTGAGAATTTAGTCTCACAATTAATTTAAGGAAATAAAAAAGCAGCTTGTGTCTAAAAAGCAGAGGCAGATAAAATGGATAAAATGGTCTTTTAACATATGTCAAATCTAATTTTCGAAATGAATTTTGAGCAAAATAAATACCGTGTGTGTGTGTGTTTACACTTTTTGACCATGTGTGAGTCAATATTTGGACAGTTACCATGCAGCTCACCAGATGAGCCTGGCATCTGCTTGTTGGCAGGACTGTAGAGTGACTGTGTGTGTGTTTGTGTGCGATCACGGCAGCAGGCTTGTTTTCCTTACATGTGTTCACCATCCAGTTTATTCACAAACAAAGGATGGACGCATAAAATTGGATCTTTTCTGCTCAGTACACTTTAAGGTCTCTCGCCCCTCCTCTCTAAAGCACCTAAATCACTGTTTCTTTCTTAAGTAAAGTGTCTTTTTTTAATGGTGAATTGAAAATGACGTCTCTTCATGTTTTGTCGAAATACAATCCTACAATCCAGCCTTAAGAACATATTTGTGAACCATGAGCATCTGAGTTGCGCATAGGAACGGCTGATTGACAGCTGAGAGTTGGTGTTGCTAGGAGACTAGCTGTAAACTTTTCCTAATTCCATAGTCTGCAGGACCTCGCATATTCAGTATCATCAGTATCTCATCCACCCTGGACACTGTTAGCTTCGTACTGCAGTTGTAAAGTGGATGCTAGTTAGCCTCTGTTGCTAAAGGGGGTCAGTTCCTTTTCGCTCGTGTTACACCTACCTCGCCGTCGATGGTCGAGATGTGAATCACAACCTTTGAGAAACCTGTAGAACCGTGGACGAATGAGCGGCCTGATGTCGTGAATGACTGAAGATGTTTTTCGTCTTTAAGCTTCGGAAGCTGAAGGGCTGTGCGAAGTAGCAGATGACAGAGGAGCAGAGGAGGCTGATTATTGTGACGGATACATTATCACTTTATCAGTTTGTTGTGGTATTGAAATCAGTATCAAGATTTTTGGTGCTATTATGACCAACTCTTGCCATTGTGACGTGTCTAATGTAAATTTTAAGTAAAAGCACCCACTGTCTTAGTCCCCCCCCCCCCCCGCACAGGTGTTGCACCCGTCGACACACATCAACACCAACAGAAGAGATGCAGACATTCAGCTGAATGTTGTGGCTTATTGCACCTTTGCTTCCTTCATCCCACATCACCCCTTCCTCCCTCCTCCTCCTCTTGTCAGCTCAGCATTATCCACCTCAACAAGGATAATCCTCGTCTTTTAAAATAAAAGTATCAAATAAAATAAAATCATAAAATGAGATGTAAGAGGGTTAAGGCGGATCTCCACTCTGGCGTTTCGCTACATAATCCGCTCCTCACATGACTTCAAAGGGGGCTGCGAGGAGCGCTGGGCCTCCTCCTGTTTACCATATCAAGGCTCTGCTGCTGCGAGGGGGGACGAGGAGGAGGAAGAGCCCACAGAGCTAAGAGCTGAAGTTGAAACACAGCGGTGTGTTTAAGTTGCGGCGCTCATTAGAAGGAGGGGAAGTGGGCTGTTACTTTCTCCGTCTCCGGCTTCTCCTCGTCATCCCATCACGCTTTCCCCCCCACACAAGTTTCTCCCTGATTCTGCTGAGGCGTCGGCCTCCCTGAATTCAGAATTTTCGCTTGTTGCCTCTTATTCCTCCTCCTCCTCCGTGATCCCTCCTTCATCCGTCTCTTCCTGCCACTCGGTGTGTCAGCAGTGCCTTTGCTCTAAGGATGAATGGTGGTTAGTGTCACTGAGGATGGAATCACTGACTACTAATCTGGACAAACACACAATAGCCAGTGATCTCTGTGTGTAGGAGATACTGAGACTAGATGTCCTCATATTTGTCTTCTTCCTGTCCTGCCCCTACCCTGCTTGGTTATCATCTTTGTGTTTGTTTTACATGTTTGCAGCAGTTAAAGTCTACACATCAGATATGATGCAAGTAAACAATTTAAATAACTGATTTTTCAGACCCAAATGCACCACAAGTGTAAAAAATGAAAGAACTAATAAAAACCAATATGTTGTATGTAACAATATGAAACTGTGTGTGATTGTTGCATATTTCTATGCACCTCGGGCTCAGCTGAGAACAGAATGTTTTTGTGTGAGGTCAGAGGAGACAACGGCTGCTTTTTGGCACAGACAAAACTGTCGCTGATGTGAAATGGCTCATTGTCAGGTTGCTTGTTTAAAGAAAAAAGAAACCTGATCCAGCGTTTGGATCCAAACAAACAAATCTTTCACAGTCAGACTCATGTTTTCAAGAATATTTTAAAACCGTTTAATATTTGTGACAAACGAGGGTTTTATGCAGTAACTAGAACTAGTTACCTCTACAGTCCGTGTTGTCCACGCTTCCCCAACCAGGGTCTCACCCTAAATCTGTGCTTTGTTCCCCTTTAGTTAGTGTTACTGTCCTACAACTTAGTTTAGTACTTGTATCAGTACTATGCATTTGTGAGTTCTCAAACGTAAGTACATGTACTTGCACTCAGTCTGGGAAAAAGTGACGTCCCTAAATATCACTTCTGCCGTGTAAACCACCTATCGAACGTTGCTGCTGTCCACACGGTCCCCACTGAACCAAAATCAGCTCTGATCTGTAGCAGAACTGGATGAAAAGGCTCAAAGGTGGAGTTGTAACATGATCCAAACTGGAAGCAGCTGCACACTGACCTGTACTTTGGTATCTCAGTGGAGATGGTACCTCAGCGTTTACTGGACTTCCTTCATGGTCAGAGCAGATCTAAAAGACACAAAACTGAGTTTGCAACTTTGAGTTGCATAAATATCAGATTCACTTGCAGCAGGAGCAGGTGTAATGAAGTTAATTAGTAAACCTGGGCTGTTGCCTCTTGAGCTCGGCTGATTTTACACCTGAAGATCAGTTTACCTGTGAAGCACGATGCAGCTCAGCTTGTAGAAACTAACGTCATCTGTCTCTCTGTCAGAGCTTTGACTGTTGCATCATGGGAAGCGTAGAACGCAGTACTTTTGGAGCTTGACCATGATTTTTAATTAAAGATTCTTTTTTTTTAAAAGACTTTATTGAAGCATGAAACTAAATCAGCAGAGTACAATGTGATAAAAAAACATTTTTTAAACCTGAGTGAAACGTGCAGCAATGGTAAAACCACTTTTTCTTGATTTTTATTTTTATTTTCTTTTGTCAATAATCTTCCAACTATTCAACCCATATGTGGATTTATTTAGAGGAACTTTCCTGAAAAAATTCTCTCCTTCTCCATCGGCCTTTGTGCTCCTCTGTCTTCGTCTCTCTCCATCCTTAATATTGGATTTCTATACGTGTTCATTTTTCTGATGTCTTCGTGTAAATTTTAGAAAGTGCTGTAAATCAGGTAAAGTGTGTGTGTGTGTGTGTGTGTGTGTGAGGAAAAGATGAGAGAGATCACCAACTACAGGGATGTATACTCTCACACTCTCTCACACATACATGCTCTGACCTACAGTGCAGCACGCTGAGATGAACACACACACACACACACACACACACAGAAGCAAACACAAAGAACAGAGGAGTGAAAGATGTGCAGAGAGAGAGGATGAGACAATGGGAACGAGCAACTGGAATAAAAAAACAGAACCTGAGATGTTTGATCAGTTTCTCTTGTCAATTTTTAATTCTTAATAACTTATTGAAATGGCCTCTGGTGTTTCTGGCGATCGATGCTGCTCACTGCAGCCTCAAAGTGCAGGTGTGTGTGTGTGTGTGTGTGTGTGTGTGTGTGTTTTGGCCTTTCATTAAAAATCAGTGTTTACCGACACATCTGTTGGGTTTTGTGATGAGCTCTGACTCATTATTCAGGTGTTCAGATCACATCCTGATCAAACTGATCCCACATTTATGTAGAGTTTTGACAGCAGCACTCGTGGAAGAAAGTGTGGAGTGTGTGAAGCGTATTCTCAGGCTCTGAATAAATAACATGCTCAATGGCGAACACACCTGAAAATGAAAATAAAATGTAAACGTTTGGTTATAACAAGTTGCAAAATTGCCTGATGGGGCTTTAGGAGCTGAACATTAAACAGCACGTCAAACTATTTAGCCATAATAACCTACATTATATTTAGTTTCCTTTAATAATATCAAAATTTGTTTTAAATTCCCACTCAACCCTGAAGAGGAGTCAAAGTGAAAATATGGCAGATGGGAAAAACACAAAAACATATATATATATATATATATATATCTGTTTTATTGGTGGAAGTAATTTTCTTTCAGTAATTTTTTTATTTACATACACTCATACGTTTTTTTTAATTTGGCCTCGTGTGCAACAGTATCTGCTACTTACTGTAAAGATGATTTATTTAGCTTTTAAAAAATAAAATTTGAGCCATAGCCAAAACTTTGCCTGTCGTGTTGTTTGGAATCTGTCTGTGAAGTATGAAGTATTACTGGTGCACAACAAGTATAAAGTACACTCTAGCTTAAATCTTATTCTGAATTAACATTAACAATTAATATTTATAGATTAAAAAAAGTTTAACTCTATTTTAGTTGATAATTATTTTAATATATTTGACTTACTTTTCCTCCAAAAACAGGACAAATAGAACCTGGTTGTGCAAAAGAAGAACACGGTTCAACAAAGGGAAATGTGGGGAAGCTATGAAAGGTGTTTTTTCACTTGTAGACACTGTGTGTGTGTGTGTGTTTGCATCTGTCACATGTGTACTGAGGCGATGAATGTTCATTCTACACACACACACACACACACACACACAGACACACACACAAACAGTTTCCCTTTTCTCATTCTCTTTCAATTACTCTCTGACTTTCTTTCCTCCTTCTCTCTCACTCTCTCTTTTTCCTTCTGGGCTTTGTGTATATGGGTCAATGGAACACACACACACACACACACACACACACACACACGCGCGCACACACACAGACACAGACACTGTGCCCCCCAGCATGTGATGGCAGCGTGGTAAATTAAATGTAGAGCTATATGTTGCCACCATCCAGATGACAAATGACGTGTGGTAATCGTCTTAGCTCTGATAGCAGCTGTAGCCTCTGGCAACACACACACACACACACACACACACACACACACACACACACACACACACACACACACACTGACTTAAACACCTCTCTGTCAGTATTTTTGCTTTGTTTGACTGCATTAGTCCTTTATCGTATGAACATCCATGAACATATGTCTGTCTGTGTTAATTTGTGTACTGTGTAGTACTGTGAGTACTGTGCCTGTCAGTGTGTATTCAACATCTGCATTTGTGTCATTTTCTGTGTTACATGTGCATTGTTTTCCCTTTTTGGGTGCCACTTCTGACACGTGCACACCGTGAGGAGATGTCTCCAGTTTCCCATTATTGTGATTGTGATGCTGATAAGTGCCTTCTTGTCAAAGGAAGCACTTATCAGCGTGTGTGTGTGTGTGTGTGTGTGTGTGCACATGCCCTCTGTTGGAAGGTGTAATAGCTGGCAGACAGAGTGGTAGCAGCAGGAAAACAGGCCTCCAGCAGCAGATAAGAGCTTCCTCCAACTTTCCGGCGCTAAAGACGACTCCTGTGTATTTACATTTAAATAACACTCGTCTTTGCTCTGATCTTCCTCTTCTCTCTCTCTTCTGACTGCACCTATCGGACTTTTTACTGTACGCCTCTTCTCCACTTCCCTTCTATTTCACCATCTCTCACCCATTCCCAGCCATTTTATTCTGTGATATAAAGTGTATGTGTAAAGAGGAGGTGAAGTTTTACCCAAGTGAAGCGCTGGTGAACTGTGTTTTAGTAAAATGTGTTGAATTGTCAGCAAGCGAAGTGTGAATGAGTTCGACTTTCAGCAAAGTTACCCACGAGTTTCAATGGACTTTGTGTCGCTGAGGTGTCACTGTACCATTTACCCAGTGAGAGGACACCATAACCATAGTTTCAGTCAAGAGTGAGTGAGTACACATCAAAGCGTGAATGAATTTCCAGTTAAGATTTAGCGAATTAAAAAGTTAATAGAGTGTGAGTCTTCTCAAGTGTCGGTGAACGTAAGTCTCGGCGAGTTTTAGTGATTTTTCATTGAATTGTTCCTTTTTCGCTTCGGTATCATCAAAGTCAAACCTGACGAATTTAAAGTGTGATTGGAGTCTAAGTAAATGGCAGCTATCAGTGAAATTTCAAAGTGTCGTCACTGTCAGGTGCACAGTGAGGGAAAACATGTTTCCCTGTACAATTAAATTGTCCCTTTGCAGTCCACAGTGGATGACGAATACAAACAGTTAAAAAGAAAAGTATAAACTAGATAATACTAGTAGTAATAGGGAATACAGTTGTGGACTATGTTCTACTGTATTTGCAAATTAAGTTTGCAAAAATGACTTAAGTGCAAAAGACATGAATCTTCAAGTAACAACTATGATGCAAATTGTAAGACATGAAAATAAAATGAAACCATATGTTAATGGTGAATTAGTGGCAGAAGTTGAGTAAAAAAAAGAAACCACATGAGAATGATAATAGCCGCAGTAACAGTAACATGTGTAAATGAGACAAAACACTCAGTCCAGCTGTTTTGTGGGATGGATGATTCATGTCTGTGTCCCCTGGCTACCTGTTAGGGAGTCTGAGGGGAGCCGGCAGTTCCTTAATATGGAGCTCCTGCATTTCACACCTTCAACCTGAGGGTATACGTGTGAACAGTCCTTGTTGTGGGTGGATGGGGTCCTTGAGGATGGAGGCAGCTCTCATGTGGATTCATGTGTTGGTAGAAAGCCTGCATAGAGGGCCGTGGAGTCCTGGTGATCTTTTCAGCAGTCTTCACCACTTTCTGCAGACGTTTACGGTCCATCACCATCAACAGTACAGCTGTAGAAGTTGCAGAGGATCTTAGGCGACAGGCCAAACGTCCTCAGGAAGTACAGCCGCTGGTTTGCTTTCTTAATAAACTGGGTGGTGTTGAGTGTCCGGGTGAGGTCCTCACTAATGTGGATGTATTTGAAGCTGCTCACCCTGTCCACTTTGAGCTCCTGGATAAACCGTGGGTGATGAGTTTTCTTCTCGTTCCTCAAGTCCACTATCATCTTGACTGTGTTGAGGGTGAGGTTGTTCTTCTCACACCATGTCAGACCAACCACCTCCCTCCTGTAGGCTGCTTTCTTCAGGACTGGCAGGTGAATAAATTAATTTATTAAATCATCTGGACCTGCTGCCTTGCAGGGGCTGATCCTTCTCAGGGCTTTGCGTAACTCAGCTGATGAGATGGTAAATGGGGGGAGGGGTGCTGGAGTTGTGTGGTTCAGGGGTGTGTGCTCCTCCTTTCTGTATGGATGCTGTAGATCTTTAAGCTGGTGTAGGAAGTGTCGAGTTCGTCCGGCAGCCCATCTGATGAGCCCATAGTGGGGCTTGTGGTGGTCAGCAGCAGAGTAGAAACTGTCCAGGTTCTCTCTGTATTGTCTCTTGGCTGCTGTAATGGCTTTTCTCATTCCGTACTTTGCAGCTATGTACTTTCTCATTGTCTGACCTGAATGCAAGAGATCGAGCACACAGCATGTGGCGTGCGTGAATGTTTATCCGGGGCTTTTGGTTGGGGAACTTCCTGATTTGGATGTTGGTTGTGATGTTATCAGCACATGTGCTAATGTACCCAGTCACATGCTCGGCATAATCCTGGATGCTGGCAGAAGAATCCTCCCGAGTGTCAAGCGATGCATGAAATAAATGGCAAAGTACCTGTGAATTAAGTGAATTTGTACTTTACGTATCAATTTCAATAGTTTTTGGGAGTAAAAACAAACCATAAATAAAATACGGGTGAATTAGACCTTTAGAGAAATATAGACCCTTTGAGGTTTAAGTGAAACTTTAGTGACTCTATCTCTGAATTCTCACTTGAAGTAAAGTTTTATTGAGTTGGACAATCAATGAACTTCGCTGTAAATCAGTGTCGATGATGTGAAGCTTGAGTTAAGTGTGGGTGAACCGAAGTGTGAGTGGGTTGAGTTTTTAAGGACAAGTCCATTTTTTTTTTGTGTCAGTGAGGCAACGTAAATGAAATGACGTGCGATGACGGTGAATTGAAACGGGAGTAAAATCTCGTTGAATAAGACGTTTCATCAGCGACGTAAAATACAGTGAAGTAAAATTCACACTGTCCCAGTTTTGTTTTTTCAATTTGAATGTTATACCACCTGTAAAACAGTTTTATCCATTCAGAAGGTTGGAGGGACTGAGGTAGGACAGACGTTACATATGGAGGACAGAAGGAACGAGCAGAGAGGGTTGTGCAATAAAGCAAAAAACGAAGACAGGAGAGGATAAGTCAGAATTGTTGGATGGTGATTGAGAAGAGATTGGTGTGGAAAAAGAAAGAAAAGGAGATTATGGAGTGCAAGAGAGAGAGAGAGAGGGGTGGGGGGTGGGGGGGGCTAGACAGAGTCTATCCAGTGTCAAATGAAGAGATAAGAAACTAACCCTCCCTCCATCTCTCTGCTTCGCTCCACAGAGAAAATGAGCGGGAATTCCTCTGGGAGGTCTTAATCCATACTCTCTCTCACCCTTTACCTTTTCTCTGTGGAGCCCTACCTCTCTCGCCCTCCCTGTCAGAGTAAATCTCTCCATCTGAGTGCTGCTGGCTCGAGGTAATGATGTGCCCTCGCTGCTGTCACTGGTCAGACTGGAGAAGTGAACTTCACACCACCAGCTGCAGAAACTGGTTCCGTTTTTTTGTGCTCACGTGATGGAGGTTAATAGTTGAGGGGTTGTTAGCATTTACAGATCAGTGACGTGTGATTAAAAAGCTGGATGTGAGCACTGCAGCACTGCAGGCAGTCGTCCACAGACCACAGGGTCAGTGGTTCGATCCCCAGTCCCTGCTATATGTCCCATTCCCATCCCCAGCTGTGCAGTACCGGTCCAAGCCCGGTAAAAACTGGGGAGGAAGGACATCCGGCGTAAAAACTGTGCCAAATCAACATGCGGACAATGATCCGCATGTTGGGATAAACCGAAAGGACAACAAAGGAATCGGAACAGAGACGGACAAGCTAATCCAAGCTGCAGACTGACAGACGTTACCTGTGAGTGGAGAGAAATTGTTGGGATTGTTGACAAAAGTGTAATTAATATCACTAAGATTTGGTGGTGGGCTGATGTGTCAGAGTAATCAATTACACGTTGACGTGTCCCAGCAGGTAGGAAGTAAGGTGACGTTTAGTGAGTCGACTGATGAGCGAGTGATCAGTGTGGGAGGATTTGAAGCAGAGACCCAACAACACGGTGCTCTGCCAGCTCTGCTAATTGTTATTTTGCTGTTGAGTTGCTAAATGGAGATTGAAGCACGATCCTCGAACTTGAATGGAGCAAGTCTGTAAAACACAGATCAGCAGTAAAGACTAGTTTTTACTTGTCACAATAAATCCCATATTTGTTTGCTTAAAGAAAAGATTGAATAAAACATTGAAATATAAATGTAGATTAAAAGTTTTAGTAAATTCCTTTATTAGCTCAATTAAAAAATAAAAAAAGAGCTTAATAGGAAATTAATCTATAGAATTAATTAATTCATTGAACAAAAGTGGATAGATTGATCATTTGTGGCAAATCTGAGGAACGTCCCTCTGAGAGATTACGTCCACGAGAATGTGCTGTTAAATGAGGAAACATGTCTCCAGCCAGCGTGGAGTCATAAAAATGAAGGATTTGGATGATTTTCCACAGCACATTAATCCCTTAAATGTTCTGCACTTTGCACCCCGGTGGCTCCTCTGTCAGAGGTGGGTTTGTGTGCTTTTCAATTAGATGTAAACTGTAAACGATTAAATGTGGAAGCTTCTGGTTCACGTGGAGCTGCAGCTGAACCTAATGGGCTGGTCGAAGCACAGCAGCTGGATCCAAAGCCCTGGTTCAAGTTGGATTGTTCAAATGTTCAATCATTACCCAAACCAGAGCTCGAGCTGTTGGTGGCCTGTTGCAGTGTCCTTCCTTCCCCGTCACCTCTCTACTGTCCGTCTGCTGAATAGTTACCAAAAATCCCCCACAAGCTTCTTTTCAAAAAAGGACACAGCCGAGCAGTCGAACTGAAACTCTTTGCACGAACTGGAGCGTCTGAAGTGAAAGTGACTGGTTCAAATGGGCTGAGTGGTTGAGCTGAAGTGGCAGCGAGACTTTCCATCTCTCAGCACCTCTGGCATTTCCTCCGGAGGGTGTGTGTGTGTGTGTGTGTGTGTGTGTGTGTGTGTGTGTAGGGGAGCTGCTGGCAGGGACAGCAGAGCAGAGCTGGGCACATGCATCCTCTCTCTGTCACCCAGTTTATAAAAGCAGAGCAGAGCAGTATAAACCAGTCGCTGTGTTATTAATGGGCTCACTTACTTTTTACTGTAAATGATGAATAATGGCTCCTGCTGTGGAAGTACAGTGGAGAGGAGGGAGCCGAGCCCACTCGCTTTAAAGAGGAGAAATAGCTGGAATCGGTGTTATTTAAATGCTTTGTACTGTACTGTGCTGCTGTGCTGCTGTGTGTGTGTGTGAACCTTTGGCAGAATTTATGATGCTGATGACAGCAATGCAGGATGTTGAAGGAAAATCTCACACACTGGGTCAAAGGGTGGTGGAGGCTCCTGTCTGCACGGTGAAGTGCCCTTCAGCAAGAAAGCGACATCACGTGTAATAACATGACGCCACACAGAACATGTCTAGTGTCACCTTCTTATTGACGGTAGTCGATTGTGAGCTTCAATAGAAAGAAAGTCTTGTTGCAGTCGTGTTCGATAAAGCCTGAGAAATCTCAGCAGGTCCTGGATGGAATCTGAGTCCTACAGGAGGTTTGACAGCATTAGTTCGCCAAAGAATACCTGAGCTGTACTTTGTGGTTTCGGCAAACGTTGGCGTGCTCACACCCAGTGGTTTATAGTCAGCACGTGAAGCGTAACATGTCATTTGTGCTGTTCTGGATCCACACGAGGTCAAGGAAACTGCATCTGTTAGAAGACAACGGTTCTTTTGAGCATCACATTTCCGTGTTAGACCCCTGCCTGACATTAAATGAGCCAATATACCGTCACATTTAATACGGTGAGCGGGACATTCTTACGTGTTCTTGTGCCAAAACAAATATGGCGGCTTAACAATTTTTTCGTAAAAGATTGAAAGACCAAAAAAAGCGTGGACGTCAATGTGAGGACGCCGTGGACTGAGTCGGGATGTGAAGGTAAAAACAACACTACGTTCTGCTAAAGCAGCGTTAATGTGGGTCTGTCTCAGTGCTACCAAACCTGAAAGCCCTAAAAATCAGAAGGATAATGCTGTTGTTACTGTAGTGTTGAGCTGTGTCACCCAGCTTTATGTCCTTCTGTCCACATCTTGACCCCAGCACTTTACTTCTCCGCAACACACGTGAGATTATCGGCGTCTTATTTAAAAAAAATCTGCTTATTCTGCCTGGACACAAATAAATGTTTATCATGTTTTGAACTGATGATTCAACCAGCTTCCTTTTCCTTCTCTGTTCAGAGACTGAAGACTGTAGGACTGAGAGACACAGAGACACAGAGAGCAGCACATTCACCCAAGCTAACCTCTGTGTGTGTAGATTAAAGGAACAAAGCAGACAGCGTTTCTCTGGAGAGCAGGCCACTTCAGGGCCAGCCCCCCTGGCTGTTTCTCACACACACACACACACACACAATCTTTGTGTATCTTCATCTCTGTCTCACACTGAGCAGTGACTCCTGAGCGGAGGAATTCCCATGCTGTCATGGGAAAAGCATCACGGGGTGTGTGTGTGTGTGTAGCCTGGTGACAAAGTAGGTGCTGTGGGTCCGGCAGGAATTTCTTCAGTGGTTTTGTTCTTTGATTATAATGTGGAGGAGTCGTCGTGTGCAATTAACACACTGCTGAATTTGACAGCACTGGTTAGTTGCTGAGATCTGAGGATGCAGTGAATTAATCAAACCTTTGTGCAGAGGAGCAGCAGCTGGACAGATGTGCACTGCCACTGTCATTTACAACAAATCCTTGTAGATTCTCAGAGGAATCACTGATGGACATCTCATGTTTCTCATGTTTCATGTTTTTATTCCCTACGAAAGGAAAAGCTGTTAAACATGAGTCATATACAGGACGAGTCCAGCTCGTGGATCCACGTTCAAGCAAACAAAACAATTTTTTCCACATTCGTAAATACACATGAGCTGCTAATTTCCATGCTCAGGTCATTACATAGATCACCTGTAAGATTAAGGTCACTTCATACAGCAAACAGCATCTGAACAACCCACAGCATATTGTGTTTAGAGGTTAAGTAGCATTGTTGTTCAGTAGTAGTTTGGAATTAAGAATACAGTCAATTTGTGGATAAATACCATGTGAATATTCTTATCTCTCCCACACTTTGAGCTCCCCAAACACTAAAAAAACCATAACGATACAGTAACGTTTTAATGTGTAATACAGATTCTCTGCCACTTATTTGTTGCTGTAGTGTATTAAAAAAAATCCTGGGTACTGATGCTTGTACATGGAGCCAAATATTACCCAATAGATGAGACATATTTCATATAACAAGTGGAAAATGCAAATCATCTGGGCTAAAAAACGTGGCCGTCTTACTTTGGCTCGCTAGATGATGTCACGTCTCCCACCACCACATTTTTAGACCAGTTAACCACTTCAATCTACTCGCCAATGGAAAAGCCCCCCACTTTAAACATTAAAGAAAATATCCAATTGTTTGATGCCCTTTTGGCACCTGGACGCTCGATGAACAGACACACGGACTGACACACATCACATCGTGTGGGACGGAACTACAAACGCCACTAATGTTTTTGTTGAACGTAATTGTTGGAGGGTTACGTTTCTGTTTTTGGGATGAATAAATGAATGAAGTGCTACATTCAGTGTATGAAACAGTCGCTAGGAAGATGCTGTGATGGATGGTGGGTGTATAAAGCGGACAAACGTGTTGTGTGTCACAGGGTTGATCTTTCTCTCTGTGAAACTAAACCACAATGTTTCTCTGACCTTAACCTGTAACTGCTGTGACCATCTGAACACAGAATGAAAATAGTCAGTCAGACAAACTGGATGTTGTTATGCAAGATGGGGCTTAATCTTTTTTAATGTGTTTGCTACTTAATATTTACCCTAATAACCAGAATGTGATCACTGACTTAATGCTCGGCCTCTAAGTACCTGCCATCTTTCCTACTGTCTTTGGCTCTCAGGTCCTCAGCCTGCTGCTTTCTTATGAAGACATCGGTGTTTTAAAGATGAGTTTTTAAAGCTTAGTGACGTCCTGTAAGAGCGAGACACAGCAAAGGTGCTTTGTAGAATACACACACACACACACACACAGCAGTTGTTAGCAGGATGTCCTCAATGTTGAGTCTTGCTTGTAATAAACCGAGAACATCCGAGTTATCTCCCTAAGTGTGCGATCAACAGTATTTTATTCAGCTTTTCTTTGGCAGCTTGAAAAACCTGGACTGAATTGAGAGGAGCATTCACCATCCACACACACACACACACACACACACACACACACCTCACCCCATCAGCACTCCATCCCCACCCCTCGAGGCCCCCACTTGTCCTCTGTTTCTTTGTCCTTTAGGCGTCTAATTGGGTGCCTGTTTGGAAAAGGAAAGGTGTTAAGTGGGGGGAATTCCCATAATGCTCTTTTATTGGTAAATGGGACAATGGGGACTAATTGGTTCCTATTAGCACATTGAAGAGAGAGAGGGACACTTAAGGCAGTTAGAGGGAAGAGCAGCATTATGGGTACATCATGCAAGTGTGTGTGTGTGTGTGTGAGAGAGAGAGAGTAGTGTAGGAATGACTACACAAGATGTGAGTGTTTTTGTGTTGTACAGTTTTCTTGTGGGAATGACTCAAACAGGCTGTGTGTGTGTGTGTGTGTGTGTTGTGGGAACGGCAGGCAACTTTAAGTGTGTGTGTGTGTGTGTGTTTGCAATGTTGACGTTTTTTTGGAGTGTGTGCAATGTTTATTTCACACAGGAATGAGCTCAGTAGGCTGTGTGTGTCGGTGGGCCGTCACAGAAATGACTCAGGTGTTCCTTGCATGTGTGTTTGAGCTGCGGATTCATTATGTTGTGAGGACAAACTGCATTAATGAATAACACCTGCACAAATGTGGCACAGCAGTTATTTGTGGTCACATGAAGAGTTGTTTTTTTTTTTTCGGCTTAAGGTTGGAATGCGACTGTGTTCTGGTTACAATAACCAGAGGAATGCAGCTAAGTTGGTGCAGCGTCCTCACAACTGCCCTGTAACAGCATTAGTTTGCATGTCTGTGGTGGTAATTGGTCCCAGACACTGAGGCTGAGGATGAAGAAACGAGGTCAAAACTGGAGGAACACGGACAGCTTGTACGAATGAAACGAAGAAATATCCTGTATTTTTTAACTACAATTGAGCTGCTTAACAAGAACCTATTTTCTTTAGAATATAAATTGAGCATGAGCAGAGTGTTGCTGCCTGTTGCTTGAACATGTAGTATATAATACTCCAGGTTCTTTGAAACCTGCTCCACAGTAGAAACAGTTTATTTAGGTGCTATTAAAGAATCAGATGCACCAGATGCTGTGTGTCAGTACAGCAGGATTTCTTAGAGCCACAGTAGGCGGGTTGTTTGTCTGTGGGTGACGTGTAACAGCCAGGCTGAGACACAGAAAGGTTTTTAGGGTTGAAAATGGTGAGAAACCAGCTGCCATGACAGCGGTTTGAACGGGTTAGTGCTTCACCACTTCTGGAAAACAAGCGACTTGTAACCAACAATGGATCCTCGCTCAGAAAAACCGCTTCTCATCGAAATCATCTGCACGTCGACGTATTTACACACCCCCAGTGGCGACGCAACTTCATCTACTCCTTGTCACATTAACGCATGAGCAAACACAACATTAGGGGAATAAAGTGTGGCTTCCTGTGTGAGTGACTCTTGTTTGTGAGATGCAGTGTGGAAAACATGCAGCGGCTTCCTGATCGTGGTTGTTCGAAATGTCAACGGGGACTTGAGCTGATGCGCGGCCAAACTGCAATGTGTGTGTGCGTGCGTGTGCGTGTGCGTGTGTGCTCTGCTTGTCATTGGGGAAAACAGGATTTGACAACACACAGCTGTGTGTGAACCAGAGATTGTTGGAGGTGAGAGCTATCACTCTGTAACACACACGTGCTCAGTCTTCTCTAAACCCACATCAAGTTTAAAGTCTCCCTGTTCGAATGTTTTTGGGATCATGTCAATAAGTCCAGCAGATCAGCTCGTAGTACTGAGTACTTGCTTCGTACTTTTTACCTCCCTGACCGGACTGACTCCAATGCCCGAAATGACCCGTCACATGTCTGGTCAGAATCTGAGTCAGTCTGCAGAAATATGCTACTAAATCTATGGCAAATTGAAACACATGAATGGAAAACAGCTGAGTGCATCTGGCTTCGTTAACGTGTCTTAGAGCTACTAACAAAAATTAACTGTACACAAGGCAATAACTAAGTTCCATTTCTGACCCCAAGGCACAATCTACAATCACTGGACCTCAAGGTGACTGAACGCACCCTTTTTAGGGCCAAAAAGGTTTGCACATGTTCCTCAGCAGTGAAGGTACAGACACACCGATTAGGCAAAACATTATAACCACCTGTGCAATTAAATACAAGTCAATACTGAATTCTACTGTCACGTGGTTAAAACCATCAGAAAGGTGATGATTCCAGTCTGTGTTTATTACTGAGGTCAAAGTGGGCTGTGGGGTCGTACTGGGGTGAATTATAGGAAGAGGTGGTTCTATGCGCTAAAGCAGTAAAACGTACTTATATGTACCTTTTCTTCCAGTTAAGGTACAATTTCAGGAGATTTGCTTTTACAGTTAACAAGTCAACAATTAAATTATCGTTGACTAAGTTAAAGCAGCGACACACATGCACTCAAGTGGCATCAGCTGGTACCACAGGGGTACAAATAAGCACCCAATGTGAAGGGGACAAATGAGGACCTAAGGTACAATAATGTCACTTATGTCCTGAGAATGTCCGCTTGTCTTTGTCTGAACGTGTGTCAGAGTTCAGTGTATTTCCTCCTCTGTTCCCACATTTTCCCTGTGATGCTCCTTCTGCTGCCTGAGCCTCCGATTTGGTCCATTTATTTGGAAGCCTTTCAACTCCACTAATTAGCCAGCTAGCGTAGCTGCGCTGAACGAGCTGTGAGGGGAGGCCGAGGACAGCATTGTCTCACTGTTTGATTCCCCGTTTTCGTACTTTCTTTAAAACACAAAACAGACTAATGGAATTTGAAGGAGCTGCTTTGCTTCAAAAGGCAGCGACTGGCGGCTGCTGAGGAATCATGTCACAAGGCTCTGTTTGAATTCCTTCATTTTTAATTACGAAGCTCAGAGGCTGATCATCCTCTGTGATCCTCTAACATGCTAACGATATTTCATTTGTGTTCACAACTCATCACTTTAATGGGAAAGGCCTGTGTGGTGATGACGGCATGAGAGAGGACATTTACCCAAACACGTGACCCGGTGCAGCGATGCACTCGCGCTGCTTTGGACCATCGCCTAATAAGAAAGTTGGCTGGGATAAAAATTGACAGCTGTGTGGTTCAGAGCAGGTGCTTTTTATTCTCCACATGCATCAGTTTTTTTTTGAGACACATTAGTGAGTTGGCTGGTGTGTTTGTCGGTGCCAACAACTCTCAAACAGACCAACGCTTCAGTGTAGTGGTTAGAGACATGTGTAGTTCAGTGGAGGTGTGAAAGAGGACGGAGAGCTGAACAGTCAGTCACATCTGGTAGACACCAGCCCGCCCCAGTACTTTGTGCCAGTGTTTATTCTTGTTTGTGCTGCAATTGTGTGTGTAAATCAGCAATGAGTGCAGAAAACACTCTCCGCCCTTCATATCCCACAATCCCTTACATCAAATGCTAAAAAAAGAACATGACAGTTTGTAAGTGGCAGCACATCTGAAGCTGCATCACAAAGCTGCCAATGAGTCAAATGTTAGGTGTTTTGTCTTGAATGACGTTGCTCGGTATTTCTCTGATGATCTGAGGATAAATATTTGTTGCTAACTTGCCGCCGTAGTTGTCGAGTCAAGACGCGTCTTCAGTGAAAGCAGCAACAAACTGACTCATTTCTATTCAAGCAGCAGCAGCAGCTCCGCCTCAGCTTCATGTCTTTAGCATTTCAGAAACAGAAACACCGTCGAAAACCTAATGTAACATAATTATATGGTGTGATACGCAGAAGTACACACACACACACACACACACACACACACACACACACTCATTGGCCCTAATTCTACTCGTGCCACCTCACCTCTCAGTGCAGTAACAAGCTTGTTACACACACACACACACTCTTACACACACACATCACTGTGATTAGCTTTGGCAGCACAAGGCTGTCCAGCCCTCTCAGATATAACTGCTTCTCTTTGATAAACATGAGAGCTCAGACACACCGCTGTCTGCAGCTACCGTCTCTCACACACACACACACACACACACACACACACACGCCTTTGGTCAGTGTACAATATCTGAGTTTGTGAAGCCCGGAGAATATTTGATATGTAGATAAGTCTTAAAAAGGGTGAGATTTGCATATTGGGCTCCTGTTGCACACGGCTCAGAGCCGCATGTGGTAGGTACATTTTTAATCAGCGAGCGGAGAAAAAATTAATTTGTTTTTGGTGGGTGGAGGAGGAGGAGGAGAGACGATGCTCCCCTTCATTCCATTAGCAGCATTTTGTCAAAACAGTTGAGCTGGATTCCAACAGGCTGTGATACTGTGTGTGTGTGTGTGTGTGTGTGTGTGTGTGTGTGTGATCTCCATAAGCAAGCGTATATGTGCTCTACATGCGGTTCTGTCAGTGAAGGCATCATCTTACTTTCCTGCAGCTACTGTTGAATAGATAAAAGCCATTTAAGTGAAATGTTTTGCCACCTCATCAAACCAACACCTTGGGGATTTGTTTGTTACACTTTGTTAATTTAAGCAAAAAGTTTTTTTCTTCACGTTGTTTTTGGCTGTGTTTGTGTTTTCTGTTTTATTCTTGTCTGGTCTTCGTCTACTTTGTTTATCAGTTATGAACTGAGAGGCACCTAGTGAGGAAACTGTTGTCTTTGTGAAACACATCACTGCGTTCACCTTAATCCTCCTCTGGATGAGAGTAGGTATAAAACAACTGACGAGGAGGAGTGAGTTTCCTGTCCGTTCACGTTAAGACACTAGTCTGATAGAACCAAGTGGCACTGTGCTGTACAAGGCAGCAAGAATCTAAGTCAAGGAGAAAACATCAAAGCAGAGAAGAAGTTTTTTTTCTTTAAGATTCCGTGAAAGACGCAGACTTAGTGGAGCTTGAAACCAGTGATTCACGTTAAACGAATAACTTCCCTGCAGGTGACAAGTCTGTCGAAGGTAAATGTCCTAAACCTCAGTAGCCTGTGATGAAGAACTCCGCTTCCATCCGTGTGTTTTCCAGCAGCCGGGCAGCTCTTCTCTTTATTACGGCTGACAGTTTGTTTACGTCTGGTTCGAAGCGGTTATTTTTACAGCTTCCCTAAATCTCCTCTGCTCACTTCTCTGACCTCGAGCTGACTGGCTGCTCCTTCAAACAATAAAGAGATTCGGCAGCAGAGAACGGAGCTGGGAATCATCTGGAAAATTACCATGCTTTGATATCTCCACATTTAAAAAGACACTAGGACCAAATCAAACTTCAGTGGAATATCAGTCATCAGTGCATTAGATTGCTTTTTGGTTTTTTCAAGAATCAAACAGGCAGAGAAGATACAGCCAGCTCAGTGGCACCAGTGTATAAAACATTATTCTTTTGCAGATTTGAGTTGACTTTATAAACCGTAAGAACATTTCATTTGTCTCTGATGCACAGTTCTATCTCCAGTCTCTTCCCCTTTAAGAAAAATGGCAAATAATAGCAGCAGATCTAGGCAGACGATCTTAAAGGGACGCTGAGTGCTGGCTGCCTTCCCCACCGCTGTAAGGCAAACTCTCTCCACCTGGTGAGTGTGCAGCTGCAGCAGCAGCAGCACTCGCAGCGTGATGCAAGTGTGTGCAGAGTGTGTATGTGTGTCAACTAATTGCACAAAAGCACTTGTGAACTGATGGCAACTTGTGTATTTTTGTGTGTGTTCGCACTGAACAGTGCGAGAGTGTGTGTGTGTCTTTTGAAGCCTCTCTGGTGGCGGAGGATGTCCTAGTTTGAGGACGACATGTCTCATCCCAGCATCAAGTGCGCTCCCTCCACTTTATCAACACGTATAAAGAAGTCGAGCGGTTTAGTTTTACTGAAAGTCGCTCTGTGTGCTGATGCCGTCCCACGTGAGAGTCCTTGGAAAGATTTCTGCTACGTTTGATTGTGTCTCAGTACGAGTGAAAAAAAATTGAATATTGAGCTTTTGTATAAATGAAAACAATTTATTCTAGTGGAATCCCACGACTACTGTGCCTTGCAAAAGTATTCACACCCCCTGAAATTTGACACATTTTGTCACATTACAACCGCAAACATAAACGTATTTTACGTGATAGACCAACACAAAGTGGAACATAATTGTGAAGTGAAAGGAAACTGATAAATGGTTTTCAAGCTTTTTTACCTTTTGCTGCAAGTACAACTGCAAGTGTTTTGGGGCTTGTCTCTACCTTTGCACATCTAGAGAGTTTTGTCCACTTTTGCCTATTTTCTTTGCAAAATAGCTCAAGCTCAGTCAGATTGGAGGGAGAGTGTCTGTGAACCACAGATTCTGAAGTGGATTCAGGTCTGGACTTTTGACCTGACCATTCTAACACATGAATATTCTCTAAATCATTCCATTGTAGCTCTGGCTGTATGTTTAGGGTCGTTGTCCTGCTGGACGGTGAACCTCATCCCTAGTCTCAAGTCTTTTGCAGACTCTTAACAGGTTTTCCTTTGAGATTCTCCTGTGTTTGGTTCCATCCATCTTCCCATCAACCCTGACCAGCTTCACTGTCCCTGCTGAAGAAAATCATCCCCACAACATGATGCTGCCACCACCATGTTTCACGGTGGGGATGGTGAGTTCAGGGTGATGTGCAGTGTGAGGTTTCAGCCACACTTAGCGTTTTGCATTTAGACCAGAAAGTTTAATTTTACTCTGAACCGATCAGAGCACCTTCTTCGTGGCTTGTGGGGACTTGCGACTCTTCCATAAAGGCCTGGTTTGTGAAGTGCATGACTATTAGTTGTCCTGTGGACAGATTCCCCCACCTGAGCTCCGCAGCTCCTCCAGAGTTACCATGGGCCTCCTGGCTGCTTCTCTGATTAATGCTCTCCTTGTTCGGCCTGTCGGTTTAGGTGGACGACCACGTCTTGGTAGATTTGCAGTTGTGCCACACTCTTTCCATTTTCGGATGATAGAGTGTACAGTGCTCTGTGAGACTGGGATATTTTTTATAATCTAAACTGCTTTTAACTTCTCCACAACTTTATGCCTGACCTGTCGGGTGTGTTCCTTGGACTTCATGATGCTGTTTGTTCACTAATGTTCTCTCACGAACCTCTAAGGGCTTCACAGAACTGCTGTATTTATACAGTAAAAACAAAAATTAAACACAGGTGGACTTCACTAATTAGGTGACTTCTGAAGGTAATTGGTTCCCCTGGATTGTAGTTAGTGGTATCAGAGTAAATGGGGCTGAATACATTTACATTTGTGGTTGTAATGATGTGGTTACAAAAGTTCAAGGGGTATAAATACTTTTGCAAGACACTGTAAGTGTCTGGGAGCTTGTTCTGAAGTTCTTTTGCTCTCTATTTAATTCAACTTCAATTCAATTCAACTTTATTTATATTGCGCCAATTCACATGTCATCTCAAGGCACTTTACAGAATAAAGTCAAGACTATAAAGATGTACAGAGAGAACCCAACAATTCCCCCTGGAGCTAAAAAAAGGGAGAGCGGATTACCAAGGACAGTGGACATACAAACCATAAATGACACTAGTGTTGTCAATCGTTAGTTGTGCACTGATTCGCTAAGCTGAACAGCCAATCGGAACAGTCTGTCTAATTGATGGGGTCCCCTGAATCAGCTGAAAAGACACCAGCTGGTGTCTGACTATGATAGTAGTTTGATCTGATGGCTCTGACATAGAGATTTTCAGTGATGATTGGACATTTGAGCCCTTGTATTATTAGTACAAATAGCTAAGAGGTCAAAGGTCAGGATCTCCTGACAGAGACAGAAATATAAACACATCCTGATTCAGATCCTAATGGGTGTTGAAGTTGCTGAGATCTCAAGTGTGGAGCATCGGTTGACATGAGATGAACATTAACTGGAGGCTCGGGAGTGTAAATGGACATTTGTTATGCAGTTTAATGTCTCGCTGGTCTCCATGACGCCGCTGCCTTTTCCTCCCGCCGAGCCTGTCAGAGCGTTTCAGCCTGACAGTCTGTTTGAGGAGAAAACACACACAACTATAATCCACATGACTGCATTTTTCACAGCAGGGGTCTGAATAAATAGTGTGTGTACGTGTGTGTGTTTTTGTGTGTGTGTGTTGAAGAGCAGGAGGACTAGTGCGCATGGGGCTTTCGAAAGGAGGTAAGAGCAAATGTTTGTGTGTATTTGACAGCTTGTGGCATTGATCAGAAGATAAATCTGCACTCTTTCTGTTCCATTGTGGAACGTAATCTCATGGGAGCATCACTACACACACACACACACACACACACACACACACACACACAGTTTTGCTCAAAGCCACACATATCAGCAGTGTTTGTGTGACTGAACTTACAATGGAACTATGATAAAATCTTAACACTGATGGTCAAGAACTTGTTTCCTTTCGCTGAAATCTGCATATGAATCAAGGAGTTTTATCTCTGTTAAAACGTGTGACAGCAGCAAGTCCAACTCATATTTCTGAATTGACGCCCTCTGTGGACACCTTAATATCTGAGTTTGCAGGTAATCGTTCCTCCAGGGTTAGGTTGCCTCTCTAAACCCCAGAAAGCATGACATCCACTAAATGTGCATCATTTGGAGAGCTGAAGCCTTGTGACGCCTTCAGATGCGCTGTTAAATATGTTTTTTGGATTTGAGCCCCATCACTTCTCAACACAGGAAGATTATGAAGAATTATTAGAGCCCACAAAAGCTTTTTCAAGTGTTCCCGTGGGCACCTGACTGCTGTTGTTAGATGGACCTAAAGAGAAAGTTAACTTGGTGTAATTCCCCTTGTTTTGTACAAATAGACGTGCACACAGACTCGGTCTCTTCCTTCAGTAGCATTCATTCCGTCGTTTGTGACAGTCGGGCTGTGGTAATAACTTCACTGATGAAGAGTCCCTCCACAGTAGACACACACACACTCACACACTCCTCTGCTCGCAGCCACAAAGCAGCCGTGACAGAAATTGGCAGCAGGTTAATAACTACTGCCCATCCTCACAGTGCTCAGGGCCACACGGACACATGCACGCATGCACACACGCACACACACACGCACACACAGAGTCAGACACAGCGTGTCCAGGTACTCTGGATGATAAAGTGTTAGGTCTTGGTATTGAGTCAGTGTGTGTCAAGGATGTCCAGCTCTGCTCTATTTCCTTTGCATGCTATTAGATTAAGAAACTGTCCTACACACACTCACACACACACTCTTTCCACCTTTCAGCATTCACAACATTTTATTCATTCAGTACGAAAACGTTGTGTATTAAGTGATCACGTCAAACTGAAGCAATCTGCTTTATAAAACGTAGTTTATTTGTTTTCCTCTAAATCGTCTTTAAAATAATTCCCAACACACTTTTCTTTTACTCCCAGAATCCTTTGTGCTTTGTCACTTTTATTACCCCTGTTCTCTCTCACACACACACACACACACAGTCCAAACACCAGGAATGTGACGGGATGTGATTTATAATGAATGAAAGCTGCTGAGACGTCCTGGGACAGAGGAAGTGGGGAAGCATGGGAGGAGCAATTTTGAGGATGAGACTTTGTTGATTCATGGGTTCATGCGGCGAGTCGTAAAGCGGCTCGGTGTAGTGGGTAAACGGGTGAATACGGCGACTGTACGTCTTCCAGTCAGCACTGTGCTGAGTAATGATGCAGATCAGAAAGAGCGAAGAGAGGCAACAATAACTAAATGAGTACACAAATGTACTGCAGTAAGGTTCTGCAGTTCATCATCCAGATGAATATGACATACTGCTCATACAGGAGGTTTTCATACCTTCACTTCCTCCTAACACAAATAGCTAATTTATAAGCAGGAAACTTTATAACACCATTTTGAATAAACCACCAAAACAAACTTAATGTTATAAGATGTTAGTTATCACAATGTGGTAATTCTCACAGAATTACATAAAGAATAATATGTTTTTTCATAATTACTGTTGTTATAAACTGGCTCAACTAGAATCAGGGTTTTGACATTTTTATTGGAGAGAAAAAGTCCACAATTCTAAGAAATATCATACACCAAATAATATTAAAACAGAATAATTTTCAATCTGGTCCAAAGTATTTTAATTATTACTTGACTCACCTAAATTGTCAGTTTTTTCCATTCTCAAAATATATTTTTTAAAATTGTATTGAGTTTTCTATAGGAAACTAATTTGGCACTTTTTCTTTTTGTGGGAAAAAAATCAGTCTGTTCACAAACAAAAGTCAAGTCAATATTATTGTTTTTAATTGGGCTAAACATTCTGTCTGGTTTAAATATTTGTGTTATTTTGCAGAATTATTCTCCTATGATTCATTGAGACTTTTGATACCAATCATTTTATTTACCTTTTCCCATATAATGCAATACGTACGTGTCGCTGCGTTAGCTAACCTGTTTTCCTGTAATTTAGCATTTCACATTTATTGTTCTTTTTTGTCTCAGACTAGTTTTCTCAGATTTTCATCGCTGTAGCTGTGGGAGAGGAAGTGTTATATCGTCAGCATAAAGTGTGATCTTGTGCATTTCTTCTCCGAACCATTACTTTACTTTGTTAGCAGCACCAATGTTAAGGTTTCAATTATAATATTTACCATCTGTGAAAGTGCATTTTGTATGATGTGTTACTGAAGTCTTTAAGGTACAGCTGTTCTTATGTTAAGGTGGAATGTGACTTTCTGGTTGGTTCTGAACAAAGTCCTTAGGGACTTTCTGGACTTGCTGACATGTATGAAAGGTGCAATTGGAGATTATTGCTCTTCAGACAAGTGGAGGTGGATTCCTAAATGTTAACTTAAGGTGGAATGTGGATTTCTGGTCATGTCTAAGGGTTGTTTTACAACCGTAAACGTTCCGTTTCTGTTTCCGAAAATAATTTAAAGAGGTTTTAAAATTGATCTGAACGGTTTTCAAATTTGGGGATTTACAGTAGGTGGTTAATAGATTTTTAAGGTGTAGCAAAACCAGCGTTAGGTGGAATGTCTGCTTCTGTCAACAACTCCGAATTTCACCATTCTGCTGTTAAGGTGATGAGAGAGGTTCCTTAAGGAGGACTTGAACTTGTCCATAAAGAAGGGTGGTACTGAAGGTCTTAAAGGTGCAGCAAAGCCTACGTTAAGTTGCAATGTGGATTTCTAGTCAGTTGCTTTCAAATATTTGAGTTTTAAAGTTTTGCATTTTTAATGGAGAATTTTAAAGTAAGGTCAAAATTTTAGTGAAGTACATAAGGGCATCCAGCTTTTTAGTAAAGGTGGAAAGCTGATATTTTTTAAGGTGGAATGTTTTTGTTAAATCTCATCAAAGGGTCGAGTTACTGACCTGCTGTAAAGGTTATAATTGTTCTATTGTTTAGGGGCAAATTATCAAATCATCAAATCCAGTCATTTGAATTTGAGCGTTTTGGTGAAGTCGAATTTTCCCTTGTTAAGGTGGAATCCTGCGTTTAAGGTGGTAACATTCATTCAACTCCAACATTCAGCTGCGGCTTCGTGAGGAGCTAAAGAAAACAGAAAGGAATTAGATTCAGTTTGTCTCCACAATTGCTGAATGTGGGGGTTTTATTTGTCTTTGATTGTGCGGAGGCATTTTTTTGTGCAGACAGAGAGACAAATTGTGAAGGTGGTGAGAGAGAAAAAGAGATGGATTGAGAGTCTGAGAGAGGGATCGAAAGAGGGGGGAGTCGTGTGTGTGGGCGATGGGAGGGAAAGATAAACGGCTCTTCTTTGATGGTGTGAGGCGTCGATTGAAACGACGAATAAAGGCAGGCTTTCATCGTCCAATGGGCTGTTAGTGACACGGGGGGAGCGAGCCAGGCCAATTGGCCGGCAGCCTGAGAACACTTCCTGGGCCAGAAAACTGCACGCTCTGTCACCCTGCTATTCTTCCCTCTCCATCCCTCCATCCCTCTCTCTTTCAGTCTTTGTCTCGTTCTGTTAATTACTCTTCCTCTCTCTCACTTTTCCCTCCACATCTTTTTGTCTCTCCCCTTTCACTGTTGTCAGCCTCTCTCGGCCACTTTTTCCTCCCCCTTTCTCCCTTTTGGACTCTGCTTCTTCAATTTCCTGCCCTTTCCTTTCCCTTCTTTCCTTCTCTCGTTCCTGTCTCCTCCTATGTCCCCTCTACTTTTTTCTCACCTTCCTTTCCTTCTTTCCATCTGTCCCCCACTTCTCTCCCCTCCTCACCCACCCTATCTTTATATGTTCCCTCACATCTTCCCTACTTTTAACCATCTTCCCGTCTTTACATTTGTCCTTCCTTCCTTTCCATTTCCTTTATTTTCTTTCTTCAGTCCTCCTTGCTTCCTTTTCTCCTCAGATGTCTCTCCTCTCTTGCTTTCCTCACATCTATCTCATCCCTCTTTCTCCTCAAACTCCTTTTCCATTTGGACCTTCCCTCCA
This sequence comes from Channa argus, assembly GCF_033026475.1. Lineage (NCBI taxonomy): Eukaryota > Metazoa > Chordata > Actinopteri > Anabantiformes > Channidae > Channa > Channa argus. The sequence goes on along the minus strand of NC_090212.1, from coordinate 21,737,698 downwards.
TCCATTGATCTCTTCTTCTCTTGTTCCCTTATCTTCTTTTCTGTTCCTCCTCATCTCCTATTCTTCCTGCTGTCACTTTTCCTGTCGTTTATCATTCTCTTCTTCCTACTGTTCCAGTCTTTATCAAACATTAAAAAAAAAAAAAGGAGGAAAAAAAATCCTCACAAACGGTTTAAGACATGTGAGATGGAGAGCGAAGAGAACGAAGGGGAAGAAATCGAGAGTTAGAGAAGGAAGGAGGGGGAAGAAAGAGAAAAGAGAATCATTTTGCTATGAAGTAGAAAGAGAGAGGGAGCGTCGCTCGGCTGCCTCAGAGATCGATTGCTTTGCGGAGCTCCTGACAGGTGTAATTGTAAGGGCGTCATCTGTTCTTGTTTGCACAAAATACATTTTTTTTCCTCCCTCTCTCTCTTTTCTTCTTTAGTTTTTTCCCCCTCTGAAGCCGCGACTGTAGAGATGTGGTGCGCTACGTCGCCGTTGCCTAATCTTCCCGCCATCATCCCATTCTTGCGCTTGCCACCGGACAAATCCCCTGTTATTTGAACAGATGGTCGGAAATCCATTCTGGTGATAAGTTGCCTCTAGTTAGCATTTAGATTACCTGCAAAAATGGAACAATTTACTACTCTGCCTCCCAGCATAACTTCCTCATCCTCCTCCTCCTTTACCTTCCTCGTTTTCTTCACCCCCACCCCCTTCAACTGCCACCTTTGGGCCCCCCTCCCTTCAGCTCCCTGTCATCTTTTGTACTCACTTTGACTCGTTTTGTAAGGAATTACAGTGAACTTTGATGAGTGTGTTAAAGAGTTATGGGGGGGAAGGAGGAGTAGGGAGGGAATGATGGAGAGGAGCCAGAAGGAGAAACGAAAAGGAGGGGCAAAACACACGAGGAAAGGCAGAGGGAGGAAAGAGAAAGTTAGGAGGAGGGAGAGGAGGATGGAAGAATAGAAATATGATGAAGGGAGGAAAAAGGAGAGGATACGAGCAGAAGGGAGCATGGGAGGAAAGATCTGGATGAATAAGGAATGGAAGGAACAGGAGGAGCAGAGATCTTTCCAGGGAGGAAAGAGATCCAGAAGGAAGAAGTTCTGTTATATTTGGTTTATAATGAACAACTGAACTCTAGCAAGTAGAAAGAACAGACTGATGAAGAAAGACAAGAAGCATTTGAGCAAAAGACAAACGTTGCTGTAAAAAGAGGCAGATGTAAAGAAAACAAGACCAAAGATGGAAAACGTTCCATCCAATTACTTTTTGATTTCTCTTACTTTAAAAACACCATTTCCAATTTTTGTTTTGATTTGAATTTCATCTTCCGTCTTCTCACTCATCGGGGACAATTTATAGGATGTGTTGTGTATGAACATGTAGCTGAAGCTGTGTGGCTTCACATCCAGGTGTACTGTATGTCTGAATACGACAGGTGTGTGTGTGTGTGTCAGTGCTCCCTCTGCATTCAGCCTTCTTCTTCTCTGCTTTAAATTATGTGTCACTCGAGTCCCGGAGCTTTGATGAACGTCTGATTTGCATAATCCAGTTAGAGGAGTCAAATGGCGCTGTCTGCTAGCAGATTTGGCATGTTAGCCCTGACGCTAGCTTCATTAGCATGGACCATTACAGCCGAGGTTTAGCCTGACACACACACACACTAACACACACATGCCTCACCACATCTGGCCCTCTCACGTATATGTGCATGTTTTCAGGTGCAGTATGTTGGACTGTTCCCATATTTATGTGTGTGTGTTTAATACATTTAACATGCTGATGTCAACACCTCCTGCACTGGTTCCATCTGCCTCCTGTGCATGTGCACAGTAGTATTGCTCATGTTGTGGCGATGCGGATCTCTGTGCACAGTCACACTCAGGGGCGGAGCTACAAATGTTGTACTGACGAGGCCAAACTGGGGCACATGCTCAAAATAGGATTTTAGAAAAGAATAAACTGTATATTAACAAGCTAACAGTGCGTTAAAAGTGTTTGTCCAGCGTCCATTTTTAACTCTAGTTATTAGCCATAAACAAATAATAATAAAAAGTTGTGCAGGTAAAAATCCATCCTTTGCAGAGATAATCTGCCTGGTTGCAACTGCTATAAAATTGTATTGTGACAAAATACATGGAACCACCTTTAATGTGCGAAATGTCAGTTCTTCGTGGGCCACATGGTCACAATGTGGGGACTTGTGTGAACCATCCCTCATCTGTTTCCTTCATGACATCTCCCCGTGTATATTTAACATAAAAAAACACACTTGTGCAAAGGGGAAATGAAATTTTCCACAGTAAAACTTTGCTGTACTGAGACTTTCTCAGCCTGATTCTTAGTGAAAAAACCGGATCCGCTCACATGTTGTAGCTGCAGTGTTTTTGCCTGCAGCTTTGCTCCCTGGACAAATTAAAAAGCATTACTGAAAGACAAGGGCAGTTATCTCTCTTTTATTCTGTACTTTCACACTGTTTTGCAGGAGTTGCTAAACCCCCTCTGAGAGAGGGAACGAGAGGGAATGAGAGGGAGGTGTAGTGAGAGAATGAAAGAGAAACGGGGTGAAATGTCTGAAACTGCAGCTGGGTGATGGATAATGAGATGTTGAGGAGCTGTGTGTTCACTGGACACACACAGATACTGTAGTCTGCCAAGTTTGAAAAAAGCCTCATCTGTGTGTGTGTGTGTGTGTGTGTAATGATCATATACTAGGGTGGAAGTCAGTGCTAAGAGAAACTTGAAATACCTCTGCAATTGTTGTACAAAAAAAAAAAAATCAAATGTAAATTAAATAAATGAAATGTGCAGCTGAGAGCAGCCAAGTGTGTGTTTGGAAGACTCTCACACACATGATTGTGACCTGTTAGTGGCTTTATCACCGGAAGGAGAAACTCTGCACTGTGACGCTTTTGATGAAACTCGAAATTCCTCTCGGAGGATCGATACTCTCACATTATTAATACATTTACCCGCAGATGCCTGATCATGACTCCCCCACAAACACCTCCTACACCTAGCAGTTGTGCTTAGCACGGTTGCCATGACAACATGCCGGGGCGAGCAGTATGCAGAGGTAAAGGCAGCGTGCAGCAGCAGAGGGTCAGAGATCCATCATGGCTGCTCTGGTTTCTCATGAAGCCCGTGGATGCACATAAACACACTCACACACTCACACACTCCCGCACACCCTCCTCCTCCTCCTCCTCCTCCTCCTTTAAAGGCAGCCACGTGATGGCTTTATCGTGCTTCCTGTTTCTCACCGCTGCCCCACAATCCTTCAGTCTCCCACAACAGGAAATTAAAGGAGCGTGGCGCAGCGCCCCGAGCTCCTCGACTTTTTGATTTGTGCGAGTCGCTATCGCTAATGAAAATCAGCGCGGCGCTTCGGACAACGGGGGCCTCTGATAGAGGAGCGACTTGTTCAGCACACAACAGCTGGCGTCTCCCAACAAGTGAGCGCTGTAATCGCCTGGCGAGGGGGGAAGGAAGGAGTGGATGGATGCAGGTTACACACAGGAACATGCAGGTGTAAACACAAGCTTAAGATCCAGATAAGGGCAGATTTTTATGACTGAATAATTAGGATGTGTCCCCCACTTCCTGCATTTCTTCTCACCCCTCACTTACACCTTTTTCGCCCTATAATCTGTGTGTCAGCAGGAGGCTACACAGAATAAAAAGGTGTCAAACGTGAGGCTCAATAGTTTCTATTTTTTGAACTAATAAAAAAATGAAAACAAGGGAAGTGAAAGGAAAAACCAGGTGGTGGTTATGTGCAGGGACGCTGTCTTCATCTTTCATTTTCCTCTTCTTCTTCACTGTTCTCTCTAATTTTTCCTCCTTTCCCTTTTGGTTGTCTTCCTTCAGTGTTTGATCCCATCTTATCTCTTCTTCTCTCACTTACTCTTGTTGCTCATTGTGTCTTTAACCACTTCACTGCTCACGTCATCTTTTGTTGTTTCGTCTTCCTCCTTCAGTCCATCTCATCCTTACCTGTCTTTTATCCAGCAGGCTTCCAAACTCAGGCCCCCTTCCCCTTTCTGCTTTGTCTCTTCTCACCTTTTCTTGTCCTCTTCTTCTTCCAGCGCCTGCACCACCTTACACGGTCCCATCTCTTCTTATTCTGTCTTATTATTTCTGCCAGTATTTAGTGTGTGCGCCATTCAGACAAGGTCACGAAGCAATTTGTGTATACGTCTGTGTGTGTGTGTGTGTGAGGCTGCCTCTCTGCTTCGTCTCATCCAGGCACTCAGCCAAGAGAGAACGTCTTGATCCAGCACTCAGGACATTGTGTGTGTGTGTGTGTGTGTGTGTGTGTGTAATTGTACAGAGAACCAGTAGAAAATGTGTATTTTTATGCTTATAGCTCAGAGAGGCAGACGTACAGTTACTTGGATTGTTGCTAAACCAAAGAATAGACAGTATTCATGTATTTTTACATTAATCTGGAGGGTTCTTCACTTCACACTTTACCCATTTGTGATGTTTTCTTTTTAATTTGTGTTTATTTTATGTTAAATTATTAGATGGATAAGTTTATACCTAAGGCCGCTTCCTCCTCTTCAACCAAACTCCTGATGCCTGTTTGATCACAGGTCTCATGGGTGTAAGAAGACCTGGTTGGTTGTTGGTTGAGTCTCAGCAAATGAAGGGTTAGACAGTCAGGTTGAGTGCATGGCGGAAAGTAATTATGAAAACATCTGGGGGAAAAAATGGCCACTTCCAAAATTCCACCATATTGTCAGCAGTCTGTGAGCTTTGTTTGCAGGCTGGTCGCTCTTTGTAAATTCAATCAACCAGATGTCCTGAGCTGAACTAGAGGGTCAGAACGATCAGTGTCAGGTAAAATAAAATGTGAAACCTCTGCTTTTTCTGCATTAGCTGCGTCATTGCTGAAAACTTGTGCGTGAATGAGAAAAAAAATTTTGAGTTTAGGCGACAGTGGCAAGAAGATTCAGCTAAAAGCTTCGTACGTTGGTTAATATGATGAACCAAGCTAATGGAAGCTCTCAGTCAAAGGTTGTTTATGAGAGAAGGTGCCCACTCTGCGTTAGCCGTCGTGTCATTTTAATAGTGAATAATTTAAGCTACACGCCTGGTTTTTCAAGAAGCTCCTGAAAGAACTGTGTCATATTAAGTGAGATGTTGTGTCCGTGCATTGTAAACACGCTGAAGTTTTATTGTAGATAAATCAGAGCTGCACTGACTCATATTGCAGAGCAGTGTAATTGTGAGAGTGGTGTTTCTGCTCCGTGATCACAGACTTCAAACATTCTAATACAAAAATGACATGTTTTCTAAGTCCTGTCTTTATGTCACGTTCTGTAGTTTAACACGCTGTGATTCCAGCTTTGTTTACACACACAGACGATGTGCAGTTTTAGGTTTGTCATCATTTCACGCATATGAATTTCACACATAGAAGGAAACAAATCCTCATGGACGAGCGCAAAAATATGTAATAATTATAAGAAAGACTTTTTCTCTACAAATCCTCAGCTGACTTGCTGCTCACCCACAGAGCTCACTTGGGTCTTTCTCTTCCTCCTGCTCGCTCTCTTCCTTTAATTTGACCAGAATATTTTGCTTTAATGCATTTTTTAAATAAAGTCAGCATTAATATTCAAAACTGCAGCTTATCAATGTTTCTCTCTTTGCAAAGCAGCCCATAAATATTAATGTCGATCGGCCACGCTTCCTCAACGCGCCACCGCATCGTCGTCTTCCTGCATAGTTTTGTGTGTGTGTGTGTGTCAGTCAGGCTGTGACTTTCTGAGTGTGTGTGTGTATGCAGAAGATCTACAGTTTGGGAATTTGTGTTTGTATCGTGTGTGTCCATCTATTTTGTTGTCACTGAGTTTTCAGAATGCTGTCCAAACTCTGTGTGTGTGTGTGTTAGAATGAGAGAAGCTAAATGCCCCTGCAGTAATTCTTTTCAGGAATAATTGCTCTGCTTGTGGTAAATGGTTTATTTTCTCACACTTTTCTTGTCACTGATGCGCTCGCGCGCACACACACACACACACACACAGATATGTAAAAATGAGCAAACATATACATAAGTATGCACACACAGTCCACATTATAATGCAGATACATTTGGATGCATCTTTTTCTAACACTTTCACTGGATAAAACTTACTTTCTGAGAACCGGAGAAAAGGTTAAAACACTGTTGTGAAAGAGAAATGCTAGTGTTTAATTGTGAACCTTTAACAGATGTGATCCAGATGTTGGGCTGTGGCTTTGATGAGTAACTGTTAAGAAATGTCAATGGCTGCGCGGTTTCACGTGTGCCGTAAACACAACACGACATTCAGGCTGACGTCAGCACAAGTTATCGAGCATCAAATGTGACGATATTCACATTTTTTTAACGCTCTGTTTTCTTCTCTACCGACTCCTGAGGGAAACATTGGCCTCTTTAGCTGCACTTTTTCCACCAGCTGCTGTAGCCAACACAAAGTCTGACAAGCTAAAACTGACTCTTACAGTGAAGTAACTATGTGTGTAACATTTTCAGTTTTTACACGGTTTGTGCCAGGGTGTCCTTCGTATGTTCGCGTGTCTTCGGTATGTTTTCTTGAGGAAATAAAGATGCTGCGATCAACTGATCAGCAGATGGGGGGAATATGGAGAATGAGCGAAAAAGAGAGAAAGACAGAGGAAGTGACGAGACAGGAAGACGGAGGAGAAGAGGTGTAGAAGGTAGACAGTGATGTAGAGAGCTGTTGAATTGTGCTGAAAGCTGGTGGAAATGCCCTCACACACACACACACACACACCCTGACATCTCATGGCTTGCAGCCGTCTCTCGACTCACATTTATACACACACTCACACACACACACACAGAAGCCATGACACTTGACAGTTCATGGCTGTGAGCTGTCTTGCTGGACACATGCAGAGCTTCATTGAAACCCATACATATGAATTAGCTGATTGTTTATGCTGTATATCCATATTGTGGCTGTGGTGTGTGTGTGTGTGTGTGTGTGTGTGTGTGTGTGTGATAGAGAATATAAACATACCAGTGGAAATGCAGGTGTGAGGAGCAGTATTAAAGTACCTGTGGAAACATACTAACACAAGTACTGGACTTCATTTGTAGCTGTTTGAGTTGAACAGCTCCATGTAAATACTGGACTGACAACTCTTCCTGAAGCTGCTGCACTGAGACGATGCTCAGAGACCTGCAGCTGAACTAAACCAAACGCAGCTACTTCACTAAAACCTGCGAACAGAACCACAGTCATTGCTCACACCGGAGCTGCACTCTGCCCCAGCTCAGCACAGTGTGTCCATCTGCAGCATGGATTAGCTTGTCCGTCTGTGCCGCAGAGCAGCGCGTTGCCATTTATAAGGCCTCAAAAAGCACCACTTTGTGCAGTCTGTTGATGCTTAAGGCGCCGGTTTCCATCTGTAGTCGAGACGCGGGGCTAACACATAAAGAAACTACAATAAAATCCTGGTGGGTCTATGAAGTGACTCCTCACAGGACTTTCCCACAGGAGACCAGGATTTGTGCGTTTTAATGACCTCATGGTTACTGTAGTACAGACGTATGTGTGACAGCATCACTGTATGTGGCGTTTTGTTTTTACGTCAATTATCTTGAAACATAACCATAACACGGTTTTGTGTGTAGGTAAAGTCGTTCCTGGACGGCAACTCCACAGTAAGAAAACCGGCTATTAGCTGTCGCCACAAGTCCCTAAATGATGTCATTACCTAATTTGCATGTAATTGTAATGGAGTGGAATAACAAACAATTCGAACCCTCCTCCTTTATCCGGGCCTGGGACCGGCAAAAGCGATCAGAAAGAGACGCTTTGGGACGTGGGAGGGGCCTACGGCACCACGCAGAACAGTAAGAACCATGCGTGCTTCCACGTCGGAGGCTCCAAAAGTCTCCAGTAACACCAGAAAAAGTCACTAGTCTGCCTGATTTGACTTTATTCGTTTATGTTCAAGTAAAAAAATGTTCTTTGTATTTAATGAAGGGCCATAAGTGGATTGAGGAGTTTCTCCTCCTCCTGTTGTAGTGCTCCACATTCCTGCTCTGCTCTAAATGACCTTGACAGTCATTGGTTTTAGGGCTCCATGCTGTTTTCCTTTGCAGCTGTATTAGTCCTTTATATGTAATGAAATTCACACATATACTAAAGGCGTGATTAGCATATATATTGTGTTGACACAGTGGCAATATGTTCTCTCTCCTTCTTTATCTCTCTTCCTCTCTATACCTTTCTCTCTTTCATTCCCCCCCCCCCCCCCCATCCATCGCTCCCCTCGTTCTGTACTTGTGTTGCACTTTGAAGTTCAGCTGTGGTGTTTTCTGTAATTTTTATCTGCACAACAAGCGGCCGCCACATTGCTGCGATTATTAACAGTACACGGAGAGAAAAAACCATCTCCGCAGACAGCTCAATTTCTTCATTTCATTTTGTGTTTTCACAGCTCAGCTGAGCCTGTTATTTATGATGCACAGTGAAGAGAAGCTTCAGCTGCTGGATCACAACAATCAGCCAATGTGACAGAGGTCAGAGGCTTTGGGATACTCGAGGATACTGCAGGCGTTCTTCATCCCTGCTGGATAACAAAATACAGCGATACACTTCAGTTTATTCCACAGTCACATCAATGTTACACACAGTATTGATTGAAACAAAGTCAGATGCTCTGACCAAAGCATGCAAATAATATTAGAGATGACAAGGCGTCGGACTCTTTTGGGGAACTGGACCCAACTGATTTTAACTGTAGAAGAGGCTGCTGCTTGAGCATCTTCTTATTTGCACAGCGTGAAAATTTTAGTTTTTACAAATTTGTTCTGGAAAACAACTGCTCCAGAATTACACAGGGCATATTTTGTTACTTTCAGTTATAGTGGATTAAAAAATCGAGGCACCGCTCGACGTCCGGGGTCTCCACACTACACAACGTCATATAGACGGCAGGTTTCTCATTGACCCGACAGTGCACATGTCCCCCTATTGACGGTGTTTTCAGAGATAAGTGCAGTGAACCGTGTTGGAGTTTGGTTTCTGAGCAAAACTTGATTTGATACCTCAAAAAAAAAAAGGAAATTACCGGAGTGAACGTTTAGAGATTTTTTATCTCTTTTTTTATTTTTTATTTTTTATTTTTTTTTATTTGAAACCCAACAAGTTGTGTTATGTAAGTGTTGTGTTGTTAGATTCAGAAGCCAGAAACGGGGGAAGTCTCTCTCCCTCTTTTTCTTTCTTTCATTCATGGTGTCCATTAGCACTCCTCTGTCTCTTGCCAGCCATTCACATTTCCCATGGAGACACCACACACACACACACACACACACACACACACACACACACACACACACACACACACACACACACAGACTGTGTTAAGTTTCCTTGGTTACTGAATGCCTTTTTCATTGACTGTCTGTTACCATGGAAGTAAAAGGATGAGAGGAGATTGGAGAGGATGATTAGAGGAAAGGAGGAAAGAGAGGAGAGAAGGAAGTGTAGGGGATGATGATGAGAAAGAAGAAAAGGAAAATAAAATGTAAAAAGTTATACAAGGAGGGAGGTTAAGAAATGGCTAAGAGGAACGAGGAGGGGAGCACAAACGTGAGAGAACACAACGGTGATGAATAAGGACGAGAGGTGGAAGGAATTAATGGAGCAATTGAGACGAAGGGAGGATAAAAGAATGTAGCTGTTTTTCTTTGTTACATATCAATCACATTTTGAAATCTCAGACTCCAAATGTTATTGTAAATCACACACACACACACTATTAAAGGTTGTTGATCCAGCTGACACATTCTGACACACACACAGCAGCGACATGCACAGATCCACTTATGCATAGAGGTGTGTTCCTGCACACACACCCTCAGTGTGTAAAACTGAGAGTAATGAAAATGCCGATGCCTCCTTGAGCTGAAGCTCGAGAAGCTCAATCAAATATCAGAGGACGACAGCAGCTCCCTGGTCTCTCAGTGTAGCCACACAGTGCTAATCAGTATTTAGTAGTAATCCAATCCCATCTTTCGTGTTTCTACAGTAAAAAGACAGAAAATGAAGAGTTTTGTGGCCACTGTAAACTCTGAAACGCTCCAAATTGTAGTGACTGTGGCTCGAGGTGGCAAAGGTCCAACTGAAAAACACAACTTTAGGATTAAATGGATTAAGACGTCCCCACACACATTTTTCGTGTGTTTTTTTTACATCAATAAATAATCTGAATCTTAATAATCTGTGCTTCATTTGCACAGTGTGACAGGCTGAACAGTTCACACAATAATCAATAATGAAATGAATCAGTAGTTGCATCATCACTTGATGTGGATGCTCTGTCCTTCGGGGCAAAGCCAGATTCTGCATCCAAAGCTTTAAATATCAGACATTTAAGATTTTAACTTCAATGTTTATTTAAATAGACAAATCCATTTAATTCACTGTATTTGTCTTATTTTTGTACCTCTGTCAATGTGTTATGCTGCTCCTCCTTCATCGCTCTTCTCTTCCTACCCTTCCTTCCCATCCTCCTCCTCCTCCTCCTCCTCCTCCTCCTCCTCCTCCTCCTCCTTTCTGCTCCACGCTGTAAATCAGATATGACAGGAAATATTGTCCTTGTAATGGAGACTCAGGGCACTCTGTGTCTCTGAGTCGCACACAGCTAAATACATAGATATACATCAACACAAAATGAAATGCACCCTTCAGTGCAACACACACACACACACACAGTGTGCATCTGATCATTGTAACAGTTCCACTGTTTTCTCTACACCTGGATCTTAATTGACTTGAGTTCATTTGAAAAACATTCTCCATTTATTTAGGTTTTTAGGAATCTCGTGTCCTTTGTAATTCTTTTTTGGGGTTTTGTTTAGAAAATGTTATGACGTGTATTATGGTGCTTTTAGAAAGAACACTTGAATGATCTCTGTAATTCAAACCCAGTTGGTTCGTATCCACACACACGTCTGATGGCAGGATTTGAAACTTTGCATTGTAAAAGAATTTTTACAGAATGAACTTGAGGAAGAACCAAACACGCAGCCTCGTGTGCCAAACAGGTCTCCCACTTCTTGTGAATGCTGAGAATTTCAATGCTTGATCACTGAGCGCTGCAGCTTGTTGTCTGGAAATTTATTATTGTGTGGGAAGTCAGAGGGAAGTATACGGACATTCATTTACATGTACTACTCAAACCAGTTCCAAAAGAAGAAAGTCAAATATCAGGGAAGGTGTCCTTCCATCCAGTTCATCCAAACAGGAAGTAGGTGTAGTGTAGTAGAAACAGTATCCAGATTTTGTCCACATTGGACAAGACATCTTAGCAAATCTTAGCTGATGGTGTTTGAACAGGAGATTATGTTTTAGACATCATCTGCATCATGCAGCTGCATTGTGAAATGAAGGAGATTCAGTCGAGCACAGTTCTATTCCAGCCTCTGTGGTGAATCTTCATCTCACTCCACATCTCAGCATTTGTGCTCTTAAAATGTCTCGATTCCTCACGAAATCACAGTTTTAAAAGTCGTCTTGACAAAGGAAAGTCACCCCCCCCCCCATTCTCTCCTCCAAAAATAACACACACTGTGACTTTCTTTGTGTCTTTCAACCACGTTTTCGTCTTGCCCTTCAACTTGGACTTCAATCCCACACTCAGATGTCGTCTTCCTCGATGTTTGCCCCCGAAACTTCAGTCCAAGATTTATTCCCTTTTCAACAAGTTGATGTCTGGATGGAGACGACGTTTTTCACTTCTCCTTGACTCTGAAGGATCTGGAGAAGGAAGAGAATAAGAAGAGAGAAAGAACAGAGAGAAAGATGGAGGGGATGAGAAACCTAAAAACATTCATTGACTTCCCTGTAATGCATGTTCAATCCAAGCACGGAGAAGAAAAGAAGAGATGCCTCCATCTTCTTTTTAAAGAGGAAAGGGGTGAAAATGGAACGGTGTTCTCCATCTCATTTGCATGAAGGGTGGTGTCTTTCCCACGTTTCCTCCAATCAGAGCTCGCGGTAAGTGCCTTCGATTGCCTGAGATGCGAAGGACATGGCGACCGCAGGCAACACCTCGGTGAATTATTAACGAGCAGCATCAGTCTATCCATCATTTTAAACACACACACTCCCCCAGATAACTGTATTAACACAGATATGAATGGAGACGGACGGAGAGAGCAAAGACAAATCTGTCCTTCTTCTTTATCAGCTGCGTTTTTAAACGAGCAGCTCTCAGCCGGCTGGTTTCACATTAAACCAAACGATTTTATCAGCCGGACGTCTCTTTAGTGTATTTAAATGGGCTCTTAGCAAGGTTAAAGCAGCGGCGGCCTCTTGCTGTCTGAAAGAAACTTTAGCACGTTGATACCGAATGAACGTTTGACGCTCCTGCTGAGCTTTGTCCAAATCGTCCAGTAAACGTTTAGTCACACTTCCTTTCTTTTTAGGCGCCCACAGGTTCCAGTAATATCCTGGAACATGACGTGAGGTTCAAAGGTTAGGGTCCGAGGTCCCGATTGTGGCCCAGGAGGGTAGAGCTGTCGTCCACCAATCCCCCAGTTGCTGGTTCGATCCCTGGCTCCTCTGGTCACATGTTGAAGTGTCCTTGACACTGAACCCTGACTTAGTTGCTCCCGGTGAGTGTTGGCCAGCTACATAGCAGCTCCCCCATCGGTGTGTGAGTGTGTGTGTGATTGTGAGTGTGAATGGGTGAATGAGAAGCAGAGTAAAGCGCTTTAAGTGCCAAGAGGTGGAAAAGTGCTACATACATCGATCTTCCTCTGACTAAGCAGCCGCTTTTACCTAAACACAACCACAAAGTGCTTTAATAACACTGTAGCCACACAAAATAGGAGATTTTCAGGTTCCTTATCAATGTATGTGCAATTCACCACTTAAGTTGCACGTCAGCATCTTCTCATTATGGTGACACGAAACGTAACGAGGCTGAAATTGCGTCCTTGGGAAAAGGTAATCGCGTTTGCAGTTTTGTTGTTAAGGTCTTAATCCTCAACATGATTTTATGCCGCCTCCAATTTTTTTGACTGTGCATATTAACCTCGTTCACAGGCTTTCTAAAGACAGGTATCGGTGTGGCCTTCTGGGGGGGGGGGGGGGGGGGGGGGGGGGGGGGGTTGGGGGGGGTAGTCTTTCTTTAGTTTAAGGGTCTAAGGACAGACGCACATTGTAAAGCCCACTGATGCCCATTTGGAATTCAGGAATTGAGTCACGGTGTATAAATAAAATTTGACTAGACTGTTTTTTTGGAACCCTGAGCCTGCTGCAGTGTCCCCCCTCCCATGTCTGTGAAGGTTGGGGCCAAGTTTCCGTGGATGTCAGCTTGCTGCCCAAAACTGAGTCTGTGTGCCATCTGTGTGCAGTGCCTGTGCTTCGACAGCTACTTTTCATGTTGTGATCACTACTGTCTATAGTTGTCGTCATGTTTTGTTGGAAGCATGTATGGAACATATCTGTGTAGACCAGGATGTGGAATGCACGGATTAGGCTTCACTGCACTGAATACCGGTCTGATGACCCCAGATCAGTTTCCTCCTTTCCTCTAAAATGTGAAGCCGTATTTTCTTCTAATTGTCATTCAGCAGAAAGTGTCACTTTGTGAGCAGCCGTCAGTTCTCCAGTTTCTCTGCAGACGAGTTTCTTCAAATGTAAAGTGACGCCGTCGCTAAACGCCTGCAGAAATGCAAATAGAAACTGAGGGTTTGTGCAGCATCATCAGCAGGTTGGATTGTGTGTGTGTGAGGGGTAAAAGCAGCTCTATTCTCCAGCCGAAACCCCTCATCCTCTCTGTTTTCATACTGACACCCTGAGAATGTCAAAGAGCTGCATGAAGCCAGGCCTGCCACTCAAGTGTGTGTGTGTGTGTGAGTGTTAGAAGCAGTGTGTCCATTTGGATGAGTACTTATATGTGTGTGTATTTGAGCATTTATGTTCTCGAGGAGTGGTGTGTGTGTGTGTGTGCGTGTCAGAGAGAAAGAGAGAGCGAGTGTATTGTGAGATGCCAAAGGATCTGTGTGAACAGTCATGTGTGACAGAGAGAGAGAGAGAGAGAGATTTAGAGCTCAGTGAGGGAAAAGAAGGAGCGATCGAGCTTTAGAAAGAGAGGAGCCAAGAGAGAGAGGAGGAGATTAGGAGCCCAGAGAGGAGAAGTGAAAGAGGAACTCGAAAAGAAAATAAAAACAAAAGAGATGAGGAGAAGTGGAGGGAGGGAGGTGATGCCTGAAGAGAGACTGGTAGATGGAGGTTGACGGACAGGGCTGTGATCTGTGCTGGACTCTGCTGGATTTACTGGATCAGACACACAGACCCTAAACTCCTCTCAGTTTCTTTGTCCTTCATTCTCTTGCTCTCCCAGTCCTTTGTCTCCCCCCCTTCACTATCTCGAAGGCATTATGAAAAATTGATAACTTAGCTAGAAAACATGTCACATTCTCACAAATCTCTGAGATTGTTTGTTCACACGGAGAGTAAAGTATTTACTGTCCAGCTGTGGCCAACAATCACTCCATTAACTGCATTCAGACAAACTCTCTTCCATCCAGTCCTGCTTCATTATCCCAACCTTAGATGTCCAGCACTGTCCCGTCTTCTGAAACTTGTTCTTCACATTTTTCGTGAGCAAATTAAAAAACAAAATTGAAGGTAAGTTATTAATGAAATAAAAGTTCCATAGTTATTATAACATACAGTTTTACAGTAAACTACGAATCGTTCTCACTCTTCTGCCGTGGGCTCCTCCCCCCTCGTGTTAATACGGAAATGTTCTCAGACATTGTTTCAGATCTCGCAGCACAGTGTTAGTCAGCCTCGCTGTGTTTGTGTTCAGACCATCGCAGCACACGGTTAAGGTTTCAACAAGATCATCGTTTGGTTTTATGGAACCTTTAAGCGAAATGTGTTTTATTAACCATTAAACAAAACCACCATCTTTCTCTGACCTTAACCAAACTGCTCTCCATCCAACAACATAATCATGCCCCTGATTAGGCCAAATTAGGAAAAATAGAACACAATTTTTACACTGAGGACACAAGGTTGTTTATCTTTGTTAAATAAAGGCTCAAAAAAATATAACCATCACAAGAAAACCACTGCACTGCTCCGCTGCCCTGAATGCACCTGCAGCATGTTTGTGTGTTCGCAGCCTTTCTGATTGGTACCAACACATTTTGTGTGAGTAGAGAGCTTCCAGCAGGTTTCTCCACGGCGGTTCAGCGCAGAGACGGCATCGTCCCGAATCCCCGCTGATGATACGCGCTCGAACACACATACACTTGTTTACTGCGCCTTGCTGCGAATGTGGGGAGATGCAGAGGTGAAGTGCAGAGAGAAAATACAGATTCTCCTGTTTTCTTACGCCTCTCTGCTTCACTTTGCCTCGCTCCTTCTTGCTTCTCCCAAACAACCAGTTTTATCAGATCATCAGAAAGCAGCTTACAAAGTAAACACAAACATTTTACCATTAGTCACATGAACAGTTTGGTTCGTGTACAGTTTGAGCAGATGTTAGATTTTAATTTGCAGCTCTACGTCCTCTTCTCTCCTCCTTCCTCGTTGTCAAAATAACCTTTTGCCCGGCCATGAGGAGCGCTTGATTTCCCTTATCTCACAGGTGACATGCTCACTCACGGGGCTGTTTAAGTGCGTGGCGAGACGCCTCAGACATCAAACACGCTCCGATCAGTTCAGACGCAGGGGTCCCTTCAGAAAACCTTCCTCTGTACCTTCTGATATAAAATGATGTTGAGCGACAAGTCCGAATATGTCACACGTAGATGCCTGTTAGGAGGCAGCTTACTCTTCTGTTTTTCCATTTTCAGTTTAGCTAAACATTCATTCATTCTCCTCAGACAAATCAGTGCGCCAGATGTTTTGTATTCTATTTTCCATCTGATCCTTCATGATGGATCACGTCATCTCTTACACTGTACATTTATGGACCTGATTTTGTGCGTCTCCGTGGACCCAGTCAAATGTGAGAGACACAAACTCAACCATTTGCTGTTTTCGCAGTTCGCATTTTTCATTGAAATTATGTCCTTTCCCCATAAGAACAGGGAACAATTTCAACACTCGTGCAAGAGCTTTAAGGCTTGACCTCGGATCTGTGCACCGTAAATCATAAAATGAAGAGGTTGTGCGACAGCTGAGCAGCTGTGGTGCCTGGCTTTATAAGTGAGAACAATGAGAAGTTATTGCAGGTCGATCATACCTGCTCTTCGATTCTAACTCAGTTCAGATGACTCAAAGGTTTTTTTTTTTTTTTTTTTTTTTTTTTTACGTTGTCATGACAACAGCTTTTTTTAAGGTTGCACTGACAAACAGAGGATCGTGTTGGGAAGTGAGGTGACATTGTGCCAAAAGCTCTTGAAGCTAGTGTTGGCGTGTTCGTAGATAGAACGAAGGAAGAAGAAATTTGTATTTGTGATAAGAGTGGTGCAGGAAATGGAGAAAGGAAACAGGCGTGCGTGTGCGTGTGCGTGTGTGTGTGTGTAAATGAGAGAGAGCGAGACAGTGAGTATATATATTCCTTCATGCTTTCATGCACAGATTTATTGCGCTTGAGTATGTGTGTATAACTTGAGCTTTTCTGCTGTGTGTGTGTGTGTGTGTGTGTGTGTGTGTGTGAGACAGAATGAGACTGTTTACCATGGAGTGGTTGTACCTGTAAATGTCAGGCATCTGTCCTCAGCCGTCGACAGCTCAGCATTCAGCACTAAATCAGACCGGTAGCTCAGCTAAAGAGGTCATTAATAAACATGTCATCTGCGTGTCCCTGTGTGCCGCCCCCTGCAGACCTTTGTTGCTGTAAGACTGAAAGACAGAGTGAAAGAGACTGTGTGTTATTGTTAATTTAAACTAACAACCTTCTTTGGGGGGAAAAAAGAGAACATTTTTTGTGAAATGATTGCGACTGTTTTCCTTTACATTTCGTCCTACTTTGCGTGTGCCCTGTCTGTCTTTGCTGAGAGGACAGAATGGGACTCTTGACAAGATGTGAACTGCAGTGCAGGACTGAGGATGGAGGTTTTTCTTCATCATAGTAAAAACAAAAAAGCGCGATGCCAAAGCTTCGCCCCTCATCACACTTAGAGCTTTTAAATGGAACTTCATCCATCTCAAATGAGAGGATCCATCATGGCTGCATGTGCCACTCTGCGGCCTGAGTGTTGCATGCTCTGGATTGATTCTTATGTGATGGTAATGTGTGCAAATTAAAGTCAGACATTTTTTTTCTTCTCACGTTCGAGCTCATAATTAACTCCAGAAGTGGCCGTGGAACGAGAAGGTTGCAGATGCAAGATTAGGCAAGGAGTTAGTTAAAACACATGCTTTTGCACAATGACGCCTCAGTTACTGGCACATCCTGTTCATCCAGGTGCAGTGTCACACCTAAAGATCCTGAAAATAACAGCAAGACGTCCGAACACAAGCTTGTTCTGATCCTCAGCATTGTTCATTCTGATGCCGATACCAGCTTTCAGTTTTTATGCTAAACCGTATGAATTAGCTCATAAATGATGAGCGCAAACAAACCTCAGTATGGTTGAAGTTGCGTTAGCCAGCTGTAGATAACACACGGACAACAAAGTATATTGTGTAGTTGGCGAAGTTCTGAAATATTGTAAACTGTGACAGTAAAGGGTTTGTGTGGTAAACACTGCTGTTCAGGTGTGACTGCTGTGTGTGTGTTTGTGTGTGTGTGAGTGACAGCTGTGGACCTGTTCAGCTCTCTGCTATGGGAGACATCAGCTCAGATTGAGATGTGTTTGATTAGCGTTTTGTGTGTCACCATGTGTAGGTGCATGCGTATGTACGTTTATCACCAGGGGTTCAGTTTTACACTTTTTGTCAGCCAGTGTTTTTGTTTGTTTGTTTCAAACTTGTCTCTGCTTCACAGTAGCCAACTGTTTGAGCGTTAAGACAGTTTGTCTGCTCACGTATCTGTGTGAGTTTGTCTCTCTACCTCCTGCAGAGTCATTTACTCAAAGCACTGAGTAAACAATCACATAGAAACAGGAAGTGAGCAGCTCGTTAAGTCTGATCATTTCAGTAATCGTTGGTTTAATCCCCTCTGGACATTAAATATTATTCTTTAGTTAAAAAAAAGCTGTACATTATCCTTTATGTTTGCAGTCTACAGTGAACCTAAAAACCAACACACACTTTGATGATAATCACACAAGAAATGAAAGAATTTTTATTTTGTTTGTTTTAGAGCTGATTTAACAGACATGATGGAAAAAGACACATAATAATAAATGTGTGTGTGTTTTCTCCTATTTGTTTTCTACCACAACCAGTTATTTATGTCTGTTGCTGAAGTGTAACTGCAGCTTGAGTAATGTGTGTGATCCATGTGAACTCCACAGAAGACAAACAAGGCAGATGTACCGAAGCATATGCTGCAGCTTGTTCCATGACTAACCAGATATTATCCAGGCCATTTTCTAAAATCTAACTACAATTGCATCAAGCCAAGATAACACAGAAAGAATGTTACACAATTTTACAAAATATTCCAAATTTAAAAAAAAAAAAAAAAATTATCTTCACTTCCCTGGAGCTCACTTTGTCAAACTCTGAAACTCCTTTCAGACTCATTTCCTTAAAATATTTTGAGGAAAACTTATTTTTAAAACGCCTTTAACTTGATATACATTTTCAAAAATACAGTAATTTTGAAAAATGGCCTAATTTTGCAAGAACATCTCGAATTTATGTAAAATTAATTTTGGGTTTCGAAGAGTAAAACTACACAACCTCAGTTGTGCTTCTGAAGGGATTTAGTTTGGAAGGAAAACCTTCCTCTAGCTTTACTGCTGCACTGGAGCAAGACTGACCAGTCTAATCCTCGACCAAACATTCTGACCAGCCGGGAACAAAGTGTGTGTCTAATATAAGCGTAGCCTAGATTTGACCCTGCCCTGGAAGTTTTGGAACATTCCTGTAACCAACAGAGTGGTAGCAGCTAAACATGGGAGCAGGACTGTGTGTTTGTGGTTAGTTTAGTTGTTTGTGTGTGTGTGAGTGTGCATTAGTGTTGCACGCTAAACGGACACATTTTCAATCATATGGTTTATTCTGTGGAAATTGTTGAAAAAGTGGAAAAAGGGCAGATTTTTGCTGCTCTGTGGGCTTCAATAGGACAAGCCAGGATTAGTTTTTCACTTTGTGTGTGTGTGTGTGTGTGTGTGTGTGTGTGTGTGTGTGTGTTTTCTCAGACAATGCCCTGGTAGCCAATTTGTAATATATAGTCGGCCTTGAAAAATGGCCCAGATCTCCCCTTCGCTGTCTGCAATTTAGCTCTGCCGGCGCCCGGCAATACCCATTGTACTGCCTCCCACCACTGCCATTTGGGCCTGATGGAGTGTGTGTTTGTACCTTGGGTGTGTGTGTGTGAGAGAGAGAGAGAGAGAGAGTATTTGTTTGCTTGCTTATGTGCATCTCAGTGTGCATTTACCCATGAGTGTGTGCTGGCGCGCATGTTTATACTTAGGTTATTGAATTTCTGTTTGTGTGTGAGTCTGTGTTTGTGTAGTTGGATTTTAGATGTGTGCCTACAGTTGTACTGTTTATTTAATGTGTAGAATGACAGCGAGACACCTAAAGGCATCATTGTAGAACTAATGGACAGGCTGCGGAAATAGAGAGAGAGAGAAGGATGTAATCACGTAACACTGAAAAAAGAAGACGGGGATGGACAATCACTTAAAGAAGAAGGAGGGAGACAGGAGGGTGAGAAAAGGATATAGAAAGAGAAGTAAGGGGAAGAATTCCAGGAGAGACTGGGGCAAAGAGTAACAGGAAAAAGGATAACTGAGGGATTTGAGGATGTGCAACGAGAAGACATGGTTGGGAGTACAGAGAGGAAATATTAACAAGAGGAGGGACAGATGTTGGAAAAAGATGGAGGCACAAACACCTGAAGGGATAGGGTTAAGAAAGAGGAAGTGAGTTATGTAAAGAGACAAAGCAAGATGGCAGGAAGTGGGTGGATGAAGGCAAAGGGAAAAGATAAACAGGACTTAATAAGGGACACAGAGATGAAATAGAGAAAGGAACAGGAAACATATGGGAAGGAGAAAGGACTTAGGAATGTGAAAAAAGGAGAGTGCAATAAGATTTGAAAAAGGAGATGGAGAGATGCGGAATTCGAAAGAATACGGAGCAAAATGAAGGGAATAAGAGATGAGATGGAGTAAGACTGAAGATGGAGAGAAACGGAGCGATGAAGAGCATAAAGGGAAAAAAGAGAGAAGCAATTTAATTGGTGGCCTCTTAAACCTCTCGTTCTGTGCAGATAGAGATCATTTCACCAAAGGTCTCTGTTCTGTTAATGGGAGACACAGCAGAGTGGAGAGGTCAGGTGTGTGCGTGTGTGTGATACACACTGCAGTGTGGTCTTTGTGTTGCAGTGGGATTGTTGGTTGTTTCGCTGTATTTACCTCCTGCTACGCTGCTTCTTGTTAGGAACAACAAATTGTTGCTGCAGTCGGTGGAAGTTGCTCATGCAAATTGTTTCTTCTGCATATTATTACTGCTAACAGTATTAGCAGAAACTGTACATGGTTTGGTGTAAAAATCCCTCAGCTCAGCTCATTGCTCCTGGGGGTTTTACAGTAGCCATATTCTGCATAATTTCAGGTTTAGATTTTTAGTCGGGGGCTCCAGTGAAATACTTTTGGATGACTTATAATAGGCCTTTATGCAGTTCTTCAGCTCTGTATCACACTGTTCCTTTTAGCTCCAGTCTCTTTAAGCCCCAGCCCTGGATCCTGGGAACAGACCAGGAAGCCTGGTGGTGGGCCGGTGCGCTGAGCCATGGATTGGTTGGTTATACTGGCACATTTTTGGAGGGTTTAGAGAAAGATCTGTGCTGCTGTGTAAGTTTCTGCTACATACGTCCAACTCTGACAGCTAAAGAAAAATACAGCCTCTTCAATGGATCAATTCTGTTTAAAAATGGCCTTGGTTACTTTGTTCAGGTGGATGTATTGTTTTATTTTGTGCCTCAGTGTTGCTCTACTTTATAAGATTATTAGTTTCTATAGTAACACTTGCAGTTATTCATGTAGGGCTCAGATACAGTACTATTAGCAACATAATGTTTAGTGATGCAAAGTAGTATTTATTGTGTTTTTTTTAGACATTGGGAATATTGCACTTCACTCTGGATTGTACCAACTGATTGGACTGTGACACTGAATTCACTGTTCAGGTCACTGCAATATGAAATGGATCAAAAACAAACAAACAAACCCTAAAATAACAGCATATTCAACATGAACAAGATATATTTCAACAAACGTTTTAAAATGTAATTTAATTCAAGCGGCACATGTGTCAGGTGTAGTTTCAGCTAGTTTCCCTCAGGCAGCTATAAAGGCAGCCTGGCCTTCTGCTCGGGTCCTTTTTTTCAAGCCAGGAAGTCCTACAGAGCTGAGGTAAGAAGAGGACTTAGCATTTTGTTAAACACAGTCAACAGAAAAGAAGAGTTGATACATAGAAATGTAACGTAAATATTTGTCCAGTTTTTATTTTACGGTGGAATAAAGTGTTTGGGACGTTGCTCGGTGTTACAGGTGGAGCTCGCTAAAGTTGAGCTCGCTAAAGTTGAGCTCCTCAGGATTTAAACAGCTTCTAGTTGAGTGAAAAAGTGAAGACAAACATTTCAACACAAACCACAGAGTAAATGTGCTGTGAAACCCAAGACGAGCACTCAATGCTTTTCAACTAACTAGAGCCAATATAAAAAGTTTCAACATTTTTCCCAATATTCTGACACATTCCTACAATTCTTCTAACAATGTCTTTATTTATTTTGTTGGTTTATGCCAAACCCTGAGATGAGTCCCTGTTTATGTAAATGACTGTTTGGGAATGTGAGTATGGCCGTAGTTGAATTAGCAGATCTTACCGGAAGGTTTGCTATTGCAATTTAACTTCTCTTGCTTTCTGTTCATCTGCTCCTATCTCAATAAATATGAAATGATTTAAACAAGTTTTATCCAAACATATGACATGCTGTTAATCCATCCTAACCACCGTTGCAGACTGTATAGATCACAAGATGGAGGCTTGGTCACTCACGATAAAACCCCACATTTTCTGTAACGTGGCCCTGATGCTGCAGGAAGGTATGGAGTCAGAAATCACTCCGTTACATCGAACACAGGGGATCACAGAGGCAATTAGTAACCCCCGCTTTCTTTTTACTGCCCCAGAAAAGGCTGAGTGATGTCATATCCCACCTATTTATGCCAAGATTAGGCTTTCTTTTAATCATGTCTGTGAAATGGACTGAACATTGATATCATTTGGTGTTGTCAGAATCACCATCTCTTTAAACCTTGTTGTATAATCAGCAAAGTACATCAACCTCAGCCAGAGAACAAACCTGCTTTACTTCTTGCAGGTGGCTGTATTCTGTTTATCTTTTATTGTCCCCCCCCCCCCCCCCCCCCACACACACACACACACCTCTCCTCTCCTCCGACAGCAGCACTGTTTCCTAGTCATGCATCAAGAGATCAAATCTAAAAGTAATACAATCTCTGGACTTACATCTCGGTGCTTTAATTTGAAAACCCACTCTGTCTGCCTTCTCCCGTAGCTTTAAAAGTGAAATAAGTTATGCCGGCGGTGCCCTCGCTTCACCCTCTGACAAGAACAATAGCGGCTGGCTCGCCTCAGAAAACTGTGTTTTACAATAATACTCGTCCACAAAGCAAGACCGACAATGTCAATGGTTTTATGGGGCGCTACACAGTGCAGCTAATGTTCTCCTGCGAGCCAGCATCGCTCCACTGCCTCTTCCTCCCTCTCTCCTCTCACCCTCTCTCTTCTTCTCTTTTACTCCGCTCCCTCGCTCCATATGAACAATCCATTCTGGCATGGCTTCTGACAGCCTGTCTTTGGTGGGTGTGTAAAATTCTAATAATTCACTGTGCATAGACAGTCACTTTGGGGCTGCTTTGTGTTTTGTACTTGACTCCGTGTCACTTCGTCTGCCTGTTGAGCCCCAGTCGGCAGCGTTTAGCTTTTCAAGAGCCCCACCGAACGGGAGGGTTAGTTATTTTTGTGAATATTTCTAAAGGCAGGAGCTGTTTTAGCCAACCAGCTGTGGTGGCAGCTACATCCTGAAAAGTAACAAAATGTGACAATTTTTGTGTCTGTAATACATCACTAATGCCAATAAGCTGGAAGAATAAAGTTGTTGATCCATGTGCTTGGGTTTTAGCGTCTCCTTCAGCCACCTCTTTCAGATGTTATCGCGCCATTAAACGGCTGGTATCAGCACTGTGGAGACTGGCCAGTAGGTACAGGACCTGCTCCCATATTGGTCATTATCATGTGATACTTTGTGCCACGTTGTTGTGTGTTTTTTGGCATAAAATGAGAAGGTTAGGAAAAGAATGTGGGGTGGGTTAAAATACAGAACCAACACTGAGTAAAGGAACAGGAAATGAAGGAAAATCAATGCTGACTCAAACTGGACACAAAGTGTTCTCTAGTGTTCCATCAGTGACCTGCACAAAGATAACTGTGGGCTCATAAGCACTTATTGTATAACACACCAATCAGTGGCATGATGCTCGTATGGACTAGTTTGAATGCCTACTACTCATCTGTGACCACTAGCTTCACACTTCCAGTGTGCACAAAATTCAACTGGCTCCTGGGACTTGGTGGAGTTGGTATCCAACCTAGTGAGGATTGTGCTGCTTTTATTTCTGCAGTATGTTTTAAATAGATGCAAAGATAAAGAACGTTGACATTGCCAAGCATTGTGATTTGCATTAACAGATGCATTAGTTTACCTCATTTCATGTCCCTGTCTTTTAAAAATGGACCAAGTTGTGCTCCAGAATTAACATACTGATACCAGAGTAGTCCTCTCGCTGCATTGTACTTAAACTCAAAGGTAATGGGATACAGGTATTTAATGCCGAAGCCAGGGTTCATTATTGTGTCTTGCATCCCGGAGCATTCATCAGTATACACGTTTTTGTGATTGTGAAACTCCATCAAATGGAAACATTGCAGATGCCTTGATCATCATTTTTTACAGATTTCCTCAAAATTCAGCCTAACTTATCTACAGTAAAATGTCTGGAAGGTTTCCAGTCTCTTCTGTCAGATCTGTTAGTCTGGACAACGTTCACCCACACATTGTGAGGTTTCATTGACTGGCATGTTGCCGGGTTGTTAAATCACGGACTCCGCTCTGCATTTGGGTATTGTCCCTCTGAGGTTTTATTGTGAATAAATCTGAAAAACAGATTGATTGATTAGGAAGGTCCCTGTCTATGTTCTTGGTTTGCCCACTGAGCTACAAATGCCCAACTGTTCATCATTTTTCCACATGAAGCTGCTGCTAAATAACGTACTGCTTGTCTGAATATGTTTAGCCACAACTCTGTGTTCTCTAATTATGATGTTTGTGTTTTTGCTGCATATGCTTCTTTTATGCTCTTTCCTCTTCCTTTTGTCCAATGTGTTTTCCATGTTTGCTCCCTCTCGTTCGTCATTTCTTTAGCTTAGCGCCTCCTTTTCCTCACCCTCCTTCTTCTTCTCCTGCTCCTTGTCTCTTATGGCTGTCATTAAAGAACATCTTCACGTTTTTTGTGTTTTTCACAGTGACCCCTACTGGGAGCGGCCGGCTAATGCAGGCAGCTGCTCCGCCGCCCGGCCCAAGACCCTTCACCTGGCCGGCCAGCAGCATACCTCCTCACCATGGTAACGTTTATGTGCGCTCGTAGTAGTTGTCGTAGTAGAACTAGTAGTAGTATTGGTTTGTGTTCTGTAAAGGAAAAACAGTATGAATGGATTTTCTATTGTTATTGTTGATCTCATACAGTTCTTCCTAGAACGTCACCACAATTTTTGCTCTTGTAACCAGAGTCAAAGCCAAAATTCACGATCAACCAGTTAATTTTGCTCTCTCTCTTGTGGTGATAGACTTTTTCTATCAATTGTGTTTATCCCACCACATGTTTTAGCTGAGGCCCTAAAATGCTTCAGAATAAATAACCAGCAGTAAATCATTGAAGGTCATTACTCTCCAATAAAACACACGACCTAAGACGTGCTACCTGCAGCTGAAAATGATATCGTCAACCCAACCATGTCTCCTGAGTATTACATTTCTGTACAGTTAAAACTTCTAATCTACTCTGTAATCATTCAATACATCAGTCTTCCTACAGTAGTGGAGGCGGAAAAAAATTAATCACCTTCAACAGAAGTGCTCATAATGTCTAAATTCTTTGGGAAATTTGAGAAAATATCCTTTAATGAAAATGTCTGATTCTGTTACTTTACTAAGTTGGCTCAGGGGGGAAAAGGATGACAGGCTATATTAGTTACTGAGAATCAGACTCTTTTAATGTTCGGTAACAGTCGTAGGCCATGACTTCATGCGTTAAATTTTAGAGGAGGCACAGTTTCACAATCCCATTGCACAGTTCATAATCCAGATTTTAATGGTTGGTGTGTTGTATTTACAGATTAAACAGGTTCCTTACAGTTACCAAGTGGAATGACGATTCTTGATTTATTTATTTTTTTCTCTAAATGAATACAGAGGAGCTATTGCGTTTGCTATAGGAGCGACTGAGCATTTATGTCAGTGTGCACCTCTGTGTAGATAAACAGATAATGTTGAGTTGGAGGTAACAGATGTTGAACATCAGTTACTTTTTCTAAAAGTTACGGCAAAGGCAGAAGGAGAACAGACATTGGAAGGGACGGTCTGAATGACCATCGACTGACTGAGGCTAAAGGGCCGAGCGGACCAATTACAGTTGTTGTGTCTGCATCGCTGTGATGTGTAGTTGACATTTCTCGGCAGGTGGACATTAGGGTTCTGAATAGGTCCACAACATATGCAAGACCAATGACGTAGCTTCAGTGCACAAGTATAAATCAGGCTGTAGTAAATTCTGTTTGAAATATTTCCGTTATGTAGTATTAGCATTAGGAATATTTAAAAAAATAAATAGAATAGCTCTAGAAATAGCTCCACTTCTGCAGCCGCGGTGCACAGCAGCTCTGCTGCAGGACGCCGCAGCACTGTCCAGCTGGAAGTAGCTCAAACAGGGAGGGCTGCCTGGGTGCATCAATAGGAATTGAAACTTGGATACAAATATAAACGTACAGAAAAGAGCCTTCAGCTTAATACTAATTAAATACTTCAAAAATATATCTCTAAAGTTTCCATTCAATCACATGTACTGTGATATTTTGTGTATTTAATTTAATTCTTGTTTAGCTTTGTTTCTATTAAGTAATTTTTAAAAATACTTTGAATTGAGACATCACCGACAATTGTTACTATTCTGAGAGTTAGTGTGTGAATGTATGAAATGCATCAGCCTCACATCTTTGTGTGTCTGTGAAGATTTCAGTTTTTGTCACTGCTGTAAAGGTCCACTATTCTTAAATCCATCATCCCTCCCTTCTCTTTTCCTGTTTCATCTCCATCTTTCCTCCCTTCTCTCTCCCACCAGGAAGTGAGCTCAGGCCGGGTGCATTATGGTAGTTGAGTGTGTGTGTGTGTGTGTGTGTGTGTGTGTGTATGCATGTGTGTGTGGTGGATTACAGTACAGGAGAATAAAGGGAGGATTTGTGTCGGAGTCAGGCGGAGAGCTGAAAGGAGACAGCAGTTAATAGCTCATTATAGGAAGAGCTTAACACCATGTAGGCCTGAACACACACACACACACACACACACACACACACACACACACACACACACACACACACACACAGTAAAGAGCCTTGATTCAGACTTCATCTGATCTTTTACAGAACAATAGTTCTGCAGCTTTTTTTTCAATTGGACCCAGTTCAATTTTAGCTCCAAGTTAATTTACAGTTTCACAGCTGCTGAGTACAGAAACAAACATGGCTTCCCAGCTGCTGATAAATTATAAATATAAAGTCATTGATATCATATTGGGTTTTATTGAACTGATTATTTTATCTTTATGTCTTTGTAGAGATTTAAGTTCTTTATTAGTCAGGAAAAACATTAGTTTCTTTTTTCACAGGCATTTAACACACTTTGAAGTGGAGACGTATACAGATGTAGCCATTGAAAGCATCTGTCTCTGCCACGTGATTTTGTCACTTTTACGGCAGTTGCTTGTCTCTTGAAGCTCTTTCAATTGGTAGAATCGAGTTAGACACCAGTTTGCCACCGAGGTTGCATTAAAACTGTTCATTTTGTCGTAACCCCCTCCCCATGAAAGAAAACTGGGGCTTAAAGGCTGTGGGTATGTCACTGTTTGTGTGATTACATCAATCTAAGAAAGTGAGAGAACAGTCGCAGTTTAATGTGGAGCGTGATTTTTGGAGCCGTGTGTGGAATAAGCGCATGCAGTAGGTTATTGTTTTATTTTATTTTTTGTCCCAGAAAGTTCTTTTCATGCTCATCCCAGAGAAGAGAGACAGACAGCTACATAGATGTCCACACTCCACTCGCACTGTGCGTCAGTGCAGGTCTAAATAGGTATCACATGTCTATGTGCTGTGGCCAGCTGGTGTTTTCTTTTACCCCCCGTCACATGGTTACATGCAGCATACCTGTACTGTGCACCTCCAGGTGGGAGGATTCAGCATTGGGTCAAAGGCAAAATCCATTTGACACCGCACATCATCTGAATGATCCCGGACCAAGTGTATTTGGAAAACAAAGAAAAAACCGTGTGATCAGCAGATTCTGTGATTCTCATTGAACTAGTTATTGTTGCCAAATGTGAGGTAATGAAAAAACGCTGAAACATAAGGATTTTTCTATAGCTCACCTCATATCTCTTTAATGCACCATGCGCCACACATCTCTCTCTCTCTGTGTGTGTGTGGTCATTTTTATACTGACGTCTAGACCATACGTGCAGCCCATTCAAACACAGTGTAATTTGCTGGCTGACTTTTGCTTTGTCGAATAAACCAAATAAATAAATTAAGGTACAATGTTTTTGGTTTTTTCTCTGTAATACACAGTGTCACAAATTAAAACAGAATAGTAAACCCTGCTGAGGTACTGTACAAGCTACTCCAACTGCGTTTGGCCTTTTTTGGACTTTATTCTCACATTTGTTCATAGTTGGCAGCGTGGGAGAGCAAGTTCTCCACTGAACGTGTGATTAAATACCTTCTATGTGGCGTAAAGTTTAAAAGTTTCGTTAAACACAATTTGTGCTCAGTTCCTGTTCAAGGCTTCAAACTGCAGGTTTTGTCAAAGTAGACACTCTGCGTCAAACGCACAGTGTGCTCACTCAGGCAAAACAAAAAAGAAATGAGAAAATTCCCAAAAACTCCAGCTACGTTGTTTGTTGAAGAGAATAACAGAACATGCATTGCAGGTTTGTTGCACCAGTCAGAATAAAGCAATTCGACCCCCCCGAAAAAAAAAACACACAAATCAAACTATTACAAACAATTGCAAACAGTCCCCCACCATCCTAGGATCCACCTTCCTGCCATTCCTGAGCCTTTCCACAGTTCTTTTAACCTAAAAGTCAGAACAAAACCTGTACTTACCCTTGGGGCCATCTATTTGTGCTGTTAAGTGCATGTGTGGGTTAATGTCTAGAGGGTGAAATTGAGATAAATAGGGGCCGGTGGCCACAGGAGCCCCTGATACACTGTCCATACACACACCTGTCAACACTGCTTACAACACTTTGAGTGTGTGTGTGTGTCTATGTAGTACTACAATTAAACACAAGAAGGTACTTTAGGTTTAGGTTTCTGTATGTGTGTATTTCACACTAAATATTTCCGTGCACATCATTACTTGTTGTTCCTTTTTCTTCACATGTGATGCTAATAGTGTGTGTGTGTGTGTGTGTAACAACAAAGTAGAATGGTTGTAAACTACAAGTGACAGATGTACCATCTGAGATCACCCTCTGCAGCTCACACACGCGCGCACACACACACACACACACACACCGGGGAGCTGCTGCTATTGAAATCACCCTCTAGAATCGCGGCTCGGTGTGATGCAATCGAAAATGAGACCAGCTGGGCTCTGGTCGACTCCGTTTTTAGTGGAATTGGGGAGAAAGAGACGAAGAATGGACCTTTCTCTCCACTGTTTTCCTTGTGTATTGTCTCCTCCTTTGACTTTTTTCTTCTTGCACTCTTTATTTCAACTTCATATGTGCTCTTCCTTCCTTCCGTCTCTTCTGTAGGTTCTCATTTCTCCTCACACCTGTTTCATCTTTCATTGATTTTAACATCCTCCTTCGTGACATGTCTTTGTTCTTGTCCTTTCATTCTCTCCTTTGTCTTAATTTAACTTTATTAAACTTTGAATTAAGGTAGTAAAATTGATCTAATGCTCTCTTTACTTCCTCATTCCTTTCCTTTCTCCTCTTTAGCCTGTGTCCTACATATGTGTTTACTTCCTCCTTCTTCCTTGTTCACCTTGATACATGTTTCTGCTTTCTTTCCATCCTGTGTTGACTTGACGACGGAGGAGAGATGTTTTTTTTTTTTTTTCTCTCCTGTGTCACACGAGTCGACTCCTGGCATGTCGCTGACTTTGTTCAACTTTCTCTCTTTGATGCCACACCTTCCCTCTCACCTTGCCTTTCCTTTCAAATCCACACTCCCCTAAAAAAAACAATACACATTCTCATTCTCGCACTCCTTGAGAGCAACCAGAATTTAATAATTTAACCTTTTCTCTTATTTTGTCATTTATTTTTCTATATTTTATCATCTACCTTTTTCTTTGTCTGGCAGGAAACGTGTTAATAATGTATTGTATAGATTTACACAGAGGGAAAGTGTGTGTGTGTGTGTGAGAGAGCTGCAGAGATCTTTTGAAGTCGTGATGTGATGTTTGTAGTCCAGAAGCATTGATCCTGAGGCCCATCTGTCTTATTGCCACTGAAATCAACAGTCAGAATGTTTGATGAGGTTTGTTTGAAATGTATCACTAGGATGAGTTTTAGCTAATATCACCTTAAGCCCTGTTTACCTGCAGGAAATCAAATGGGGAGGTACAGAGTAACCACGGCTCTTTGCGTTTCAACCTCCAGACTTCGTTCCAGCTTTGTACTTATGTGCCTTATCTTTTTTATTTACTCATTTAAAATCATTCATGTACAAAGTGGCGGATTTTGCTACTGAGACAGTTCCTTGTTCCCTGTGTCCTTGGTGCAGTAAAGCGACTAAACACATTTGCTGCTTTACTTAAATACTGAGATCTACCTCCTGTAGATCTGTAGAAGCTGATTTCCTCCAGTTGATGAAACAAACGGTTTGTCATTATAGAAAGTCCACATTTGGAGTCCAAATTTAGACTTAATTCAAATGAGATTAAAAAGTCTAAAAATACTAAATCTAAAAATACTTTTTATCTCTTTCTGATTAGCAGGTAAAAAATTTTTTTTTTTTTTTATCCTAATATTTTTTTGTTCTTTCATGTATAGAAATGTTTATCTAGAAAGCAGTGATGACTTCTTCCTTTATTGTTGAATATTTCTCTGACTCCCTGAATAAAACTAAAAATACATTACAACAGTTAACAATTCACAGATACAGCGGCTTCAGTACAAACATTTTGCAACTTTGGTTCATCATTTTTCTTAAAAAAGTGTCTTCCAGTCCAGGCAACAGCGCGTCCCTCTCAAAGTGACTTTGCTGTTGCAGATTAGTTTTTTTCATGTAATTTTTATCAGATTTTTCAGATGCAATTGCACTGCGGTTCAGAGTGGGTGAAAAAAGATACAGAGAAGCTGTAACAATAATATAAACTGCAAAAAGTAATTTAAAGTTGACTGTGTTGTCCACTGGAAGCTGCTGCAGTTGTTGGAGTGCTGTGGTAATGGGTGGGCGATGTTGGCTGTTTGGGGGATTGACATCTGTCCTGAGCTGGTGTATTTTAATGCGTGAAGCAGTTACTGAGAAGCGGCTGGGGATGAAAATATTTGACGTGGTTTTCAATAAAAATTGCGACGTGCTCTAGATATTTCCGATTTAGTGTTACAGAACATGCAGGATGTTTCAATTAGAGCGGCACCACGGTAAATGTTTTTTTTTTTTTAATGCTTCCTGCTCACTGACAACTTTAAAATGCAATTATACCAACGAAGTGGTTTGCAGTGGTTTGTCTCAAAGTTTTCTTAGCAGCAATAATGTCTAATGTTTAATTCCAGCAGAAATTTATTGTGAGCTACTGATAAATCAGGTCATTAACTAAGGGACTATCTAAAGTGCTCAGACAGGTACAGAACAATTTTCAGTCATTTGCAACAAAGGTGTAGTTTCCCTGTAAAGCAGTAAAAGTACATTCAGGATCTCTGAAGCAGCCTGCCCACAGGCCCATAATCAGCTTTACTTTTTATCTGCTGGATTCTACTCCTTTACAAACAAGTGTCTGCCCATAACGTGCTGCTCTTCTCCAACACAGAGCAGCAGTCTGGAGCAAACTGAAGCCACAGTCAGATGCACTAAAACCAGTAACTGTGGGGCACCAGGTTTCGTAGCAGAAAGCTTTGGACAGTGAATAAAACTTGAGTGCAGGTGCAGTTTTTAAACAACAGCAGCACTTTACAGTCCCTCTGTCACATTTCACTGAAAAACGATCTGTTGTAATCATAAATCAGTCCCTGCCTTCCAGCAGTAGGCTTTGACTGATACTGCAGCTTTCTTGTCACCACTGGGCTTCCACTGCAGCATTTAGAGAGTATCGCCACATGGCGTCATCCCAGTAATCACGTGAACTTTTCATTTGGCCTCCACTTAGACTCCTGCAGACTCTGGGGCCTGTCAGCCATCACCGCATCACTCCTCATACCTGTAATTCCCTGGCTTCCTTTCACAGTGGCGCTGGCGTCAGCTGCCACTAACTCATCCTCGACACGTGACGTACCTTGAAGGTAACTCGTGACATGGCAGCCTCCCGAATGGCTAACAGACAAGTGTTGGAAACGACATCTTTGTAAGTTTTTGAGGCAGCAGCTCTAAAGCGGAGCCTGTTCCCTCGCCTCTCTACTCATCAATCCGTCCTCATCACAGCAAATCCCTCACCGCGTTGGACAGCTACCCACCTGTGGTGCCTGCAAAGACGTCTCAAATCCCGAGCAAACACATGAGCATTTTTATTCACACAACATATATTTACCTTTCCTTATTCCCGGGGTTTTGTTTACAGTGAAAGGATTTGACTTTCACCCCGTCTTCACCTGCCTGCGCTGCTGCGTCGCGGCTCACCGTTGCCCGCGGCACTTTCTCAGCATTGCCTGGGCTTGTTACTGCAGCGAGATTCCCCCCCTGAGGAAGACTGAGCGCTGCAGAGATGCTGCACACATTAAATCAACCTGCTGTTTTTCTCCATTATGCCTATAGATGTGTTTGAACAGGAGAGGAGGGAGTTTCTTTGTGTGTTTTCTGTAGCATATTGTTACTTTTGTGGCATTAACAGTAAGACACTGAGAGTTATTGGGACGGGGCCTCGCAGGATTTTCACTTCTTGCACTTTGTTCTGCTGCTTAAAGAACTTATAGTACACATGTCTCCAGTTGACTCCATCTGTGATATTTGAGCCTTGGGAGTTTTTTTTTTTTTCCTTTACTTTAGTGACTTTTAAAGCTTTTACTTTGAAAGTCAGTTTTCTCCCTACTCCTACTGGACCATTTGTCCTCGTGAATCTGTTCAAATTCTGCTGCTGGTGAGAAAACCAACATCTAAATAAAAATCTGTTTCACTGAATTGAAATGCACATTAAAAATGTATGTTCCTCTGGTTTGTTTTGCAAATGAGATGAGGCCTCATGTTTGCTCGAGTTACATTTAACCTAAACCTGTTGCTCTGCTCCACTACAGTGTTAGTGTGTTTTTCATTTCTGAGTCACATGAGGACCGGTGTTTGTTTAGTTTGAGTCCTGTTGAGCTGCTTGTCGTAACAAATGATTGACCTAAACTAAGCTTGAATCTAAACGAAGAATTTGGTGGATATTGCAGTTTGGCTCTACTCAATCATGATTATGAGTCTGGTAAAAACTGAAAAAGCCTATTTAATTGGTGTTTGGCACAAAAAACACTTGCTTATATTTTAGTTTTTTGATTTTAGATGCAGAAACCACCTGAAGTGCCTGCAGCGTGTTCAGAACCTCCCCGGCTCAGTGCAGATGTCGTTTCACTCTCCATAACCAGTTCTAAATGACCAGAGAAGAAGCTTTTGTTGCTTCTCATAGGTCAGATTTTACTTCCACCTTAAAACAAAAACTGATTCAAACTAGTGATGCCCGATACCAGTACTGGGCATCGAGCCTTATCCTGTCTATGTATACTTGTACATGTACTCATAAAACTTCTCAGATACTGCGCTTCATACCCTGATAACCTCTGCAGGTAGGTGGAGGTGGAAAAGTAACATAACTGACGAGGACAGAAGTAAAGCTGAATGCAAACTCTGCTACTCTAAAGTCTTAAGATCTAGTTACTAACAGTCACTATTTCTCAATAATCTTGTAAAAGCCTTTAATACTTGCAGCTGACATCAGCAACAATGAGGGTTACATACAGTAACTAGAACGTTACCTGAAGTTAGTTTACCTTTGTGTTCCTGTGCAGACTCTACAGTCCATGCTGGCCACACTTCTCCATCCAGGATCTCACCCGAGATCTGTGCTTTGTTCTTTTTCCTTTTCTGTTTGTTCTTTTCAGCCAAAGTTGCTTTATTTTAATAAACCAGTCACTGCCATATTTGTTTAAGCAGAAGAACTGGCGAGAATTTGAGTTTCACTGGATTGACTTAACTGCAGTGGACTTGAGAGGGTTTTATTGTCCAGCAACTCATGCTAGATGCAAAACAGTTTAGTACTTGTATCAGTGCTCAGTGTGTGAAATATACGAACTTGTACTTCGTCAGGTAAAAGGTTCTATCAAGACATCGCTAATTTATCCTGAATTTAAAATGGGTTGAACCCTTTCTGAGACAAACTTTCAAGATCAACCTCCTCATCCTCCCTAATACTTACTCCTTCTTGCTTCACCCGCCTGTTTTTAAATCTCTATTAAAATAAATAACTGACTTCAAACACATGAAGGCTATTATTCCGTCCTATTAAAGGCTGCGTGTCGATTAAAATCTTTTAAATAATTCAGCCTGTTTGTCGAGGAATGATAGATTTTCAATTAGTGCAAATATATTATAAAAACATGGAGGGAAAAAAGAATCTGGTGTTCATGTTGAAAGCCTACAGTCAGAGCTCAGCCACTGCCTCTGATGTTCGCCTTATTAATTTCATTTACTCTGTCCAGAGAGAGGGGGAGAGAGAATTTGTAATTCAGGGTTTTTTGGGGAAAAGAAAAAGAAGATCAAAGGCAAATTAAGTTGAGCAGGTCCATGTAATGTGTGATTTAGAAGCCCGGAGCATTTATTGCTCTGAGTACAGCAATGAAGCTGTGTGTGTGTGTGTGTGTGTGTGTGTGTGTGTGTGTGTGTGTGTAAATGAGCATGCTAACACGGACGTACATGGGTTTAAAGAGGGCCTAAATGATTGTGTGTGTATTACATAGCATCATTAGTTTCTGTTTTCTGGTGGGCGCCTTTTTTTTTTTTTCTGTTATTAGTGGCAGTAGTGGTTGTATTAGTAGCAGTATTAAAAGTGCTTTTACTGTAATTATAATCTCTGTAGTAGTTGCACTGCATGGTACAGTACAACAGACTGCTGGATGTATTTTGTTAGTTGGTTGTTGTCAGAGATGCACTACAAATTATATCTGTCATGTGTAAACTGTAATATTTTGTGTACCTGGATTCTTTATCAGAATATTTTTTCATATTACATTTTTATTGATGCAGGTTTAGTGAAAAAGAAATGCACATTGTAAAACATTGAACCTTGAATCCACACATTTGTGTGTTGCCTTTTATGTGGATTGTCAAGTTATCTTCAGTGTGTTACTAAAGAACATTGTATGGTTGCAAATATAATAATTTAAAAGTGTGTTGGTGGGTGAAGTTTAGTTGTATTCAAACAGAATTTCTGAAACAAGTTTATTGCTTAAATGTTTGCAATTTTCTCTAGTTTTCCGAATTTACAATTTTTGTGTACAATTGTCATTTATTGTAACCCCAACAGGGGTCTGAAGACCAGTAGATTCAATTAAAATCCAGAAAAAACTACAATATTTCCAAGTTCCAGAGCCAACTTTGACTCTGTATTTTCACTTGTTTTATTCAAATGTTGTTCAGTTGTTACTGAGTATTTTATTGCGCATCATATTTATTATGTTATTTATAATTTACCATCTGACTTGCCACATGTTAACACTGAGGAAAAAAGCACGAAAACACAAGGTTTGTGTGACAAATATAATTAGTTGCAGTACCTGATATAAGAGTTGTAGTACTTCAAATTGTAACAGCGGCTGTAATAGTAGTGGTTTCTTTAGGGGGCTCATTTTGTGCGTGTGCATCCAGCTGTTGGCTGCTGCAGCAGTTTGACTGACAAGCAGCAGTGGCTGCTGTTATTCATGAGCGTCTTACTTTCACATTTCAGCCATAATTAATAAACGCACACATGCCTGTAAGGTTAGTGTGAAATATTAATAAGATCTCACAGAGTATACACTGCAGAGCGGTGGTAAAGCCCACTTTAGAGAAGGTGGAGAGGGGGAGAAATGGATGAGAGAGGCAACAGGAAAAGAAGTATCGGTCAGTAGGTTTTAGAATAAAAGCAGTAATTAAACTCCTGACAGTAGTATATGCAGTACCAGCAGTAGCATGACTGGCTGAGCAGCTTTTGTTGTTCACTCTGTCACAACTGAGCCAAATATACAGAAACCTGCCTCTATCCCCCTGATCCACAGGGATAGACAGGCCAGATGTGCAGGTGTTTGTCTTTTTCTACACCTGCATACATTTGTGTGTGTGTGTGTGTGTGTGTGTGTGTGTGTGTGTGTGTGTGTGTGACAGCTAGTCACCTTGCAGGTCTGCAGCTCATGGCTGCATGAATAAACATGACTGTCTGTCCACATCCACTCTCAGCTTTACTCCTCTCAGCTCTGCTCAGTATTGTGCTGTTCTCTTTCTCCTCTGTTCTCTGCTCTTCTTCTTTGTTTTGGGATAAATGCATCAGCTAAAGTTTCAGGAGAACTGTCATTTTGAGGGTTTCACATTTTTACACCAATGGATTGACTCATTTTTGTGGTTCTAACAAAGGGATTGAGGTGCACTCTGTTCATGTAACAGCAGAATAATGCTGTCCTGAGCTGGTCTTGTCTTGGCTCACTTCACCTGAAGCTTTTCCTGTGGTCTGAGGCCTCTAACAGGAGGCCTATCCATAGACCAAGAGCACATTGTTCCTCTCTGGAAAAATCAAGGACAGAGAGGAGAACAGGAACAATTTGAAAAATGAAGTAAATCGCAGCATATGATTCATAACGCTGAACTAAGCTTGTGTCCAGTCAGTTTTAAAATGTGTTTTCTTGCAGAAATCCAATGCTGTAAGAGCTCAGAGTGAACTAAGACATTGAAGTTGTGGTTTGGGCACTAAACAATGAGCCGAGACTCCCTGCAAAGCCTTGTAAAGCCGACAGGAGCTGCAGATTCAGCTGATAAATCTCTTGAGGTTCATCACTGCCACAGATGCCTTTCACACTTTCATTTCATACATTATTAGAAAAACATTTACTGTAGTTACTTTAGGAAAGAGGAAAAACAGAAAATGTAAAGGGTAAAGAAGATGAGAGAGAGGTGTGACAATGAATTGATGTCTATGAAATGCAGGAAGCAGTCGGCTCTGTCAGAAACACAATTTACCGTGAAGAAGCTGCACTACACTTTCTGTCGTTCTCTCTAACTCTGTCGTTTTTGTTTTTCTCTCTTTCTGATGAACTAAATCAACCTGAGGAAAACTTCAAACCCAGCACCACTGACCTTGCCCATCTTTGTGCGTTGGTGGCTTGAAAGTGACTTTACCAAAGTTTGTTTTGGAGGTGCATTTGTGTGTATCTGTGCACAAACACACCCCATTAACTCCATTAACTATTAAGCTCCAGCAGCTCACCTGAGGACTTCACACACCTCTGCCTTTGATTTCTGTTCCAGCCGCCTTTTATTCACAAATCATTTACGATTGGAAGCTGAGTTTGATCTCTAACTTTTAATTGGATTCAGATTTGCTCAGCTCAGGCACAGGGGGCTGTCGGCACTCGGCTGTCAGAGACTTTGGGGAGGTGAAGCGGCTGCAGCGCTGCCTGGAGTTAGCTCTAATTAACCGTGCATGCCGGTTTATTTTTTAGGCAATAATTCCTGTTTTCAGTGAGCTGTTTTTGATCTCTAGGTTGGAATGCGAGAGAGGTTTGAAATGTTTTTGGACCAATACCCCGCGAAAAAGAGTTCAGTTGACCTTCAAGTATGGTCTGCAGACCTGTAGGGTCCTGGAAATGTACTGGAAGGGGGAAATGTGTACATAAGAGACAGAATAGTGAATAAGAAGCATGTAGTTTAGCTTCTAGGTTCTAGTTTAAATTTGGAACCAAATGCAGTTGCACATACAAACTTGGTTTCTTATTTGAGTTGAATTGGAATGAATGTGTGTAAAATGTTTTAAATGAGACTGGCAGCTGATGGTGGACCTTGAGAAGCAACTCATATTTCTGCAACACATTTACCACCACTTTTAGTTGCGCTAAATGGTTAATGGTTGCATATATAATATAACATGTGATCCATGTGGTGTTTGCATCACGTTTGCTGAGATTTAATATTAGTGCGGTTTAAATTTGTTGGTTCGCTTCAGTACTTTTGCATGGTGGTTTGGTGGTTTCCAAATGGAGACAGTTCTCTGTTGCTTACAAATCACAACTTAAGGCCTGATGCTGTGCTGCTGCATAATTCCACATAGCAAGTTGTTCTCCTGGAGCTGCCAGTACTGTGGGAGCACCGATTGGAGGAGGCATTTGAGAAGACTCACTTTATAACCTAATTTAGCCTAGTGTTACCTTTATGGCCTAGTCACAGACCAACTGAGGGAGAAGGAAGGAGAAGGAGAGAATCCAAAAAAGAGATAAAAGTGAAGACACACTGCTGGTGTAAGGTCGACAGTCATTTGTTGCTGCCGCTAAATTGCACAGCTGTGACAATGAGACGCAGAATCTGAGAGACAGACAATGAAACTGAGACAAGACAGACAGGAGGCTGTGAGACAGACAAAGAGACAGACGGGCTTTAATGTCGGCATCCAGTTTTGTGGAGCTTCAACTGTGACAGTCGTTCTCAGATTGGCTCTTCGTCTGCCACCAGAACTCTATCAGTTGCAGGATAGTCGGAAAGACACGCTGTATTGAGAAACCACTCTGTCTCTCATTCTCACTGCACTTCTTCTCTGCGGGATCTTGGCCTCTTTTTATTTTTTTTCCCTCCCCAGTTATGGTCCACTTGCTGCATGGAAAAGATTTCACTGGCAGTCCCTCTCAGATAGGGCCAGAGCAGGGGAGGAGAAAGAGGCTGAGCTGAAACGAGCCTGGGCAAGATAAAAGTTGGTAATGGTGAGCGGTAATGTCACAGTGATAGTGGTAAAAGCCCCGTGTATCCAGAGTGGAGTGGACAGTCGGAAGTCAACTCTTGTCCTCTTGGGAGAACCATAAATGACCTAAAATGACTGTGCCAAACTCCATTTAAAATTCTGCTGATTTAAAGCCTTTTGTCATGTACAGTGCAATAACATGTCAGTATTAGTAGGAGCAACACGAAGACGAGTGGTTTTAACATTAATAACAGAACCGGTATTGGTGACAGAGACCTTGTTATTGCTGTCATTAGCAGTTGCTGTAGTAGTACTATTAAAGTAATTCCTAATATTCCTAAAAGCAACAGCATCAGTACCTGCAATTGAAGTAGCTGTATTAACTCTTTCAGCAGTATTTGGACAGTGGTGATAGTAGTTAACCTTTGCACTGGCTCCCAGTTAGTTGAAGAATTGTATATAAAATTATTTTACTCGTTTTTTTTAATTAGTTAATGGCATCGGTCCTAAAAACATATCTGAATTCCTTCTGAAGGATCTGCTGACTCTCCTGCATGTTTGGGCAAAGCCTGGAGAAGCAGCTTTTAGTTTTCAAGCAGCCCATCTTTGGTACTTGTTACCTGTAAATGTAAATCAGGCCCCAAATGTGTTTTCCACAGCCTTTGACTGCACAGTTGTATTGATTGACTATTTTATGGTGTTGGCAAATGTTTTTTATTGTTTGTCTTGTCGTTTTACTTTTTTTGTGCATTTATTAATTCCTGGTATATTGTTGTCTTGGTTTATGGTTTAATGCATGTAGCATACTTTAGTGTTACGATTATTGGCAGTATTAAGTATATCTTAGGGTTTTAAGGTGGACTGCTCACCTTTTGTGAGCTGCTGTCTTGTCTCATCACTATTTGCAGTATTAGTAGTAACAACATTATTAGCAGTATAAGAACCATGAGTAGTATCAGAAGTCTGTGTTCTGTTTTTTTTTTTTTTTTTTTTTTTAATTTTAATTTTAATTTTTTTTTAAGGTGGATCAATCACAGATGGTTTTAGGCGCTGTGTGTGTGCGTTAGTGAAGCAGACACACTTTCTGTTTTATAGAGTCCTTTAATTATCAGCTGCACAGTTTTACGGCGGTGGCACAACTGCATTAGCTGGGATTGAAAACCAAACGGGGTGAAATGTATAAAGATGCGTTTTACTGCCCAGTTAAACAGGCCGCGTGGATAAAAACACAAGCTTGTTGACGAGCCAGTGATTTACACGCTGTTGCTCTCATTGTTGGTAATTTACTAATTGCCTTAGTGTATGAACTCAAATGAAGAATAAAAGCTAATTTGTTTGCTGCTTAAGTGTTCAGCAAAGAACATAACTGAATGAAGAAGTTGATCATCCACCTTAGTTTGTAAACTTATCTTCAGGCATCAGTTTATTATGGTCATTACTGGATTCCCTGACATTTCACATGGGTTAACAATGCAGATAACAAATATTTGATGTTTATGACCATGTTACAGCAGCAGCAGTAAGACTGAGACTCAGAAGACGCCACTGTTTACACAGACGGTTAAGGAGAAAACTACAGCTCAAATGCTTTTACAGCCCCTCATTGTGTATTAATAAAAAAAACTGTGGCTATAGGTGAGATTGAAGTCTGTTCATCTCCAAAATCAGTGCTCAGTAAAGCTAATATCTAGCAGATATAAAATATGTCATGTTTATCTTGAAAGGCACATTAGCATCATTATTATCATCTTGTTTTTATTCATGAACAAAGTGAAAAGTAAAGTAGCGGACCAATAAGTCTTTATATCACTTTTTATTTTTTTTATTTTTTTTGTCCTTGCGGCTGATCCTGTGAGTTCAATGTCGCCACAGTGTCCGCATGTTGATTTGGCACAGTTTTTTATGACTGATGCCCTTCCTGATGCAACTCTCCCCAATTTCTGCCAGGCTTGGACCAGTACTGCACAGCTGGGGATTGGAATGGGCTGTTGGGGCTTCAGTGTCTTGCCCAGAGACGTTTCGACATATTGGGACAGGGGATCGAACTGCTGACTCTGTGGTCTGTGGACGACTGCCTTCACCACCAGAGCTACAGCCGCCTCCTCTGTTTTTATGTCACCAACATGGCTAAAAATACTATCAGCACTGCAGTAGTAATTCCACCCACTTAACTATGGATTTATTAATATTCCAGCCAGAATTGAGACATAGCTGAGTGGAATTTACAGTGTGCAGTGTGTGTTTAAAGCCACCTGAACCTCTTTAACTACTGATTTCCTGTGTATGAGGAAAACCTAAACATGTATGACACTGTGTACAAACCTGCACCTTCACTGAGCTCCTCAGATTCTCTTTAGTGGAATTTTTCTTTTTAATGATTCATCTTATACAGTTTGACATAATGAATATAAAATTAACAAAGTGGCTGTTTCACTTAAAGCTACAATGTTGTGCTGAAACTCTAAATCGATCCACTCCTCCCTCTCCCTGCTTCCTTATGCTCCTCTACTGCCTGCTACACTCCTCCACTCTCTGCACAGCCCTTCATGTATTACTCACTAGCAGTCAAGCAGGGACGAAATAAAATGTAGGAAAAGCTACAGCACTTATTTCGGAACAGAAAATAATTCATAATATTTGGCAGCTGTAGCTCAGCTGGTAAGGGAGTCGTCCACGCGTCAAAGCGTCCGTGGTTCGATCCCCGGTCCGGTGTGTGTATGTCTGGGCAAGACACTGGACCCCAACAGCCCAATCTTATCACCAGCTGTGCAGTGCCGGTCCAAGCCAGGCAGAAATTGGGGAGGGTTGTGTGGGAAGGGCACCCGGCGTAAAACTGTGCCAAATCAACATGCGGACAATGATCCGCTGTGGCGACACTGAACTCACAGGATAAGCCGAAAGGACAAAAAATTAAAAAATCGAATAACAAAACATGAATACAAATATAGTGATGCACTTGGCAAATGATTTCCAAAGTGTGGCACTGCTGTGGTGCCATATTGGCTGTAAAATCTTATTCTGAGTTTAGTTGATTGTAGTTGAAGGCGACATCACACACAATAAATGCTTTATGGTCTTTCTGCTTCTTCAACATTGACGCAGTGTGGAGCGCACACACACACACACACACACACACACACTCACCTGTTCTTGGATACTACCTGTAGCTGAAGTGTGCATGTGTGCAAGCATAGGCACACACTCTCTCTCTCTCGCCGTCTGCTCTGTCTAAATTCTTAATCATTGCCGGACAAAAGACACTTCCCTCTTTCCTCTTTGTGTCTCTCGCTCTCTGTTGCTGCTGTTCTATCTCTGTCTCTCGACCAGTCTCGTTGCTCCACCGGTGGGTATATGAACCTGTCCGACTGACAGGGAACTCCCTGTGGATCACTGAGATCACAGATGCTCTGCTGATGGGATGTCCATTTAGTCCACACACACACTCTCTCATTTATGCATCACATGTGGACACACATACACACAGTTTTGACCATCCTATTCTCATTCAAGGACGAACATCTCAGACACACAAACACACACAGGTCCATCTGGCCAGGAGAGGTGGTAATGTGTCTGTAGGTCAGACAGGAGGCCGGCTGTGTTTGTTGGAAGCGTCAATGAGTCTACTGGGTCCTGCCATGATTAAGAACTCAAACTCGCCCTCATGTGTTGAGTGAAGAAGTGAGAGAGGGAGAGAGAGAGAGACACAGAGAGAGAGAGAGGGTGGGGGGAGGCAGAGAAAGACAGAGAGGGAAGCAGATAAAAAGGAAAGGTGGTAAAAGGTCTTGCTATTGATGCTACCTGAGGAATCAACGTGTTTGTGTATCAAAGGTGCTGTAGCTGTCAGGTGCTGAGCTTTAGGGGGATCTGAATTACCGTTAGAAGAGCTGCTTCCCCCAAATTAAACAAATAAAGCTATAGCTACTTCACTGAAATTCAGGCAAGGTGCAGACTGAGTGCAGCTATTACCACGGGTGTACAATTAAGTTCCCAATGTGAAATGTGGCCTCCTAGAGGCCCTGGTGGCAAGCTTTCGTAGCCCGAAATGTACAGTGATGTCACTTTTATTCTGAGAATCTTTAAATTGTTCTCAATTTATTGGTTAAGCACCAGATAGTTTTACCAAGAAGTCTGTGTGGACACAAGTGCATCTCTTTGTCCGTCAAAAAGTCAAAAATGAATTTAATCCTAACATTTGCGAGAGGTCCCAAAGCTACAAGGGAATCTTCTGGATTCCATGTACAACGCGCTCGCTTTCATGGAGCTTCATTATACATTTCTTTATAAAACACTGGTGTGTGTCACTTTGCTCGATTGTTCATATGTGTCCCAGTGTGGCCCACCTGGATCAAGTTCCACTTAAATTATCGTTTGTGTTATCATTGAGTTAAAGGCGTCTGGATTCCAGTGGACATGTCTTTATTTATAATTCCAACTTTAGGCACCGTACATTGATGGAGCTCGGTTTTGGATGTCCAGGTGACCCTGTGTGTCCTGGATGCTCCTTGTGTGGGCGGCTTTAGCACAGTCGGTAGAGCACTAGTCCTTGAAGCACAAAGTAGTTTGATTCCCTGTTCCTCCTGTTCACATGTCAAAGTGTCCTCAGGAAAGGCACTGAACCCCGGGTCATTCCCTGTGGGTCAGTTGAGCACCTTGCATGGCAGTGACTCGGTGTGTGTGGAGCTACATTTAAAGCACTTTTGATACAAGCCCTGCGCTGTTGAAGCCGACTATTTACCTTCTGTGGCCTGATGTGGCCCGGTCTGGCACTGTTTGAGTCTTGTATTGAAACCCGTCTCTTTCTCAGCTCTCTGGTTATAATTCCCCACATTCAGGCGTATCATAGCGTGCAGCTCTTTTCATGCAGACGCCCACACGCAGCCGCTGTGAGCGTGAAAAGCTAAAAGCTATTGAAGCTAATTGTGCCAACAAAAGCATGAGGAGTGTTTATGCAAATCTTCCTCTTATTCTGCCTCTCAAAGCCTTTCTATTCACGGCTTTCTCCTCCCTCCATCCTTTCGTCTGTTGGCCTCTTATTTTTGTCATTAGTTGTTGTTTCCTCTACCTAATTTCTCCCCTAAACTGATTTTTCTTTTATTCCTTCTGATCGGCATTGCATTGGAGTTCCTGACGTCTTTCCTGTCTCATTTTCACCGTCCTTTTTCCCACCGGTCTCTTTCTAGCCCCTTTTCACGCATTTCTTCTGTTCTTCTTTGTCCTAATGTGTTTGCCTTCATCAAGACTCTCCGATGAAAACTTGTTTTGACCAATGCTGCATTTGCATAGACACTTATAAAATATATTTGTGTAGCACCTGTCACAGAGAAGAGCTCACAAAGTGCATGACATGAAAACTCTAGTCCACCCAACTAGCCAGACAATATAATGCAGCTTCCTCTCGTTTCCCCCAGTTCTCAGTCAGCTGCTGATATCTTTTTATGTGCTGCAATAGAACGACAATGTAGTCCGTACTGTGTGTTTGAGTGTACAATATGAATAGTGATTATTAGGTCTGATAAGTGACATTTCCTCTTGCCACAGGCTTTTATCACAAACATACATACACAGAATGATATCTAGCTCTGTTCCTCCTAATTTACTAGGCTGTTCAGGAATGTGTGTGTGTGTGTTATCACATGACTCCGGACCAATCAGCTATCATGCATCCAAACATCGTCTGCCTTATTCTCCGTCTTTATTTCCGTCAGCTTCTCGGGTCTCATCTGGCTCTCGAGTTTTTGTTTTTATATGATTATTGACAGCAGCAACAGCAACAATAACCACAATCGCTGGAGTGAGAGAGAGCATGCTGTGAACTGCATCCAGCATCAATTATTCAGCTTTCTATTGCTTTGTACAAACAAGATCTCTGGCAGAGAGGACAACACACACACACACACACACACACACACACACACACACACACACGGCCAGAGAGAAACTAGATGGAGAG
The DNA here is from genome assembly GCF_033026475.1 of Channa argus. NCBI lineage: Eukaryota > Metazoa > Chordata > Actinopteri > Anabantiformes > Channidae > Channa > Channa argus. Next base: position 21,693,225 of record NC_090212.1, on the reverse strand, counting down.
GAGTTCGGTGCGTGTTGGATGGTGATTGACAGGCTGATTAGGGGAATATAAACACATTTGACATTTGGCTGAAATACCACAATTTGGCACATGTCAAACATCTAAGATGTAATATAAGGTTTACACGCAGAGTTAAAATATGCAGGAGTAGCTGGTTGCAGACAAAAATGGCTGAATACCAACCTTGGCAGGAGGTAGAAAGTAGTTGCAGCAGTTTTACCTTGAAACAAAAATGCTATTGTACCTGATCCGCTTGAACGACAGATCACCTAGTGTTCTTGAACGCACCTCGCCTGCAGAGACACAGAAGAATTGCAACTTTTGACGTATGGTGTTTCTTTAAATGAAAATTATCCACTTACAGTCCAGTTACGACGAGAGAAAAAGTCCCCTCCAACTACCATCCTGACTTTAAGGTACAGATAAATATTCAATCAGCTGTTTGATTAGCTTGCTGATTAGCATCTGCCACACAGTAATCCACTTAAAGTGCTCTGCAAAAACAATATCAAGGTCAGCAAAAACGTTTAGTCGTGTCTATTGTACAATAAGTGGATGTTATTATTTTGACAGGTCTCACCCCACCATGTCCTCCACAGGGACGATTTGTTTACAGTGTTGGGTCGTCGGTCACTAGCACAGACGTGAAAGGCAATAGGCTTCACAATGGACCAAATATGCCATTATCGGTATAAAAGATGTTTTAGGTTCACTTGACCAACAACGCAATTGTTGATTGGCTAGTCCCACTTTTGGACCCTGACCAACAAGTTAAAATGTAGTGTCCAATCTTTGGAGAAGACCAAACAGACCCTTTCACATTTGACTTTACCTTAGCAATTGTTCATTATTTGTGGTGCCCGTTAAGGATCTGTGTCGTTTTGAATGTACATCTTCCCCTCAGCCAGACTATACAGAATCCAGCATCGGTACCTCAGTACCAAGTTCCAATCCAGTTTCTCAAGCAGTTTTACACAATCTCCCAGTAATATTATATGATGAATTTCCAAAATTGTTGCCGCGTTTGTTCCAACTAATTGTACTGTGTCTAATTACAAAATAATAGAAATAAATAAAGGATCACCCAACGGGGTTGTTGGACCACAACCAGGACAAACTGTGACGACCTTTAAGATAACAGAATTCTAAATATGATTTTGAAAGATCGAACACAATGAGAAAAGGGCGAGAGACTTGGTGTTGAGCTCATCTATAATACATTGTGGTAACCTCACCGTGTGTGTGTTCAGCCTGGCCTCAGCGCCAGGTTGTTGTAACCCGCTTTGATCAATCACAGCCAGCGAGGCTGGCAGGGTGGCACCCAGCAGATGTGAGTGTGTATGGAGCATGATGTTGTTTCTGTGTTTTTTCAGTGTGCAAATGGTGATTACATAGTGGAGTTCAGCTGGATTTGTGTGTGTACCTGTGGCTTTGGTTTGAAGTTTTTGTAAAGTTGAACATATAATCTTAGTTCTATCTTGGGTAGTTGTACTAGAAAATAAATGGGTTAAAAGTCATGAGCTTGTCCAAACACACAGATTTTGCTTTTAACTCATAACTTTTGTCAGATCATTGATAAAAGCTCAATGTAAACTAATAAACCTTTGTCTCAAGCAATGAATCAGTTCTATATTAGGAAACGTGTTCAGATTCCTGTGGTGAATATGGAGCTGCTGATTGAAGCTGAACATTAACAGCAGAGTGTGTACAGGTGTGTGTTTAAGAGTGTATTTGGGTACTAGATGTTGGAAAAGGTTGCATGGGTGTGTGTGTATGTGCGTGTGTACGCGCAGGGGGCTGTTATAGGCCAAAGGTATGTTGTTCTGACTTTGTTGCCAAACTAATTAGTGCTGTAGAGCTCAGAAGCCTGTGGAGAGGCTACACCACACTGTGTGTGTGTCTGTGTGTGATATTCTGCCAAAATACCTCTTTGCTTCTCATTCAGACACTCAAGTACATAAACAGTTCGAGCCTCACCTACACCGTGCACAAACACACACATCCCTCCATCAGGTCCTGACTCTGTTCTGGCCTGTGATGCTACCATCTTGTTATCTGAGCCACAGGTCTGCTCTCTGTGTGTGTGTGTGTGTGTGTGTGTGTGTGTGTGTGTGTGTGTGTGTGTGTGAGAGAGAGAGAGAGAGAGAGAAAACTATTCCTTTCTCAACATTACAGTTGAACAAAATGAGACAATCGTACATATGTGTTACTTACAGAGCTGGAGCCAGATGAACAGAGACGAGAAACGCACAAAACAGAACATGATGCCCTGAAATCACAATGTCACCACTTTGCTGCACCATTTCCTTTTTCCTATTGGGGTTGGAAACCAAAAGTGAACTTCAGCATTACTTAAATAAATGCATTTAATCTGATAATAGGTGCCACTGGACAAAAAGTTCCATCCCTTCAAAGAAGTCATTTTGACGGGTGAGAGAAGTAATGGAGGGAAAGAAATGAAGGTAGATGAATGGCAACAAAGAGAGAGACAGAGGGATACAGGGTGTGGGAGTAAGAGTCTAGGAGGAAGTAAAAAGAAAAGTGCATTACAAAGATGAAAAATAACACGTCAGACATGTCATTGTGTCGCTCTGTTTGTCCTTTGCCGTATCATATTGACGCCACAGGTCCCCTTTTGCATTACTATTGGACGCTGCAGGAGTGCAAATATTTGACACCCTGGAAACAACTGCGTCCAGTATTGACACTGCAGGAAGGTCCCCTTATGATGCCCCAGGAACAACTTTATATACACAAAAAACTGGGTTAGGGAAAATAACTTCAGGGTTATGTTACCTTAAAGACAAATTACATAAAAACAAAACGCTACAAAAAGTGACAGTGGCAGACGCGTGCATGCTTAATATAATAACCAAATATTGAGGCACCTTTCTATTGAACTACACTGAAAGCTCAGAGCGTCAATCATCGATGTGTCAGCAAGTAACGCAGAAGGGACCGGACAAAGTGTCACTTTTTGACGCCTCGGGAATGAGAAAATAATACGCAGTGTGGGAAGAACGTAGAGAAAAGGGAAATGACAAGAAAAAAGAAATTTGAAAGAAGTGATTAAGTTGAAAAGTTTGAACAGGACTTAAAAAAGCACATATGAAAGAGGGGAAGAAGAGATGTGGGGAGGAAGATGAGGAAGATGATGATCGAGGTTGTCAGGGGAAGAAGACTCATTCACTTTCTGCTGGCTGTCAGCCAGAGAGAGGGAGAGAAAGAGAGAGTTGTCTCTTTTGTTTGAAGGTTACGGAGGACAAAGAGAGGGAGAAAAGGGGGTGAGGGAGGAGGTGATGGAGATGAGAGACAGAGAAAGACAGAGAGGCATAGAGGGAGGAAAGAAAAAGATACAGAGAGAGGGAGGAGGAAGGATTGTAGCGAGAGAAATCAGAGAAGAAATGATAAAGACATGAAGGGAAAGAGGGGCTCAAGTAATTTTGTGTCTCCAAGGTGGCAGCAGCTTTTATACCATTAACTGTCTGCTGTGTGTGTGTGTGTGTGTGTGCTCCTGCCAACTCTTTAATGAGGGACTGCTGCTAATTTCAGAGCTAATACTGAACTGTTCCACACCACTGAACCCAGGGAGGAGGAGGAGGAGGAGGAGGAGGAGAGGGTGTAAGGACATAGGAAAGAGAAGAGGTGAGTGTAGGAGGGAGCTGACGACAGGAGGAGTGATGGAAAGAAGGTAGGAGAGGGGTGAGGAAGTGAGGACTAAGGATGGGAACAGACTATGGAAGTTGGGGGTGTATGAGAGGGAGGAAGTAGTGGGAACCAAATAATTTTCTTTTCCATTACTTCCTCCCTCTCATATATGGGGAACAAAAGTAAAGATGCAAAATAAAAGACAATATTAAGGGGATAATGAAAGACTGAAGGGTTTTTAAAAAAAAGAGGAGATAAAGTAAGTGGATAGGAAGGAAGTAAAAGAATGAAGAGAAGGAACGAAAAAGGTGAGACATGAAATGAAACACAGGAAGAGGTAGGAAGTAGATAAGGTAAGAGTAAAGAAGTGGGAACACAAGATGTATAAAGAATGATGATGAGGAGGCAATAGAGAGAAAACAAAATGAAATGGAGGAGGAGCAACAAGAGTGAGAATAAAAGGGATGTGTGCATGGAGGGAGATGGAGCAATGAGATAAAGGAGGGGTGAGGAGGGAAATGGGGTGAAAGCAAACGAGAGGAGGAGACGACTGATGGAAAAGAGGCTTGGGGTGAGGAGAGCGGGTGAGTTCAGAGGAGGTGAAGGTGAAGATGATTAAACCTTCCTTTGCAGCTGTCACTGCCTTCTCCACTTCTTGCATCCCTCTTTCATCATCCCCCCCCCCAACACACTCCCCCTCAGCATCTGTGATCTGCCTCTCATTATTAATTTCTCACCATTGTTTTGTGTTTTCTTCTTTTTGGTTTCTTGATTTCCTTCCTCTGACCTCTCACATTAGCTCAGCGTTCGCAAACACTGAAGGGCTTTGCTGCATTTTGTGCTTCCAGCTTAAACTTGAGTTGCTGTGAAGCACCAAAACCTGATGCAGTATCTATGACTTTGAATCCAGGTGAACAGGAGCAAATGTGTGTAGGATGCAGATGTCATGTGGTGGAATCTTTACGGTTCACTGGTCGGCAGAAGTTTGAACTCATGTAAAACCGCCAGTTTTCAAAAGCAAACCTGGAACAGCAGCAGCAACAAAGCCACAGAAGAATGTTCACGTTGACGAATTCTCAAACTACTGCAAGTACTTTGGTTTCATTTTTTAGTACAGTACTGACATTTTTACATTTTTAACATTCGCAGTAGTTATCGGCCAAAAGGGCTTTTTCCATTTGCCGATGTCTAAGATAAGAATCCAAGTTTTAAAAGCCTCTTGAAGGCATTTTAAATCTGTTTCAGTCCAACACTTCCTGATAATTTATGCTCATCAAATGTTGTTTTTTTTTTCCTTCAACGCTAAGATGCATAAATACAATACATTATTTAATTTAGCTTAATAAAACATAAATGGTAATGTGGGTGGTTGTTGCACTGGCAGAAATGTTTAGTATACAGTACGTCTTAGCAAAGTAAACTGAAATATTATTTCCAAGCAGCAACAAACTGATTTTACAGCATGAGTTACTAATGCTTCTCCCATTAGCATTTTTAGTTTTGGTTTATTTGTTTTATTTATTATATTTCTGATGCCTAAATCACTTACAACACAAGCTCCGTGTAATTTGCTATCCTGCATTCAGTCATGTCGGATTTTGTTATTAATTCATGTTACTATTCATCTTTAGTAATTAATACCCTCAACTCATATCCATAAAATTCACATTATTACCCCGTAATGTTCATTATCATATTAGACATATGAGCTTTGCTTAATTGTGCAGTGTTGTGCATTAATGAATTTGTGCATTAACGTTTCCTTCCAAAGGAGATAACTACTGTTGTCAAATTAAATGACAAAATGTCTGGAAGCTAAAAAATACATTATAAATATTCAGTGAATAAATGATGCCACTGTTTAAACAGAAGGGAAGTTAACACAGAAGTTAAATATGTTTTACTAAAATTAAACACTCTTGCAGGTTTTAGAGCCTCAGAAAGATTCGCTGCAGAAAAACTAATGTTCAAACTAAGCAGTCATCAAATCATTCACAGTGTGCTCAAAACTTATGTTGTTCTGAACACGAGTTCATACAAATGAACTCATATTCAAAAAGAAAATATGCTTTTAAAACATGGAGCCCCCAGTATAAGCAGTATAGCTTATTGGATAAACCATAGAAACTATAAAGTAAAGAGTAAAAATTCAAAATGTTAATTGTAAAAACATAATAAATTAGCCATTAATACTAAGATTAGGGCATTAAAATGTGTCAATGCCCCTGCAAAAAGCTTTTCACACATGAAATGACTGTGAATTTGTGTGAATACATGTTGGAAATGTGATAAAGTATGAGTGTGCACTGTGATGAGCATGAAATGCAAAGTGTAGGAGAGTTTATACGGGCTAAGAATAGGGAAGCTGTCAACACGGCTTTCCACTCCACACGATGTGTGTTTGAAATGTTCTCCTCTCACTGTGAGACGTACATGGTCCCATATTTTACTCTCCTGTAACAAGTTTACACAGGTCTCATCGGTCCTCGGATTTTCTAGCTGGAATATCACTGAATAAAATGTCTCTATTTGACTTTACTGTATCTGTAGCTTTAAATGCAAAGGAGTTCTGTTCCACCGCACCGCTCTGCTTGGTATCAACTCTAAACGCCGGTTGGTCCTGATTGGTGCCACGCTGGCTCAAGCTCCTGTGTAAAGATTCTGGTCTGTGGTCTTTAGATCGACTGTCTGCCAGTTGCTCTCGAAAGGCTTGAACTTGGCTTCATTTTACAAGCTCATTTGACCTTTGTTTCCTTATTTTTTCCTTATTTAATAGTCCACACTGTCCTGACTTTTCCATCCATAATCTTAATGCTTTGTTTTTTTTAAAGGTGCAATTTGTACTGTTGTGTTTGTTTTGCCACAAATATATAGGAGAATTTCTGTCTGTCCTTAGAACTGTCCAGTAATACAAAGTCCTAACCAGTCTTCAGGAGTGTCCATAGCTTAAGTGTGTGGACCGTGGATCGATTTGGTGTTCAGGTCTCTGCAGGTCTTGTAGTTCTTTCCTGGTTGGTGAGCTGAGCTGGAGGAAACTAGTCCCTTTCTGTCCCTGTGTTCTGCATCCGTTTGGCCGTCTACGGCACGTCCCACCTTTAGTCAGGGACGCCATCATTCTCTTTGTTTGAACTGCTTAGATTCATGTCACAAGTCCGTTGGAAAAAGCATTAATACCAACGGAACATGTTAAGGAAACTCTTCCACGATCTGTTTAGACGTTTAAATTCTGCAGAGCAAAGTGTCACTACCTGAACCTGTGTGTGGGGCCTGCTGGCTGCCGCGCTCGGCTTGATGCTAAAGCAGTGTGGCAGGCACAGATTGGTAAAACAGATAGACGGTGTGAACGTGTCCAAACACTGCTGGATATTTTCCAAAACGTCTCAATGACGGAGGGACAGAGAGACGAGGTGCTGTATGTGAATCAAACCCCGAAATTCAGGATCTGGGTCCCACGTGCTGTATTATCCCATATCACTCATCCCAACTGTTGCACTGGGACACACACACACACACACACACACACACACACACACACACACACACACACACACACACACACACACCCACACACACACACACACACACACACACACACCAACCTCCCACAAGTACACTCTAGAACACCAAATATGGATTAACCATTGATTGTTACTGTTATATTAAAAGCCACAATGACCAGCTGTTCCCCCCCTCCCCACTTTCTCCTCCTCCTCCTTTGTCTTTTAATCCTTTCTCTTCGCTTTTGCTTTCGGCAGACATTCTTCCTCTACCCCGCTCCCTTATTGTCTTTGCTTCCTACACCACGGCTGATACCAGCCCTCTTTTATTTCTCTGTAGCATGGAGTGACTTAGCATCACTTCTCTGCTGGAGTTCGCACTGATCCTTCCATCACTACAATCCTTTTGGAGGATGATTAGTCTTGTAATGATGCCGTATTTGTGTGTTTAACTGCAGGAGGCAAAGCCAGGATTCACTGGCAGACGTGGATTACACGCAAACACTCATTCCACTTTGTATTCCTGTATTTTCATTACCACCTAGTTTTTTTTATTTTTGAATATTTATTTAAATCAGCATGTCACTCTTAATACCTCCAAACCCTGTCTTCTTGTCTCTAGTGCTACTCATCCATGCAGATACTGTACTTTGGTAGAAACACTTGTGTCCCGGGTTTGTTTCCACCCCAATCCTGTGGAGGAGAATTAATTTGTTGTTCTGACATTTCTGGTTCAGCCTGGATTATCCTGTTTTCATAGAAATACCTTTTACCTGAAAACACTGTCCCTCAGAAAAAGGGATACGAGGTGTGTGAATTGTTCAGAGCTGCCTGAAAATAAGAGCAGTTTCAGCCACTTTCTGAACTAAAATTCACCTGATTGGTTTTGATTGGATGAAATCTGAGCAGTTGTTTTGAACAGTAGATGAACTGACAGATCTTGTCAGTATGTTGGCTGAACACTGTTTTCTAATGCCAAGTCTGATATGATCTAATATTTTTTTTGTCTTGCATCTTTCTCGGACACTATGAAAAGCTGACACATCTCCACTAAACTTTAGTGTGTTTCACTTCTTCACCTTGTAACAAGAGCAGCAGTGTTTATAGCTGTGTGGACGTGCACACATCAGTTGTGCTCTGTTAAGACGCACTATAAAAGATCAGCGGAGGTGAACTGATTGGGAAATGTAAGCTCACAGTCACAGTGATGTGAATGAGCAGGGGGAGGGGAAGTAGGTGTTGGTCGTGCAGGAAGCACAACAAGACCTCCTGCTGCAACCTGTGCTCATGACTTACTGTATTGGCCTTTATTTCTTTTTCTAAAACTGAATTGGAAGTTTGAGATTATATTTGAAGACAATTCATTCATCAGTAAAATGTATTTGCATTAGTTTTGCCCTTATTTTGTTCTACCGCTGTTTTCATTGAGTAGTCAGTTAACATCAGTTGTTGTCTGTAGAGGCCATGTTCTATTAAAGCTTGTGACCTGATGCTGGATGGTACTTAACATTAAAAGGTGGGTCTCAGGTTAAAATGCATCATTTGACATATTGTTTCATATACAATTGAGCAAAGATCAAATGTATCCAGGCCTCTTTTCTTTTGTTTCTCCTTGTTTTTTTTCTATTTCACTGTGTGTACACACACACACACACACACACACACACACACTAAGCTGCATTCCTACGGTTGCTAGCAACGGGACAAACTAAACACACAATAGCCTGCTGTTTGGTGCTCAAACACAACAAAATATGATTCAGCTGCAGCCTCTCCTCATCTCTCTTTCACATTTAATCACCGCAGGATTTATCCTCTAATTTGTTGCCTTTATGATCCAAACAGGAAAGGCGCTTTGTGATTAACACTCTTTTTCCATCTGTCTCTCTCATTCTCTGGTCTTCCTCTTTATACGTCTGCTTCACATCAACCCCTTTGTTCATTTACTAGTTTCAGCCATTTTTCTTGTCACTCTCACCTCAGTTCTTCTCCTCACCTCCTCTTTCTCCTATTCCCTCCCTTCTGACCAGCCCTTGTCCTCCTTTATCCACTTCTTCCTTTGCTCTCCTTCCTCCCTTCTTTGCCTCCTCGCTCTCTGAGCTGGTAGATTGGTTTTGGCACTCAGTCTGCTGAACAGTGGACACACACACACACACACACACACACACACACACACAGTGAGTGGCGGTGTCATCGCCATGGCGATGTCAGCAGGCGGGGCTTAATCCAAAGTGACACTTGTTCTCTGCCTTCCTTTCCCATCACCATGGAAGCAATTACCCTCCTCCTGAAGGGCCTTTTGTCTAAGTGTGTGTGTGTGTTGGTATTCGTCCTCCCAGAGTTGACAGGGTGGAACCTCGGCTGCAGGACACCTGATTGGCTGAATTGAAAGACTGGGTGAGAGAGGAGGATAGAGGGAGAGGGAGGTTAAAACGATGACAAGGAGTTCTTATCTTTCTTATCTTCAACTCTCCATCTGTTACTCATGTAAAAATGGAAGCTCTACTTTTACATTGGTGGAAAATTTCCAAAGTACTTCTACTGGTCATTAACTTGCATTGTGGACCAAACCACTTGTTTTTATTGAAAGTTTCAGTCAGTGCTGCTCTATTGATCTTCACATTGAGTAAATGTATAAGTGGTTTATACCACACATACTCATTTAAATACTCTTTATTTCCCTGTTGGACCTGTTTTTCCCATTTCTAACCTTCTAAATTTCTATTTTTCCTGCAAGTTTTTCCTCTTTTTTTGGAATCAGATTTTCTCTTTCTATAATAAAATTGTAATAATTTGCTCTTCCTCTGAGCCAGCTACTACAGATGCACACTGACAGTATCTTTCTGCACAACTCTCCTTTTAACTTTGAGAGAGAATAATGTGAGCTCCTTTCCTCCCCACATTATTTCATTCAGTCTGCTGCTTTCCTGAGGATAGTTTTGATATCTGAACATGCATCTTAATCAATTCTGTACTGTCTAGGTCTACATTTGAACTCTGTGGGTTGAGGGTTATTTCTGTTAGAGTCCTCAAACTTTTTGTGTCAGGACCTCAAACCTCCCCAGATTTCCCCGTTGGCCACCCTGCAGTGTCTCTCCGAGTGTTATCTCCCACCTTCATCTCTCTCTTCATATTACCTGCCGTGTTTCTCTTTATCTCATCAGAGCTAGTCCTGCATGGATTTTATTTTATTTTTTAATAATCTTCCTCTCAGTTTGGCCTCTGTGGATGGATGAGCTGATCATGTAAACAGATACTCTGATATCAGAACAGAACAGAAAAATTAAACAGAGACTTTATTCCAAAATATAAATTGAACAAAAATTGACTTTTGTTCAAAAAAAATGAAGCAGGTATGAAAGGGAATTTGCTTTGGTCTCTGAGGAATGAAATCGCCCAATAAAATCTAGAGCGTTTCTGCAGGCGTGATTTGCTGTTTGAAATGAGTATGGATTTGTCTTTGCACTTTCTGATTCAGACATGTTGGTCTCTAAAGGCGTCATAGTGGTTAGAAAAGCCACTGACACACGATAACTGCCCATTGAACCGATAATGCCCCAGTGAGTAGGTAAGTTTAGGATTGTCAAATGAGCTGATGCTGAAACCCTGCTGGAAGTTATTGTAACCATTATTGTAACCAGATTTATTATAGTTATTGGAACCGTGGTGTCACCATTGACCGATGAACGAGCTGATGAAAACACAGGCCTAACAATGAAGCAGTGTTATTTACTGTAAAGGTCAGTTATTATAAGTAAGTTAATTATGGACTGTTGAAATTACAATATTCCGTTATTATATGTGTGAGCTGGAGTTTTAGTAAATAAGTGTCGATTGAAAAGCAGGTGCACTTCTGATAAAGTGAGGCCTGATTTCAAACTGATTTCTCCAAACGGACTCCAACCGAATGACGAGATCCGACAGTAAATCTGCTCAACACTTTGTCCTGTCACATGACTGATGTTCGGTTTGACCTCCGATTGACCTGGACGTTATGCCCCAACCAGCCAGTGACCACACGCACGTACAGAAACGCACAAATCTCATTCTTTCAGCTGACAAGCTCTTTAAAAAGCCATCGACCCACCTCGCTGAACTTTACGACAGCTCAACCACACACACATACACACACCTCGACTGGTGTGACAAGCTCTTAAAATCACCATCAAGTCACCAAGCTGAACTTTACGACGCGGTTTCATTTCATGTTTATATGACCCAAACACACACACACCCACACACACACACACACCGTCGACAACAAGTGTTGCATTCACCTACTCAGCCGCTACATGATAAATATGTCTGTTTGAGTCAAGGTCAAACAAACCTCCATGTCCACTTACACACACTCCCACATACCTACACACTCACAAACACACACACAGTGGGGACATGTTTGTTTTCCCTCAACGTAATACTTTCCACGAACGAACACAGTCCTACTTCCTGCTGCTTCTCACTCTCCCATCAGCTGATATTTCAAACCTACAGCACAGTTGTTATCCTGTTCTGAAACAGCACTGGCCTTATTACCTGATATAATGATGAAGGTATCAGAACCAGGGTCGGGTTTCTTGACTCTGATTTCTACCTACAAACAGCAACGGTGATGAGGACGATAGATGGGCATGTGCAGAAAATCAACACGCTGTTAGATGGTTTCTAGCTCCAGCTGAAGAATCTGGGTTTGGCTACTTAAAATAAGTTGAGCACTAGTTTGACCACAGAAATTCTTCCTCTCTACATTTACTGTATGTTTGCTCTCACGTGACAAACTGTATGAAAATGTTATTCTTTGCCTGATGATGGATATTTTTCATCTCTATCTCTGAACATCTCCCCCCCCTTCTCCTCTAAATTGTCCGCTATCCCTCCATCTCATCGCTCTCCTTTACTTTACCTCTCTCTCTCTCTCTCTCTTTTTTTTTTTTTGTGCACCAGCAAAAATTAATCACCTGTCTTTCTGTGTGTGTGTGTGTGTGTGTGTGTGTGGCCGACAGGAAGCCCACAGAGGTTTTTAGCAGCTGATTTATTGCTGAATTAATTCATAACGGCGTCCGATGATGATGAGAGGCCCCGGGAAAGTATGGTCGTCACTGTTGTTGTTGAAGGGTGAAAGAGAGAGAGAATAAACAGAGCAGCTCTTTGATATAAAGTAATAGAGTGGAAAGTGATGGAGAGGATGGAGGAAAAGTGAAAGCAGTGGAATAGAAGGAAGGAAAAACTGTCAGATGCACTTTTGAAACCTTTATTTTTTAAGCACTTGCATGTATGTTCATGCATGTTTGTTTAAAAGCTGAGTGTAGGAAGCTGCAAATTTGTGCAAAACTAAAAATGTTCTTCTTATGTGATGTGTGTTTATGTGCTCCGACAACACAGAAGCATTGGTGAGTGTTGGTAGAGACGTGTGCCTTCGCAGATTATCCACCAATGATGTGCATGCTGCCTGTTCCCTTTGCTGAGAACCTACTAGGGAGAGATGCTTCATCTGTGGATCTCATCCGCTGCATTGTCATCATCAGACTCCTTTACATCCTGCTGTCCTCTCTCCATCCAGGCTGCAAGCTCTGAGAAAGGAGAAGTCACGGGACGCAGCGCGGTCGCGGCGGGGAAAAGAGAACTTTGAGTTTTACGAACTGGCCAAGATGTTGCCGCTACCGGGCGCCATCACTAGCCAGCTGGACAAGGCCTCCATCATCCGGCTCACCATCAGCTACCTGAAGATGAGGGACTTTGCTAACCAGGGAGACCCGCCGTGGAACCTTCGCATCGAGGGACCGCCGCCCAACACCTCCGTCAAAGGTAGGCTGGACACAGATGGGGCCAAACGCCTGTTTGTTGTACCGCACAGTTCCAAGGAAGAAAAACACAATTTGTGGTCAATGACAGCCCACAATTCTGTTAAGGAATCAGGCAGCGTGGGTCAAATTTCCACGTTGCCTCTTGGGTTGATTTTCACCTTGTGTGCATTGCATCTTCTGTATTAGTTAAAGTTTAGGACCATTCAGGAAAGTGTTGACACAAGCAGTCCACATTTTCACATTTGTTATACCGGATTGTGTTTGGAGAAGACAAACCTTTTACTCGTTTCCATCCCGAGCTACCTGACAGTGGCTCTAAGTGTAAACTCAACCATAAGCACAGCTTTAATCTCTTATTTAGCTTCAGTATGGGCTTGTTTCTGTATTAAAAAAAAAAAAACTATTCAATTTGCATGAATCTAAAAATGCAAACAGACCCGTATCAGCGCTGCAGTGGCTGTTTGGCCCTTTAAAATGCTATCAAACAACATGGTAAAGCTGTGGAACACACACACACACACACACACACAGACGGCTAGCTTCTGCGCTAAGTGATTTTCTGTGAAGGGAACATTAAGCTTTGATGAATTTCTGCCTGGAGTACCAGAGTATACACAGCACTTGTGAATCTAAGTGGAATTTGCCTTTGAAATGGGCCCTTTGTGCGACGCACTTAGAGGAGAAGAGGAGCACTCACTTTTAAAAGGGACGTTTGGGCTTGTAGGAATGACCCAAAGATGAAAGCAAATTGCCTGAAATTTCTGGCTGTGTGTGTGTCTGACGAAACAACATCCAGAATATTTACGTGTGTGCGGAGCTGTAATGTGTACGAGAACAAGGTTGTAGTTCAGTACGTCAGAAGGTGTGAATAAAGGTAAATGTGTGTCTGTGGAGGTGAATTAGTGTGTGTGTGTGTGTGAGGGTACAGGTATTTTTACACTTCTGTGAATGTGTGTGTCATACTCTTGCCACACAACAGCAGATGGCATCATTGTTGTTGGAGCTTTGAAGAGGCACATGCATTTTAATGAACAGAACACACATGTATGCACCCAATTTGTGTGTGTGTGTGTTGAAGCCTCTGGCAGACCACATCTCACATGTTTTCTGTAACACAGCCCTGCATCCTGTTAAAAAGAACATCATCAAATCCAGACAGAGCTGTAGCAACAAGCACCAACACTCCTTTTACAGTCAGCTCTCCCAGCATGTTCGGGCTCGAGCTATATAAAGTCCGTAGAGCCGAACTCATGGTACCTGTGGACTGGGTCTCATTTCTCTGAACCCGACTTGAGCCCGACAAGCACATTTTTGTTAAAATTGTTAAAACCAAACTCAGTCTTTTATTAACCTTCATTTAACCCACACATGGGGGCCTGGAGGCAAACGTTGCACAAACTAAAGACTAAATTGATAATGAAAGCTTCAACACACATAATTTAGTTCCCATTATTATTATTCCCATATTATCAAACACACACCTTTCACAACAACTGCTTTACAAGTACGTTTGTCACTAAATGTACAGAAGCTCTTTACGTCTTTAAACAAGAAAATTCATAGGAACAAAATTGGTTGGTTTAATTTCCTACAAACACGGGGGGCTGCACATTAGTTTGTTAGTTTCTTCTTCAACTTCAACCTACAAGGGTCTCTCAACATCCTCAGACCTCACAGCAGTGAGGTCATGAGGACAGAGTGAAGGACTTAAACTGATCTCGCATGCACACACACACACACACACACACAGCAAGGTGAGGCCGCTCTCACCTTGTACAGCACATACGCAAAATTTAATCAGATTGTCCGACTGTACTTGTGCCCACACACACAGACTACACTGGGTGTGTGTGTGTTTCTCTTCTCTCTCTCTCCTATTGACTAACTCAAACTAATGAATATCCTGCAGAAGAGAGTGGGTCTGTGTCTCTGACTTTTTTTCTTAGAAAGTGTGTGTGTGTGTGTTGCAGTGTTCAGTACAGCAGATAGTTATTGATTTTAGCTTCTGTGTAGCTGCTCTGCATCGGTTCAGGTAATAAACATACGTGTGTGCGTGTGTGTGTGTGTGTGTTATTCGTACTGATGACTCCATGCGTTTCAGTTTGTCCCAATGAGAATAACCTCATGTATTGTTTTCCTCCTCTCTTTTTTTATTAATTGTCTTTTCTCATGACTTTCTCTCTCTCCTCCTCCTTAAGGTCATGTTTTTCTATTTTTTGCCCGTTGTCTTATTTAGCAGTCTTTCTCGGTTTAGAGTTTCTTATCTTTTCTTTTTTTTTATACAACAAAACTAGTAGCAACCAGTAGTTCTTAACGATTCTTACTTGATTAAAGGCACAAAATAACACATGTGTTTGGTTGATAATGTTAACACATGTTAATTAAAACTTACAGTCTTCACCTTCCACTAGTGAATTGGTGAATGTTAGTTTGCTGAAGTTAACAGGAAGGAAAAGCAGAATTGATCACGGTGCACAATGGGTATCAGAAGGGAGGTGCAGGTACATAAATGAAGCACCTCTCAAATTTTGTCCTTCTCCTCCTTTCTCCTCTTTATTGTTCTCTTGTTCCTCCCACCTCCCTTTGTTTTTACATATTGACCTCTTCTTTTTCTTTCCTTCACTCACTTGTCCTCCTCCATCTATCATCCCCATATCCACCTTTTGTCTTTCCTCCTTCTCCTCACCTGCTTCTTTCCTATTTCATCCCTTTCCAACCTTCTTTACACTAATTTCTTCTTTTCCCCACTTCTATTTCCTTCCTCCTCTTCCTCCCTCCTCTGCTCCTGCCTCTCTTACACTCAAGTGCCCATCTTCACCTCCCGTCCTTTGCTCCTCTCTTCACACGGTCTCCCTAGGTTCTCCTCTTTCTCTGCTCTCCCTCTTCTTTCTCTCCTCCTTTCATCACCCTTCTTCCCTCTTGGTAAAGTCCTCCTCCTCCTCCTTCTCCTCTCCTGACCTTTGCAGTAATTGACCCATCAGTTGCTCTTCTATAGGTTAGTGTTGGAGGTTTTGACTTCCTGTCAGAGTCTCCACATCTGCTGCAGGACGCCACACAAACAACCATGACCTTTGGAGCATCTTGACACCTGGACTCTGTGTGTGCGTGTGTGTTTGTGTGTGTTTATACGACGAAACGCTCGCTCACCATTACACTTTGCTGCCGAGTGTCGGTCAGTGTGTTTATGGGTGAGTTTTACGGCTCTGTGCGGGGCTGCACATGTTCATACAGTATGTGTATTCAGCTGTGTGTGTTTGTGTTTAGGAGAATTTAATTTGTGTGTCTGACAGTCTGTTGCGTGTGTGTGTGTGTGTGTGTGTGTGTGTGACCCCCTCTGACACCTGGCTATTCATTATGCATGCAGAGAGCAGCAGACACCAAAATGCCACACTTCATGAGCCAGTCTACAATCAAGACAAACGCACGCACACACACATGCACACACTGTGTTCTACACAGAAGCAAACAGCTCCACACACACCCTCCCATTAACCAACATGCACACAGGACTTACACGTACTTTTTTCACGAAAGCACACATGTACATGTTTAGGAACTCACACATTTTTTCTCTCTCATTTGGTAAAATATAAATCACGGCTTTTCTTTTCATAGACTAGTTACGGCCCATGAGGTGAGATTCACCAGGGTGTGTGCACGTGCTGGGGTCCTCTTTATTTTTTTCATATGGAAATATTTTTCTGTCAACAAGAAGAACTTTTACTATTTTGCATTTCTAGTATTGCAAATAAAAGTGAAGGCTGTGCTGATTTTAAAGCCAAATGTTAAGATGAGTGACCAAACATCCCAAATCATGTTGGTGATACCATGACTTAAAGGACACTTTCACTTGCTTGTTTGGGATCTACGTTCGTTAATACATGTACATAAATACCATCAAACTTCCCTCTGATTTCCCTACATTAAAATATCTCCCTTCTAACTGAAAAACGCCTCCAGATCACATCACTTGGAGAAACCTTCAGTTAGAATAAGTCCTCTCGTTGCTCATACTATGGAGTTTCTAATCATGGTGATTGAAAGCTCTGATGTATATTTACACCCGGGCACCATGTTGGCGCCCCCAAGGACCACATGAGTAGCCTGTGGGCCAATGAGCTGAATCAAATTTTTTTGTTGTTAATTTTTTTTTAAATCACAATTCGATAAATATTGTGAGAAATCATTAACATGATCAGTGTCTTCACATAGATGAATATCATTAATTTAATAATTATTAATAACATATAATTAAGGGTAAATTGAGCAAATTTGTTATTTAAAAGGTGCGTATTAAACTGGCAGCCCTTCACATTAATCGGTACCCAAGAAGTAGCTCTCAGTTTAAAAAAGGTTGGTGACGCCTGCCCTAAACCAAAGCCATAGAAATCAAGTTGAAAATTGGTGAAGTCGCCCTTTAAATTCAATATTTTCAAAGAATTAAATTTGTCTGTAAGTCACTTATTTATTAGAGGAGATTTAAATGTTTTTGTTTTGTTTTTTTTTTGTCATGTCAAAATTAGTTTTATTGGACAGTTAAGTTTACAAAACCAGAAAATTAAGTTTGTAGTCAAAAGGCAACATACAGCAAATGACACTATTTATTTAAATAAGTAAAATAAAAAATGTAGTGTATTGATCACATTGATCATTGATCATCAGTCTGTTAATAAAATTTGTCTGATCTGATTTTTTTAGGTACTGTAGTTGTAACTTTGAATTCACAATGAGTCAGAATGAATTATGCTTTTTTTGTTTATTTTTCTAGTTACGTATTGCAGATGTACATTCTAAATGCTGAAGTATGTAGTATTATTGATGAAGTATCTGTCAGCTCCAGCTTTACCTGCTGCTGGTTTTTTTTCCACACTAAGTCTCTGGAGTCGCGCTGATCTTAATGACTTACTTTGGATACATTTAGTTTACTTTGCCACAATTATCACCCTTTGAAAATTGATCAGACAAATCTGCCCTGGATGTGTACATTTATATGAACAGTCACATCAAATTCAGCACACAGAACACATACAGATGCAGTTTTCTAAGTAGAGAACTTGTACTTTTGTCTTAAGAATAAGTTTAGTAGCATGTATTTCAGCTGAAGTTAAGAACTTGCACTTTTATGTGAGAATATTTTTCTGCATGTCATCCTGCTCACTGCAGGTTTAAATTGTCTGAGCACACTTTGTACTTTTTTTAATTTAAACCCTGTTCATGTAGCAGAAAATTTGAAATAAATGTGCACAATAACACAAAGGAATTTCTTAAACAAAAACTACAAAATCAACATAAATTTAGTTGCAATGAAACGTTATGCACATGAATATACTTGTAGAAGTAAAACTAGCAAAGTAACAATGTGTCTGACAATTGAAAATAGTTGTGCAGAGGCGTTTGTCTGGTGGTGAAGTAGCTGGTCTGGTCTACTGAGAACATCAGCGACTAAATAGTCAGACAGCAGCAGGGACTTGACATCACAGGAGGAGCAGCCAGTAACTGGAGGAGCTGTCGAGAGCACTCAGGCTCTCATGTCATGGGAGGGAGATGTTGTCAATGATGCACCCGAGTTCTACCATCATCCTCTCCCCCACCTCCTCTGAAGCCCAGGGAGCATCCCAGGACAGCGTTTATCCAGCCCGATCACCGCTGAGATGCCACCGCTCCATTAGACCGAGCTCTTTGACTCATTGTGTTCTTAAAAGTGTGTTTTCATGTGTTCTCCCATCCACTTAGCATTACATACAGCCAGACCGCCGCTTTATAGGAAATCAACCTCCTGCTTAGAGAGGCAGTACGTGCTGAGAGAGGCTGAGGGAAAAAAGAAAAGCATCAGTGGAATGAGACGGAGTAGAAAAATGAGTGGGATAAAGACGAGACGGGGAAGAAAGAGAGGAAAATAAACGAGACAGTCAATTAGAGAGACAGAGGCTATCAGTGAGCCTGGGAGAGAGGGGGTGGGGTTGGGGTGGGGGGGAGCAGCAGGACTCTCGTCTCGTTATGATCCATCTCGTCTCTTTGTACCAGCTGACGTTTTTATGATGCAGCCTGCTGGCTGGGCTAATGGCTTCCTCCATTATACTGAGGGAACACAGTGACCCCGACACCCGGATAAACACAGCGCTCACATCAAACCCCACCCCAGCCTGCAGTGCCAGTGTGATTCAGCACGGTCAGTCTGAGCCGAGCCGCTTTCACAAGCATACTGCACTAAAGGTGTTGACGTTTTATTCAGTGGTAAAACCATCCTATCAGTCAAAGTGATTTGACAGGAAAAAGTAGATATTGTCATGCACAACCTTACTGACGGGTGGAAAATAGTTCGCTGGTCAGTAGAAGGAGAGAGACTTGACATTATGGAAGCTGCCGATATCAAAATAAAATCATTCAATCAATCAAACTGATGCTTTGTTTTCCGTGTGTGAAGAAAACAAATACAAGGTTAAAGTGTTAAAATGAAAGATTATTAAACAATTATAGATTTGAATAATCATATTTATTGTTTTAAGTTTAAAATACAATATTTCACAATATTGTAAATATTCTCAATTTTTAAAAGTCTGATTTTTAGAGCACATTAAAGATTAACACTTCCATATTAATAAGAAAATGAAATGTGAAACTAAGTTATATTAGTACCTTGGGACACACACTGTTGTAATATCAACTGAAAAATAGAACATTGTGAATTTTGAATTGGAAATTGGACTGAGTTATTTTTACAACTATTTTCTGTGCTAATTCTGTTGCACTCATTCATCATACTTTGAATATTTTTTAGGTTTCAGCTTATTTACTCCCTCATCAGCATGTTTCCGTTTGCAGTGCAGTTAAGAAAAAGAACAAACATGTGCTGTAACCTAATGTAATGTGTCAGTGAAACCTCTGCCTCTGCCTCATCAGAGGTTTTAAATAGAATTTAAATAGAAAACATGTTTCATGATGTTTTGACTTTTTCTTTGATGGAATTTGGATACTAATTTACTCCCAGAGTAAGTCAATGATCAGAAAAAAAAAAGTTTTCACAGATCACACTGTTAACAGTCAGTGTGTCCACTAGTCCTGAGCATCGTTCAAGTCCAACAATGGACTTTCGCATATCATGTTGAGCTTATGAAACGGCTCCCTGTTTCTCTGATCTATCCATCGCGACCTCCATCCAGCTGTCAATTTCCAATTCTAAAAGAGCGATGTCTGAAAACAGCATGACTTGACTCCTCTCCTAAACTAAAGACAGTGGGACTAAACTAAAACACATGAATGCCAGAGCTTCTGCTGCTCTTTGGACGGCCATCATCAACAGAGACCCCCCCCCCCCCACCACCCTTCTAGCAGTAATCTCTGCAGCCTTCTACACTCAGATCTCATCTTAAACCTATAAAAACAAGAAGCAGAGCAGATGCTGCTTGTTCACGTTATAAACTTGATCTGGCCCTTCAGCCTCACTTCCTGTTCTGGGCTTTTATTTTGTAGCCCGTTCCCCACTTCCTGTTCCCAGTGTATTCCACCAGCTTCACCACTCGTTATCATTCATAATTGTTTTCACCCATTCCCCTGCCTTTTTAGAGCCAGCTGTCCCCACAGTTCCCCGCCAGATCGTCTGTTCTCTCGGACAGAAAACCCTACTTCCTGCTTTGTCTTATTATGACTCTGTTGCAAGTTTGTCTTAGGTCTGAGGTTTGCTCCATTGTTCGTCTTTCCCTGGTTTTCCCTCACCTTGCTAAATGGTACATGCTCTGCACTTATACAGCACTTTTCTACCTATTGGCACTCAAAGTACTTTACACTGCTTCTTATTCACCCATTCACACTCACAATCACACACACACTCATACACCGATGGGGGAGCTGCTGTGCAGCTGGCCAACGCTCACCTGGAGCAACTAAGTTGGGGTTCAGTGTCTTGCTCGATGACACTTTGACATGTGACCGGAGGAGCCGGGGATCGAACCAGCAACAGTGGGATTGGTGAACGACCGCTCTACCTCCTGCTCCACAGTCGCTCCCATTTTATTTTTCCTTGGTTTGCTGTTTTGTGTGTGTGTGTGTGTGTGGGTCGTACCAGTTTAGTTTCCCTTTGCCTTATTCTGGTTTAGTTTCTCTCAATTCACCAACCTGGTTATTTTTTCCACCTCTGGCTCTGCACTATTGTGTTTGCTTCCAGTCCTGTTTTTGGTTCCGTCCTCCCTCCTGGACTGATTTGTAGCCTTTCTTTATACCTTGTGTTTTCAATAAACCCCTTATTTAGCGCCCCCCCCTCTCACAGTGTCTTACTTGGTTCCACTCTCATACACAAAACTTGACACTCGTCAAACTCTCTCTCCCCTGCTGTAGTATTGCGTGGCTTTGCCGGTGGCCATAGGCTAAGTCCTGCTCGTCTCTGCAGCAGAGACGACGCTCCATCCCGTCGGCTAAAAGGGAAAAAAAAAAGCGCTCACACACACGGTGTGCTTGCTTGCACTTAATAAACGCAGAGTAATTTGGCCAGCTGCAAGTGTGAGATGTTTTGATTCCCTGGTCGCAGTGTAAAGAAAAATGGAATGACAGAGGGAGAGGGAAACAGCAGTAATTATAAAACTAATTACCAAATGCTGATGATGCCCATAGGCTTTGCATAACTAAATTTAGATGAGGAAATTGCTTTCGGCTGCCGACGTGGCTGCCGGGCCTTTCGTTCATCTCCCGTCCTGCATGCTGTCGCACACCAAAGAGGAAAAAACAATCACCATGGAAACAATTACTCGACCCCCCCCCACCCCCCCCCCCCCCCCACCTTGTTTTTCTTTCTTTCTTTTTTTTTGTCCCCCTCTTCTTTTATATTATTTTTCTTTATTTTGTTGGCAAACACAAAACCGCTCCGGGAAGTGTTGTTGTCCAACAATACGCTGTAATGACAGAAAATATAGTTGCTTGTTTCTGAAAGACGGTACAATTAAGTGGAACACGGGGACGCTCAGAGAGAGAGACACTTATTGAATCAGGCTGTGTTTGTCTCTGTGGGTTTGCATATGAAATGACGTGTTTTTGTGTCTCTCTCTGTGTCTGCATGGATTTGTACAAAGCTGAGTCCTGACGCCGGATTTTCCTCTGGAGTGATTGCAGAGAAGTGGGCTGTTTCAGTGCTATCATGCTCTGATCAGTCAAGTCTGTGCTTCATAATAGTTCGCTGTGATGTGACCAACGGTTCAGATTAGTGTGTTGTGATTGGATCAGCTGGACGAATAGATTGCGAATACATTACAACTTCATTTTCCATTTTTAATTAGATCTAGAATTCAGGATGTTCGGTGGCACGTATTGATTGTGTCTTATTATACATCTCTACTTAGGCTGGACGCTGGTTTTGGTTTTAGTTGCATTTACCTGCAAAGATTTCTAAAGGCCGTTAAACAAGAGCAGGCCGTTCACTGGGATTTTAAGAGATTTTTAAGAGTTTTTGGGGTCTGTATAGGGGTTCTAAGGGGTTTGTTTAATGGGTTTACAGGGTCTTTCAGAGTTAGGGTTTTCTTGCACTTTTTAGCAGCTCAAGCTCCACCTTAGTAGTTCTTGGCTCATGCTAACACAAATCAGTCTCAATAGGTTTTAACAATCTTGCATCTTAAAGAGGTTTGGAAGGTACTGGAGAGGTTGTAGTTGCATCATCGTCGATCCCGGGGATTTCAGGTCTTTTCAGGTGATCTCTGAGGACTTAAAAGTGCTCTTGAAGGTTTTGCAGGTTTTGCATGTGAGTGACAAGGATTCCTGGATTGTTTGCAGGCGTTTGACACCATACTGTTTCTCTGTAAAGGCTTATAGGTTTATGAGGTCTTCAAGGAGTTTCTTCGGATGTTGTAAGGAATATATGGATGGTTTGAAAAAGGTCAAAGGTGATTTTTTTCGGGGGGTTGAGGTATCAGTAAGTCAAAAGAAGTTGATTATACCCATCTTTACACTACTGTGTATGAATATCATTTTTGTTTGGTTAACATATTCTTCTTTCCCATCAGGCCTGTCATTTCTGTTTCCAGGAAGTCCCACACTGGTTTCACTTTGTATTAATCATAGTGAGACTTTCATGAAGGACGTTTACCCATTAGAGCTGATGTCCTTACTAACCCACTTATACATCTAATGTCCTTTTCTAATCTGTTTATCCCGCTTTCCCTCCATACCAGACAAATGGGACATTATTGGCTTATGTACTGTACGCTGTAGGGCCCTCAGCAGTCAATCATCCACTCTAATATTCAGAAAGCCGAGCTTTGACACTGAATTAAAATCGACATGAAAAGCGCATGTTGAACAAAGTAAAGTATTTCCAATCAGGTGTAATTGGCTTGTCGGAGCCAGCGGTGATATATGTTGGTAATTAGTTAAGCGGCCTCAGTTTGTCTCAAAGGGTGTTTTTTATTTTTTAATTATTTTTCCCCCTTCCTCCGACAGCTGATCGTGAATCAAAATGTCAGAATAAACTGGAGAATAAGGAGCTTTTTAAAGAGCTGCAGCACCAATTGCAAAAACACATGATGGGCAAAGGTAGGGATGTGGAATTTTAACCATCAAATTGTTTTGGTGCCATTAGTGTACACACCAATAAATCCAAGTACTTTCACTGATTTAAACAAGAAAGAAAAACACAATGCAAAATTGGGTTTAAGTTTAAACTCAGTTCTGTAAAGGGTTGAGAAAAAACCACTAAACTCTAAAATGTGGGGGACTGAAGTGTCCAAAACGTCCTGCAGACAGAAATTGACTGCAATTCATTTGTAAACCTTTTCTTTGATAGATTAATTGTACTGAAAATAGGTGATTGTATTTAGGACTGTAGCTATTCACATGTGGACATAAATATATGTGCTGAGATTTAGCACCTGATGCATGTGAAAAACGAGTTGGCGTCCAGAAAACATAATCGCTGTAGTTAATTGTAGGAAAAGTACGATTTATTTTTTGTTATCAATCATTAAAAGAAGAAAACCTGCTGTATTTTATTTGAATTTAAACTCACGCTCGCTCTCATAATGTTGAATACGGACAAGAGCACAAAGTGTGTCTCAGTCTGCCACAGAAAAGTCTCCAAACAAGGTTCCGGCTGTCTGAACACTAGGAATCATGGAGCCCCGTTTAACATAATGCAGGTATTTTACAGAACTGTTATTTTATACATATTACTACTACACAAAGAGTAACAGCCCCAGTAAACGGGTGGATTATGAGAAAATGGGACCCCCGTGTCTTTTACCTGCTACAAATGATGACACCATGAAGTTTGTGACAGTTTGGATTCATTTTGGCTTTTTTGTGTGTGTTTTTTTTTTTTTTTAAGATTTCATTGTCTTTTTTTTGTTTTTGTTTAATGTCTAGTTTTTAGTCATTTTTAATGTATTTTTTGTCATGTCATTTAGTGTTTCACCCCGTTTGTGGCGTTTCTTTGGTCATTTTCTTTTTTTTTTATAGGCTAAGGCAAAATCATAACCTATTAAAATATGGAATGACATTTTTGGTGCTTTTCATTAATCGCAGCTTTAGAGTTGGGAACTATCTGTTTTTTCCAGCAGTCAAAATATGAAATTATGAGCAACAAACCTGCCACACTTTATATGGCTCACGTGTTGAGACTAAACTCTTCCCATTCAGTGCACTGTTACTTTAGTCATATGCTGTAAGCGCTCTAGTAGGATGTGTAACATTATATTGGATGATAGTCCCTCCAATCAAAGCTCTTGATAGCAGTGAATCGTCTGCGAGAGCTCTGCTCAGCACTGTTATTACCTTGTTTACTGCGCGTCCACACACACACACACACACACACGAGATAAACATGTGGACGCATACACACAGATAAATACATATCCACTCACAGAGCCATGATGTGAGACTATATACACACAGACTGCTGCACACTGAAACCGATGGATTTAATGGATTTTCACTATTTAAAAGGTAACGGGGCAGAGTTGGAGGACACAGAGAAAGAGGCAGAGAGAGAGATGAATGAACCACGAGGAGAAAGGGGGGAGAATTAGATAAACTAGACAGAGAGAGACGGCAGCTGAGTTTGTGTTTGCTGGGCCGTGAAGAGTCGAGCCGTACGACCATCTTAATGCTCCTTTAGCAGTGGAGCCATTTCTTAACACTCATACCTGCTCTGCCCTCAGTCGTCCACACCTCCGTCTTTATCTCTGCATGTCTTTGTGCTTTCGTTCCTCTGTCCTCTACTTTTGTCCTTCCACCACTCTTTCAGGAGCAGAGGACGTCTCGTAGCCATTGTGTTGCTCCGTTCATAAACATCTAAGGGTGTTGGTTCAAGTGTGAAGCTTTGATTAATAAAAGTAAGAATAAATATATATATATATATATATACATAAAATTCACAATAAAAAAAGCAGTGTCTTTTGGGTTTTGGTAAGTCTTAGTGGAGTTATGCAAACTGCTTGCAGTCTTGATTATTAGTTTCACTTTGGCGTATGGACGCAAGTTTGACACAGCTGAATGCTGAGTGTTGTTCAGCTACTTTACTGATGCAAAGTATTTCAAATCATCTTTTGTGTTTGTTTGTTTTTGTCTACTCTAATCATTTTTCATGCTCATTTGCCGTCTTGTGCCTAGTTGTTTGTCATTTTGAATCTATTTGTTCTCAGAGTTTCTGTCCACGTAAACTTTAAAAGAAGAATGCAGTCGATCATGTTATTGATCATGTCTTCTTCTCACTGCCATTTTTGCAGTTTTCTCTTTATTTTTTTCCCCCACGTTTGTTCTCCTATTTGTATAAAAAACAAAAAACTTATTTTTGCTGACTTGTGCCAATTAGTGCCATCTCTGATTAGCATGTGTATAGGTTTTCCCAGTCACAGCTAGCACCAAGCTAATTAGTATCAGCCCACACTTATGGTATCTGAAGCTACTGGTCTGTTCTGATACGATAACACCCCCTACCAGCTTATTCTATCCTTCCTTCCTCCCTCATTCCTACCTTTTGTCCTTCCTTGTAGCTCCCTTGATCCCACCTTCCCTAATTCCCTTCCTTCGTCTCTATTAATTGATCCCCGACTGGCGTCCATGCATCATTTCTTTCTCTCTAATTGTCTTTCTTCCTTTTCTTTCTTCATTCCCCCTCCTCTCATCTACAATAAGAATCTCCCAGTCTCCCTTCCTTCTTCGCCCCCTCCCTCCCTGAACACGTCCTTCCCCTGTCCTCCTTGTTTTTCCCCCCTTCCCCTCATCTTCCTCCTTCGTGTGTTCATTTTCAAACCAAGACAAGCTGCTGTCAAACTAATTGGAGCTGTTGTTTTCTAACTGCAACACTAGAAATCATCTGT
Organism: Channa argus; assembly: GCF_033026475.1. Lineage (NCBI taxonomy): Eukaryota > Metazoa > Chordata > Actinopteri > Anabantiformes > Channidae > Channa > Channa argus. The sequence goes on along the minus strand of NC_090212.1, from coordinate 21,666,981 downwards.
TGTGTATTAACATGGTGAAGATTAGAAAACAGTGTCTTGCTTTAAGGCTAAAAGCAGAGAGAGTTCATTTTGGAGCCATCTGTCCCTCAGGATGCTGATTAATTTGTCGCTGGCTGCCTGTCACTCAGCCTGTTTGATCTGCTCACTTACTAATTGATTTTTGAATATGTTTTAAGGACGCAAAAACACAGGCTAAATTGACTTTGATGAGGTTGTTGATCAGAAGAACTTATTTTTTTTTAATGTTGCTGTATGTTTAGTCTGAACTGAATCAAAGAGAACTGGTAAATATGGTAGATCTGATAAATTTGTAGTTCTTAATTTGATGCCACATTTATTCTTATAAAAATTATGACTCCCTCCAGAGTTGTACTCTCTCAGGACAGAACAGTTTCTTTTAATGTGGCATCTTAAGATGCTTTCACAGCCAATATCTCTCTAAACTTCCTTGTGCAATTTTCTTCATTTTTGCATTTATCTAGAGTCAAATTGTGGGGGCAGCAGCTTCAGTGAGGTGGTCAAATGCTCCTCGGCCCAGCAATGTTTTTCTGCTCTTTCTGAGGTGTTTCCAACTGAGTCTTTCCAGTGTGTTTTGGCTCCATCCTGGGGTCTACTTCAGTTTGATGTGCCCAGAAAACCGATAACAAAAGGTGCCAAAAAAATCTCATCTGGATCTTTCAGAGGTTAAGGAGCAGCAGCTCTGCTTAAAGTTTCCTGTGTCCAAACTCTGTACCCTGTCTAAATTTTATTTTTTTACACTGTTTTTTGTTTTTTTTGGGGGGTCTGGTTGAAACAAATTTGTTTTCCCTTTCCAGACTGAAATAGGTACATTTATGAAGCGGGTGAGTTGTCGGTTCATTCCCAAACTCTGAAGCAGTTAGTTTGTGGTGAGGAAAAAGATCTGACTTCACTCTGGCACAAATCGGCCCCATTTTGCTGAACTGCCACTAATTCTCTTTCCAAGTGTGAAGCAGTATATTTTTGTATGTTTTTCTTGGTATATTGCCCAGATTTATTAAATATTAACATCGCTGTGCAGTTTTTCCATGTTAATATTTTCTTTATGGGTCCAGAACGGGAAAAAATGAACAGAAAACAATATTCGAATAACTTCTTTGAACCAATGGGACAAAAGATCAAGTTTACAATCCGGTCCATGGATGATAAAAAGAGCAAACTGACGATGGGTTTGAAAACACCCTAAAGCTCAGTCTGAGCGCCCAACGGAAGAACAGACATTTTCAGCCTCTAGATTCCCGATCTCATTCAAGACCACAAGTGATGGTGTAATATCAGTCAATCTCAACAGGCAAGTGAATTATTAAAGTCAATTAAATCTCCAGTTTAGATACAACCAGTGATGTAATACAGAAAATACACTGATACGTTTGGAACAACCAACTGAGATCTGAGTCTCTTTTGACCACTTCAGTCTCAATGACACTTTACGTTCAGGACACACTCTGTCCACTAATACAAGTGCAGTAGTTAGCTTTAAGATGCCACAGGTACATTTGATGACACACTTGTACAGTTTGAAGCTGATCCAAATTGTATGTGGATGTTTGGAGATGTATGCGTTTCATATCTGCATGTTGGCAGAGAAGCCTCGCAAGAAACGAGTTGTGGTGTGATTGAGTTTAACATTTGAGACCACCAGAAAATCTTTTTGATAAAAGTAATCTTACCTTTTATTCATACCTTACCTTCCATCCATACCTTCACCTCTTTTCCACACTCTCTGTTGCTCTGAACCGTTGACCCTAAGTACTTAAAGTCCTAAGCTTCTAGCCTTGCTACCTTTCCATCTGGTCTCCTGGACACATAGTATGTCCACCTTCCTTCTCTGCATCATGGCAACCAACTCTCTCACCTTCCCTATCAGAGTCCCAACATTCAAAGTCCCTACTGTCAGTCCTACACTCTTATCGGAAGATTGAATCATGTCAACTAGACTTTTTTCTTGGTTAAAGTTTCCTTACTTATCCAAGCAGCTTTGTCAGTCATAAGTGGCTGGGGAACCCAGTTATATCCTCCAGAGTAGGCCTTTGTAGGTGACACTGGAGAACCTATTGCACAGCCATGTTTCTGTCTGCAAAAGTCACCTCTGAAGTATGTGGTGTTCAGACACAAGTCCAAGAGGCAGCAGGTCTGATCTGGGTTGAGGTTGCTTCTGTTGTCTATTGTTTGGTCCTTATCTTCAAGCCTTGCTATCTTTCCACGGCTGGGAGGGGTAGCTGTAGCTCAGTTGGTAAGGCAGTCAACCATTGACCACAGGGTCAGTGGTTCAATCCCTGCTCCCTGCTACATCTCGAAGTGTCCTTGGGCAAGACACTGAACCCCAAGTTGCTCCCGGTGGGTCAGGTGAGCACCTTGCATGGCGGCCACTGCCATCAGTTTGTGTGTGTGTGTGTGTGTGTGTGTATGAACGGGAATCAACACTGTAAAGCGCTTTGGATAAAAGCGATATATAAGCGACCATTTACCATTTTTCTAGTCTTTTCCTTACTACTGTCAGGGCTTCGGTGGTGGGAATGCAGGGGAACAGGGCCAAAGGATACCATGGTTTCATCAGCATCCAGTTTTAACTCTCTGACCTGAGCTGCAAAATCCTGAGCTTATTATGTGCTGATAAGTGTCTCCAACTAAATGTTGTAAGTTACTGAGTTAATGCTGCTGACAGTGGGAATGCGGGGAGCTCCCTCCTTGTGTATCTTGGTAGGTCCATACATGCAAGGGGTGGCTTCTCCTGGATAAAGGCAGTGGTAGGTCACTCTATCGATGGCATCGTCTCTTTGCAGCAGTTTGTAACCTTTTCCTTGTAGTTGTTGATGGGATCTCTTTTCAGCCACTCGTATTTGTGATGGTTTGAAGGGGTAAGTGCAAAGTTTAGGCCTCTGGCCAACACCTTCCTCTCTGACTGGGTGAGTTCCCTGTCCGAGAGGTTCTTCTTTCTTTCACCATCAACACTCTGTTTAAGTGTTGATGGTGAAGTGGATCTATCTAATCCTTTCACTGAGCAGATGTTCTTCAGCTTTCATGAGGATCATGTTTGCTCTATGGCTCTTGATGGTGGGTCGCGGACATAAGCTTGTTGGTGTGAGGCTTTCCTGTCTGCATCTGAGGTTGAAGCAGAGATGGTCTCTGTAGTCTGTCACTCTTCTTTCTGTCCTTTCATATTCCTGCCCCAAAGGTTGCAGCTATATGTCTAAAGGTTTTATGTCATCCAGCTCTGGTTATCCAAAGATTATATCACGTCACTTTTTTCTTCTTGGTTAGAAATGTTTCGCTGCTTATCCAAGCAGCTGCTTCAGTCTGAATAAAGTGGCTGGGGAAGCCACTTGTATCCTCCACTTGCTTCAGACTGAAAAAGCTGCTTGGTTAGGTCATGATTACATTTTTGGAAACCTGGATGACTGACGATCTTCACTGTCCTACACTTGTGGCTTTCCTCTTCTCTCCTTGCCAACGAGGACGCCTTCCTCCTCTCCTTCAACAAACCGTAGCCCAATTTCCACCGGCACACTGTAGGTCAACAGCACTGGTGGCGGTCGATCCATTGTGGAAGTCACAATTCGCATTTTAATTAGGCATGTGATTTACGTTGGATGCCCTTCCTGATACAACCCCCTGCAGTTATCCAGACCTGGGACTGGCACAAGAAGTCACTGGGTTGTGCCCCCTTGTGGTTGCAATTGATTTCAGTTTACAACATAACAAAAAAAAACAGGCTGTAGAAAATTGTTTTGTCGACAACACATCAGAACCCCGCATCTAAAAAACGGTGGAAAAAAGGGGTGAACACGCCCATTCACTCACTTTAAATCCCCCCAACAATTCGGGACAGAGCAGTGTGCTGCATTCAAGGGCTCACTCAAATAAAACGGACTTTGTACTAGGGCCCTGGCACAATAAAGTCTGGATGATCTCAGGAGATTCTCACTTGGACATTTGTATTATCACACACCCTGCCTCTAGATACAGTCTGGAGAATTACAAGCTTCCAGTGCATTTGTGGAAGAGGCTTATGATTCTTGAACCCTAACAAATTTAAACCAATGTGTCTTCCTATCTGAAAAACTGATCTGTTGCAAATGTGCTTTAAATTTAGGGTGTGCGCAGTGGGTTTTGTCAGATAGAAGGTGACATACAAGAGAGGCCCAAATTAAATGTGAAAACATCAGTTTGTCGCAGTTTTTCTCTCTGTTCAAGCTGTTATTAAGAGCAGAACCCTCAGCTGAAACCAGGATGATACGAGTGAACTATGAAACGTAATTTCTTAGTTTTGTCACAGTGTTGCATCAGACCGAAGACTTACTACTGTCTATTGCACAAACGGCACAATGACACATTTTGGTAGACGAAGCTTTGTTTGAGAGAAGCTCAATATGATGATGGGTGTGTGTGTTGCAGCAGGTCAGATCACTAATGGTCCCTTCATTATCAGCCTCTGTTTCACACATCTATCCACTTGGTGTGTTTGTGTTCTTGTTTTTTCTCCAGACACACTCGTACTAACTGGGGTTTTTGTGTGCGCGCGCACGAGCAGGACCTGATGTTATTAAATGATATCAACATCAAGGCTCCTGTTTGAAGTTGAACTTCCCTTTTTGTTCTTTCTCTCTACCCACAACCACACACACACTCACACTATGTGTGAGAGTGTATTGCAGAGTTATCAACGCTCTGCATCAGTTCTGAACTGTGTGTGTGTGTGTTTCCTATCAGTGCTGTGTCTCAGTGTGGGGATGAGAACCATACATCATAGTTCTACTGTACCAGATAGCTAATCTCACACACACACTCTCTCTCACGCACACACACACACACACAAAGATGGGTTCAAACAGATTTTATTGTTTTTGAAAATAATTTGCAGGCTTTAGATTAATGTCTGTTTCTGTATCTGTCACCCCCCCAAACACACACACACACACACACTTTCTCTGTCGGCGTGGTGATAAAATAAAATGAGGTTTCTTTATTCCAAATCACACACACGGAAAATACATCTACACAACCCACCTGTATCATAAAAATGTGGTGTCATTATAAAGCCGGCCAGACGCTGTTGTCACACGTCTTTTTGCACAAAGCGCTCAAGCTGTGTGGTTTCCTCAAACAGTGGCGGAGCTTGTGATGGGTTGGTTTATTGATGATGCCAATAAAGTTTGATTTAAACAAGATGGCTGCATTTTCAGTAACGCTGACAGAACAGCAGAATAAAACTTTAAACAAAACCAACTAACACAGCCGCTGAGACTACAGTGATATATAGCTCAAATGAATTTCATCAACTGGACTTTTGTCTTGGTAGTTGAAAACACTTTCTTCAGTCTGTGGATTGTTGGTCAGGGTCCAGATAGTCCTGCTCTCTTGGTTGGAGAGACCACCATTTATTATGGAATGAGCCTGATGTGACCTGTGCTGTTTCTCGAGACAGATTCAGGGGTGAACTTCAGGGAAATGCTGTGCATGTTCTCATTCCTAGTGTGAACTTAGGAACAGAAGTGTAGTGTAGCGTGCGTTTTCCTGACACCTGCTGGAATGAGCTGTTCATTAATGACATTCGCCTACATGTACAGTGTTGTTAATGATGCTTCCTCACACTTTAATCACTGCAGCTCTGTGCCTTTTTAATGATGCTCCCTAGTGGGTGACAATCTGTTGGAGCCATTTATAGAGTAGGGACAATACAGCCATTTGAAGTAACTAGATTGTCAGTAGTAGCTGAAGTAACAGGTCTGACTTCAGTCTAACTTAAGTCTGCAAGTCAGAATTGGCTACACACATCTATACTTACCAGAAAATAAATCCCTGCAATGATGCAAAAGGTGTTACTGAACCAGGGAACGTTAATGATTCAATATCAGTGGATGATAATTCTTTTCAGTTTCTGATAGGAAGCAGTGACACAGATCAGATGGTGCAGTGGTGAATAATGGTTCGGTGTGTTATTTACTTATTTAGGTTTTATCTCTGCGTGATGCAGGCAGCAGATATCGGCTCCATTTACAGCAAAACAGATGCAGCAACTGTGATTGTGGTGCAGCTTCACCTGTTCCCTGTTGCACAAAGTTTCCTCTGTCTGTCCACCTGTCTGTCTGTTTTATCATGCTTTAGATTCTTTCATTTATTTTTTACTTTCCTCCACTATTTCCAACGTCTTTCTCTCTATTTCCTTGATTTCATGGCAGCAGTATGAGTGTGTGTGTGTATGTGTGTGTGTGTGTGTTAGAGTGCTGGTGTGTAAAGGCTAGTGTGTGCGCTCGTGCTGTCGAGCTGCGGTGCTAATCGATTAACGCCAACATGTCTGAACCAGCATCGCATTAGTCAACGTCAAAGCGCCACCTGCACAGAAGCCTGTGTGTGTGTGTGTGCAGGGTAGTTAAGCAGGAGGGCCTGCAGGTGATTACACTCCTTTGGGATATGAAAGAGGAGAGAGGGAAGAATTGTAAAACAGAGATGGAGGAGGAGGGAAATGATCAGAAAGTGGAAGGAACATCCAAAGAGGCGAAGACGAAAGAAGTGAGCAGTGCAGGCTGGAGACAAAAGGACAAGGAAAGATGAACCAAGAGATGACGTTCGTGGGAGATGAGTTACAACTGTGCATTTTTACAGCCCTTTTATTTGCACTGACATAACCACCATGAGTTTATTAAAGTGTATTAAAACATCCGTCAGTATCACAACAACCTGCATTCAGCTGATGGGCAGCATTCTGTACATAAAGGAAACCAGAGGAGCTGGATTTTTGGACTTTTGACACAGAGCACTCAAACATCAGGCAATGAAGTAGAGTAACTAAATGCTGGCAGGTTGTCCTGTCCACTTTGGCTCCAACAGAAGTTTGTCCATTAACGTCCTATAAATTTTCAACCCGCGTCCTTTATTGTTCTTATTTTTCCCGTCAGTCAGGAGTCGACAATGACTGACTTTGAAAAATAATCCACATGAATCCTGATGTGACCGCAGAGCCACAAATCGTGGACCAGACGTGGATCTCACTGTGTGTTTGCTGCAAGGACTGTCCACAGAGAAGGGAGGGGTCACCCCTCTCTTCCTCTGTGCATTGCATCAATGTTTGGTAATTTGTTTGACTATTTGTGGACAATTAGTGCCAACGTGAACCTCTATAGGATTGTTTCCTTATTTTGATTTGTTGCTACAGGAAAAATAAAATATGACGACGAGTGTAGGCGACACTGCAGCAGTATTTCACAGCATATTCTTGTGACACCACTCATCTGGATCAGACCAGATGTTTTGGCTGCAGGGATTAGCTCCTATTCCACCACAGGGGCACTAGTGAAGTCCTGACACTGGTTATGGGATGTGCTGTGGAATCACATTTAATTGGTGTGTTCCCAGTTCATCTCATGAGGTTGAAATCAGGGCTCGGTGTAACCAAGCAAACTTCTTTTACATTCCAAAATGAGTTAAAGCATTTTTAGAGCTAATATATATTTTTATTTAATCTCCAGGAGTGTGTGTAGTTCTTCATTTGCACTTGTAAACAGCTTTTTCACCAACTGCTAAGATTAACAAAATTGTAAATCACACATTCACACTGCTTCATTTTTGCTCGAATACATTGCAGCCACTTATTTCATTTTTAATTTTTATTTTTTTTTAGTTTTAAGTCTGCAAACTATAATCATTCGCTTGCCAATAGAGCCGGTACAACAAAGCAAATGTGGAAAAAAACAAGGCCTCTCCAGGAACCTGGCAGCAGATTGTAGGAAAGCTGAAATCAAAGGCAGCAGTGACGGAGTTCACTTGTGATGTTGCTTGGATCACAAGATGCTGTGCTGCAAGCACAAAACACTGTCGTCTCTGTGTCTCTGGGCCAAAAACACACAGGGAAAGTGTGTGTATAAAAGTGTGTGTTTGCTACAGTCTGTAATCTGTGACATTCACTCTAAATCCATTTCTGTCTCTCCTACTCCTCATTATCTCCATCAGACGTGCTCGACTCTGATGTGGACGAGCGTCATTTTGTCCTCACACGCCTCTCTCCCCCCTCGCTCTTCATCGCTGCTCGATGGAGCAATAATATCCATCTTATTACGATCAGCGCAGAGCAGTCGAGGCTGGAGTGGGGAGGTCAAACGTCTGCTCTGTGCCGCGGTGAAGAGCGTTCGGCTGAAGAGCTGAGAGCTCTTAGCTGATAGAATGTCCCCCACTGCTCGCCCTGTCCCAACAGCTCACTCCACACCGGTGGCGCAGGGGCAGTGAATGTAGAGCGATTTTCTACACCACCCACTTCTGCTGAGAGGAGCAAACGTAAAGGCTAACAACAGGGTCTGTGATGTGATAACCTGTCTTTCAGCATGTTCTCTGAGCAGTTTTATGGAAGAGTGTGGGCTGCTGTTTCTCCATGCAGCAGCATGAAAAGTGGACGCAGACCATGCAAGATGGATGTTATCCTGTAATGTCTGAGGCAGGCTCCTGGAATCGAAGCTCCACCTTTTGAAAGCAGGTTTTAAATTAGAATTTAATGCAGCATCTGAAGGGAGAGTCTTTAGATTTGGGTCATGGATGAACTGATCAGAACATGAGTCTGAACAGACATGTCACTGGTTGGCAGAGGGTTAAAACAGGTGCTAATTGTAACTAAATTGTAGATTTAACATCAAGAAGTGGATGTGTAGTCAGAGACCAGAACTTTAAGTTTCTTTGGTGTCAAACCTCATGCTTTCCATGAGCACGACTCAGTCGTGTGTTACTGGGGAGGTGGTCACCATCTTGTGAGGATCCACTGCCTTTGTGTTGGTGGGTGTGATTTTTCCGTCATGATTCTAAAAAGTGTCACAGTGGTTCAGTATGAGTCTCTTTGGTGACTTCAACTGCATCTGAAGTTAGATCTCGCAGGGAAAACTGTTCATGTATCTATCGTGCTTAGTGTTTCCAAATACAGTTCCTTGCTATTGTGATTTAATTTAGGGATGAAGCGACACGTCAACGTAATATGTAATGTATTACGTAAATACATCGATTTATAAAAGTAGTAGGAAGTAAGATGGCTGACTTTAGTGAGTCCACTGATGAGCGAGCGAAGAAAAAAACTCTACTGTGATCATAAAATATATGGGAGGATTTGAAGCAGAGACCAAACATGGTTTGACTTATTTTGCTGTTGAGTTGATAATGTTAGAGATTGAATCACGTTCGTTTGACTTGAGTCCTGTGGTGCAGACTTTGTCATATTTGTTTGATTAAAGAGAAAATGATTGAATAAGACATTGAAATATAAATGATTGATGAATTCAAATTTGTATATTTAGTAAATTATCACAATAATTGAAAAATAAAAAAGGGCCTGATGGGGAAAAGTTCGATGTAGCCCTGATTTAATTTCTCCAGGTTGAGCTCTTTGTCCTTTTCCTCATCTCCATCAAATTTGATTAGTTCAAACAACTTTTTAGCCCAACAGAAAAACCAACACTAAAGCAGCTGTAACTGATATTTTACAATAACATTTGCAAAAATTTGCAAACGCCTCTGAAATTAATTATTAATCATTAATGTACCAGGTCCAGCTGGTCCCAGATATGACTCCACAAGGATGTTAATATTGTTAGTACCACACTATCCACTATCCAAAAATCAGATATTGTGTTATTGTGTTTAAACCAAACCAACGTTATTGGACCTGGTCCTGGGTTTAGTGGAACCACCTGGTTTTTCTCAGCATCCATCCTCTGACCAACAGTCTCCATTCATTTCCCAGTCGGACAGAAATCACTTTCCATTTATTTTTCACCCACAAACCGTCGATGACGTCACCTGTGAGGTTGAAACCACACCCATGATTTCCATCGACGTCTTCATTGATTCGCTGATTCGTTGGTTCATTTGTGCCCTGACTCCGTTTGGCAGATTGTGGTTTCAACCTTCTCGGTTGTTTTCTTTCATGCTGGGAAACAAGCCAAGCTCTAAAATTAGTCCCCTGCATACTTGTCTTCCTCTTGTTGCTGTCCTTCTTCTTTTTGCCCCCCATGTGCCTGATTTCCCTTCCTTTTGATGTGTCCGTCTTTTTTTTATCCTTTCCTCCCTTTTTTAACGCATTATTTCCCTTTATCATGTCTTTCTCATTGTAACTCCTGCATTCACTCCCATCCAAAGTGTCCTAACATCCATCCTTCTCTCCTGCCTCTGTACTTTTCATCCAGTTCTTTTCACCTCCTCATCTTTCTTTCCCGTATAACTTTCTCCACCACTTCCTGGTCTAGTCCTTTCTTGCTTCCTGTCTCTGACGACTGTTCCCCATCCTTCTCCCCTCCTCTGTCCCTCTTTTCCTGTCTTCCTGTTTCTATTTCACTTTGTCCTTTTTTCCCTCCTGTCATTCTTTCCTTTATCTCACACCACTCATTTATTTATCTTTCTTCGGTTCATCACTGTCCATTAATTCATTTTATTTGTTCCCTTTCTTTTTTCATATACTTTCCCCTTTTATCCTTCCTTATCTGTGTCCTCTCCTCCTTCCCTCATCTCATTTAAATCTTTTTGTTCCTCACTTTTTCCCTTTGCCTTCATTATGTTTTCTCTATTTGTTCCCTTTATTTTTTCTTCTTTTCCACTTCATGTCCTTTCTTCTGTCCATCTTTTGTCTACCATTCTTCCTGTCTCCGTTTATCTTGTCATTTTGTTTTTGTCCTGTCCACTCTCCTTTTCTCTCCTCGTCTCCCTAATGTTTTTTTTTTCTACAAAGGCTCCTCTACTCATCCTTTATTGTGCACCCTTTCTCTTCCCTTTGTCTCTTGTACTTCATTTCTTCTTCTTTTTCTTACATGAAGACACATCTACGCATCGGAAGAAAGAAGTAGGAAATGCAAAAACGGATCTTTTTTGTTTATTACTTATTTCTTGTCTTGTCCTTCCACCCATTTTCCACTTGTCCTCCGTCACCTCCTTCTCTTCTGTCCTCATTCCTCTCTCTCATTCAGTTGCACAGTAAAAGCCGCCCTGGCAGTGAATCCCGGCCACCATAAAAGTTGTGACATTGAGACGTCTGGAACTATTTTAAGCTTCAGTTTTTGCTTCCTGGAAGTGAAAGAAATCACTGAGCACCAGCAGCCAAAAATTCTGCTTCCTGCCAAAGCTATTTATACCTTTTTTAATTTATCAAATGAAGATATATGGGCTTGGAGAAGTGCTATAAATAATGTTTTATGCGTCTACTGTAAATGGTCTCCTTGAGGAAAGTGACAGCTAAACTTTTTTGTATTTTTCGTGTGAATAGAATACAGAATACTCCCACCAGTCCACAAATGGACCCCTGCAATGCAAACGCAGTCACACCCGCACACTCATTACATCCATGGCTCAGGTTAGTTTTTCTGACAGCAGGCTTCACCAGGTTGACCAAACAGAACAGAGTGAACCTGGGGGGGTGTGTGTGTGTGTGTGTGTGTGTGGGTGTGTGTGTGTGTGTGCGCGCGCATGCATGCAGGGTGTGGCTCCAAAGAGATCTAAAGTAAATTGTAGAGCTGAAGACAAGGTTCTCCAAAAAGGCCCATTGTAAGAAAAGTTTATGAGCATGAAACACATGCTTCTGGATCAGCAAAGTAAATTAACAGTCTGCGTCAGGGTTTTGAGATATGATAATGTCTGGTGCAATTAACTGAAATCAACAAACTACACTGCGTATAGAGAATTATCATTCATTCTTGAAATAAAATAATTTTTACTTAATGTCCACTGAATTCATGGATATATAAACACATGTTTTTAGGTTGACTACTCATAAATATTAAGTTCCTCTAGGTAGTTTTTTCTGGAAGAAAATGCTCTAACATGCTTTCACAAATAAAAGCTTCTCTGGCTTAACAAATCTGACAAAGGGCACTTTAATAATGTTACCATTGACACAAGGCAACGATGGTCAGATGGTCAGGTGGACTACAGATTCTATGAAGTTTGCTAGTGTTGTCCTTTATCCATTAGTCTACTAGAACTATAGGCTGTAAGACATTTAGTAATATCATTTCTTACTAAAGTAATTCTAATCACTTTGTAAATGTCTTTTACATCTCCAGGCCATGTACAGCAGCTCCTGTAACACACAGTCTTTATTTTTTTTGTCGTGAGCAGATGGGGGAGGGGACTTAAATCCTGCATTCAAGTGAGGATAAAATTTAGTTACTAAGTACATTTTGTTTATTTGTCACAACTTAAATTTAATTTTCCATCAATTGGATTTTTGCTTTTTATTTAGAAAATTGAGATTTCAACACAGCTTCAGAAGCAAAGTACTAAATGGAATCTGCACCCCTGCCTGACCTGGGCCCTTACCACAGTTTCCACAGGATTTGTTGCTGCGTGGCAGCAGCTGGAACTCTCCCGGTGTGTCTGGAAACCTTTTTGCCTCTAAATCAGCACTGAAGGTTTAATATGAGCTGCTGTGACTTTCTGCTGCTCCAACTCCACATTTAAAGGAGGATGATTTGGACCCTGACGGCTTATAATTAACATCCACCACCTCCTCCTCTTCTCTCTCTCTCTCTCTCTGCCTCAGTCTCTTCGCTTCTTGCTCCACTCGCTCTTTCTTTCTTGGTGATGCTCTCCTTTCTCTCTGCCCCTCTTCCCCCATCACCGGTGGCATTCAGCCGTTTCCCATCCGACTCGTAATGTTCACATTGGCAACTTAATTACGCTTAAATGGGAATCAGCTGAGGACAGTGAGAGGAGGGGGAGGAGGAGGGGGATGGAAGATGTGGAACCAGAGGGCTGGCAGAGAAATTTGTTCTTTGAGAATGAAAATATCTCGCAGAAAGTCCTGGTAATTCTCCTTTTCTCTCTCCATCCAGTTCCCTCTATTGATCTCCGTCTTCACTTCCCTTCCCCGTCTTTCCTGTCTTAGTCAGTTTTTGCATCACCTGCCTCTCTTTTGTCAGACAGTTGGTCAGAGGTCATTAATTTTTACTGCTGAGGTAGTTTCCTCCGTGGATTGCGAGCGAACAGATCGGGTCCTACGGTTACCAGGCTGTAATCAGAGGTGAAACGAGGTGAAAAGATGACTGCAGCTCACTCGCTAAGTGCTGCTATTTGAGCAGAATTACACTCAAATTTGCAATCAAATGTTGTATCAGGAATGCATCAAGAGTCAGAGTGATTACTCTCAAACGCTTCTGTCTCATTTGGCAAATTTGTCCTGGTCTTGTTTGCTTTAATGGTTAAGACGAAGACACTTTGTCTGCAGGATGATAGGTTTAGCTTCCTGGCTGGAGCAATGCATTAGAGCTGCAATCTGCAGACTATGAAGAGAGAGTCCAGAGACTGAACATGCATTAACGTGATCCCCTGACTTTTCATGTAGTGACACCACCTTTTCTTAAACAGTAACATACCATGAGAAAGAGTTGGATATTCTCAGAAAGAGCTTTTTAGACTTCGTGTTCTTTTTTCTCTAGCTACACCAACTCTTCAGTTTAGAGTACACACAGTAATATGCCACCACATTTTGCAACCTGTGTTCCTTCGTATCACATTGGATCAGCGGTTATAACTTTATTGAAGATAGGATAATTAGGAGGTAGTTCTCAAACAGCAATTGACAAAATTACCAGCAGAGCAGCAGTGAGCAAAAGCATGTGAGTTCTTTCAATGGAAAAAAAAACAATCTGCATAATAATCAACAGGCAGAATTAATATGCTTATATGTCTTAAATTGGGTGCTATCAGTGTTCCTATTAGGCTAATCTGGACCTGATGACTAAAGATTTTTCAGATTTGTCCAGAAATGTCTGACTAAATACCTGCAGAGTTTAATGAAAATCCCATCAGCTGCATTTTGTGTTTAGTGCTAATTTGGAACTGCATTTTTTTCACAGTAGAGAAATTGTAGGTATGTTTGGTTTGTCTACCACTATAGTTGTGCTCGATACCCTTCCATGAAAGAAGGGAATTACACTAGTCCAACCTAGTAACAAAGGCATGGATCACTTTGGGGGGGACAAGGGGGCAAAGGCCAGTGTCGTCTTGTGCCAGGGAGGGCATCTGACATAAAACACATGCCAAATTAAACATGCAAATCTGACTTCCATACCAGATCGGTCGCGATGGGCACGTTTGGTCTTCAGGACAGGATGGAAATGGCTGTAGTGAACACTTTCTTCCAGAAGAGGCAGGAACATAGGGTGATGTACAAGAGCGGAGGTAGAAGCACTCAGGTGGGCTACAGATTATAATGTAATCTGAAAGAGATCAGTGACTGCAAAGTATTTGTAGGAGTACTTTGAGAAGTTGATGAATGAGTAAAATTAAAGAACAAACACGTGACAAGTGTGAAGCAGTGAGGAGGATGTTGAAGATGATGAAGTATGGAAAGGCAGTTGGTCCTGATGACATACCTGTGGAGGTATGGAAGTGTCTAGGAGAGATTTCTGACTAGATGCCTGAGGACTGGAAGAGAAGTGTACTGGTGCCCATTTTTAAGAACAAGCAACTACAGAGGAATAAAGCTGATTAGTCAAACAAAGAAGTTGTGGGAAAGAGTAGTGGAAGCTCAGCTAAGGGCAGAGGTGAACATTTGTGAGCAGCAATATAGTTTCATGCCTAGAAAGAGAACAACAGATGCAGTATTTGCTTTGAGGATGTTGATGGAGAAGTACAGAGAAGGTCAGAGGGAGTTGCATTGTGTCTTCATAGATTTAGAGAAAGTGTATGACAGGGTGCAGAGAGAGGAGCTGTGGTATTGTATGAGAAGTATGTTAGAGTGGTGCAGCACATGTATGAGAGCTGTAAGACCGTGGTGAGGTGCTGTAGGTGTGACAGAGGAGTTCAAGGTGGAGGTGGGTCTGCATCAAGGATCAGCTCTGAGCCCCTTCTTGTTTCCTCTGGTGATGGACAGATGAGGTTAGACAGGAATCTCCATGGACTATGATGTTTGCAGATGACATTGTGATCTGTAGTGAGAGCAGGGAGCAGGTGGAGGAAATTCTAGAGAGGTGGAGGTCTGCTCTGGAAAACAGAGGAATGAAGCTTAGCAAGCAGTAAGACAGAATACATGTGTGTGAATGAGAGGGACCCAGGTGGAACAGTGAGGTTACAGGGAGCAGTGGTGAAGAAGGTGCAGGTCTTTCAGTACTTAGTGTCAACGGTTCAGAGCAACGGAGAGTGTGGAAAAGAGGTCAAGAGGCGAGTGCAGGCAGGTTGGAACAGGTGGAGAAAAGTGTCAGGTGTGTTGTGTGATAAGAGTATCAGCGAGAATGAAAGGAAAGATGTTCAAGACGGTGGTGAGACCAGAGATGTTGTTCAGCTTAGAGACAGTGGCACTGAAGAAAAGACAGGAGGCAGAGCTGGAGTTAAGATGTTGAGGTTCTCTTTGGGAGTGACGAGAATGGACAGGATCAGAAATGAGGACATCAAAGGGACAGATCATTTTAGATGTGTTGGAGATAAAGTCAGAGAGGACAGATTGAGGTGGTTTGGACGTGTTCAGAGGAGAAACTGTGAATATATCGGTATAAGGATGCTGAGGTTGGAGCTGCCAGGCAGGAGGTCTAGAGGAAGAACAAAGAGGAGATTTATGGATGTAGTGAGGGAGGACATGAAGTTAGTTGGTGTGAGTGAAGAGGATGCTGAGGACAGAGTTAGATGGAGGCACATGATTCACTGTGGAGACCCCTGAAAGAGAACAGCCCAGAGGAAAAGATCACTCTGAGACAGGATGCTCCTAATGTTTGGCAATGTCTCGTAGGTGGCAGGCGGCTTTTCTAGAGTTTTGTTTCATATGTGGGGAGGACAAATCCTGGTCAAAAATAACTCCAAGGTTCCTTGCAGTAAATTGTGGAACATCCAGGCCTTTATGTCTTTTACACATGCTTGAAGCTTGATTAATTACATTATTTGAATTCAGTCTATTTATACTGAAGAGTAGTATACAGCAAAGCAAAGTAGTCACTCTGCTGTTTGGTTTCTTTGTTTGGACGACACTGAGCATAATGCAGAGATCAGGACAGGAGAAAGAAGATTAGGGTTGGGTTAAAGGTACCATTGTTTTTCATTTTCATTCATATATTGAAAATATTCAGTGGAATCAAATCAGAAACAAAGTTTAATTTCTTGTCCGTTCTCTGTATTGTCGTATTGTTAAGATCCTTTGGGGAGGGGGGAACATGACAAAAGTGGGAAGAAAGGAAACGCATCATACAGATTATGTGTTGCCAACAGCAGATCGTAGAGAAATACATTCATACAGACGTGCAGATATTCCAGGAGAAGCTCACAGAGCTCCTGAGCCCTGCAGTGCACTTATTATGTGTGGTGACAGTGTGACAGAGAATAATGGAGACATGTGGCCTCACTCACCTCTGTGTCTGTTAAATTAATGACTAACAGCTTCACACTAAACTCCTGGAGCTCACTCTGTCTCATGTTACAGTCCAGATAAATTAACAGCAGATTAGCACCGAGAAGAGCAGCAGTCTGTCTGCTCCCTTCATCTGCTCCACCCGCCACGGTCTCAGACGCCCCGACGTGCCCAACCAAGGTTCTCGTAGACGATAATGCAGCCATTTCTCCTTTTCATCAGCAAAACACTGTGTGCATATTTCTGAATTTCTGAGTAATAGTAGTGCTAGTAGTATTGGTACAAGTGTAAAGTTGGTGATGTGTGTTAAAAACATCCCTGTTGACTGAGAAATGGTGTCTGAGAAGGTAATTCTTTGCTCATTTTCAGCAATGGAACACTTAACATGTGTCCTCAGTGACCTTCACTTCAGTCACTCCCCTCCAGTTAAGAGCTCCTTAATCTTAATGGTTTTTAAGCTGCTGCTGTTGTAGACGCTGGAGTGGGAATTGAACTTCAGAGATGTTAAACATCATTGTAACCACACTTCAAACTTTAGACACTGGAGAGTTTCCTCCTCAAATTTCCTCCAGCTGAGGACGAGCGATGAAAACAGGCTTAGTTTTACAGACGATGTCCGTGTTTGTAGCTGAGGCTCATGAGGAGAGCAAACAAAATAATTACCGTGTAGTTTAGTTATGTTTGAGGTCCATTTATGTTATATCATGAACAGAGAGAGAGGATTTTAGATGAAGCAAGGGTGTGTGTGTGTGTGTGTGTGTGTGTGTGTGTGTAGTTTGGGTAGTTGAAGTAAATAAATGCCATTCAACTTCCCTCTGACCCTATATTAAAAGCCATCTCTCTACTTCTGGCTAAAAACATCCTCCCTCTGACATCACGTCAGGAACCTTCAGTTCAGATTATGTCAGTTCTCTTTGCTCCTATTATAGTTTGTAATCATGATCAATCTGCTTATCCAGAGCTCCTCCAGTGTGAGCTTCTAATGATGGATAAACTACTCCAGGTGTTGTCATCTGAAGGGGTTTTTCTGCTGGAAACAGAGAAATATTATAATATGGGGAAGATGGTTCCATAAATATCAGTGGATAATGATGGAACAAAAACTAATGCAAACAGCACCGAACAAAGTCTCCTCTCCTCCTTTCACTTCCTCATGACACAGCATCTGTATCGGTCATGGGATTTTTCTCAAAGTGATACAGTGATGCAGGGTGTCGCTCGTTGTGCTTGATACACGCAGCTTCAGAGTTGTTTGTCCCATCACTAGTTAAAATTTATGTCCCACCGGCATGTTCCATCTCCTGACAATATGAAAACATGCAGCAACATGTAAGAAGAGTACACACAGTGTAGACACCAGTAGAAATCTAAAAGGTATAAATCTGTAGGTGTTTCTCAGGTCATGGGTCTTTGCCTCGTACATTCCCAGGTTCTGAGGCTGTCATCAGCTTTGCAAGAAGCAGGCAGTCATTTGGCTGCACAATCGGTATCAACAGTCAGAACACATGTTTGTGTGTGTGCGAGCTGACGAGGGCCAAACGGGAAAGAAGAAGAAGGCGAACAAGCATGTGGCGGCGTTCAGAGCCGGCAGGTCGACTCGTGTTAATCCTGACTGCTGCTGCTCCACGTACACTCCCACTGTGCCCGTCCACCGCCTTGTTCCCTTCACGCACAGTAGGCTGCCACTTAATTAACGTACACGTGAGTGTGTGTGTGTGTGTGTTCATGCCACTCTCCCACATATTATAGTGTTCAGCTGTTCCCACTGTGGGTATTCAGGGGCTTGTTCAGTTCACCACTGGGGCATCAGGGCCCCTACCCAATTACACTGCGTGCGTGTGTGTGTGTGTGTGTGTGTGTGTGTTTCTCTATGGTACAGTAGGCTGGTTCCTAATTACTGTCTGCTCCTTGTATTCCCTCAGAGGCAATACCTTCCTGCCTCACTGAACCCTCACTGTGTGTGTGTGTGTGTGTGTGTGTGTGTGTGTGTGTGTGTGTGTGAGAGAGAGATTGTGTACTCTGACAAGAGAAGCTTCAATTCTCACAAGGTTTTTCACTCCCACACACACAGCTGAAGAATGTGTCCTGTCACCTTTCCTTCAATGTCATACGCTCACGACACAGACTGATGGTCCTTGTGTGTTTTTGCTGAACTTTTATTCTTTTGACCTGTAGCCTCTTGTCGTTCATACACTTTCTGCTGTAGTCAGTTTATTAGGTACAGCACGCTCAAAGTAAGTAACTCAGAAGACCCTCCTCCTATGAAGCTTCAGTTTTTAGGAAGCTGTTGCATCAACTCTACGATCATTTTTGCAATGGTTTAAGAAATACTCAGGTCAGTTACTTGCAATACTGCTGCTGGATTTTACAACAAGTGGACAAAATAAAAGAAGCACCTGTTAGCGTAGCCACTGGATTACAGTGCTCAGAAAGTCAAAAATGACAAATGTCAAATTCAAATATATGAATAGAATAATTGATTTTGCATTACAGCGTTTAGTTTCTCTTTTGGTTCCGATTTAAAGTTGTCACCAGAGAGATGTGATGTGATATTTCTCGTACAAACCCAACCAAACACAGCACTGAGTCAAACTCAGCTCTTCAGCTTGACTGACTTTTATAGTCCAGCTATACTTACAACTCACTTTCTGTTCAGCCAGTACTTGGCATCAGAATACAATCCCCCACTGATTGCATCCCCTGACAAACTGAATCTGAAAATCTAAAAATGAAGAATGTAATGAAGCTTAGATTGGAAAGAAACTTTAATGATGTATAAAACTCCCTCCCAACACCAGAACAACTTATTATTCATCAGTAATAGTGGAAAATAAGAACTACCCCTTGTGCCTAATATTTCATATTTATTCTAACTTCACAGGTTTTTCTTTTACAAATAAAATTGTAACTTTGCAGGACCTCATTGGGTTCTTCTTCCAAAAAAAGTTCAACTTTTGTCTCATCTAAACCATCAGCATGTCTCTTAGACCCCATCCCAACTAAATTGCTCAAAGATCTTTTACTCTTAATGAATGTGTCCATATTAGATTTGATCAATTTATTTTTATGATCAGCTTCCACGTTTGCTGTAATTAACCCCCTACTTAAAAACCTTCTCTTAACTCAGATATTTTAAAGTTCATCAAATAGATTCCAAACTGTTTAATGATGAATCTTCCATAAGTTCCACAGGGCTCTGTGTTTGGAACGATATGTCTCCCTTAGGCAACAATATTAGAAAATGCTTCAAAAATGTTCAGTTGTTCTACAGATGACACCTGCTTTACTGTGTAACCAAATTAAACAAAGCAATCAGTCACAGTTCAAACATGCGTAAAAGACAAAAAGGCCTCAATGTCCTATAACTTCCTACTTCTAAACAGGGTCAACACAGCAACTGTGTTTGGGCCTAAAATTTTCATAAATATATTATCTAAATGTATAGATACTTTGGAAGGCACAGCTCACAACTGTGAGTAACCTTCCAGTTTTTTTGGGTCAGGATCATCAAACAAATCTGTAAAACAGCCTGCAGAACTTTACCAATTTAGGAGCTTTATCATGTGAAGTGCCTTCAGATTAATTTGTTGTGAATTGGAGCTACACAAAAGAAGAAAAATATTATAACCATGTAATTTACAATTTGTGCCAATGTGCTGATTAATAAACTAAAAATATAAAGACTACGTCGTAGTTATGTGTCTGACTGTGAGGGCAGTAAACATAAACCTTTAATGATCTGAAGGAGCTGTGTCAACAAGTATTAAATATTAAATAAGGGCCTTAAATACTGCAGCCATTTTTTCTTTCCTTTTCCACTCTGTCATTGTCTTTTCCATTTTTCATTTGGCATCATTTCCTTTTTTCTATCCGTCCATCCCTTCATTCGTCTCACTGTCCTCCTCGTCTGTCCCCATTTTTCTTTCTGTGTAGCCACTCACTTCTCTTTCTCTCTCTCTGTCCTCTTATGTCCTTGACTCCAACACACACCAGCTGGCATTCAGCCAAGTGGAGAGACAGCAGAGATGATTACACACACACACACACAGAAACTCGTGTGTGTGTGTGTGCGCAGAAGTCTGTCATAGAACAGCAGAAGGATGTCATAGAAAAAGAGAGCGAGAGAGCAAAGCAATGAACTTTACTACAAAGACACAAGAGAATGAAGATACAACTTAAGTGTGTGTGTTGGATCTTTGAGAAGGTAGCAGAGCAAATGTTTCTCTCCCAAAACTGTTAATCAACTACGATGCAGCACTGGCTGCAGAGGCTTCTTGCCCTTCTGAACAATCGGAGTATGAAGTTTGACAGCTTCTTAGTTATTGTGATTTCACTAATGCAACACATTTAAAAAAAAATTCCCCAGCCACTTCATGAAGTTATTAGTTATTATCTGTACATGGTTATGGTTTGGCAGCCTACTACCTACTGACATCTGATGCATCTGATTTATTATGTGGATACGGCACTTTTTTTTTGACATGGGACTTTTTAAAGTGTCATGGTTTTTGTGTGCAGTACGTCCGCGGAATCGTACTGGTGACGTTCCATCAGGAACCCAGTGTTTAGTTCAGAAAAAGGCTGATTAAATCCTGCATTTCATCTTTTCAGTGTCCCCAGTCCACAGTACTGAATCCTGCTGTCTGTCACACAGCTGCTGCCATAACCCTGTGTTTATGCTGATGGACATGAGATGTCCTATAGATTGTCTCTGTCTCTTTAACGTGGGTCGTAATGAGATTACATCAGCCTGTCTCCTAAAAGGTTCCTAAGCAACAAAAGTGCAAAATCATTTTGAAGAGAACATTTGATATTTGGACACGTCCACTCCAACATGTCTTGAATGAATGAATGGATACATGTACGTACAGACATGTGAACACCTGTCAGTCACTCTACAGGGGCGGCAAGCTGCTAAAGTGCAGTGTTTAATGCCAGATTTGTGAGTTTGATTCGAGCGATGGATCTGCTTTAAAGTCTTTTCATTATTATTAAAATAAGTTGTCTTCTCCTCCTCTAGCTGTAGGCTCAGGTCTCCAGATCACCAGTGGTGGAGAAACTGCAGTTACTGTTACTACTGTAACAGATTGTGTAAATATAAAGTGCTACGTGAAATACTTGAGTTTTACTGTGCGTAGTTTTGGTGTCAGATCAGCTGTAGCAGCTCCTCCTTTCTCATCTCAGCATGCACTGTAGTGACTTTTCCATGGAATGACAAATGATTTATAAAATAATATTTATGCAGTTATTTTCCTCCTAGTGTAATATTAGAATTCACTTAAAAGCATCTGTCTTGTCTCCTGAAGTGATCACCTTTCACATGTCGACCTCTAAAACTGCAGGTCTGAACATGCACAAGTTTTAAATATATCAGTTTATCCAAACTCACTCTGTAAATTTGACCTGACGTTTTCAGACTGCGCTGATCTCAGTCTTCTGCCCCGCTAAAGTGCAAGACCCGGTATGGTTCTGGGTCTTTCAGGCTCAAAGAGGCTTTTCATTTCCATCCCAGCACTGACGATGTGTTACATTTTTCACATGGCTCTCTCTACCAGAAAACCAGAGACGGGTTTCTGGCGCTGGCCCGTGTTCACAGCATTTTAAAATGATAAAAGCACCTCCCACTGCTGTCAATGAGCTCATTATCAAATTGTGCTGCTTTGGCTCCTCTACTCTGCATCCTGGTAACAATGGTGTCCGGCATTAACGCTGCTGGTGCACTTTAGCGTCAGCATTTGACGCTACGGGAGCTTCACCTTTTGATGCCACAGGGACAAATTTATACACAAACATAAATTGCGTTGGGGTTAAGGACGAGCACTTCAGGGTAAGGTTACTTTAGGAGACATCATGGGTTAGTGTTATGTTAGAAGAACATTTACACAGTAACAAAACGCTAAGAACTTCCTCACTATAGTGACCACGTGCATCGAGTTATTACGATCATAAATAGGCAGACATCTCTCACTAAAGTCCAGCCCCAGTC
The DNA here is from genome assembly GCF_033026475.1 of Channa argus. Taxonomy (NCBI): domain Eukaryota; kingdom Metazoa; phylum Chordata; class Actinopteri; order Anabantiformes; family Channidae; genus Channa; species Channa argus. Next base: position 21,644,680 of record NC_090212.1, on the reverse strand, counting down.
TCCTGTAGAGAAGCACTGTGTCTTGTTGTAGCATCCACCAGCTCGTTTTATTTTCTATTCTATGCGAATGGGTGCCCTAAGTGTCAGAAGGCAGAAGGGAGTGGACTCTTTTTGAAGCCTCGTGAATGAGAAACGGCTGCCCGTGTGTTGTCAGTCACTGTTGTTACTGCTTATGTATCATAACAAACTCCACCTTATTTCTGTACCCGTCTCATGCCAGGACAAAGCAGCGTTGTGGCGACTGGACTTTCGATGGTGTGCTGATAACTGTTTTCAGCCTCAAAGTTTGGTTTATTTTAACTTCAGTTGAACAAAATCTACAGTTTTAAGAAGTTAAAAATTACTTAACCAATAATTTGCAGGTAATACATCTTCAGTTTCAATCAACTGTAATCTTGTGTACTAAGTTCTAAATATTTCAAACATGTCTTTGACTTGTACCAAACTACTTTAGTACAAGTACTTCAGAATTTGACTTAATTACAGTACTTGAGCAAATATATTCAGCTATGCTCCACCTCTGAGGGGATGAAACAAGCCACATAGTAACAACAAAACCAGCGATAGGTGAAATAGAAGACCAGTGTGCACCACAGTGCATATTTAAAAGACCCACCCTCTTTCTCTGGCTGCAGGTGGTTCCACTGTAAAACATCCCAGTGCTCAGCAGTAAAACTATCAGTGAAGGAGTTCAAACAGGGAAATGATACAGGTTTAGTGGTGCGACTCTGCCAGAGTTAATCAGCCCAGACATCTCATTTCAGACAGGAAGCTTCAGGCTGACTGGCTCTCATTTCTGTGCCGAGCTGTAAACTTTTGAGTGTAACGGAGAGAGCTGCTCTCTGCCATTTCATATCGGAGCTTTATTGCTGTATGTGCAGAGTGATGATGCACTTAGACAAGCCTAGAGTTATTATTAAAGGGTAAAATGTGTAACTGTACATCAGTCTGTTTTAATGTGGAATCAATCATTGATTCAACAACAGAGCAGAGGATGAAGGAATATTTATTTCTGTCTTTACATTTCGATTTGCTCCCACTCTGCCATTTTAAAGCAGAACCCCAAATTCAGACAGATGGAGCTACCAAAAGGCAATTAATATACGAATACATGAGGTCGGCCAGAAAGAATTCATCTAAAGTTTCCTTCTAAAGAGTCTCACTCTCACTGGTACAGAAACACAGCAGCAGGTATTTGAGTCAACTCAGCCTAAAACTCTAAATAGCCGCCTAAATATTTGATTGTCACTGGACACAAAATGCCCATGAAGATCTGGTTCAAATTTGATTACATATCAAAAAAATGACAATTCTACGACACTTCTCTCGTAGAATTGTCCAAAAAGGACATTTTGTGTGTCCAGATGGACACATGGTGACCAAATTATATTAATAAAAAGAACAGAACTTGAACAAAATTAGACATAACCCTAACCATGTGTTTCTGCATAATAAACCAAATATGTATTTGGATTTCATAAAGTTCAACATAGCTGAATGAAAGTAATAAAGGTACACGCACTGCTCTGTATTTTACAGAAGTATTTGGAATGCACAAGAAATAACATAAAGTAAAACGAGCGATAAATTGATGGTTTTGTGTATCATTTGGAAAATGACTAAAGTTTTTAAACTTAAATCTTTATATTAACAGGCTGATGGTGTGTTTATAAAGGGGTTGTTCAGTGTCAGAAGTGTCACATGCATAACTTTTCTACCCTTTCTTTTATTCCTAATAGTCAGAAGCCAATAATAATACAGAGGTGGAGAGGTCCAAATCCATCTTGATAATCTGCATGGTTGCAACTACAAAAAGAATTCTGACAAAATATACGAAACCACCTGAAATGTACACACTAATAAAGTTGTGTCCATTAATAGTGATTTATTTCAGATTAAGATTTGTTCATTATTGCAGCAGTTCTATAGTTCCCTCTGACTTTGCCCCTGGTTTGTGCTATAGAATAAATGGATGGATGTTAGTCAGTCATCACGGAATCCACTGCCACTTCCTTGTTTGCTAACGAACATTTTATTTCAACATAATTAAATTTTTTTAATTTTAGTTTAGTTTTCTTTGTTTTGCAAGCTGCCATTTGTGATCAGGAGCCATTGTAGAGCCAAACTCTGACTTTAAATGCTGAATATGACACTGATGACTACTTTTTTTCCTTGCTGATTTGTACAAGGGTCAACATTGTGTCTGCACAGCTTGTTACAGAGTCACATGCTTAAAATTTGATGGAAAAATGAGATTGTGAGAACATGGATTATGAGTACAGCTGCTCATGAAATGTCAGAGGTTGAATGTTGTCAACAAAGATACAAATGAAAACAAATGTCTCTCCTGTTGATGACATTTTAATCTGCTCAGGGAGACTGAGTGTCTGATCAACAGTGCAACATTCAGACATTGATTGTTAAAAAAAAAAAAATCCCCTTTTCTTTCTCCTCCTGCTGCATCTCCTGCTCTTTCTTCATCCTGTCCTGTGTCTGTAGTCTCCTGCTAATTTCCCTGGAGTTCACACTCTGTATCGAAACGAACAGATGAGCTTCACATAAAAAGCAGCTTTATCTGCTGACACATCGTGGTTATGCGTCACTATGAGGATAATTCTTATTCAATATTATGCAATAAAAACTAATATTTTCAACCAAAAAAACAGTTTTGAGACATTTTTTGCAAGTCAAAAACTTCTGCAGATTAAAATCTTGTGACAGGTGGTGTAATGGTGCATCCCCATTGGTTACTCTGGTGCCGGCGTCTGGCTTCAATGCCCAATTCATTCATTCACTCGTACCAGACCGACCCGAAGTCTACTGCAAACCAACAGAACCAGAGCAGGATTCACACAGAGCATGTCAGTGTTGAGAGAAGAAATCAGTATCAGTTGTGTCAGCTGTTCTTTTAAGGACTTTCTGCCACAGACCTTATCAAACATCAATACTTAGTAATACCACTAGGTTTCAGGTCACTGTCAGATGTTGCTGATACTCTTAACTATTCTGTCCAATGAGGTCCAGCTGCTAACCGCTAGCTGCTAACCGCTAGCATAGTAGTTAACACGACGAGTCCTTAAAAGAACAGCTGCTTCACACACAGAGTGTTTTTTTCTCTCAACACCGACATGCTCTGTGTGAACTCCCCTGTAAATATTTAAATCCCGCTGTGGTTCTCTTCGTTTGCAGTAGACGTCGGGTCGGTGTGGTCTGGCACCTGGAACATGAATGAATTGGGCTCTGAAGTCAGACGCCGGCAGCCGAGTAGCCAATAGGGATGCACCATTACAGCGGAAGTCAACTCGCAAAACTTTTGAACTTACAAGTAAAATATTGTAATCTTTCAGCAAAGTTTTGCTCTCAAGTATGTGTTGGTTTGATCGCACAATATTCAATTCAATTCAATTCGGCTTCCTCTTCCCTGCCTCTTGCTGTTGCATTGCTTTAGTGTTGTGTGATGTCCCCACACAGCGTTGTGCATGTGCATCCTCATGCAGGTTCAGAACAGTGGCCCATTTCTCTGGAGAGAAAAGTACCTTTAAGAACAGAACACCACCTGGAAGGAAGTTCCAGTGGTACCTCTGCAGCGTCTTCCCTCTTTCCATCCATCTTTCTGTTCTTCTTTCTGTTGACCAATCAATGTTTCTTTGCCTCAGGATTCGCTCACTTCAATCTTCTTTCTTTTCACTCGCCCCTTTTCCTTCTCTCCCTCCGTCCCTGAAGACCTTTGAGTCTTGATAAATTAGCTCTGACATTCTCGTTCTCTCTCTCTCTCTACATATTCCCTCTCCATGCTTCTCTTCTCCTCCATCAGTCCATTCTCCTTCGCTCTAACACCTTTTCCATCTCTCTTCACTTTATTTTTTACAATGAATCTGTACTTGGTTTAATCAAACAGGAAATGTGTCCTGCATTTTACCCTGTGTGAGCTACTCTTCTGTCATCAGCTTTTCCAAATCAGATCAGATCTTACTCTCTTCCTTAATTTTTGATCTTTTGTCCAAACTTTACTTGTTTCATTTTTTAAACTTCTCACTCTTCTTCACTTTCCTCCTCCTGTACTGCCATTCCTCATCTCTTGCTCGTCGTCCTCCTCCTCTCTTTCCTTTTCAAGTTTCTCCAACTCTTTCTCTTTGCATCTTCCCATGTTCTGCGTCCTCGTCTCTCACCACCTTCTTTTTATCTGACCCTCCTTTTCCTCTTTTCCGTAACCCTTCTCCTCAGCAGAGTAATCTTCATGCCTGGATTTCTCCTCCTCTTTTCCTCCTCCTCTCCTCTTGATAATGGACCACCCTCCTCTTTTTCACTAGCCTCCTTTGCAATAGTTTTATTGTAAACTTGCACAAATTCTCATTTTGTAAAACTACAAAAATGGTGTCTATATTTTTCCTGACTCAAACTATTTATATTTTTTAATTTAATACCTATGACAACATTTCTAAAAACAGAAAACAAAACAAAAGCAAACTTGGTTAAATCATAATTTGGTTTTCCCCTGTAGAATCTGACTGAGCTCCCCAGTTTCTCCTCCTCACCTCTGTCTGCACCTCCTCCTTCTTGCCTTTTTCTCTCATTCTTTAAAGTCTCTTCTTCACAAGGCAGTTTCATAACATCATTAATTAAGCTAATTCAGCTACATAATCCCCCCCCCCCTTCAAAAAATGACAAGGGGTTCTGTGAGTGTGTGTTTGAATTCGATGTAATGAGGTCTGCAGGGAAACGAGGACAGAGGCTGTTAAGAGGAGAAAATGACCTCAGGGCAGAAAAACCTTCCTCTCGCTGAGCTCGAATGCTCCTCTGTCTGCCTGTCTCACACCCAGAAGCTGTCTGTGTGCAACTGGAGACCACTGTCTCAAACAGTCTTATGTTTCCCGACTCTAAACTGCAGACAGTGCTTTGTTGTGAAGCCAACCAGCGACCAACTTCTGTTGACCTAATGAGGACGTGTTGGCATTAGATGCAAACACATTTTTCTGTTCCAAAACATCTGATCATGTGGAACAACAACCCGACAGTTTTTGGCTGGTTGGTTACGCTTAGAGACAGGTTCTGATCTGGATTAACAAAGTACAAGTTCAGTCAGTTTACACACAACAACTACATACACAACAACCAAACCAAGAGATGGACTTGTTTCTCATGTTTAACTTTAACCCTGCTGAAAACCTAAGCAGCTCTAATTACTGTAGTTGTTACTTAAAAAAAGCTTAAAAAAAACATGTAAACTGGAATTGTACTAACACTTACTGTACAGTTTATATAACAAGATAACAGTGACCAGAGAAGTTGACATTTAATCTAAGATGTACTTGTAACTCAGTAATACTCACCACTCCATACTATTTCAAACAACAAATTTCAATATTCAATATTATTTCAATATAATAATGTGACATTTCCTGCAGCTTTTTAAATGTCTAACTTGTGGATACTTGAACTGTAACCTGGCTTACTTGTTAAAACCATTATTTTTTGTATTATTTACTTGTATAGCCATAGTAATGTCAGCCCCCCCCCCCCCTCATTTGCCTCATTTGTTGCCATTGTTCTTGATGGATTTAAGTTAGCTTCACTCAAAATCAGTAAATCGGCTTGTTTGCCCTGCATTTAGCTCCAACTTGATCCAAACTATTAAGAAGCGCATATTGTTGATAACAACAGTACTTACATAATGGAAGTGAGGACAGCTAGTTTTAAACTATTCTTGCCTCCACCAGTTTCCGTCCCTTCAGACTCACCCATAATTTTTCTCTTAGCGTTAACATCAGTTTCGCCTTAGCTCTAGGTTTGGTCTTACACAGGGCATCTCAACAGAGCTGCTGCTGCTTTTCAGCTGGTTTAGAATGTAGTAGCTGTTCAGTAGCCTGCTCCTGCATCCCATAACCGTGGCATCCATGCTTGGCTGTTTGCATGAAAAGTGGGTCAAAAACAGTTGCGTTAGGAGCAAAGTTTGCTCGAGAAAGTGAACTTCAAACCTCCCCCTTCTTTTACTGAACTGCTTGTCCATTACTGCATGAAGTGGTTTATATTCAGACTGTTAGAAAATCTGACAAGTGCTTCATTTGAAGATTACTGAGAGACTTACTGATGCTAGAAATAACCAGCTCATACAACATGGTGTGTGGCCACGACTGAAGTCGAAGTGTTTATGCTGTATTTGTTCAGAGCTCCGGCTTTGGTAGATTGAGGGAAAGGCCGTCATGACCCAAAGTTCCAACCTCGGCTGAGTGCTGGACTGTCAGTTTCAGTGTTCAGAAATGTTTGGACGCAGACTTGGTGATGTCACAGATAGGTGGAAGGAAGTTTCTGAAGTTTTTTGACAATCTGAAAAGCTTATAGACAACTGAAAATCTAAATCACAATCTCCTCACACCCTTGTTGTGCCAATGTCAACTTTACTTTTAACCAGAAGTTTCCAAGATTTTCCGGGAGTTTAATGGCACAGTAAGGAGAAAAGAACACTTGACCCCAAATTCTTAAATAAAAATTTAAAAGGAACATATACAGAAATTATAAGAATAAATCAGTAGCTCATACTGAGGCTCGGTATCATAGAACATATTTGAAAAGAACTGAGTGTTGTCATAGATTTGGCGCCTTATAAACAGGTTTTTGCTTTGGTCTGATGTGAATGAGCAGGTGACACAGGAAGTAGCATTTGTTTTTCTTCCTGCAGCAGATTCTGCACACACACACTAATCCTGCGGTTAACAAGTGTTAAACAAGGTTTATTCGTGCTTTCAAAGTCTGAAATGTGCTTGAATTTTGGATAAAGTGCTTGAAAATTCTTGAATCAGTAATAACTGGATGTCTTTCACAATAAATAGCAGTGTATATAGCAAAGCAGCATACGAATAAAAGTTGATGTTAATACTAACTGCTAGCTGGTGAATTCGCAGGCTAAATCATCGAGAGGCGTGTGCGTTAGTGTGGATATGCTCGTTCTGCATGTCGATTATGACATGCTCATTCATATACAGTGAACTTACCCAATGTCACAGTAATGTTAGTAACTGTATCCCACTGCATAACCAGCCTGCTTATGGCTAAGTGAAAAAGGGTTTTCGCATGTTCAGCGATTGTTTCTCTTAATGTATCCCAGTACGACTTCACCAGCAACTGTGACCTCAATAATAAATGCTTAGTTGAATATTCCGACATTTTAACATTGTAAATGGAGAATTCTTGTTAGAGCTGCTGCTGCACAGGTGTTGTGCCTAATAGGTGTATGATGCTACTTTTTGCTTTACGTGGCACCAGTTTGTGTTAATGCTGTTCTGTTTTTCAAATCAAGTTTTTGCTTTTATTTCCACAATACAAAGACATTAGTTTCTTACATTTTTTTTCAAGTGAGTATCCTCATTTTTCCTGCTATTAGGAAATTACTTTTGGTTTTTTACAGCATATTGCCATTGTTTTTGCCATGATTTTAAAAGTGCTAATCATTTTCATTTGTCTATTAATGCAAATTTCTAATTCACCACCGCTGTAAAGTGCTGGGAAAGCTGGAAAATTGACTTTGAAAGTGCTAGAAAATTTGAATTGGAATTTGAAGCCTGGTTAAAGAATGAGGTGGGTACTGGCCCGTGATCGACGAACCTTTCGTGCTTACATCATCGTCACTGAATGAAGCGTGTTAGCATTGTTAGCCCAGAGCATGCGACTGATCCCAGGCCTCACTGGTTTTAGTAGTACGAGCTAACAATGCTAACAACCTGTGGCACTGTTCCAGACTGTTCTGCAGAGCTGACCTCACTGGTTCCTCTTGTCCTGTGCCATGTGTGTTCGTCACGCTAGGCTGTATAAATGTGTGTGTGTGTGCGTGTGTGTGTGTGTTTGAGTGTATGTGTAGCTTTGCTTGTATCAATGTGTCTGAGTCTCACCGGTCTTCTTCTGTCCTGTCCTGTGCTTTTTCTCTCCCCGTGTGTGTGTGTGTGTGTGTGTTTAGCTATCGGTAGCCAGCGGAGGAGGAGTCCCAGCACCGTCGCCTCAGAGATCTTCGAACCTCACCTGGGCAGCCACATTTTACAGGTAGGAATTGTTCATGAGCACGGCTACATATAGGCTACATATGAGCAGGTTACTGAACATGTTCCAATCCGCTCAGTGATGCAGCCTGACTGTTACTGTCATGTGTTTCCACACGGTTTTGAGCTTAAACAAAGCCGCTTTGAAGAAAATGAGCTGACTAGAGAAGTGGAGTTTATGATCATTCTGAAATCAAATTTATCCTCCGAAACCTCTAGGTTTTCTACTTTTACGGCCTCATTATGCCGCTGGTGAGGCCTGGATGAATTATTTTTAATTCTGTTTTCCGGCTCTTCTTTTTCTTAATTCCTGAATTACAGGAATTTTGTAGTCCAAGATCCAAATCCTGTCAAATATATCCTCACACAATGAGAAATTTAAACCATTGTGTTATTGAAATCCTTTCCTTTAATTTCTTCGAGCTTTGATGAGGCTAAATCATTCTTCATAATGTGCCTTTACGTTATTAGCGTAGTGATTCCTCATAATTCGCCCTCAGATTTTTCACCACAGCCAACTTCAATTATTCCTCAAGATCCAGCTGCTGCCGTAGCAAAACTGAATTATTAAATGGGATTATGAGAGTATGATAATGACTGGGTTATCGCTGTTTGCTCCCTCGGGTTTGTGTGTGTGTGTGTGTTTAAGCCCTAACATGCTCCACTCCTTATCTGTGTAACATACAACCCAAAGGCTGAGCTTTTAACATCACAGCCAGGCTGTCGTGATACAGCTGATAGAGGCTGGTAATCTGTTTGTGTGTGTTAAAGTGTGTGTACATTTCTGATATGATTCCGTAAACCTCCTAAAGTACTGGTGTCCTACAGTAGAAAACGTGTGTGTGTGTGTGTGTGTGTGTGGGTGTGTTTCACTTGCACCTGATTATTTTTGTTATATTCTGACATTGTCTCGATCATTCTCCTTGTACTTTTTTTATCATTATCATATTCAAGAATCCTGACGGGATAAAGAAAACTCTCGTAGATATGAAAAGTTTAATTACAAACACAAAAATCTCTTTTCCTTCAGACCATCAGCTGTAGCTGTTTGAACTTTATTTGTCCCACTTGTAAGTGCAAAACCAGTTTTTGGTTTTCTTTCTTCACCATCGTAATCTTTTTGTCCTCACTGACTAAATAAACTGTAACTGGGGCTCATGCTGGAAGAAATTCACCAATGGACAATCAGCAAGAGAGAGAGAAACTAAAACTGAATCTGCAATGATGCCAGTGCGAACACACTATAATTGTGATGCTGACAGCTAGAGGGCGCTGTTCCTGTATTGAACCTACAACCTAGTCATTCTGTATGGAGTTTGTGGAGAGAGCGTATCTGAGAAGGATGCTCTGTATTTGCTGCATACTGATGTAGCCTTGTTGCTGCATTGCTGCTTCATCCATCCCGCTTTAATCGTGCGGACACCCGCAGCACAGAGTGGGGATGTCGCCGTGCTCTCGTCTTCCACCGCTGTGCACATCATGTTGTCATGCGTGAGTGTTAACACGAGGCTGGAACAAGCAGGAGCAGCCGAGCCACCACGCATCCGCTCATGCTGCAATGAGCACCGCTGCTGTGTCGAGTGTGTGTGTGTGTCAGTGTTAACAGGGCTCTGAGCTTGAGGTGCTAGACATCCCATAATACCTTGTTATAATCCCTGGAGAGTCGCTATGACAACCATATGAAGCAGATCTTGAGGCAGATTGAAGCAGCTGTGAGATTGGAAGTGACACGAACAATGTGGGCCTGGCTTCACCTGGAAGAGGGAAGGCAAGTGTGGAGAAGGAGGAGGTGCTGACAGAGGTGAGGGAGAAAAGACTCAGAGCTCAGTGAGATCTGATCGGGAATAACAAAGTCACAGGGATTTAAAAGAGAAATAAGTTTGAATTATGTAAAATACGCCATTTTTGTAGGTTTTGAAATGAACAGAGGAGGGTGGTCAATTATGAGGAGACGAGGACAGCGGATGAAGGTGTTGAGGACAAGATGAGTTAGCGATGGATGAGGAAGTTGGGCATGAGGAATACTCTGACGAGGAAGAGCAATTGTGGAGAAGAGTTAAGAAAAGGGAAAAAGGTCAGATGGAAAGAAGACGGTGAGCGATGAGGAGACAGAACATGGAAAGAGCAGGAAGATACAAAGAGAAAAAAGGAGGAGCACAAAGCAAGAGCTGAGGAATGACAGCACAGGAGGAATAGAGAAGAGAATAAATACACAAAAGCCAGAGGATTACGATTAAAAACATGACCGGTAGTAAACTAGCTCTGCTAACATGCTAACTTTCCATTTTCTCCAATACGTTTAGAGCATGTCACCTTAGTTTGTCAGCTTTTAATATGAAGTAGCATCCGCAGGAAAGGTTCTTCACGACTCACAAGCACCAGAACCTAAGCAAAGCCTTTCATATTGTGTATCTGTTTAAGTTAACAAAATAACACAGCTCGCCAGCGCACAGTCAACTTAGTGTAACAAAAGTCAGATGCAGGTGACCGAGTAGAAACTAAGAATTAGATGAGAAAAACTTTGCTCAGACCAACAGTTAAAATAAAAAAAACTTAGTGTTCCCCAGAGCCTGTAGCATCTGTGCCCTCCTCACCCAAGAGTTGACTAAGGTTCCAGATGACCTCAGCTGGATGACTGAGAATCTCTACAAACATATAGTGCAGCACTGTGGATGTTTCCCCCTGAAAGTAGCTCCGTGGAGCCTGTTTCTGATGCTGTAAAAAGCAGGTAGTGTGTATGATAGTAGTTGTAAAGCAGAGGAGCTTTGCAGCACTGCATGAACACAGCAGGGGTAAAGTAAACATGCATCTGTATGTGATCGTAGCTGACACTGATCTGTTAAAACATGCCTGAATCGGCCTTAATAAAGACCCTTAGGATCGGCTTTGGACCCTGCTAGTACAGGCTGACTCTCAAACGTTGCAGCTCCTGTATTAAAATTCTCATGTAACTGTTATGTCTCTGTGTGTGTCAGCTCATCTCCTTTATGCACATATATTATTCCACGGGTGTTTCTACATCACGGTGAGTGTGTGTTTTTGTGTGTCCGTCTGTGTGACTGCGTCCTTTTCAGTGGAGAAGGAAGGCAGACGTGTTGGTGGCAAATTGGCCTCATTAATCTCCCACTTAATTGATTGTGAGAAGTTTGACGATGACATTTTAAGAAAGCGTGGCGGACTAGGCGCAGCATGATTGATTTGGCTAAAACACAGTGCTAATGAATGCCAGCCAGTCACTTAGGTGGTAGAGACCAGACACTAATTTCAGAGAGATTAGGCCAGAGAGGTTGATAACGCTTAATGAAGAGGAGGGAGGGGGGGGGGGGGCAAGCAGTCATTAAACAGGAGGTAAAGCTCTGTGTGTACCCTCCTGTCAGATCTGGGCTCCTGTGAGTAGGTGTGTGGGAGTAAATGAGTGAAGCTTATATGAACTTTATTAGTCATCAATGCAGATCTGGATGGAAGAAGCACGACTGCAGCATCTCTGAAGGTGTTTGTTTTATTTGTCGCTGCTTTAATCAGGATCTAATCAAATCCAGCATTTTGTCTGATCCGCTAATCAAGTGTGTGTCCCTTCAAATGCCTTATCTGACTTTCTTAGGTGTGTGTTATAAATTCTTATTTAACTTGTCACATTAGAGTAGCATTTTAGCATGCTAGCATTTTAGCCTCCAGACGCACAAGAATATCATGTGAATCAACTGTCGGCAGTGATGCTTCATTACACCTATATTACCACCAACAATATCAGCAATTTGACAACCGGGTGCACTGTTGAGAAACACACTGAAAAACCCACAACACAACCAAACAAACGCACCGCAAGGACCACAGACGACAATGAAAATGTCTCCAGGAGCAACTAAAAATTCATATAAAAATCTCGGTTTTTGAGTCGTGTAGAGTCGTGTAGAGATTTTGGTTGTTTTGTGGCTTATTGCAGCTCATTTCCTAATGCTGCATCTGTGGTATCGTTAAAACGCAGTTTTTGTCTTTTGTTTTGTTTTTTACTCTATTTGCTCGCGTTTTCTCAAACTGCAGTGCTATAAGCTCTTAGGCCACCGTACATCTGGATTTCTGGAGCTTTTATAATAACGTTCTATGCCAACAATTAAAGTAACTGTTTTCATATTAAACCGTGACAGCAAAGTCAAATGGCGCGAAAGACACAGACTTGCATAAAGTCGTGTAGAGACTAGACCTTCATGTTTTCTACGTCTTGTTTTTAAGTTATAATTTAGCCTAGTTTTAGTCAAGACTTTTAAACAGTGTGCACAACATTAATTAGTTGTTAACTATTGAATAACTAATAAATGACCTGCTTATGTTGAGGAGGTTATGGAATGTGCTTTATATGTAAACATGGGACAGTTTCAGTGTGTTTCACAAAAATAAAAGTATTAGTTCTGATAACAAATCCATACAGCACTAACTTTCATTCTTTTTCAACAACCCTGTTCCCTAAACAGTGTTTAATAGTGCAACATTTGCTAATAATGAAGATATGACAGTTAACATAAACGGCAAGTCAGAAATAAGGTAATAGTAGGAAGTTTCCTAAAGGAAGCATTGTTTTTTTCACTTAAGTATGTAATTTAGTTCGTTGGACAGCAGTGCTACTTAATGTTTTTTGGGTTTTTTTGATTGATTTTAGGTTTGCAGAAATTGGTTAATATTTCAGATATTGTGCTCTGGCTTCACACTTTTAAACAAAAGCTTTCTTAACCAAAAGCACTTTCTTTTTTTTTTTTTGCCTAAACCCACTGGCTCTGGCTGTGACAAACCATAGGGAAGTGATTTGTAGTAGACTGGGTGGATTCTAAACAGCCAGAAAAAAATCATTGTTAACTTCCCTACACTTGGGAGACAAAATACCAGGAAGATTCCTCCTGTTTTTCCTTGTGCTAAGCCAAACACAGACCTGTGGCTATGAGTCTGTTATGCCTGACTTGTAGAAGGCATGTCAGAGATTTGAATAACCAAATAATGCATTAACAAAAACCTAAAAAAAAATAAAAAACTGGTATCAAATAAGCAGATGGATGCTGTGAAAGTCCTTTAACAAAACAAACTCCAAAACCACACTGGCTCCCAAAAAGGCAGCAGCCTTCCAAGGTAGAGAGCCAGTGCCATCCTGAACACAGACCAGCTTTATAGACCTCCAGCAGGTGTGACCGCAATCCTCCTTAAGGTAGAAGGACCTGACGATCAAGATGAACCTGAAGGCAACAGGCAAAGATAGTACCTTTAAACAGCCATAGGGCCGCTTTACTGGTAATGACCAGTATTTTTTCACCAGCAGATCTAATTAGACCTAATAAGATCACTGCAACATAACATTTAATGCTACTTGTTAAACTTCACCAATATTGGCCTGGTTCCATGGATGCAATGAATCTCTGCTTCCAAACTAAGAAGTTGAGCAGGTCGGGAAGTTTAGTTGTTGATGATGAAGTGAAAGCGTCGGTGTTTGTGGACTTTAAAAGCATCAATCTGCTTTTTAAAGACACCATGTGGTGTTTGAAGATGAAGAGGCGGTGGACAGACGGACACTAATTAAACAGAGGGAGGGTGGGGGTGGAATAAAGCAAACTCTGTGTGGGTGTGTTAGTCCACAAAGTATGAACAATTAGAGTGACTGATGAAGACAAAGTAAGCGTGTACCTAAGGAAAGTCAGAGTGAACAGTAAGGGGAAGAAACAAAGAGAAGGAAAGTGTGTTTGAGACAGACTGGTGAAGCACCTGGCATGATGAGGGAGGAAAGGAGGGAGGGCCACACCTGTTAAAGCACACACACAGGATGACTTGTCCATCTGCAGCAAGGAGATGGAGAGACAGGAAGGAAAGCAAGAGAAGGAAAGGACAAGGGGACAGAGGCAAAGGGACAACAGGCAGACAAACGGGGAGAGACGGAGACCGTCAGTGAGAGTGCTGTTTTGGCACGGAGGTAAATTTAACTGGTAAAGGAGCCATTTTTGAAACTAAGGACATTATGTCTAAGGACAATGTTACTTTACACTTGTGAAATCCTTTGTGAATCCAGGGGAGACTTTTATTTTGGCGAGTACAGGTTACATTTCCCAGCCGTTCTCATTCCCAAGGCGTCAAAAACGGCCATTTTCTCCAGGGTTTTGTCATTACATATCGACACCAAAGGTTCCCGACACAATGTACAGAAAGACCGAGGGCATCAATGTTTCACCCATAAAGCAAGTAATATATAAATCCAAAAGTCCTCAAAGTGGTTGGATGTTAAAGCAAGACGGAGGATTTTATTTGTTACCGTAACTTTACCCCAAAGGTTTAGTGCCCAACAAACCCAGTGATGTTTCCACAACTGTAAGAGAGCATATCCTGACGAGCAGGTACCATCGATGCAACATGAAACTGTACCTGTAGTGACCCTGTGAGGCACCAGAGGACAGAATTAATGTTAAAGTTTCTGCTGCTGTCGCATTTCGAGATACTTTTAAAGAAACTGTTCTGTGCTAAAACAGGATGTATCAGAACATGCTGGTGCACTTCATTTCCTGTTTTCGCTTTGAGAACAGTTGCTCTTTCTCTGCTCTCTTTACTTTGTGTAGTGAGTAAATCTGAAGTCACTCTATTGACGGTAATGCATTTATAAAATTGTGCTTTTGAAAGATACATTTTCTGCATTTTTGCCTTGGTTGGACAAAGGCGTGTTTGCTCCCACCGAGGGAAGTCTGCTCCTTTCCCTCTACACAATGCAGTACAGTCAGACTCGGTACATCTGCTCGTTTTTGTCCAATGCTTATGTCTGAAAGAGCCCGTTTGTAGCATAAGATTTGGTTTTAGGGTCAAATGTGAGTGGAGGTTTAAGTTTAGGTCGAGAAATGATTGATTTTACTGAAGCGGCAGCTTCTAAATGCATCAACAGCAACAATAAAAAATCACCACAGATACAAGAGCGTCCCCACAGATCAGCACTCACCCAGTGAGAGTGATGGCAGCTGACGCTCCCTCCTGCTTTAATACATGGTTTATGGTAAGTACCTTGGCTGTTCTTCAGATGTTCTCATCCATAACACACATTACCACATCACTCATGACACAGAGGTGATGGAGCACACAAACACATTTGCCCAGCGACACGTAACACGTGCATTTAAACAGAGTGAATATATATTGACTCGTGTATAAAATTTCTCCAAATAGAAAAAGTATTTTAAAGGACTGGCAGCTCTGCACAGTGCTCTACTGTGTTTGTATTGTTTTAATCTTATTTCTGTTCATTCTGAGGGTTTGGCATTTCATTTGATTCTAGTCTCTGTACATTCCGGTATATTAAAGTGGCATTTTTTTTATTGTATAAAATATATATATATTATCAAAAGCAAAGAGACATCATCTGCAGTCACAGTTGACATGGCTGAATAAAACCACAGCAGAGTGAGGATTTTGCCACTGTGCATTAGAACCAGTTTGTGTTACACAGGAAAACCAAACCACTGTCCTCGTGGACAGGTGTCTGAGTGTTTCACCTGCAGCGTGTAAAACAGATGTAAGGTGCCCGCGTGTTGTCATGGCAATGAGGGGGAAATTAAAGACGACAGCAATGCGGCGCAGACGCGACACTGTTTCCTGTCAGCCCCGTCAATCAAACTGACAGCCAATAAGTGTCACTGTAGGTACGAATTAAACGTGGAGACGTGAGAGGACAGAAGAATGACAGGACAGATGTGCCGCTCCTCCCAGTGGATTATGGGAATATTAGCGTAGAGGTTTATAAACAGGAAGTGGTAGAATGAGTCTGAAGCTGAGACAGAGCAGAACTTACTCAGACATAGTAAGATGTCTTATTTTTGTATCCATTTTGTTATTTCGCGTTTATTTTTGGATGTTTTGTATCAATTTCTTTGTTATCCTGGGTTTGTTTTTGAATGGTGTGTTTTTTTTTTCTGTTTGCCTGCTTTCGGCCTCATTTCAATATTTTCAGGTCATTGTGCATCAGCTGTAAGTTGTTGTTCATTCCTTTGTGTCTTTAAATTAGCCGTTTTAATCAAGAAATATGAACTTCAGTGGTTCTAGCCCATGATCCCCCAAACCTCTTGGCTAAGTGGGCCATTCAGTAATCCACCCATGAGTGGATGCTGAGAAGAAAGACGTCTCGGATAACGTCAGCTTTGTACAGGCATGTGTACAAATATATTGCTTGTCTCTGTGGTCTGAGCATTGAACTCCAGGCCCTGACACGGATTTTTTGCATATTCAAAAGCGAACACATTACCGCACACGCGGCGAGCCGTGGGCTTCGGGCGGGTTTTGCCAGCCTGCATGCACAGATGACTCCAGAGGCCGCGGCAAGACTAAAGGTCATGGCGGTGAGTGTTGAGCCTAGCATCCTGATTACCCACAACCCCCAGCTCTGACTTCCTGTGAGGTCCGGCAGGTTCATTAGCAGTGGGAATAACTGCAGAGAGATGAACGAAGAGGGAAGAGGTCTGAACCAATAAACGATGTGTCCAGAGAGCGAAAGAGGGAAAAACGAAGGTGAAAAGAAGGGAAAAAAAGACCAGCGCAGGGTTTTATTATTCATGCAGTCAATAGGCCGCAGCTTGTCTGCATCTCTAATTGTTTGATTTTATAGGCGGGATGGGCTCTTTAAACAAACACGCTCTTATGCTAATGGCGGCACCGCAGTGCCCTCCTGACAGCGTCTGGTGGGAGGGTGGACTGGGGGATTATGGGAGTTTTTTGAGGGTGTGGGGGTGTCTGAAGCTGAATATCATTTGGATAATTAAAAATGACAGAGGAAATGGTCCACACACACACACATCAGCCACTTTGTCTTGACAGGTGCAGAGGGAGGAAGGAGGTGGGAGGGGAAAAAAAGAAGGGGAGGGGGGGTAGTCCTGATTGCTGTCAATCAAGCGGTCCGTTGGGAGGATCGCGGAGGCAGGCCGATCTCTGTGAACTTTAACCCCCTCTCTGGCCGACGTGATGGAGATGTGAGAGAGAGAGAGAGTTAACAACCTTGAGAGACGGACTGAATTTCAACAGCCTCAGGGATGAGCGAGGAAAGAAGGGGGGGAAGAGGAGGAAGTGGACTGAAGGGGGAAGAACAGAGGAAAATAAAAGGAGGGAGAATGAAAGTGGTTGGAGAGACCAAAGTAGGCAGGTGTCAGTATTAACAGTATTACGGTCTAACTGTACAGTATGTGACCCAGTGTCCATATGTCAGTCCAATAATGACACACAGCAGAAGACAGCTCCTGTCAGAGATGCAGTAATCCATTATTTCTTAATAACAGTTCAAATAATATCAAATTACATGTGTTTTTAAATCCCTAATATACTGATAAACGGACGTTAAATTACCACCACACTTTGGACTTTTTCAGTGATCTCATCAACTCTGTTTCCTACAGCAGTGGGCAGCAGATTGTAATAAAACCGGCTCATCCTCACCAGCCAGGTATTAGTTGGAGTTGGTGGAGGCCCAATCGGAGCGTAGTGTACAGGGTAATGTTCTCATCATAATAGTGCTGCCTTCTTCCTAAAAGTTCGACAAGTGTACAGACCTGAGCGACGCTGACAGGTTCCAAGTGTGACGACCAGACTGGACTGATCAGGAACGGAAGCACAACCGGACGCACCTGAACTCCTGCACATGGTGGGTGAGTGTAGTCTGTCCGATCCCACCGGAGAGCTACTGCAGCACAATTTGCTAAAAATGTAATGCTGGCCTTGATGGACAGATGTCAGGAGACACAGGACACCACAGCGGTGCTGAATAAAGAGAGAGGATGCATTTGATTCACTATGTTTGCCCAAAGCATGACTTTATAAAAAGTGATGTTTTTCTGTAACTGTTGGATGTGTCAGTATGAAGCTTTCTGCATGAAGGCTGTGCAGTCATTTCTCCTGCTGCCATGTGGACAATACAACATTGCAGTGTCTTGTTATTTGTCTTTTATTGTGGACAAAGGTCTGTGTGACAATGATATGAAAACACCGATGATTTCACAAGGACAGAGTCCAATTTCATGGACTATCACGATATTATCACATGATATCAGGAAAAAAGTAGCTGAATACTTTTTTTTTTAATCCTGTGTGTGTGTGTGAGATCAAAGGAAACAGGATCACCACAAAGTCAAAGTGACAATTGAACAAATGGCAACAATGAAAAGATGATCAGATTATATCTGAGTCCTTCTGCTGCTTTGTTCTGTGTGTTTCTGCTTGTTTGTGACTGCGTGTGTTTGCATACCGCAGAGTGTAATTGCATATTTATTGATGTGTGTTCCCACATTTATTTGATGTGTGTGTGTGTTAGTAACACTGAGCTGAACAGGATGGGTTGAGATGTAAAACCCTCCCTCACTTCCAGATGCAGGATAGAGCGAATCCTCTCTTGCCGCCAAATGAATTTTTCTCTCTCACACACACACACACACACACACACACACACACACACACACACACACACACACACACACACACACACGCACAGGAAACAGATTCTGTTGAATAATTTCATTATAAGGTTGTGAGCATGTGGATTAATGGTTTTACTGTCATAGAAACAACGGGGGATTTTCTCGTTCGTTCTTTCTCCAAGCCGCTTTTATCCTCATCACTTCCTTTTCTGCTTTTCTCCTTTTCTTTCATCGTCTTTCTTTTGGTCAGGATCAAAAAACAAAAAAAACATCTGTGTATGTTCAGAGTCCTGATTTTCAGAAGCTCGCTGTGTTTCAGTTTCACTGTTGGGGTAAAGCGTCACCAAAGTAACCTGTTACATGATAATACTTAGGTTTCGTAGTAATATGACACCTTATACTCTATGTTTAGTAAACAATATTGTGATGTTTTTGAACATATAGTTAACGTAATCTGTATGTCCTCATATGTTCATGCCGACTACCTATGGTTTGTTAGCGTTTCTATTAGCGTTTCTATGTCCCAGGAGCCAGCAGTGCTGGGACTGTGACGTGAGCGGCTTCTGCCAGCACTTCTCCACAAGACTTTCGCACCCAGACACTGATTTCAGTGACGTCAAAGTCGGATCAGATGCTACCTGACTGTTCAGACTGAGGTCGTATTGGAAAACACCTGATACGTATCTGACTTAGGACCATATACGAAAGAGGCCCAGGTCTAAAATCAGATTTGGGCACAACACTGTCACACGTGTTTGCCACAACATGTCAGGTGCTGCAAAAACACTGCGGTGTCCCTGCAGCAGGAAGGTGCAAAGCAGTTTTTGGTGTTGAAGCAGCTTTAGCTTCACGTCATAGAGATGTGTAGGTGACTTGGTCCCGGGGGCTTCATAATGTTGCTTTCTATCAAACCAAAAGTGAGTTCAATGCAATAATATTGTAGCTTCATGCATCTAAACAGTAATGAATGCACAATATATTACACTGTCCCTGTACTGTTTTATTATTTTTGAAGCTCATTGATACTTTATGTATTATTTTTTGGTTGTTTATGTAGAGTACATGTCAGATTGCTCCTTAAACCAGTTTCACCTTCATCCTGAGAAATACAATGAACCTATAGTCAGAATAAAAACAACAGCTAAAATAATAGTAATAATAATAAATAGGTTTTGTGTTGCTGCGTGTTACATCATTGAGCTGTGTTATGTTGCCGTCTGGTGTCATAAACTGGATACAGACAGGATGTGAAACATTCACATTAACAAGTCTGCAGAGGTGTGTGTGTGTGTGTGTGTGTGTGTGTGTGAGAGGCGGCTGGCATGTCAGTCACCTGGCTCTGTCACCCTCCATAATCACTACAATCCAACAGAGAAATCTGCTCTAATCAAACGGGAAACGCCTCCATGGTTTTGGCTCTCGTTTGCCCTCTCTCTCACTCATGTCCCCTCACCTCATTCATTCCTGATGTCTCTCTCTGTCTCTCATCCTTTCTTTCCCTCTCTCCTTCTGCATTCTGTCTCTCCATGCTCCTCTCTCATTTTGTCTCTCTCTAATTTTCTGTGTGTGTGAGTGTGTGTTATGCTCTAAGTCAGGGGGGGTGGCAGCAACAGCAGCTGGTGAGAGTAGTCCCCAGAGGGATTGTGGGTATTGGGGAGAAGGTTATGGCTTCACACCCATCACCGATCTGTTGCCTGCGTGTGTGTGTGCGCGTGTGTGTGTTTTCTTGTTTCCGCAGAAGTACTGTTTTTGGCCTGGTCTGGCTTAGTATTTGCATCGTGGTTTTGTGGGGTCTGGTCTGACTTTTCTGGGCTTGAGGTTAAGGTTAGTTTGGATGGTTTGTTTCAGGTTCAGTCTGGTAAAAAAAAAATCCAGGTAATGTAAAAGGCAAAAAGTCACAGATGAAAATCTGAAAATAAAATAAAATAAAAAAAAAACCAAATAAAATGTAAATAATCCAAACAGCAAGCTCCTCATGAGTCAGCTGATGTTTTGAACACTCCATTTAAACCATTGAATCCCACAGTGGGGAAACTTCCATCTTACAGCAGCAGAAAAAAGTGTGCAAATGTACAGCAAGAATTTCTGTACTAGGATAAAAAAAACTGCAGCTCGGTATAAAGTACAAACAAGTATACAATCAACAAACTAACAATTGTACTAGGGTTGATGTTACAATCAGTAGTAGGAAGGTCAGATTTTGTTAAAGGTTTATTTCCACTGGCGTTAACCTGCTGGGAATGTGTGTTTTTGTTGTGTGCTGCTTGTGATGTATCTCACAGGTAGTGGGCGGAGCATCCTTTGGGTGAGCAGGAGCACCTGGGCCCAGTGCTCCTGATCAGCCATAAAAAAAAACCACAGCCTTAAGGCCACGGTTGCTCGCTCGCTCGCTCGCCGGCCTGCCGCGTTGCTTGCGTTTGTCTTTTGTCACAACACAATCGCACCCTGCATTCACTCACACACCGACTGGTCCACTGACCTACACACCTCACGTTCTTTGTAAATATTCTGCTATTCGCTGTTTAATAAAACATTTGTGTTGAAACGTCACTTGTTGTTTCTCCCTTATATTTGTTTTGACTTGAGCCGCTCGCGACACGAAACGTACACCGCACTCACCCTATACACAAGGGTGGGATCAAAGAGAAATGCCTCCTCTTTTTGTGCGCTGTTTGTTTTGCCCTGCACGGAGCACCAGATGGGTGGAGTTTACTGCACCGCTGGGCGTTTGCACTCCTGCTGTCGGGCTCTCTGCAGGCTCACAAACAGCTCGTATGCGGCGGGTGTTGGAAGCCTGCCGTAAACAGACTCTCTTTAAATTTTTACCGTGAGAGTTAGCGGTGTGTCAAACATAACCCCTCGCTCTGCCGCCGCCTCTGCTGCTGCTGGAGGCGTTTATTTTCCACTCCAGTACGTGCCTCAGCACTAAATCAGCTGGTTAGGGAGGACAGAAAGGCGACTGCAGCAGCTTTCATGCAGCTATTGTACCTGTCCGTGTCTTAATTTGATGTTACACATGTATACTTCTGATTTGTGTGTGTATGTGCGCTTGCCCATGATTTTACATTTGTATGCCCGTGTGCGTCAAGCTTTGTGTGTTTTAGAAGAAATGCTGCAGCCAGACAAATGGAAATAACATCAGAACAGCAGGAGGAAGCTGAAATCGAAGAAGAGAGGAGGATTTGTTTGATTGGATGGGAGCTGCATGTACAAAAACAAGAAGAAACCTTAAAGGGATGAAATGTGGGAACAAGAGGAAAAAGAATCATCTTAATGAGATTTAAAAACAAAAAAAAGGAAATCGTTTTCAATCTAGGAGCACTTTATCTGCAGAAAAATATACAGAGAAATCATTAAAGGGGAGGAAACAGACAGAGCTGCTGTTTTTGCTGCTGATTTATGTGTTAATAACTGGAACACAGAGAGAAAATCGCTGAACGTCAATAAGAGTTCATTTGTTTAACTGGAAATGAGGGCTGCATGAAAGAGCCAGAGAGAAGGGGTCAAGCCAGGCGAACCGCTTTAGCTGCCTAAATGTTTAATGAAGGAGGAAAAGATCGGAACATCTTGAAGCTTAACTGAAGTGTTTTAGGTCTCTCAGATCTAACGAGCAAAATCTAGATTCAAGCATAAAGACCTGAAGCAGGTTATACAAGCACAAGCGAACGCTCCCTGATTAACACCCTGCATCTGGGTTTACATGCACACTAATGTACGTTTCAAATCAAACGTTGGTCAGTTGATGGAGAACATTTTCTCCACCGACAGCAAATATAATAAGATTGACAGGTGGATCAGTGCAGCCTCAGCAGAAATGCAGACATTACTGCGCAACTGTGGTGGAGGGAGCTGAGCTGCAAGGCAAAGTTCTCAATAAACCAGCCCGTATACGATGCGACCCTCAACCGTGACCTTGAGCTTTGGGTAGAAATCGCAGGAATATTGCAAACACAAGCCGTGGAAATGAGCTTCCTTTGTAGGGAGGATGGGCCTTCAGGGCCAGACATCCGAAGAGCCATGTCCCACCAGTTCCTTCTATTGGAGGTCCTCCAAACACATCCATGGAGACCCAGAGCACTGTGTAGGAATTTTATATTATCTGGTTGGAAACGCCTCGGAATCCCACAGGAGGAGCTGAAAACATGTTGGGAACCATGCTGAACCTGCTGTCACCATGACCCAGCTATGCAAAACTGGAAGGTGAGACCAGGACCAACGGATGAATACAGCTCCGGGTTTGGTTTTGTACAAACCTCTTAAAACAAATACTTTTTTTTTTCAATACTTCACAGTTTGTGGAAATGGTTCCCTCACAGTCGATGCAGTCCAAAGTCTTGTTTCATTTCTGGGGAGGTGCATTCAAGCCCACCGCATGGGGTACGTAGCTCTGCAGAACCTACACAGAGGGAAAGTAAAGCTGCCGTTCACTTCAGTCACTGCAGAGGACGATAACAAACTGCAGAAAAAAGTGTTTGGAAACTCTACAGGCGTTTGCTTGTGATCAGTATCATCAGATAAGATGATCAGATAAGTATGACTGGTCCATCGCTTAATATAGTGTGTGTGCATGTGCAAAGAGTCCTGACCTTCCTTCATCTCCCCATGAGCAGGACAAATATTTAAAATAGATGTCATGTGCTGGACCTCCTCCAACGTGTGTGTGTGTGTGTGTGTGTGTGTGTTTCAGTGGATGACTCCTTCACCGCCCATTGCTGAAGAGCCAGAGCTCGCTTGCCTTTTCTCCTCCCATCACTCTCCATTGTTGTTTCTCTCTCTTCTGCTACATCCCCCCTCACTTCATTTCCTTCACTCCTCTCTCACGCTCTCTCTCACAGACAGCCGCTAATAATAACGCATGAAGGCAGTCACACCAAATGAAGACAAATGCCGTCCACTGCTTTGGATTCATAATCTCTCTTTCTCTCTCTCTCTTTTTCTCCTGTGCTCCCTCGCCCTCATTCTCGTCCTCCCCGCTCTGTTTTGTGTCCATGTCTCTGTTCAGCTGCAGAGTACACACTGTCTCTATATAAACCTGATCTTGTGTTTTTTTTTACCGTGATAAAAATGATAAAATACTACAAGTATTTGTAGTCTTGAGGAACAATCTATTTCTATGACTCATAGTTTAGCATAACAGCCAACAGAGGAACACATGTAGCTGCTGTTCTGACTGTGTGTTTTCCCCGTGCAGCTTCTCAGGTCCAGCATGCAGCATGTTACAAGTGTCAGCGGCTGAAAGCTCCACTTGGTTGAGTTTTGGGTGAGAGACTGTGTTGCCTGTCAGTTGCGGATGTTTGAAGATCCAAAATACCAAAACACATTTCAATAAACGGTTTGAATGGTACTTTTCTCTCTCAGAGGAAATGGTCTTCACATGCCTAAAAAACACGGGCTGATGTTTCCACGAGTGCTCGCTAAAGAATTAGGATTAACAAACCACTTCATTAAACTGTAAAACACTAATGATCATTTGCATGTATTTTGCGAATGATGAATCATGATTGCAGCGACTTCCAGCCGTTTCCACCCAGTTAAAGCCGAGCTCTCTCCCCGTGCGCCGCCGCCATACAAAACCATTCCCACCACTACAAATTAACAAATACACGGCTGAATGGTAATGTTCGCGCCATAACTGCAGGGATAATTGATTAAATGAGCATTGTAATTACATTTTCGCTTCCTAATATTGAAGATGTTATCAGTGTATCTTTTATCATTAAGTTAATCAGGAACTAAGAGACATTAAAGAGAACGAGCGAGCATGCGATTAGCTGGAGAGAGACAGGAAGGAGACTTTTTGTAAAAAGTGTTTTATCTAATGAATGGCTGTGAGTTGTTTTACTCTTGTTGCGTGTGTGTGTGTGTGTGTGTCCGTGCATGCAGCCATAATGATATTAGCAAATCAGCCATTGAGCACAGCCCCCCCCCCCCCGCATGGACTCATGAAGCTGTTAAAATAAGGCCTTTGGCTAATTTTGTTATTCCACGGAGTTTAAACCTGCTGCCTACATCACCCACAATGCAACTCAGCTGACAGTCCAGAGCCTGGTGGTGACGAGCTGAGGTGTGTGTCACAGCGATCTTTCTAACGGGGCATTCACACACATTGGCAAAGCTGCAGAGTTCTGGGCGTGTGTTGTGTTCAGGGTGTTTATCTGTATGCTGCACTATGATTGGACGCT
This sequence comes from Channa argus, assembly GCF_033026475.1. Lineage (NCBI taxonomy): Eukaryota > Metazoa > Chordata > Actinopteri > Anabantiformes > Channidae > Channa > Channa argus. The sequence goes on along the minus strand of NC_090212.1, from coordinate 21,620,065 downwards.
TGTTTTCTGTTTCGCCACCAGCAGACGCAACCGTTGTTTTGTATAGTATAAGTTGTTCAGGAGAATGTGTTACAGATTGTGGAAAACACACACAGTACATAATCCGCAATCAGCATCATGTTGGATAGTAAACTCACTCTTTATTCAGTTTCCGCTGGACTAAAAACGCAGCATAATATTGAGCTTTCTTCAGCTTGTCCTGTTGAGTCACTGGGGCATTTTGTCCCTGTCTCTTTGTCACTGAGCAACTCGTCTCTTTCCATTGACAGTGAATGGCAGCTTTTTTGGATGGTGTGAAGGCATCCTTAAGTGTGTTCCCCACAGTTTGCTCGGTCACCAGGTGTGAACCCCGTCCACACTGTCAGAGACAGTCTGTGACTGTGGGTGGAAACAGTCTCTGTCCAACTGTCCCCAACGTTCATGTAAAATAATTAGCGATAAATCCCCATCAGGCAGTTACTGGTTCACGGCTCAGGATCAGACGACACTACATGTCATGACATCATGACGTTTTCTCCAAAAATTGATTTAAAGTCCAAATTGTTGGAGTAAGACACCTGATTAAAAAAACTGCTGCAGAGAAACAAGAAGTGAAGGTTCCGTCAGAAAACACTGAGGAGGAGAGAGACTCAGGATCCTGACGTCTGTGCATCTGGTCCGTGTTGCATAGTGTGTGTGTGTGTTTTGGAAGGGTATCCTAAGGTTAAACCGCAGAGAAACAGCATCCATCTGCAGAGCATTAAAGAGATTTATCAACACTCCTGTCCTTGCATCATACGGCATATTGTGTTTGTGTGCATGTTGATCACCCATAGCCACCCCGTTTTGGTGGCGAGGAAGTCGCCACATCTCGTCACCATGGCAACCGAAAGGAGATTCATCAGAAGTGTTGACGGCCATCTTACCAGAGTATGAGTTATGAAATTAAAAAAATACAATAGAATGGCCAGAAAAGAGTAGTTTTCACTATCAAGTGTGACTCCACTTGAATTAGACTGTGGAATCTATTGGCTTTTAATGAACATGCACACAGCACCAATAAGAACGAGCATGAACAAACTGGAAGAAACTAAAGACACAACCAGGATTTAGGGAGTTAGGTTTAATACTACATAAAGTAGGATCTGCAGTATTGGATGCAGTTCACTCTTATTCCCTCAAAACCCAACTCAGGTGTCTGGTTGTGAAAGTCAAGTTCTGTGGCCCTTTTTAGATTGTCTGCAGTGAGCTTGGAATCATATGGTCTAAGGGAGCAACTTCTTTTTCTCAAGGTCAAGAATGAGCTGTTAAGTCCAAGGTTTGAAACGAGTGATGGTTAAATGCTCCAAAAACAGACAGATTTTAATGATTAGAATGGAAGAATTATTTGAATAACACAGATGATGAAAAGGGTCATACTGGAAACTGAGCAAAACACAATAGAACAATAAGAAAATGTATCCTACTCCAAACCTTTATTCAGTTATTCTAATCACATCTGTAGAAGAAGAGAGAATAGTCCACCACAGGAACCAACATGGCCAAAGATCAATGTGACAGCACTGCAGTGAACAAACATACCAAATGAAAAGCCTTGAAATTCTCATGAAAGCTCCTGTTGTGGCTGCACCAGCAACAAACTTATATAAATATTAGTGTCTATAATATGTGTCTGTTGTCTATTATTGTCTCTATTGATGCTAATGGTTTAATACCTGCATCGTACAGCTGTCACTGCTGCACCCGAGAGAGAGTGTGTGAGTGTTTTGGTCAGTGCTGGTCCTTGAGACGGACTAGAGTGGGAGCTCAGACATGCTGTCTCTCTCTTTCTCTCTCTCTCTCTCACTCACACACTCTCTCTCTCTCTCTCTCTCTCTCTGGGGAATTAAAGTGATATTGAGCCCTGAGCAATAACAGGAAGAGTGGAAATATTACTCCACAACTGTGTGTGTGTGTTGGTCACCTGTCCACTTGGCGATTGTACCTTTGATTAAAAACGAGAAGCGGCGACAGCTCTGACTCTCGGCAATATCACACTGATGCTGTTGTCTCTCTCACCTGTTCTCTCTTTGCGTCACTTTACCTTTCTGCTGCTGTTAGTGTTTGTCTTTCCAACTGTTTTCTCACACAGATAAAAAGCAGCATTTCTCTCTCTCTCTCTCTCTCTCTGGGTCCGGTCTGACAACTGCACCAATTAAAGTTAAGATAACAATAATTCTCTTCACTCCTTGTAAAGAATTACAAACTGATGACTCAGCAGTTATAGTTCAGGGTATATATTTAAATGACAGTGTTTTCAGCAGGAATTACAGATATATCAGCAGCGTGCAGAAAGAAGTATTTAGCAGAGGTGATAATTCATGTTTCACTCCTTTTCCTGTTACCTACTCATCTCTCTCTTCCACTATTGACATGTGTTGACCTTTCTGCACCTCCCTCCTCCCTCAACTTCTTCCTTCTCCAGTCTCTCTCTCTTTTTCTGCTCCTCTCTTTCCTGTATTGACATGTTGACCTTTCTGCACCTTCTTCTTCATATTTTCCCATCCCCCCATCTCTCTCTCTATCTTTGCATGGTCTTCCTTCCTCTCTCAACACTCGTCCCTCTGTCCAAGTTTGTCTCTTTTCTCTTTACTTTCTCATACCTCACTCCTCAGTACCTATTTCCTTCTCCTCGCTCGCTCTGACTCCCTCCCCAGCCCCCCACGCCTCACTCTTCTCCCCCTTGTATTCTCCGTCCTTCCTCCTTCTGGCTATTGATCTGTTCATTTGATAGTTCTATCACCAATCAGCATGAAGTTGACCTTTTTGTACTTGGCAATGATAGCAAGTGTGTGTGTGTGTGTGTGTGTGTGTGTGTGTGTGTTGACCTTTGCAGGGAGACTGTCAGCCTGGTTCCTGATGCTGCTTGTCAGCACATTAGTTGGACAGGAAGCAGTTTGGCTCCCTAACAGGAAGTTAGAACTCGTCCTATGATGAATGATTGGGAGCAGCTTCTCCCTGCAAACAGTGGCTGAAGCTCCAGAGTAACATTTAGACAAACCTGCCAGAATGAGTCATTTCTCTCATAGGAAATTTAAATTATTGTATCCAGCCACAATTAGGACGGTTAGTAAAACTTGAATGGAGGTCTTGTTACAGGAGGTCAACACAAACATCATATATAAACATTTTATGTTGCTTTGATATGATATATATGGAGTCCGTGAGCATCTCAGCAGTCCTCCAGAATCAGGCCGGACCTCGTGAGACTTTAGGGCCATTGGCACTAGTCCAAGGTCCCGGCTGGTTTACCACAAACCAAGAAGCGGCTGATGACGACAAAACCAAGCAAATGTTATGGTAACGGGAGCCGGGGGAGGGAGCTTTAATTGTCCCCGTGCAGCTGAGGATCCGCTGCTCCAGTTGTTCCAGTAATGTGTGAACTGGGAGCAAACTGGGAACCAGAGGAGTGAAGTATTGCTTCACATCCACAGGGCCAGACTGTAAAAAGCCAGATGCTGGTTGGAAACGCACTGTGAAACATCATTTAGTCCAGTTGTTCACGTCTCTGTTTCTGGACATGTTCTGAATGTGAACCCTTTGCTCACAGAGTTGTTGGAAGTAAAGCTGTATGTAGGCTACACCAGGTTGGAAACGCTTAAGTCCGTACAGAGGGGCACCTGAAGGCAACTTTGATTCTCATCCTCTTTCCTTTGCTTGGCTCCTTCTGTTTATACCCACTCATTCATCCTTTGCTCGTCTCTTTGTCATCCTCGTCCTTTTGTCCACCCTCCTCGTGAATTCCTCTCCATGTTTTTCTTCTGTCCTCATTCTTTATTTTACTCTCTCTCATATTATCACCTTCTTTCTTTTTGTATTTTTAATGTTAAGTAATAGAGAGAAAATCAAAAAGAGAGAGAGAAGTGGAGGCAGGGGGTGATGGAGGGATCAGAAAACAAACGGCCGCATATCACCCATAATTAAAGTGAGCAGCATCACCAGTCAACCTCCTGCTGATGTTTCTCCTCCATCTTCCAACTTCTCTTTCTCTCTTTCCTTTTTGCCTCTGTCACGTGCATTTCAATTTAGTTTTTCTCCCTTTTCTCTTTTCCCACTCTCCCTCCATTGTTAGACTGTACATTGCCCTCTTTCAGCTCTGTGGACAACTCTGTATATTTGTTTTTTTTTATTTTTAGCAAAGTCAATGACAATAATTTATGGAAACAATCATAAAATTTAGTTTGGCTTAATGGATATTATATGATTCTTGTATATTGACTTGTCCCCTATGTTTGCAGGCAGCACCACCCACAGTGACATAACTAAGAATGTCATTTGTTTAATAATGTAACTTGTACCTGGGTTGTTCACTCTTCCCAAGCTTTTTCTTTTTTTTTTCGGTACTCACCTGCTTACATCTGCTATTTTTGAAATGTTTCCATTCATCTCCATCTCGCACAGATACAGTATGTAACTAGACCTAGATGACTGATCACACTTAGTTGCCAGCTGCCTTAATAATCAATGTTATCAGCTGTCGTAGCCTTACAATAATTATAACGCTGTGGACAGATTCCAACAAAGGTTCTCAGCAGGCGTATAAGGAACCTTTGCAGAGAATCTCAGTGATTATTTATTTGTTTAGCTGCTATAATGACCTTCGAAGACCTCACCACCGTCCAACACGTGAGCTCCAGCTGCACTACTGGTCAGAATGCACCAGATTAATGTTTGTGTTCAGGTGTCACATATTGTATATTGAGCGTATAGTCTACGTTCATTGTTTACCTAATCTGTTGTGTTTTAATCATTTGTGATACTTGGTTTGATGACTTTATTTATCCTTTCCACCTTCTCGTTAATCACTCCCCCTCCTTCCATCTCGCTCTTTGTTTCATGATGTCTTTATTTATCGTTTTCCTGTAAATCACCCTCTCTCCCCCAGTTTTGTTCTTTTTACAATTCATTTGTTCTCTCACTCTTTCACTTTGAGACACACACACACACACACACACACACACCTGTTTTTCCATTTGTCATTAAGTAGCTGAGAGCTGCACAGTAACATTTAAACCACCCGTTCCGAATGGTTAAAAGATGGCCTCATCTGGTGTGTGTGTGTGTGTGTGTGTGTGTGTGTGTGTGTGTGTGAGGGCGATCGATGCAGTAATCTGCAGGAGGCGGGAAGCAGAGGGAGCAAGCATTCAGCAGTGCTCACTAATCAATTGCAATTCTTTCTTTTACTGTCTGAACAGCCAGATTTAGACGTTTGTGTGTGTGTTGTTAATTCTCTTAGTGTCTGTGGCCTAACATTTGGTTCTGTGTGTGCACGTTTATCTTTCTTTATAAATTCCTTTCAGTGTGAACACATGCAGGTCTGTGTGTTTGTTCCTGCATGATGAGTCGGTGCTGCTACAGCCTCTGAATGTGATTTAGAAATTTGGTCGTAAGCTCACTAGAATCTGTGGAGATGTTTTGGGATCTCAAAATGCATTTTGTTGTCTGGATGCATTTCTTCAAAGTGATAATTCATGCTTCTAATTGTAGATTGCTTGGAAAAAAAAGCAGCATCACCACAAATTCACTATAAAATCTCATGGTCTTCATCGGGTTCAGTGAAGACTCTTTAGCTTTTCTAATTCCACTAATAGCACTTTTAGGAATTTCCGTCCCATTTTGGACCTTTTTATTAAAATAACCCCAACTTCCACTTACTGTATAAATGTTTTTGTGGGGAATTTCACAGCCTTCTACACGTAAATGTGCTTCCATGTGGCTCCAAACTTAAGTCAACTCAATCAACCTCTAATCAAGTTAACCTTAAATTTTAAACTTGCATTGAAATTATTTTTTATACATTTTTTGTGAAGATACTTAGAATATTTACAAAATAAGAATTTTGTAATACAGTATGTTTCTGGAGAAATCATTATTTTTAGATAAACATTTACCAATTTTTCTTCTTTCAGCTTAATTAAGCAGCTAATGTTGGACTTAATAGTATTTGATTTCTTTTCTAATAGAACTCTTGTGTGCACAGTATCCAATAAAAATGGTCTTATATTATCCTGGAAATTTCAAACCATGTCACCTAATATTTATGTTTGAATGCAACTAAACTCAAACGCAAATCCATTTTTGTAACAAACATAATTGCGAACAGACGAAATTGTTAACATAATGATTTGTTGACGATAAGTTGTAGATTTGTTGATCCTGAACATCTCAGTAAAATGTTCCCTGCCAACATATTTCTGCCCATGAAATATTGGATCTTGCAGAACATCATCACTTTGTCTGACTTCAGTGTCAATGAACAGTTTCATAGTTGTGTTTAAGGTTCGTTGAGGTTAAAGAAACATCTCATTTATTAAGTTTGAAACAAAACCACAATCTTTCTCTAATCATAACCAAAGTGCTTTTGCTGCACATTGTGCTGCGTTGGAACACATTTGCAGGTGAGTTGCACAGGAATGTAATTTTGAGGACACAAGGCTGAAATGTCATACAGAAACGAGCAGTTTGATGATACGATTGATGACATTATCATTATCAAAACATTGTGTTGCAGCTCTGGATCCAGTTAATATCTCATAGAAATGTCATTAAAGTCTTTTATTTTTCCAGCTTTTAATATGTTAAAGTAAAAATTTAAAGCATTTATTCAGAGCTTAACTTTCACTGCAGAGCAATCAGTGGATTTCAGATAGTTGCATTCTGGTTAATAGAACAAAACATTTCATTATGACAGAGGACCAACACACACACACACACACACACACACTAACCTTTGCATTGCACTGGCAGACACACTAAACACATACAATCCGCTCACACTCACAGAATGAAATAGATAAATGTACAATCAAAATTGCAATTACCTGCAGAATTTGTGAAGGGTAAACAAATCTGTGCCACTCGCTTGCTCGTGTGCTCCCTGGCTTCCCACACACACGCACACACACACTGACGCACAGAGCAGTGTTAGCGTTCTAGTTAGCATGCTGAAATGAATACAGTTAGATCCAAAGCAATTTCCTTTTATTTATCTTAGCAGCCGCACATAAATAAAGGCAAGGGCATCCAGGCAATTAGCATAATTACTATGAGGCGGTCAGACCCTCTGTGATTTCATAAAGAGAGACACACACACACAGAGGCCACCGCCACAGGGTGTGTGTGTGTGTGTGAGACAGAAAAATAGGAGAGCAGATAGAGACAATGTCTGTGTGTATGTGAGAATGATACTGTGCTGTTTTTTTAATGTGTGTGTGTGTTAGCGTGTGACTTTTGCGGTAACGTCCATTTGTTCCAACGTGTGTGTTTGTGTGTGTGTGTGTTTTCTACATGTTTGGATTTTTACTTCAGTTTCTGCGCGTGTGTCTGTGTGTGTGGAAGAGTTGTCCTTGGCCTGTCTGCACACACACACACAGTCCCAGTGTGTCTGTGTGTTATTAATATGCAAATACAAGTGAGAAACAACAAAGGGCATGAAAGAAATACCTCCGCAAACAGGCTGAGGTCAGCTGATGCTGCATCTACCGGTTTCATTGCTTCTTCTGTGTCTGTGCTCTGCACTTGTTGCACTGGTATCTTGGTGGGTTTCACTGATTCCTGCGTATACCACACGTCTTCACCTACTTCAGGGGACATTGTCTTCACCCCTGAGCTGCTTTGTTCCGTTTCTGGATCGGGCTTCGGTTGGGCTCAGACTTTGTTGGAGCTGCAAGTCTGGCTCTAGTCCAGGTGGGATGTGGAAAGTTTGTCAGTGTATCTTTAGCTTCATCATGTTTAATTTGGTCTGATAAATGTGTAATCACATGCCTAGAGCTTGGATTTCGCACTTGACAGCAATAGGAAATACTGTATGTAGATGATCCCAAATGCACTTTGCTGTAAACAACAGCCAAACATGTAGATGACATCAGAAAGTAGTGTGCTGGATTTTAAAGTCTGTTCCTGCTGTGGAAAATGTCAGTTACTGAGGGTTGTGTGCTATACAGGCCTGTGTGCATCTTACAACCTTTCGCTGACCTTTCGAGACCCTGTCGACCTTGTACATAGCGTCTGGTTTAAACTAAAAAACAGCAGGAAAGACAAACATGAAGCAGAAAACAATGTTTGGTGTGAGTCACCAAATAATAATCGGAGGACTGTTTAACCTCTGGGAGGCAGCCTGGGACTTAACGAAGCAGCCAGCAAGGTTATGTTTGTTTATATCACGTGTGTGTGTGTGTGTGTGTTTACAGCAGCATCATATCAGCATAATTTACACACTCACTTCCACCTTTCAACTCTCTTTCCAATTCTAATTAATCCATTTTAATCCCTCTGAAATGGGCTGATTTGCTTCCTTTCACCTGGAGCTGCTTGTTGCTAAACCTGGACCTCAGTCAGACAAGATGATAAAACTGCAAAAAAAAGTAACAACACAGTGTTTGATTATCTCCCCATCTCAGCCTTTCCCACTGTTGTGCTGTGGTACTTTAAAGTGGCAACAAAGTAATCCATGACCCAGCGAGGATTAATGGTTGTCGCAATATTCCAAGAAACATCAGCAACATCTCAGAAAAAGTAGAAAATATCTTGAATCTTTTAAATCGGTTCCACTCCGCAGCGTGTCCATCTGAGACTGCAGGCCTGCATATGCACGGCAACCACAGAAATACCACAACAAGAGCGGTGGTTGGTCAGCCAGGGCTAATTGTGAAGATTGCTCAGGACATTAAGGAAGTGGAAAGGTTCAGTTGGGTCTGTTTGACCAATAAACATCCAACAAACCTTCTGCTCATCACGATTGCAGCACTTAAAGAAATTGAATGCATGCACACATACACACTGAGAGCACAGCAGTGGTCTGCTGTGTGGTAATAACTACAGAGTAGTAATGTGTATATAGCTCCAGGTTTTAAGTAAGTGCTTAGCCCACAGTCGCTCGTATCACAAAATACATAAAAGAATGTAAACACAGTTACCCCGAAGAATAAAATGAAAGCCCAGTATACATCAGCACCACTCAGCTTCAACAGACAGGACTCAAGTCGTGCTGAACACGGCCTCAGGCATGAATCAGGACTCTTATAAATGCAATCAAGTATGTACAGCATTGTTCACATTTCCAATGCAGATCACAGTATCGCCTGGATTTCAGTGGAATCAGATATAAAGTACATTTTATTTATTTTAATAGTATTTAAGAAACAAGTTAGTGCCACAGGAAAAGCCCTTAGCTGTCTCTTATTGTTCCGAGCTATCGTGGTCCTAGCAGCAACACTCAGACTGCAGCTACAGCGTTTGGATTGTGTCGATCCATCCAAGAACACATCATTGCGGGACATGGATGTTGCGTAGCTCAAACCATTAGCGTTTGCATACTTGTGTCAGCTATGTTTGGGCCCTTAATATTCCTATAATATCAACATCTGTAGATTAATTTATCCACTATAAGCTCTGTATAGAATAAAAGCTAAATATCTCTTGAGCGTCCTAATCACAGACTCGGGCATTACGGGCATCAAACCAACAACCAAGTGCACAAATGCGTCAATCACTCCAACTGTGCAAGTGTTAACTGATTTTCTCATTTTCAGCTGTTGTCTCCTGGCCTGTTACATTATCCTTTATAATAAATCATATAACCTAGCATAAACAATATGAGAAGAATGAAGCAGTTAGTTAACAGTGCTAAAGCCAATGTTGAGAAATAGAAACCTGTTCGGAGCAAAGCGGGATCGTAAACCAGCACAGACTGGATTCATGGGGTCAGCCCTTATTGACCGGGACTGTAGCATGCTCGCTGTGACATGTGATGCTAAGCTAGTTAGCAATAATGATGTGTCTAAATGTCATGCCAGGGTAATTGACTTGTTAGAGGACAAAGACATTTAGCATGAAGGGCAACAACACAGAGAGCAACAATCTGGACCAGAACCTGACATCACACAGCTAAACAGGTCGGTATGTAAATAAATACAAAGTGCACGGCTGCACACACACACACACACAAAATGTGTGTTAATGAGGAAACCAGCATGGATGGACATTGATGAGGCTCATTGACCATTAACATCTCATTAGCATGTCATTAGCTGAGAGGGCGGACTAAACGGACACAGGCAGGGGCGCACACACCCACCCACACAATGTTAACTTTCACTAGGAACACTCAGGTCTGTGAGGTTAAAGGTCACCAACAAACAGCACGTGGTTACACTCACCACACTGAGATGAAAAATGGGAAAATATACATATAGGAGTGAATTTATGTAATACCAATTACACAGACCTGTCTCACCTTTCGCTTGCATTCACACAGACAAGCAATTAATATTAATGATAGTCTCTCTCTCTCACTCACTCACTCACTCACACACACAAACACAGACCTGGTCTATAGGAACAGAAGGGAACCACATGTAATTAACCTGGCTGACCTCCGGAGTATTACTGCTTTTGTGTGTGTGTCTGAATCTTTGTATTGTGCTCATGGAGTCGATTGTTCTGCCCTGATCTTCACATAACAACGCCATTAGACACACTCAGACCTGTGTGTGTGCGGGAGAGAGAGAGTTTCTTTGCTGAAGTCGAGTGTTCTGCCGTGATCTTCGCACAAATACACCATTAGACACACTCGCGGGGTGTTTGTGTGTGGAGACACACTAACCTTTGCACATATCTGATGTTAGCAGACAGAGACCTGCTGTGTGCCAGTGCAGTGCTGCTGTAGTATGACTTGCTCGTTACTGTGTGTGGTGTTTATCTCCATCATCAGTTATGTCATAGTGTTTAAACAGAGCACAGAAGCCAGATGCATAGTGCTTGGTATTAGTACAACACATCTGCAGAGACAAAGCTTTGGTGTCAGACGTTGTAGTACCAGGTGGAGCAGCTGTTACCTCGGCCTTCACATTGTCTGTACCACAGTGTTTCCTATGTGCCTTTTAACATTCCACCTCTCTCCTCTGTGTTTTTGTGTGTTTTCAGTCTCTGGACGGGTTTGTATTTGCACTAAACAAGGAGGGACGCTTCCTCTACATCTCAGAGACCGTCTCCATCTACCTGGGACTGTCACAGGTAAGTGCTACACCTGTCTGTCTCTTATGCCACTGTGCAAACACACAGCTGAAGCTTCTCTTCTGTCTCTTCTGTCTGTCTCTCCCTCTCTCCTACGGTATCATTACCAAAGACAATTCCCAACAAATTAAGGCTCATTTAAAATCTCATCAGCCCGTCGGATGGTTGTTGATTTGTGCAGCGAGCGACGATGCATATTTTATTGCACTGTGTGTGTGTGTGTGTGTGTGTGTGTGTGTGCGTGTGTATAATCGGGGCACTTTATTGTACTTTGTCAGTTTGGTAACAAATTATGTGTCTCAATTGGTTCACTCTCCACCAGTTCCTGTTAATAGAGACAGGCGTCCATCCTGAAGGTCGACAGATCGACCTTGGAGGTGCTAATAAGACAGTATTGACAATCTGTGTGTGTGTGCAGCTGAATTAGAAGGGCCTCACACCATCACGTTTCCCTGTTGACTAGAGTCTGTTGGCTTGAAACATTTAAACTTATTGTTCCATTAACACATTTGCAGTAATGAAAATGAGAAGTTATGGAGTAGAGACATATCATGCAGTAAAATACCATGAAACAGTTTCCTGCTCTGTGTGGCTGAGTAAGACTTGACTTTGTTGTCAATATCAATTTGTACTATCCTCCACTGTGGTTCTGTAAATTACACGCCATCAGCTTTCAACTTTACATGCTCTTCTGAGCTTTTCTCTGTTAAAAAAGCAGCACGTTCTGCAGATTCCCACAGTGATTGAATGCACCACAGCTTCCCAGACACCATCTCCTTGGTAACCATGAATGCACTCTGTACCGTTGTGCTCTCATCCTGGCAAATGATGCCACTGTGCTACAAAATACTTTCCTCACACTGTGAACCGTCACATCCAGTCTTCTTGCACATGTTCCCTCGTTCCTCATCTATAAAACGTGGCAGCTTCCTTTACTACCAGTAGTTTTAGACGGAGGTGAAAGTGTGTTGATCACACAGATTTTCTGCACACGGTCGAATTGGGCAATATGAATCAGTAGGTCACCTGTGTTGTTTGGTTGATGTTATATAAAATTTCCTAACCCTATTTTTTTGTGCCTGAAACTAAACACAAGTGTCTGTTTTAGTCAGCAAATGAGCTGATCATAAACTTCTGAGCCTGCTGGCATGTAGAGCAGGTTCCCACTGTCCCATATCTATGGGGACAATAAAAATCGATCACCTCTGAATGTTGTGATAACTGCAGTTTGTGCAGTTTGCAGTTTGTCCACTTCCTGTAGGTTTGAGTTGATCTTCACATGTCACCTAGCCGTGTTTGTGAGAATGGAACGTGCAGTAGATCCATGTTATGAGCCGCCGTTTGGTGAGGATTGGGGTTAAACGCTGTGACGACAGATCTGCCTCTGTATAATGTTCAGGCAGAAATCTACTCCTCGGTATCTATGAGCTGAGCTGAAAAGTGTTTCATGAACTCATATTTACGGTCTGTGCTGTCTCTCACCCCCCCCCTCCCCGCTTTCTCCCTCTCCATTAGTTTAATGTGAACTCCTTGTCTCTGTAAATTAGATATAGGAAGGTCTCAGATATGGGAGCGAGGAAAAAAGGCCAATCAGTTTACCAAATTAAAGAGGAAGCCCCCCCCCCCCCCCCCCCCTCGAACCCTCCTCTGTCTCTCTCTGTCACCCATGTCTCTCTATCTCCCCCACCCCACCCCTCTCTGTTGGATTAATTCCCCAACCAAGATTGATTGATGATTTCTATCAAATAATTGATTAACTGTCAAATCGGGTCCCCTAAGCTTTTCCGCCAGCTCCGCCGAGCTGGTTATCTTGTTCTCTCAGCTTTTATCAGCTGCTGAAGAAGTGGCACGCCGACTAAAAAAAAGTGAAAGACAGGGAGCGAGAGAGGGCGATCAAGCTTGTCTTTGCTTTGTAAGAGTCTCACACTGTAATCCTACATGTGTACACAGAGTTCGTCAACCTCCATCCTCTTAATTGCTCTTCCTTCCTCCTCTTCTTTTAATCACAGCTCGTCCCTCTTCTTTTTTTTTTTTTTCATAAAGAAGGAAAATATATCGCTAATTATTTTTCAACTTTAATTAGATCGTGGCATGCAGGAAAAATGGCTGGGTGGTGGCGAGGTGTGTGTGTGTGGGGGGGGTGGGTGGGGGGAGGGTTTTTTTTTTAAGCCTTTTGACAAATTGACGAGGTTATGAATTTTCTCACTCGGTGGCCGGCGCTGAAACAATCTTTAGGCAGATTTATGTGTAAAGAGGATTTGCCGGTTTAACTAGGTTCTTTGCCGACTCCCGGACGTGGCCGGCCAATCAAACAGCCCGTTAATAGAGTCATTAACAAAGAGCGGAGCTGTAATTAAACGGTGCTGCTGAGTAAAGTTAAAGTCCTCCCTCCCTCCCAGATCCAACACACACTCTTCTTCTTTTTTTTCCCGTTTCTGAAATTTTATTCTGTGCAGTAAAAAGTTGACGAGCTGACTTTGTTATGGTTTAATTAGCGATCCGTCTGTAAATAAAGACACTTACCAATATGACTATGATTGGGTTGGTATGTAATGATCACGAGGATCCTGATCAGTATCCTGCAGTATATCCCTCCCTCACTAGTTCTGTTGTTTGTTGTGGCTTCTTAACTTCCTGAATGGATTTGTGAAGAATTCTCCATCACTATTATGGAAAGCGAAATGCAGAGATCCAATTTTTTTTTTTTTTTTTTGTGAGGTTCATTCATTGCCACGCATCACAAGTTTGCTTCAAAGATCTTTACATTCGTGCAGCACATGCAGTTTTCTCATTTTGTCCTCTCCATAGACACAAGCCTGAGTCCTCACATTTTGGTTTTCACGTCGTTTTAGTAAACTCAACAGTCTACAGAGTGACACTGCAAACGAGTCAGTCACATGTGCGACAAACCTCTATAACATACTGTGGGTTTTGGCTGCTTATCGGTCTTTACAAGTGCAGTATCCTCACATAGTGACATCACCTAATTAATGTTAAACCAGCCAAACAACTTTGACATTCAGCATTCAACACGGTTTTCTAGTTTGACACTGTGTCCAACATTCAGCAACTGGTCAGAATCAAAGTGAGGCAGTAGCTTTGATACCTTTACTTTGTCACAGTTTCACACAGCTTCACATATAATGTTAATATAATGAGCATGTATGAGCTTTTGTGTGTATTCTGTTGTACAAACCCAGGACTTGGTTAACTCCAGACTGTGCACAGTCATGTGTTTGGCAGTTACCTGAAAAAGGTTCAAATTGTTGAGGGAATGCAGTGAAAATGTGCATGGATGCAGATATTTCTCACGTTATTGTTACGCACAGGCTGCCCGTCTTCTCATGTCTTTGTCTGAATGGGACACAAATTGTCATTGTTGGACTAAAGGCATTAGTTTCTGAGCTCGTAGCATCAGGACTGTCCTAACCAGGCAGGCTGTGATGTACTGTACATTAGGACCCGACTGATGCCATTTCTATGATGTGAATGGACCTATAGTTGTTCTAGGACTCGTAGATGTTCTAGAAAATGTGGACTCTTACTTTATGTCAACTTTTTGATTAGATTTTCTTGTGTTTATTAATTCAGCTGTACATGAAGCAGGTGTATGGAAACTGTGTGTGTGTGTGTGTCCCATCATTGCCTGTAGAGGCAGACAGCTGGAGAATCTGTCTTCCTGCAGCACCCTGTTGATCCAAAAACACAGCATAGGGTGTGTGTGTGTGTGTGTGTGTGTGTCCATATAAATATTTGTGTGTGTTTGCATGTGTGTGTGTTTATGAGACCAGGCTAGGCTTGCAGCTGCCCTCTTAGTGATCTAATTGAGATGTGTGTGTGTGCAGCAGATGGCTGTGTGTCCTCTGCCTGATGGTCTAGAGGAAAATAATAACTGCGTTGTCCCAGCCAGACCCAAATTAGTCTGCTGGATTTTCGCCCGTTACGCCCAAATATGGTCTGCAGCCAGCTCCACTTCATGCCAAGCCGGCATATGCAGCAGCGTGGGAGAGCGGACAGTCACACTGCACACGTGACACGTGAGAGGAATTTCTCTGAGAAGTCCTGTGTTTTTTTTAAGTTTTTTATTTTAAAAATTCAAACTGTCAAAGTCTCATGGATACAAGAGGAAAACAGATGTTACACTAAACCGTGCCACGAATGTCAGAATGCTGTTGGAAGCTGCTGTTAGATGTTTGTTGGTAACTGAGTGTTTTACGCTATGAACCAGTCAAAGCTACACAGTGGACTGAAGTCATGTTTTGAGTAATATTTCCCTGCTCCAGTCATAACATGGCATTTTCTGAAACATTTTAATGTTTTTTTGCATTTATTTACTTATTAATATGTATGTACTGCTAATTACTGCAAAATACCTAAAATTCCCCAATGATTTCACCTGATCATACGTCAATGAACAGACTTTTTGATGCCAGTTACTTGTTGCTTGTGATTGTGTTTAAGCTGTTTAAGGCGTGTGAAGGCATGAAGTGAGGATTTGATTATTGCCATGTGTGTATTTATTCCCAACTCATATAGGCTCACAAACCAGTTGCTAAATGCTGCTTATTCAACCTCAATCACTTTTAGAGAGTTGAGGAGACGAAAGTGACCAGTTGGATTAACTAACACAGCCGGGAGAAATTAGTAAGTTTTGTGGTGTTTTTATTTGTTGTAAATTTCTAATGAGATCTACATGAAGGGCTGTATTACAGTGGATTGATCAGAGTCTCAGGCATGTTGTAGCCACATAGCACAACTTTAATAGTCTAGAATACTTCAGCATTTTAATAAACTATGTAACAGAGAACCAGAACTCCGAGAACTTGCATTTGTCTTTCTAGGCTTTGTTTCAGAGATGTTGGAATGAGCCTTTAAATCCCCCTTTTACACTGATATGTGCAGGACGATCGACATACAGCCTGAATCACACAGGTCTCTCTCTCTCTTTTTCCAGTTGTACGCTGGATTGAGTTGGCGTGCTGCCAGGTGGTTAGTGTGTGTGTGTTTGTGTGTGTGTGTGTGTATGAAACGATTTGTTACTGTCTTTGTCATTTAAAGAGCCTCTCCAGTGTTCAGATTTGCTGCCACACACACACACACACACACACACACGTACGTGCAAGGTCACACACATCACTGCCAATGAGGGTTATTGTGTACTCGCTCACACACACACACACACACACACACACACACACACACACACACACACAGTCATTGGAAAGCCTAATCTCTGCTCTCTTTCAGTCCAATCCACACTCCCTCAGAGGACACTGGCATTAATACACGCACACACTTCTCCCAGTATTCCCAGTGGGCTGCTGCTGGTCTGCAGGGGAACACTGAATGAATTAGCATTAAGCAGCTCCAGCAGACTGTCACACTGTCGACTGCTTTCTGCCTCTGGTCTCGCTACGTCCACGCTGATGTCCACAAACCTGCAAACGCCCCACTCTGCCCTTTTTTGCTCCCACAGCCTCCACAAACCTGTGACAATGGAACATGTTGCTATGCATTTCAAACACTGACACCTAATGATGTGACATCATCAGCCTCTTTACAAAGAATGTAATTGCATCCCAGTGTGTTTTCATTATAAATACTTAAGGGTTTACTGTGTATTGGATGTAACAGCAAATATTACAGAGTAACCTCTCTGCATTGAATAAAGTCCATAGAGTTTTAATATGTAACCAAATCGCTATTTTCCCAATTACAGTAATTACAGTGTGTATGTGACTTAAACCAGTCCATACATCCACAACGTGAATGTCGTCATCTGAGCATAATCCAAGATATAAACACGTTATGCAGCAGACAGAGCAGTGAGCTGCAGTCCTTGTTTCATGATTTTTTTTATTGTCAAACCACCAGCAACACTTGCACATTGTCTAACAACTTTATTGTTATATGACCAATGACCTTCATCAGGGGAAAACAACGTTTATATAGGTTGGATAACGTGTATATCGAAGCCCGTCAGAAACATTTACATTAGTTGGTGGGTATTCGTGTGGTTTTGGACGGGGGTGTCTGCTAAGTCACAGGGTGATTAGCTCAGCAGGTAAAAGAAATGCATGTGAGGGGCGAGGTCCTGGATGTCTGCCAAATATGGGGTTCTCCATAATCATCATCAAGCACTCAAACAGCAAAAGGTTAGAATACAAACAGATGTGAAAGGATAGAAACAGTCAATTGTAATGAATTAACATATTTATGATGTTATGAACTAACATAATCTTTTTTAATGAAAAACATCTAATGCTTAGTATAAAAATACATTTATGGAAAATAAAAATTCTGAAGGCTTTTAATCATCCAATCAATGGAAAATTTATTATCAAAGATTTGATTACCTGCAAAAACAAGAAGGTCATCTGTACAATACAATGTCCATGTAAAAAGAAAAATGCATCACATTCTCTCAAAGAATCGCAGAACAAATCAGTGACCCTGTCAACAAATTTTTAATGAGTCTAAATGCCACAAGTCATCATTCATTGAGTAGGAAGTGGGAAATTTAAAAAAAAGAAAAAAAATTATGTCAGGACTTTATTTCCACGACGTATGAATGGAGATTTTTCCACGTGTCTTTTTTTCTGTCTACACACACACTGTCACACTCTTCTGTCCTTTTTCTTCCTTCTCCCTTTTTTTTCCCTCTGCGTTTCTGAGACGGGGAGGTCGGCCATTTGCATGAGGTCAAAAAGGGGCATTCTGAGAGACGAAGGGGGGAAGAGATGGGGTGAAAATGATGATGATGAGTAGGAGGGATGGACAGGAGGAAGGTCACAGTTAATTGAGCCACCCCAGTGAACTCGCACACACTCACACACACAGAGTTTCATTCATAATTGATGGCTTCGACTCCGGAGCTGCCATGTCGGTGTGATAGTATAATATGTATAATAATTCAAATAGGTGTGTGTGTGCTGTTAAAAGATGGAAGGATGGACAGCAGGAGCAAGGAGGGAAAATGAAGCTAGGATGAAGTGAGAAAGATGAGAGGAGAAAAAATATCACTTTTAAAAGGATGGAGGGACAGAAACGAGGAGTAAAGGAAAGAAATTATGGAAGAGCAAAGATGGCAAGTGTGTATGGAAACAACTTAAGATGTTGAGGATGAAGCGATAGAGAAGTAAAAAAGAAGTGATAATGGAAAACAAAACTGAACTTTAACCTGTAACAGAAGATGAACACATGATGGAAAGAAGTGATGAAGAGCACAGAAAAAGAGCGTGAATATACAGTTAAGAGGATGGAGTTATGTGGGAAGAGGGAGGAAGAATATGAGAAGCGGAGGACAGTAGACTGACAGTTTAGTTGTTTCAGTGATGGAGGGATGGAAGATGGAGTGGTAAAAGTCTGAAAGTGATGGAGGGTGGAGACGAGGACAGAAAAGATGAGGAAGGAGAGGTGGGTGGACACTGATAGGAGGCAGGAGAGGAACAAAAGAAAAGGAGAAGAGGTAACAAAAAGGTGGAGGAAGAGAGATATTTCCAGTCCTAACAAAAGATGTAGTCTGTGT
Organism: Channa argus; assembly: GCF_033026475.1. Classification (NCBI taxonomy): domain Eukaryota; kingdom Metazoa; phylum Chordata; class Actinopteri; order Anabantiformes; family Channidae; genus Channa; species Channa argus. Next base: position 21,601,506 of record NC_090212.1, on the reverse strand, counting down.
GTTGTGTGTGTGTCCCGGCGTATTAGCATGCTGACAGGAAGCTGCAGGAGGTTATCTGGACCTCAGAGAGCTTCCTCCGCTCTTTGTTCTGACTGATTGCCACTGCAACACACCAGGGGGATGATGGGACGTGGCGGGGGCGGACTCCAAGGCAAAGACACAATCTACAGCCGGCAACAATAAGTCGAGACCCCGTCGACTGGTGTCAGAGCCACCGTTACCAAAGTCTGAGCGGCTGTGAAATGAAGGAAGGAAAGTTTGTTCTGTTTTCTTTCAGCAGGACAAAGCTTTAATGAGCTTTTCGGACCCTGTCCTCCTACGCAAGGATGATCGCGTGTGGTCACGTTATCTCATAGGACATCATTTGTGCTGCTGCTGGACTGTGTGCACGTTAATCACGTTCAGCCTCGTTGATAAAATGATCAGAATAAAAAGTAAAGATTAAATCCTTCATGGAAAAAGCTTTGGCACATTAGTTTGAAATGGTTTCCCTCCTAAAAGGGGATGTGATGTATAAAGCATTTGTTACATTTATTACTGCAGATCAACAAAGTTGTTTACAACAATCCAAGTGAAATTTTCAGCCCATTTTGCAGCCGTTTCAGTTTAAATAGTTTTCATTCTGATCAGTGTCCATGTTGCCTTTAGTGCCTTTGGTTAATATTTGCTATGTTTTATCCTTTAGGTGTGTTCTCTGGTGTAAGAGTCTGTAACGAAACACAAACATATGACCTAAATGAAATATTAACATATTACACATAAAAATAAAATCAATATATAAATGAATCAAATGTCACGACTTTTTACTGAACAACATAAGATGGTGCCTGACATACAGATAGAACTGTAAGTTCAGGCTTTCTTTCGTTTATATAACAAAAATAATTATTTTAGCTAAAAATATCACCGTATTTGGACTATAGGACATCCAGTCCATAACTCATACAGTTATTCTACAGCTAATTAATCTAGTTCCTGAATGCTCACAGCTTTCAATTCCCTTTGTTTTGAAAGGCCAATAAAAGGAGACAATTTTTTGATCAGCTTAATATTTAATGCACATTCAGCTACTGCAAATATGCAAGTGAATTTTTAATTAATTTATCAAGGGGCAGTGCAGACGTTTGCACTCATTTTAATTTTCAGCATTTTACTATAACTTTTCCATACAATAATGGGTCACTTTTGTTCCTTCTGAGGATAAATATTTGAACTAGCTGAATGTGGATTATTCTTATGTTAGATTTAGGGTTAAGTTAGCATAACAATAATGTGCATTGTTTAAAAAAATTGCTATGCACCATTAAAAAAAACAAAAACAAATTCTTAACCACATGAGCCGGTATGTTTTTAATAGTGTCTGAACATCACTGGGGGTCTACAAGCTAATCCAGGTCACCTGTGTGGCCACAGGAGGTTAGTTTTAATATCTGTGTGGGGAAACGTGTTTCATTAAAAATGAAATGAAATGGAGCAATACAAGAACACAACACACGAGATGCATATGTTCATACTCACACAGACATATGTAGACACAGCTCATGTACACAGACACTAACCAAGACAAAGACCTGTGGCCTGATGCAAACACACTGACACTGATAAAGACAAACACTGTGATGCACATGTACATGCACACAGGCACTTATGAAGACAAACGTGCACATGTTGTGTGACATCATCCTGCTGGGGTCAGAGGTGTGTGTGTGTGTGAGAATCCCTGCTCTATATCAATGTGTAAGCAAGAGCATTTACTCCAGTACTGTACTGACTAGCAGTACTTTACCTGTATTACTCTTCTTTGTACCCTGCTTTGTGTTTTCTTTACCTCATGTGATTACTCTTCATCAGCCTAATACCAGCTGCAACATTAGTGATTACACAGTAATGGTGTGTCTGACTTGTGAACATTTGGGGGATGTTGCATTTAAATTTGAATTAAAGGTTTAATTTAACCCGCTTTATTGATCTCTGTGGGGACATTCAGGACACGCTGATGCCAGTTCAGGTCCTGGGTCAACTCTGGTTCAGTGTCTTGCCCAACGACAGTTTGATGTGAGCCGAAGGAGCCGGGGTTTAAACCGCTGACCCTGCGATTAATGGATGACCCCCTCTACTTCTTGAATCTGAGACTGACCTGTACTGGCAGCCATTTGGCCATTAAAAGGTTTCTGGGCGTCATTAAAGCGCAGTATTAAGTAACTTTTTTATTTTTGCATGTTAGAAATCGGTTTAGCATAAAATCGTCTAGAATAACCGTCCAAGCTGCACAAGAATGTGCGGCAGCACCACTGTGACTTTAAAACAAATTGGAATAGAGACGTACTAAAGTTTGAGTCTCAGGACCCGAAGTGACGTGAGCATTGAAACAAACCCGATAAATCTGCTGAACGAAATCTTCCTGCTGACTGATTTTTAAAGGCAGTTTTAATAAACTACTATATTTCCAGTGAAGTCTGGTTATGTGCAGCACGGTGGGCATGCGGCCGCTCTGAATGTGTGTGCACATTTAAAGCAGCTTTTCTCCTCGCCCCTGCACATATACATTGTGTGTGCACATACAACTCTGCTTTGTGTGTTCATCCATATGTATGCAGTGCTGCCCGTGTGCATGGTGTCTAGACACAGGGCTTTATAGATGGCTGCCATTGAAATGGATGAAGCTGCACGGGGAGCTGCTGTGCGAGGTCAGAGGTGACGCTCCGCCTGCATGGTGAAGATTTAAAGTCAGAGGAGACGCTTTCATACATTACAGACAGACAGTCAGCAGGAGGTGAAGCAGGGACTCTGACCTGCTGAAGGACACACACTCTCAGCTGGTTATTTAGCTTCACACACTCTCAACTCGTTCTTCTTTTCATGCATTAGAGGTGTGAATGATGGTAGAAGGTGAAGCCCGGGTTTTGACCCGCTCACCGCTCGCTCCGCCCGACCCTCAGCATTAAAAACACTCTGCCATGTTCAGACGGTTGTTTTGCCTCAGCACGCTCACGTCACGTTCCCTTCATGCATTTCAGAGGGACTGAAGGTGAGGCCGGTGCGCCGACCTTCACAAGGTCATCGACGATGCAGCTGAAAGGATTGAAATCAACAGTTTGAAGTTTTCATTCGGCGAAGGCAGAACACTCAGCCGCTCTGTACAACAAATGAAAACAGTGATATTAAAAATGTAGTGCATTTCAGCTCCAAGAGTAAAAAGTCACAGTATTTTCTTCAGCCCACATACAGACGGGTAACAAATTGAACGAAGAAGCCGCATGAATGAAGCCGCATGAATGAAACCTAACAAATGGTGGTGCACTGCACGGTACAGGTTAGCAATTAACACGGAATCATGGCTCTGTGGCAGGTATAAAAAGGCCGAGCGGGTGACTTTGAAAGAGCGGTGCAGTGAGGGGATCCGCTGGCTCTGTTATACTGCTGGCATGGATCAGCTTAAAGGGAACAGTCACTGCAAATCAATACACAGTAACTGTGAGCGATCACCTTTTATCCTGTGATGGAACGTTGCCATCCTGAGGGGAGTGGTCTCCAGTTCGACAATCATCCACGGGGCACGAGGGCTTTGCTGTGCCCCGTGGAACGAGTGTGGAAAATGATGTGAATCCATGCCAGATCTCAACCCAACTGAACAACTCTGGACCCAAGTGACAAACAGCGCTCTGCTCAGCTGGCATCAAAACACCAAAGTGAAGGAATATCTCTCGGGAGGATGACGTTCCATCCCGCTAGCAAAGTTCCAGAGACTTGGAGAATCAAAGCCAAGGAGCACTACAGTTGTTCTGGTGGCACATGGTGTCCCGTCACTCCAAATGTGTCCCGTTGACCTTTCCTTTATTTTATCACGTTTCTGTAGAGTTCTGTGCTTCTTATCCTGTATTTTTACACAAAGTTTCCAAACAATTCTTTTAAAATTTAGCTGGAATATTATTTCCACGAAAGGCATGTGATGGATCAGAGATATGGAAAAAGTATAAATTAGTATCAATTTGTTCTATTTCCTTTTTTTTTTTAAAGAAACATATTTACTATGTAATAACAAGCAAATACCAGTAACTTCTAAAAAGTACACATCATTTGCAGGAAATTACTAGTAAAATATGGGGACTGTAGGATTAAGCCTCACTAAGACTTTGGTTCTTTGGGCCGGAGAGGTCAGTGGACTCCTGGGCCTGTGCCCGGTAACTTCCAAGAGTCTGTTCTCATTCCTGAGGCTTCAGGCTTCTCTTTGTCCAGTCCCTGTTACAGACTGATGCTTAAGGTACGCGTTGAGCTTTAGGTCTAGTTCAATGGACACCTGGACGCTTCAGTATTTGACGCCTAAAGCAACGATGTAACACACAGAAAAGTGAAAGATGTGGAAAAATCTTGTAGGGAGGTGGACAGGGTGGTGGGTGGTACAACCAGACACAGGACTGTTCTACAGGGACCAGGGTTTCCCATGTTGTCTCTAAGTGTAACTTTAACCTAAGGTTGTTATCCCCCAGTTTTTGTAATCATAAGTCATTTCCATGGCATCAAATAAGGAAAGGTTACCTGTGAAAACGTAAATAAACATAAAGTGCTGCAATTTGACGCCTTAGCAAGCGTCATTATCTGACGCTGTGGGATGAGAACGTTGGTGGTGTTGTGCTGCAGTGTAGTTGTTTAGTATTTGTTGCAGTGTTCATGGTAACTGTGAGGCCTTCAGGGTCAGTTTCCACGTGGGCTTTTCTGTTTGCTGACCGTCCGTGCGTATGGTCCCTCTTAGCGTTTGTCTCTTATGGTCTATGCTGTGACAGAAAGGAGACGCCATTGCTGTTGGTGTTTCCTGTTTCTCTGTATGTTGTTCTCCTGTCAAAGATAAATGAATAAATAAAGTTTAGAAAGATGCCCTGCAGCCACTGGCATTTCATCAATTCAAAATTACTGCCTACCAGTAAAACGTAGTTAATGTGCTTTTTTTTCCCCCCTTTGCTTCCACTTTCACCTGTGCCTCCACATTGTTTCCTCTCCTTCTCTTGTTTCCTTCTCTTCCTTCTCACACCTTCCGCCTCCTCACCGGGTTTAGATTTACAGCCGGCCGTTAGTTTGATGCCGAGGAAGCTGTAAAGAGATCAGCGCTGTGGTCGGAGACCACAATTGATGCTTGTTTTATTGAAGCGAGAGAGGAGAATTGTGTGTGTACATACATGCATGGTGGAGGGCTTTAGACTCTCTGTGTTCATTAAGCATTAGACATGCGCATGTCTGATATATGGGGTTTATGTGCCTGGGTGTGTGTGTGTGTGTGTGGAGAGCTGTTTAATTCAGCACGGGTCAGAGGTGACACGTGTACATGCACATATGGTATTTCTGCTGCTTTACCTGGGAAGACTCTCATTGTCTTCATACTTCCATTGCTCTCCCCCCATCCAAGCTGAACTTCTGTCCTCCTCACCTACACAGCCATTTTTTGACATGGAAGACTAATTACAAGCTTTCGCTATGAGAGAAGTGCGTTTGCGTAGGTTTGCTTATCGGTCATGACAAATTCACTCTAGTTTGCAACAGTTGAAGTCGAAGCAAAAACTGGGCTTTTCTGCCAATGCAAGACAGTTTCATCGGAGGAAATTTACTGCTCCGGTTTTCTGTGATCAGGCACCACCGTCGCTAGAGGAAGAAAACGGGTTAGAATGGCAAAGGTAGAAACATTTTAGATCACTATGAGTTGGGGGAGCAGGGAGACGGAGCTCAATTTGACTGAGGAAAGGTAGAAAGTGTGTGTGTGTATGTACGCATGCCCAGGGGTTGGTAATTAAATCATTAAATGCAAATAAACATATGAACAGGCAATCATTTTTATTGACAGCTGCAGATTAATTGACACTTGCCGTTAGAGCTGCACAGCCGATCGATAAGAAAACATATTGATCAGAAGGTGAGACTCACAGATGACGCTCAGCGTGGTACTGACCTTCTCAAAGTGTGGCTTGCACTTAATGCAAAAAGCTTGACAAGAATTCGCTTATTTCATCAGCTGGAAGTTTCAGGGGCTCTCGAGCAGTTCAGGTGCCCTTGAAGACGTTTAATTGGTCTTTCAAGGTATTCCTTTACTTTCAGAGATGCACATAGCTGTTGCCTTTCGAGAATGTTTCAAAAGGTTAGTGGACATTTTGGCTGTTTGTTTTTTAAGGCATAAATACATATTTGAAACGAGTGGGAGCAGTTGTGGATTGCTGGTGGTCCTCAAAGGCTTCAGGCAATTTAAACTCAAGTCTTAATAAGAGACTCGAGCAGTCCTCTACGAGGCATCATGTCTTAGTCGGAGTCTCTTAAGGTCTGAGGATGCCTCACTGGATTTTTACAGATAGTGTCCACGAATAAGTCCAGGCGTGTTGCAGAGTGTTCTGGGAGGGCCGTGGAGGTTCTGGCGACTGTGAGGAGGTGGTGGGGTCTTTTTAATAAGGATGCTGAAGACGGTTTTCTAAGAGTCAGTGACTTCAAGTGTTTCCTAGTAGCTTAAATGAATTCAAAAAGGAGTTAAAGCAAGTGGTCCTTGACAGAACTTCCAACAAGTCGTCCAACTTTACCCCCCGAGTATCCGTTGAAATAGCACCTGGATGCACTGGGATAGGGAGCAGGCACCAAAGTGGCAGCACTTCCATTGGCGGCATTTTTAAAATTTGTTTCATTTGTCCTAAACAGTTGGAATCTCGGCGTAATGACGACACAAACATACTGTATCAGCTTAGTTGGGTTTAGCCACTAACGTAACATGGTTTAGTTCAAATGTTGTTTTTGCTTAAATTTCCTCCTAAAGTCATGTGACCTCAGGAGTAGTTTGACGCTGAACTCCAGTCTCCTGTGGGGCAGTGATCCTCTTTGTTGACCCTCCCTCCTCCTTGTCTTGGCTGTTTGTACCTGATCGTTCAAACGATCGACAGAGCACGGTCATTCCCATGCTGCCCCGCTGCATTGTGGGAAATGAAGGATTCTGTGCTTTTAAAGACTGATTCCTACTAAAAGTCAGGGTGTATATGCTGTTTGCACCAGGTGAAAGAAGTTTCTCTGTCTCAGACCTTTAAACTCCACACACACCATCCTCGCTCACTAATGACACAGGTGATGATTTCCTAATGCCACCTGTCACCTTCCACACACACACACACACACACACAGGAATACACAATGACTAATTCAGGTTTTCTCTCTCACAAGTCTCACAAACACATCATTTTTGTATTTCCCAACCATCTTTTCTAACAAACACCTTCACTCTAATGACACATGGGCTAATTTCCTAATGTCCCATGTCCCCTACAACACACACACACACACAGCTTCTCTCAAACACGAACGTTACACCTCAGTGTGAGTGATATCCCAACCATTATGGGCCCTTTATTTATACTGGCTTTACAAATGAGCCCTAATTACTGGGTCCTAATGATGTAGTCGGACGAGCGAGGTAGCTCTGCAGAGAGATAATGAGAGAGAGAGAGAGGGAAGGAGGCGTTTGCTTGGAGGGTTTTTTGTAAATGTCAAGAGCAGAAAGTTGATGGCTTCATCAATCCTTTATCCCTGCAAAACACCTGGAGGAAGGGGGAGTGGGGGGGGATTTGTCTGGGGGAGAGAAGGTGTAGGTGGAGGTAGAGAGGGTGGGAGATGGTTGCTAGAGGGAGAGGAAAGAGGAGGAGGGATGAAGAGTTCAGCCAGAGGGAGAAATTTGGGCAGGATGAGAAATAGGAAGGAAGGGGATAAGTGTGTGTGTGGGGGGTGTGATGAGATAGAAGAGAAGAGGAGATTGTAGTGACGGAGAAGCGGTGGGAAGAGTTGAAGGCGAGAGGTGGAGGGGGAAACATCCAGATGATGTAAAAACATATATCTAATTTATTTAAAAAGACGTGCTGCCCACAGTACCCCATCATACCCACAGTTCACATCAGGATTTCCAGCATGTAAACAGGAAGTATGTTGAAGTGGCTTCTGGCATTGGATTACTGCGATCGTTTCGGCAGTTGCAGCGTTGTGGATGTGCGTTCGCAGTGATCCACGAGCAGCAATCAAATCCTTGGAAAGTGAACAGTGCATCTTCAGGTTTGATAAAGTTGTAGCTCAGAGCAAGAGTGTAGTTTTCACACTAATTGGATTAGAAAGTGCCTCATGACTGCAGCAGATCATTTAAAGTAACTCTCGTGACTTAAAAGCTCTGATTGGATTTTCTGGCTACCTGTGGACACTGGTAAACCGCTTTTCATTTAATCATCCAATTCACTTAATCTGATTCAGAACAGTGACTTTAGTTTTCATATTAATGCAGTAGTAGCATCTGAAATGTAGTAAAGTGATGGTAAAAATGGCAGAAAATGGAAATACTCAAATAGAAATACCTGCACCTAACTACACTACTTAAGTTAGTTTTCACCATCTCAAATTACTCCCAGGTGGATAAAATCTTCCCCTCTTACAGATCAGAGAGCTCAGTGCTGCAACAGCAATAAGATCTGAGATTCTTTCCCGTCCTTACAATCCCACAAAGCGGGTTCTGTCCACCCTACAGACGTTAAATAAAGACATGATTTTTTTTTTAAGGTCTGATGATTTATAAGCATTGCATCAGCTGTTCAGTGACTCACACTTCCATGCTGCGAGAGTTAGTGATCTGAAACTACGATGCACCGTGTGAAGTTCCTGGATCAGGACGAGTAATGAGCCTGGTGCTGTGTGTGTTTAAAGCTGCTCCTCACTGTTCGGTCTCTGTGAAAGCTTGTGACGTTTGCCTTCCTCTCCTCTCCTCGTGTAATCCCCCTCCTCTGTCTCCTATCTCCCTTCTGTCCCTTTTAACGTCTTCCTCTCAGCTCCATCTCTCTCTCATTACACATCCATTTCTTTCTCTTTATGCCTCATTCTCGCACTGTCTCTGCTGCTCCCGTCTGTCCTAATCTCCACCCTCCGCCCTGTCTCTTGTCCTCCTCCTCCTCCTCCCCCCCCCCCCCCCGCTCTCTCATCTCCCTCTCATCCTCCTCAGTGTAATACAGGATAAAGACATTGGGATCACATATGGCCGAGCGGTAATGGCGGCGCGCCACTTAAATCCACTCATTTAAGTGCAAATCTGTGTCATTCTGGAGCCGCCGAGCAGATGCTTGGCCATGTCAGCATAACGCGATGTGACCACCGCTGGGTGTGTGTGTGCTCTCTGTAACCCCTATGGATTGTGATGAAAGTATCCTGCTCCTTAAATGCAAAAAACAGATAAATTGATGGGCGATTATAGCGAGGGATTTGTGCACACAGGTCTGATTTAAAGCCGCGTTATGAACATTTAGTCTGTGTTTTTGATGCCTTTCATGCCCTGAATGCACCAATGAGACCTGTTTAAAAATGACTCTGAGGGTGAAAGAGAAGGGAAAAAAAAATCAAAGCAAATATTAAACACAATTGCAAACCTCCGTTCCTGTATTCAAACTTTTATTCAAATAAAAGTAAACATGCATTAGAATTATAATAAAATACACTGAGTATAGATGATGATGATAAATTACCATATTGCATCTTTGGCTGTGCATTACAGTAATGATGGTGTCAGAAATGCGCCAGTTAAAGTTGATTAACTTTAAGTTGTGTTTTGACACCAACCTCATGTGGTCGGGATTTGGGCAGGTCTGAACACAGCAGTCACACTCAGATGTAGACCAACAAACGTACAAAGTCTCCTTTCTGTGTACGTCAGCTCGAGTGAGCTGTGGGTTAGACCTGCATAAGATTCAGGAGGACTTTTGGACCTTTTGTCCTTAGAGAGCTGCTTCAGGCCGGCCATATTCCTAGGACGTCTGCTGTGCACAACTCTCTTGAGCTCATTCCACAGCTCCTATATTTGGTTGGGGTCTGGGCTCTGACTGGACCCTCCTACGTGCAGACTTTGTATCTCCAAAGTCATCCTGTACTACATTTACTTCAATCTTTAGGGTTATTGTCCTGCCGCATCACCCAGCTTCTTCTGAGATTCAGTTTGCAGAAAGCCACGCTGACATTATCCTGTAGGACACATCGATAAACTTAGGAATTTAATTTAGGATTTTTTAATTTTTTAATTTTTTTGGTGCTGGTCCAGAGGCAGTAACGCAGACCCAAGCCAAGATGCTCCCTCCACTGTGCTGTGTTCTTCCCAAACGATTCCACCTTTGTCTCATCTGGGCACTAAATATTTTCCCGTTAGTGCAGTGTAGTGTCAAGCTGGTCTTTAACAAGCATCATGTGTCCCGCAAAGTTGTTTTTTGGCTTCCTCCGTGGTTTTCCGTGTTTTGTGGATGGATGACTTATGAACAGAGATGTTAACCACTTCCAATGAATCATTTAAGTCTTTAGATGTTGCTTTGAGGTTCTTTCTTATCTCATGCAGCATTGAGCCTTTGGAGTGACTTTGACTGGGCACCAGCTTCTATGAAGAGCAGCCACAGCGTCCAAATCCTCTTCCATTATAGACAATATGTCTCACTGTGGAGTGATGAATATTGGAATGAATATCTCTAACCATTTCCTACAACTTTTCATTGGTTGGACTCCAGCTTACCTGACTCCAGGTGACGTTCGGTGACATCAGACACCCAGTGTTGCCATGACGTTGATGATGAATGTGTTTTATCACCTTAGAAACACTGTGTCTGTAGATATTTGTGACTTTGGTTAAGATCAGATCACATTTCGTGACCAATTTCTGCAAAATAAAACTTCGAGAAGTGCTATTCCTTTTTCCATCAGCTTCACCTTTTCTTCATCTTTTATAATGCGTAGATGTTTTATAAGTCAATTTCCGCAAGTAAATTAAGTTTTTAGAATTTAGTGAGTGAGACATTTCCCCTGAAACTATTGTGATTTAGCCCAAACTTTAGTCTCTCACCCCCTCAGGTACACATGATAAAAAAGCTCATTTTTATTCCGAGTCTAAGAGCGGGTCATGTTTAAATCATAAATGTCATTCCGGTTCACTTCTATCTATAATGAATCCGCCATCAGAGGAAGATTAGTTGAATGTGTCATCTTGGTTTTTTGGCTGCAGACTCGTTATAGCAGCGTGATAACGCTGTTTAATTGTAATCATTATTTAGCTGCTTTGCCATTTGTGCTGCGGCTCGCTCAGTATGCAGCATGAGTAGCTGATAAAAGTTTAATGAAAGATGACTGTCGTTTGGGTTTTTACTCCCATTAGAACACCTGACAAATGAAATGTTTTGTTCATTTTCGGAAATGTTTGGTGCCGTTTCTGAAAATCTTTTCACTTTCTCTTTTTATGTAGCCATTTTTTAGGGATTCACATGATGCCGTCCGTTTCCACAGTGGTGGAAGAAGTACTCAGGTTTGCTTGCTTAATCAGAATTTGCAATACCACAGCGTAGAGATACTCTATTACAAGTATAAGTGCTTCATTAAAGATGTCACTGGGGTAAAAGTTCAGTAATAGTAATAGCTCACGAGTTACTCAAAGTACCAATGTAAAAAGATTTGGATTATAATTAATGTTGCATTAATGTGTTCATCACTTTAATGTTGCAGCTAGTAATACTGCTGCAGATGTTGTGAATCTAAATTTCACACCGGGGAGCGACTCGAACCCTCGTCGTCTGTGTAAATACTGTTGCCAAAAAGTGATTTATATTTGTATAACAAGCTAAATATTACACAAGGACAGTTGCTGACATCTCTTTGTCCAAAACCACTCAATGAAAAAAAACAACAACTCAAGACTTGTGTTGAAAAAGGTGTAAAAGGACCAGAGAGACGGCGATAAGTGAGTCAGACAGGAGAACAGGTAGACAGACAGGTAAACGCAGTGCTTCATAACTAAAGGATAAATGTCAGCTCAGGCTCCAACCTTTTCTTTTCTTTAGTCGATAAAAACTGAGCGACGTATTAACTTTATTACTGATTATCATGGCCTTTGAGCTCTTCTGTGTGTGTGTGCGTGCGACACTCAATCGATGGTGTTTTTAATGGAACACGTGGGCAGAGACCCGAGGAGTGAAACAGCTCATGTTTGTCAATGCCCCCCCACCCCCCATCCCCCCAACACACACACACAGAGTGAGTCTGTGCTTTGTCAGTGCATATAGAAAAGCATACAAATGCAGAAAACAGAGTAAAATGTCGCTCTCTCTTTCACACACACACACACACACAATAATGGGTAATAACTACAGTCACACAGCCATAGTAAGACACACACACACCATTGTCCTCCAACGAATACTGAAAGTTTTTTAAACGGGCCTGAAACACTACATGATGATGTTTGACGTCTGAGGTGTCGCTGCTGTGTGATGGAGGACAGCAGCTCCTCCATAATGATGTCAAAACGCTGTCCCATCATGCACAGCTTTTCCCGTTTTTAACTTCCTACTTCCTCTCCCCTGTTCCTCTCCTGTGTTTTTCTGACTTTCTCTACACCTTCAACTTGTTTAGTGAGATCACTGGTGTCTGGAAGGCTAAATGACTTCACTGAAGCTAAACTTAAATGTTTCCTCCTGAGACTCTTATTTTCCTGACAGGAAGTAAACAGGAACTTCACACGAGGAAAGGAGGAAGAATCACCCATCAGAATAAAATCACAGCTCGTCTTTACTTGGTGTTCGATCAGTGCAGGATTAGTGTATCTGGGGAAATTTGTGATAGAATTAAAATCACAAAACAGCAAGTGCCTCTGCAATTGCTGCAAATCACCGGCCATGTCAGTTGATATTATCCAGGACAGATGGTTAACACTAGGGAGATAAAGCCATGCTATAATTTGATGCAAATAAAACTCCAGAACATACTAGATTTAACTTCTTAAAGCTTAGCACCGGCATTAGGCGGAGTTCTCCATACAAGCACCTTATTGTGTGTGTATAAAGTGGTTCCCATGACTTCAAACAGCGGTGCTCCTGGAGCGTCCGGTAATGACACCAAAAGGTGCCTCTGGCATCGATATGAAATGCCAAAGGACTTGTTGCCTCAGGAAGTGTCACTATATGATGAGAAAGTGTTAAAACTTCTGGGTATGGTTACAAGATAAATTGCATAAAACCAAAATGCAAAACACACCTCATAGCTTTGTAAAGAAGCCACATGCGCCACGATGTGTAACAATGATTGAAAACACACTGGTCTCCTGTGGAGAAACTCGTATGTCTTGGATCTTTTTCACATCATATACCGCATCATTGCTTTAGGCATCAAATATTAAATGGATTCCATTGTACTACACTGAAAGCTAAAAGCCTCGATCAACGACGTCAGCGTGTAACACACGTCTCAGGAATGAGGACAGGCTGGTGGTCCAGTAGGTCAGTGATAGTTGGCAGGACTGCCAATAGCCTGAAGAGGACTATCCATAGCTGATTCAGTGTACTTGGCTTCTCAAAATGTAAACCATTCCTGCTCCCACTCCACAGTGTTTGATGACTGACCAGAGAGGATTTCACACCTGAGCCCAGCTTTAACATGAGGAGTTGTTATTCACACACATGAAAAACCAATGTGAGTGTTTATCAGACTGAGTCACCTGCAGTCTTTGGAAACCTGTTGACATTTTCTCTGCAACAAGATAACTCAGCCGCCTCCTGGAGAGCCGAGGTGCAGCAGAGGAAGAGAGCAGGATGTTTGATTTCAGAGTGTTTGCTCAGCAGCAGGTGGCTTATTAGTGTCAGTGAACACTTCCTCCCCGTTACAGGAGAGAGGAGGCAGTCGCAGGCATTAATCTCTAATGTAACAGAGCCCGAAGAAGAAGAAGAAGAAGAACAGAGAAGCAGGCTGGATGTGAGGGAGGGGGCAGGGGGTGCGTTTGCAGAGTTCACGGAGCATTTTCTGCTGCAGAGATGATAGTGGCTCTGTCATAAGAAAACCTTGTTTGGATTAAAACATTCGAAGTTTGAATGAGTTCACAGAAAACTGCCTCCATAGGTTATCAGTGAAGAAACACACCGCAGCCGTTGCTCAGCTCCCATTTCTTGTTGTCCTTGTAGCATTGATGGGCTTTGTGTTTTTATTTGTTGTAATTTGCAGGGAAATGACTCAATATCTGACGTTTGCTGTTACAGAAGCTGCACAAAGTGTCTGTCTTCTTTTCGTGTACTCAGACTTTTGGATCACCCTTTTTCCTAAAGGTCATTTTAAACACATGAACCGAACAGTTTACTATTGAATGTGGTTGCCATGGCTACCAGAGTGAACGTCCTGTTTGTCCCTTGTCTGCACCCATAGAGCAGAGCTGCATGTTAACTGTAATGGGACAGTGGGGAGGGAGAGCAGATGGAGCATAAAACAAACGCAGCACACTTCAGGGACCTGTGTGGATGCGGCCGTTCGACGGCTCAGGTGTAAATTAGAAACTGGCTGTGATTGGCTGATGTTGGCAGAGGGCTTGTTGTGTGTGTCTGACTCTCTGTACAGCACGTCATCGGTTAAAGCCCTTCAAGTCCATCACAACTTCTCGTTCCTTCTCCTTCTGTCAGGAGATTCAGATTCAGGTGTATTTTGAAAAAAAAATACATCAGCAGGTGTCTTCCTTAAGAAACGCAAAAAGCTTTGTACGAAACATAAGCACAAATGAATCGCTTGCATATACATTTAACATATGAGTCAAATGTTCACTTTAGATTGTTTGGCTTTACTCAGCTACGTGTTTTCCAGGTGCCTTTCGTAATAGATTTTCTGGGTCACTGTTACTTCACTCTATGTGGTTTAGTGCTACATAGATGATATTACTGCTGTTGGTGCCTTCTGACACATGGAAGTTTATAGTCGCTTTCTGAGTCCAGTGGAACTTTCCTGTACGCTTTAAGTAATAAATTACCTGGATTGTATCTTTTTGATTTTGGCTATTTGATTAGTTAGCTTAGTCTTGGCTGTTGTGTTAATTTTAGTTTTGTCTGCAAGCTGCTGGATGGCTGACATTTCCCTCAGGATCAATAAAGTCTCCTTGCAAGCTAATGCGATCCTGATGTGCCAAACACTTCACTCAAAGGACAGCAAAGCAACGCCCACCATTGCCGTGTGGCTTATTGGAGAAATATCTCACTTACCGTCCTGTACATTTAATGCTCACCAGTTTAGCTGCATAGGAAAGTGATTTTTAAGAGATGACCTGCTGAGAGTTTCCTCAAAATGTTAATAGAAACTACAGTCTGAGCAGAATTATGTTTCTTTGAGAAGTTGCAAACTAGCCTCAGATAAATCTACAGGAGAGAGGGTCGAATTTTGTGGCTAGAGATGCTGAAGGTGCATTGAAAAACATGGATACAGCCTAGAATGTGTGAGCCATGAAGTGAACTGGTTTGTTGAATCCAATAAATATTAGGTGAAATGTTATCATTAAAGCTCAGAGTAACATTTATACACATAAGACTGTATATAGTTTGTACGATGTAGCAATAATGTGCTGCAGTATACAATATGTATCCATATGTAAGTCTACACCCACATGTGTACACAGCTCTGCATGTGTGTGCATGTCTGTTCGCACGCCCGCTGCAGCTTTCCACCAGTTATCCTTCATATTTCACGGTGGTGAGCATCTCCTCCACCATCACCATCATCTCTCTGTGCTCGTAGTTGAGCTGAGAGAGACGGCGGCCGGGGAAGGGAGCAGCCGGGCATCGAATCCAACGCACCCGGGCGGAAAGAATCAGAGTTTACAAAATGGCGAGGCAGAGAAATTAAAGATGATTTTTATTTTCTTTATCTGGAGGAGAATTCATTACCTGGCAGAGGAGCGGGAGCTGAGCGCTGTCAGCTGAGAATAATGACTCGTCTAACAGATAGGGAGACACACACACACACACACACACACACACACAACTCCACATATACAAAGACAGTCACACACACACACACACTGCACTTCCAAATCCCATACCTGTTACTCACACACCAGATTAACATAAGCAGCTCTTTGTTTTTACTAAAATGTGTCGTTTTCCTCTAAAGTAAAAGCTCAGCACAGAGAATAAGCTGGTTCTGATTATGCCGCACAAATACATGTACATTTTAAACCTTGGTTCAAAATCTTCAGGATTTCAATTTCAATCAACTTCAAACTGCTCAATTAACCATTTTGATTTAAATGTCCCTGTAAATTTCTTTCCAATGCCAAGCTGAGGATAAACTTTCGGATAAAAATAAAACGGGATGAAACATATTTTGACCTGCAATGCTTCAATTTGAATTTTTATTTTAGGAAACATCCAAAACATTTCAGCTGAAATTTGGGACTCTATACATGCTGTATGCATGGAAAGGTACACACTAGTCTCACAGATGTGTCACAACACACACACACACACACACACACACACAGTCTCTCCAGTCCCAGCAGGTTCGTCTGCGTCTGTAATAACGTCTCTGTGCCCCGATCCAGAGGAAATCAGCTGGAATGTGAAATTGAAAACAAACAGTCATTTCAGATAGTGAAGCCCCTTCGTCAGCCTGTGTCTCCCTCTCTGTTTGAAGCTCACAGATTGTCCTCTGATCATATCCAGATATACAGTATAGCTCATGTTCCCTAAATCCCTATCTAATAGACAACTCATACATAATCAGACGCAGCCAAAAGGAGACGGCAGCAGCCGCTCCCAGTTGTTTTGCAGGTGCTGAGAAGCAGCTATCGCCACTGTGCATCACAACTTCTGCTCAGCCAGCTTTTCAGGATTTTAGCAGTTTTTTCCTGTGATTTAATGTTTTTTCAGTTTTTATCACTGTACATACCTGTAGGCAGCTGACAAAGATCATTCCTAAAGTGTCAGCACGGGGAAAGAAAGGAGATTCAGAACAAGCAGTCTTCTTTAAAATGATCCAAAAATTCTCTATAAACAGATTCTATTTTTATTTATATTCAAAATTAGTGGAAATGGTGCATTTGTGTGTTTTTACTGCAGAGGTCGAAAGGAACTAAGTTCATCTACTGAAGTACAAGGAGCTGTAGTATTTTCAGTCACCATTTATTATGGCTGCTGTCATGATGCTTCTCTTATATCTAAAACATGAATTTAGTGTTGATAGAAGGCAGCTTTCCAGGTGTTACCTGTAATAATCAGGTGTGACATTTTGGAGCTTAGATTATTTTTGTCTGATGGGCTGAAGACATCAACAGCAGTTTAACAGTCGGTCCGTTGTTCATCCACCCTCGTCCAGACGTGAATATTTGTGACACAGAGCAGCTGTTCACACCTCTCCCTCCATGTTAATGATCCTCTGACCTAAAGAAAGATGGGGCAGATGTGAGTAAAGAGTAAGTAACGTTGTCGAAGATGAAGCTACAGACAGAAGGTGTAGACCGAAAAATGACAAACACCAAGAGACAGGTAGAGAAGCATTATACGACGTTAAGAGAGATCAAGGTAGAAAAAGAGAGAGAGAGAGAGCAGCGGTTTGGTGTGTTCTTGTCAAGGTCACAGCAGCTGAATGTGAGAACCTGAGGGAACACCACTGTGTGTGTGTGTGTGTGTGTGTGTTGTGACATGGCTCTGCGTTTTCTGTGTGTGTTTTGGCTTTGTGGTTTTTTTTTTTTGTGTGTGTTTGTCTGCATTTAAAGGCCTTTAGGGGCTCACAACGGGCTGCAGCAATGCATTTCAATCGGTGCTCCATTAATTGCCCTGTAGACACACACACACACACACACGCACACAGCCCACAGACAACTGTATCAGTATGTGAGTAGCAGACAACACACTCTTTTGTAGTAAATTAAAGACAAATAATAAAAAGATTGACTTCTCATCTTTCTTGCTGGAGATGTTTTAATGAGATTTTTTTTAGTGTGTATACACACACACACCCCCCCCCCACACACACACACACACACACACTGTCTGCTGTGATGTGAAAGTTGTCGTTCTTGTTTTTAATCAGTACTTCTGATGTCAAATTAATATCGATTCCTCTGCAGTCAGTTGCAACAACAACATCTCCTTCTTCGTCTTCTGCCCATCTGTGCTTCCTCAGCTGCTCTCTCTCAGATCTTCTTCTTTGATTTTTCTCTCATCCCATATCACAGGAGATCTTTTGTTTTGCCCACATTTGTCTGGGAACTTTTCATCTCATGCTCTGAGCCTTTACTTTAGGAGACTGGCTTTAATTTTCTGTGTTCTCATTTTCTGTGTTTTCAGTTGTATTTACTTGTGGATGAAACTGCTTCCTGTTTCTCATCTGCTCCTGATTAACTTGCAGATTAGCTTGTTGTCTGTGATATTTGCCATCTCTTTCACAATAAAAGCCTCCCAGCTGTTCAGAAGGCAGAATAGGAAGAAGGGCCTTTTATTGTAAAACCTCTACAGGGGGTGTTTAAGTTGAAAAAGCATACTGGTGTGATTTCCTATGTGTGACATTTATTGTACTCATCCGAAAGAAAAAAATAAGATTCAGGTCTTTGCTTCTTCTGGTTTAGTTTAGACATTTTCCATTCTGTCATTTTAATTTGTCATTTAACTCGCAGAGACTTGAGAGTTTTCTCCATATAAATATAAGTGTTGTCTGTAGATGTCAAATTTTATTCTGTACTATTTAATTCAAGGTAAATTCGTGTTCTGCTTTTCAGTTTTAATTGTCAGTGTTTGTCATAGTTCGTGTTAAATTTTACCTCCTCTTTATGCCTAACTTTTTAACATTGTCATATAACTTCTTGTGTGCTGAACAAAAAAGGGCAAACATGGTTTAATGACCGAACTTCAACCGAAACCAAAAAGAGATGAATAGTTGCTCAGTGTGTGATTCGGTATCTGCCTGCACCAAGAGAGCGCTACATTTAGGCTTCCTGCAAAAACTCCAGTAACACCGTTTCTTCGGAAAACCTTAACGTCTAAAGTTGATGTTTAAGTTTAATAAAAAAGAGTGAGGGGCTCAGCAGGAGCCGCTATATTCTTAGCTTTATTGGAGGACGATAAAACAACAAAGATGATTTTTATTTCCCTCCTTTCAGCAGTGCCACTTGAAAGCCCCACACTTCCTCAGTGTGAGCCGGGTCCTTCAGCTGAGGAATGTTCAGAAAGGAGCTGCAGCATTAAAATGGCTGCTTACTGCCGGCTATAAATGCTGCTGGAAAAATGAATGGAGGATATTTATAATAAATATACTTTTATTACGGCTGCAGGCTCGTATATTAGTGTTTAGTAGAGAGAGAGAGAGAATATCCTCTCGCCCTCCTCTCTCCACTGTTCTCTTCACACTCTACTTCTCTTTTTCAAATTCAAACTGACTCTACTACTTCTTGCCAATAGTGATCGTACAAATATGATGGAAATTATTGATGCAGACAAAATCTCAAACCCAGTCTACAGAAAAGGCCAAGAGTTGCAGACTGGCACCAGACTTCAAGGACGTGGTGGGAGTCATTGTGAAATCCTCAAATGCAGTAATAATTATAGTACAGTGTATGTAGTATTATATATTGATGTTGATATATGATTGTGCTAAATTGCATTTGTCAGTGGATCATTTTCTCCAGATCCTGACGTTAATATAAGTAGGTTCTCAGTAAATACAGTCCTCACTTATTTGACTTATGTGAGGCACTTTGTGTTAGTTTTCTGTTGGACTTTAAACAGACTTTGTTTGAAAATGAGGCGACATCGCCCTGTTAATGATCTCGACTTTAATTCATTCTTTCACTCTGCTGCTCGTCCCTGTCTGAAGCCTTTTGTTACACACATGCTCAGTTGGAGATAGACGATTAGAAACCTGGTTACGTGCAACAACTTTCCCTAATCCCCTTCCTCCAATTTTGGAAACCAGCTTTCCTGTTTACATGACACTTAATGGGCGACGTCACTAATTTTCAACTTGCTCTGTAGTACTTTGGTGTAGGGTGTAAATACACATTAATGCTTTTAAACTTCCCCCTGACTTCCGAGTAAAAAAATATTTCTCTGCTTCTAGCTGAAAAACTCCTCCACATGACATCATTTGGAGGAGTTTTTAATCATTAGGAGTTCAGCAGGTTGACCATGATCACAAACTATAGTGTGAGCAACAAGATGGCATCATCTGAACTAAATGTTCCTCCAAGTGACGTCATCTAGAGCCATTTTTCAGCTAAAAGTACACGGATGTATTGATAAAGGGAAGTTCAATGATGTTATGTACATCTACTGTCCAAACTCGAACCAAAAGACCCAAGTTCAAATCAGTGAAGGCCTCCTTTAGGAAATCAGCTTCCTAGAGAAACCAGCTGTAACCTTGTTACTTAAGTCACTGAATTACTGCTGCGTTGGTTCCAGTGGTCTCAGTCTGGGCCAACAGGTGGTACTTGAACGCACCGCAGAGAGTATTACCTGCTAAATTTTGAGCTGGCTCAGAAATGTTTTATCTGCACAGACTCTCTACAACCAGACAAGTTACACTCAGCACAAGCAAAGTTATTTCCCACTGGGATTAATACAGCGAGGTTTTCCCAAAGAAAGAAGAGTTGCCATGAAGTTTTGTAGTGTGTGTTTGGAAAGTGTCTGCAGCGTAGCATGGACAGAAGCATGTGTGTGGTCACACTGTGTGTCCTTTTGGCCAGAGTGTTGCCAAAAAATGCACTTTTCCTTAAATGCTGCTGTCCCCCTCCTGTACAGTCAGCTTTTTTTAATAATTGTTACTTCTCCTTTGCCTAAAAGTTCACTGCTGTGCAATTAGGAAGAGCACTTAGCTAATGGGAACGACATTAATTTTACAGGTATTTGGTAGTAAAACAAAGATTAGAGATTTGTTGGCCCAGTGATGGAGAGAGAGGCCTCCTCTAATTAGGGGGATTTACTGTCAGGTCGCATTGAATGTCTGAATTAAACATCCTGACAATCAGTGCGAAGGTCAATGAGATTTGTCAGGCTGAATGGCGCTAAAACCGAACTTAAAGGATCCTAAATGTAGTTAATCTAAAGCAAGGTTTCCATGTCACTAATGTGGAAAACAATGTGGCAACAAGCTGCAACCTGTCAAAAACAAGAGACATACAGTGACACTAAACCCCTTGATGCCAGTGTTTGATATTAGGTTTAACAAAAATCAACTGGATCAACTCTTTGCAGATATGTGTAATATACAATCAGTATTTCCTTAGCAGGATGACAGTAAACTGTGCATATGATGTTGAACATCTGTTGTCTTTATGAATTAAATGTTTTGGATAAACGCACACACACACACACACACACACACACACACACACACACACACACACACACGTCCTTCAGCGTCTGTCACCCACATGCACAAGTGGCCTCAAGATTCACACTCAGAGAAACCTCAAGGGCTGTGTGTGTGTGTTTGTGTGTGCACCATTCTGCCTGAAGGACCTCTCTGTCCGATGGATGAGATACAGCCTCCAGCATGTCTAAGCACACACACACACACTCACTCCACCTGAAGCACTGTGCGAGTCATTAACACACCAAACAAATGAAATCTCCTCAATGAAAGGAATAAGCAGCAGCTGGACGTATTAGCATGAGAAACATGATAAAAGTGCTGCTCCATTGTTTCCTTATCACAGTCCCATAATGCACTGGGAGGTAGGGATTGGCCCTGGCGTTTGGACGTTCGACACTGGGCTTATCGGTGTCTGGGGCCCTCGCTCCGAACGTTCAAAGACCGCCATTGTAGGGAGATTTGGGCAGAACAGAGGAGAGATTTTTGAGTCTTTGGAGCTGCACAGTGGATTTGGTGAGCGGACGACGGCCACTGAAAATACACGAGCTGAAAGAGAGAGAGAGCGAGACTGATGAAACAGATAAGAACAGACGGACTGAGAGCAAACAAATCAATGGCTCGTCTGAATCTCTGTCTCAGCTCTGGTTATGTACAGTAACTAGAACGGCAGTGAAGTTATTTTACCTTCATACTCCTGTGGAGTCTCTACAGTCCATGTTGTCCCCGCTTCTCCATCCAGGATCTCACCCTACATCTGTGCTTTTTGGTTTCTTTTTGGTTCTTTTCAGAGAAAGTTAGTCTGTTTATTGGACACTGGTTGCCGCCATGTTTGTTTTTGGCAGAAGAACGTGTGAGAATTTCCGTTCTTCCAGGATTTTCTTAACTGCAATGAATGGATGAGGATTTTCTCGTCCAACATCTCCTACTAGAAGCAAAACAGAAAATCAGAATCACTGTTAGTTTCACACAACCGGATTTAAAGCCTAAACCAAGAGACTGAGTCTGTAAACCCCTCACACTACAGGATCACTTGGTCAGATGATCAATTCAGAGCAGTCATTCAGGTTTGAATTAGATCCAGATGTGCCCAGGTATCCTCAGGCCGACCAGTAGCCACTGATAACGACCAAAACAGGGGCCTGTTGTGGATAAAATACATAGTTATTTATTCAGTCCAAACACAGGAGCAAGTGGATAAATTCAACACACCAAGATTTAGGATGTATGTCCTCTGAGCCCCTGTGTCTGGAAAACGCTGTCTGACTGTAAATTTCTGAACCAAGATACTGACGTGTGTGTGTTGTGTGTGTGAGAGAGATGAAAACATACCTGTCCCACCCTCTCCACAGGCTTAAGCGTGTGTGATTTGGCACCTGTGTCAGGTAGATGGTGAGCGTGGAAACATGGCACACACACACAAACCACCGCACTGTCGATTTATGTGTGTGTGTGTGTGTTGGGTTTCACTTTAACGAATCAGCGAGTTGAAGAAGCTTTAGCGATTTGGGACGCTGGGACTGACTGTGTGAGTGTGCGTATTGATCTAGGTGAAGGATGTCTTACTGTCTGTCTCTGTTAAAAAGACACACACACACTCACTCTTCAGTCTCCATTGAGTCATGTCAGATTTGAAAAGGTTGTTTATCCCTTTCTACACACACACTCACAGGTGAAGCACCTGTTTTGAATAGCGTCTCACTGGCTTTTGGCTGATAATCAGCTGTTATCAGGAGTAAGAATCACCGTGGTTCCACAGACAAACCTGGATTGTATCTATCTACTGGACGTAATATGAGAAGTGGATGCAGGCTCAAAACATGGAGCCTATTCGAACTTTAGGAAGTTACCTCAAAATTACCTGGAGGGGGTTCATGTACATTCACTTCAATATTTAGCAGAAAAGACACTTCATTCCTCCTTTGTGGCTCTCTGCCCCGCCCCCCCCCCCCCCTCTCTCTCTCTCTCCCTCTCTCTCTCTCATTCAGATGATGTGATTGCTTTCACTGTTTTGTTTTGCCTAATAAATCACCATCTATCAGAGCCTGGCTCTCACACACACACACACACTCACTCACACACTCACACAGTGGCAAACAGTTCATAATGGACCATTCATTTGTCATCCTCTGAGCTGTTGACAAGGAAAGTGTCTGGGATATGGGAGTGTGTGTGTGTGTGTGTGTGTGTGTGTGTGTGTGTTCGTGACAATAAAGATTCGTCCCCATTCATCTGACTGATAACACACTAGTGCTGTCAGCTGGAGACTGGCTGGATCCTCAAACACAGACGCACACAAAACCACACTTAAGACACATTAATTTACATATGTATTTACATACAGTCTGCACTTGCACACGTACACACACACACAAAACTGCTTGTGGTGCATCAGCACTGAGGGCTGAAATTAAAACACAAACTAATGAGGCTGTGAAACGGACTGTATGGGTAGTGTAACATGTTTAGTCCAATAATAATGATGATCATTGTTGTTATTATGTATCTATACATGATTCTTTGAGATTTAAATGACTTTGAAGGTACAGACGAGTTCAACAGTGGTGAAAAGTAAAGTACATTTCCTCAAGTACTATGCTATGTGCTTACCATACTTGTACTTTTACGCAACTTCTTTTCAGGGGTTATTAATGTACTTTCCACTCAACTACACTTATCTCACAAATTTTTGGGGATTTTTATTACTTTTAGATAAGATGTAAACAAAATATTTAGCAGTATTTAAGTAATTAAAAATATCTGCAGTATTAATGATTATCATATTAATGCAGTTTTTAAAAATATGTGGTTTTAGGTATAATAATGACGAATCACTCTGCATAAGGAGTACTTTTACTTTAGGTACTCAATATATTTTACAGGACACCTTCACTGATATTTAACTTGGTTCTTTTGGTTCTATTTAGGCCAATACATGTAAATAAATGTCCCTCTGAATCCCTATATTAAAATATCTCTACTTCAAGCTGAAAAAAGCCTCCAGATGACATCATCTGAATTCCTAATAATGAAAAACTCCACTGGATGATGTCATTTGGAGTCTTTCAGCCAGAATCAGGGAAATATTTTAATAAAAGGAAGTCGTAAGGGAGTTTGAAAGCAATAATGCACATTTACCCCCTAAGCTTAAGCCGTAGAAAGCAAGTTGAAAATGAGTGGAGTTGCTCATTAATAATAAATTCATACTTTAATTTTAAGCCACAGTATTTAATGTTTTTTATTATAGGATTTGCAAGAAATATGTTACAAAACCTAAAGTGTTTCCTTATGAAGAGCAGCTGTCAATGCCTCCCATCAATTCAGCTTAATAAGTTTCTCAGCTTCTTCTTTATTGTAATTTGACAATGACTGATACCTGGGGGGCAGTGCAGAGCGCGGGGGGTCACTTTGCTTCTCTTTAACGGCAGGTCGGGGGCTTCTGTGTAACGCGTTGACACGGGTTGATATTGAAAATCAAAGCTACGTTAGCACTTACAAAATGACCACAAAAAGCCAAACGTCGGTTTATAAAATCCCCCAAAATGTCGACTAAATAACCTTAAACAGTTGCAAAAGTTGAAAAACTATGCCAAATGGAACTAAACAGGAATTGAAAATGATTAAATTTTGGTGGTTGGTGGGTTGTTTATCTGTCCTTTAGACTTTACCTTTAGAGCTGAGTGTGTTTCTTCCACCACTGTGTTTCAGAACAAGAGGCTAAATATGAAAAACAAAATATACGGATTGTGGTACGGATCATTTCTTCGAGGACGTTTTAAGGAGCTTTGACTATAAAATGATAAGATTATAGGTCTGTCGATCTGAAATTTGAGGCTATTGCAGCTTTTTTGACCATTAGCAAAATCTTCAGTTGAAGAAAATGAAGTTTTCAGGAAGCGTCTAAACGTTTCCTGACTCTGCGATCAAAAAGTCGATCGTTTCTTTGCCGAATGTTTTGACACGTGAGCTTGTGTCCGTCGTTTCTTCTGTCCTCGTGACTCCCACTGAGGCTGTGCCCCATGAATCATTAACAGCAGAGTCATTATGCACTATCAAACTTAGAATATTACCCCACTTAGCTGATGTTTAATGCTGTAATTAATTCTGAACCCTGCGAGCCAACATCAATTTATTTGATTAGTACTTTGCAAAGTCACACAAAGGTGTTTTTTTTTTGTTTGTTTTTTTTTTACTGTTGAGGCTTTTTGTGTGTGTGTGTACAACATTTTTGTTTGAAGCTATTGTTGTGAGGACATTCTGGGCTTTTTGAGTGTCAAGGATGCAAATCCGGAAAAATGAGGAAATTCATTACATGAGTGCGTGTCCTCACAAATACACAGTGTGTGTGTGAGTGTTTGTGTTGCTTTAAAACTTTCTATATTAATCATAGTGTTATCCAGTCAGTGGTGGAGCCAGGGGGGGGGGGTCAAGGGCACTAACCAGCCCACACAACACCAGTTCTATATCTTATGGCAAGAGAGCCTCAGCTTTTATGCTTCTTCTGTTTAAGAGTTTCAGAACAACAGCAACTACTAGTTTTTCAAGTTATGATATGTCAAGTGTTTGGTATTTTTCAAATGACATTGGCTAGTTGACCTTTAAAGAGAATATTATATCATGCAAGCCGGCATTTAGGTGAGTAGTGTATGTGTGAACATGCAGAAGCAGAGTAATCTGATTTCTGCTTTCAGACTTGGTCTAACAGTGCGTCACAGGTTTAACTGTATACTGACAGAAAATAAATGCAGCTTTTTGATTTTTTTCATTTGCACTCTTGGGGAGTTGTGGATAACTGGTCACACATGAGAGAAAGACAGAGTAAAAAGAGGCATTTCTCCTGCTTTTCTCCTGATTTTCACCTCAAATCTTGAAAAATGACTTGTTTAGACTTTTACAAGGCATGTGGTGTTGGTCTGAGTCCGACTTTGGATGGACTCAAAAGTCCAGTGAACTGTGCTTTCATTACTATTAATTCAGTCAGTGTTGTGAAGAAGGACAAAGATGTTAAGGGCTTTGCTGACTTGGTGGTTCAGAGAGTGACGGTGAAGCTCTGATGGATGTGAGCCACCATGATTCAGTCACACACTTACGTACAGTTTGGATGTATTGTGTGGTCGTTTTGAATGACTTTTTCCTGTTTTTAAATGTCTGAATCACTAGTCAGGCCACAAATTCAAGTATTTCCATGGGCATTCGTGGGGGGACAGACAAAGAAACTTTAAAGTCTTGTGGTGATTTAATCACTCATGGATCGAGTGAAGTAGGAGAAAATAAGAAATAATACCTTTAACACACAGGTCAGCAGATGAATGAGTGACCTACAAGACTTTTGTTTCTCTGCTTCCCTTAAGTAAAAAGTCTGGCTCCCGTCTGGGTCCAGAGAACTAGAACGTTATTGATGGAAGCTCAGTTCTTCAGTTTTTCAGAACTTAAATGTTCCCTCCACAGTAACAATAAAACATGTTTCTGCTTTTACTCCATATTGTCAGAGCTGGAGGTTTATTCACTGTGGGTGAAAATAAATAAATGACACTGTAATGAATCTATATATTTCATACAAACTAACACCAACAGCTGTTTTTCTGTCACGGAGGGAGGGCGAGGGGGGGCTGCTATTGAAAGGTACTGATGCTTAAATGTTCCAGCAGAGGGAAAAGGTGAAAAGAACAGATCTTCTGCTTCTTTCTCTTTCGGCTTGTTCCTCTAGGAGCCGTCATGGTGGATCTGCACACTTATCTGGCACAGGATGCTTCTCCCCAAACTTTGTTTTGGACACTTAGTCCTTCAGTGACACGTTGACATATGGCCGCGGCGAGTCGGGCCTCACACTGCCACTTTGTGGAATTAACAGGATAAATCTGGGTTTGGGAGAGCGAGCGCCTTACTTGACCCTCACTTATTACCACTGCTGATGGGCAGTGGCTGTTCAAGCTTGTGTGGCACCTCGGGCCAGCTTCAACTGTCAGTAGCATAGAAATACACTCATAGAAAGGAAGCTGATTATTACACTGTTACACACTATGGCAACACACAGCTCAGGTCAGTGGGGGGGCTTTAGCTCAGTTGGTAGAGTAGTTATCCACTAAACCACTGGGTCACTGGTCCTCCTGGCTACAAGACACTAAACCCCCAAGTTGTCCCTAGTGTCTGCTGCCTAGTTGTTGTAACTCGCTTTGGATAAACGAAATTGTAATTGTAGTTAAATCGCAAAAAGACAACTAAAAAAATCACAAAAGACCAAAACATCATAAGAGTTCCTTCCTATTAAGAGCCCAGGGCCCAACTTCTCATTACCCATCTATGGTGGGAGACTCCTTGATGGTCCAGGTAGAGTGGGGTGATGTAAATTGACCCACGCAGTGACGGGCAGCTGTCCATGTCGCCCAAACCTAAAGCCACAGATCAGACAGGTTCTAGTGTCTGGATCCCACTTCCCACCTGCTCCCTGGGTGTGAACAGGGCCATCGTAAAAAAATAAAATAAAAAATGAGGCACTTCTCTTAGTAAAGCTTGTTGGGATAAACTTTCCCGAGTCCAAATATTATATTATATTACATAAACACAAGAACAATTTTTTTTCTGATGTTAATGTGGCTAGTGTCCTCGTTACAGGATGGAGAACAGTCATTGTGTGTCTTCATAAGAAATACTGTCAACTTTCATAATCATCGTTAAATAACACAATGGGTATAGTTGTAGTAGCAGTAGTAGTAGTAATACTGTAGTAGTGTCATTTTTTTTTTTATCTGAACGTTCTGTTTTAAATAAAGGTTACACACATCTGAACAGCCGCAGTGATGTAACACTCGCTGCAGTAATTACAGCTGACAGCAACCTCCTCCATCACACACACACTCGTCCTGAAATATGGAGAAAAGACTGATAAGAGAGGAAGGACAGATACAAACACACACTTTGATTCACTTCTGGTTACATTTACACCAAACTCTCTCCCTGGACATGCTTATCATCGTCATTCTCATTGTCTTTTGTCACTTGATGTCCTTGTCTCGGAGGGCGAGTGAAGCGATAAAGCCAGCATCCCTGTTGTGTTTTAATAAGTTTTATCTGAACGCTCTAAACAGACAAACACTGTCAAAACTCTAAGTGAACCTGACAGCAGTGTTGAGTTTTCCACATGGAGGTCATCAGTGCGCTGACGTGTTACTCGGCCTGTTCGGCTGCAGATAGCAGCTCCGTGTTAATGCTTTAATCAGCGCGAACAAATGACAAAGACGTGGGTCACGGGACTTGTTGCAACGACGAAGACATAAGCAGCAGTTTCACGCCGAACTCCGGTCTCCTGTTTAAAAGTCCTGTGTTATGAGGCCCATCAGCCACCAGCCCGACCTCTTCATGGCAAACTGTTTAGGGTCTAAAAACCGCAATGCGTACAGGACCCGTTGGTGGTTTTTGGCGGCTGATACAAACGGCCTACTGCGTCCTACTTTTCAGGAGGACAGTTTGGTACTCGAGTAGAGTGGAAGTAAAGAAGGCCACGGTGCTCAGCCTCTTCTCCATCCAAACAACACAATTCAGCTCAATTATTTCAAAGTTTTTTTCATTCAGGTCATTTAGCATAGGAAGTTTAAGTTCAAACTTTTCCAAGGCTAAACCAAATACTTATCACGATGACATAATCATCTGCTCGTGTTGATCTTATTTGAACGTGGGAACACTTCCTGTAAGATGCCGACCTGTGTAAAGTCAGTTTAGCTGTCGTGTGTTTATTCTCTGGAGATTTAAACTGATCATTGTCTGGAAAATGGGGCAATGCTCCTTTAGAACTGGCTCCACATCAAGTAACCATAAAGGATTCACCATATGTCGGATCATAAGGGCAACCTCACCAATTTTCCACTCGCTTCCTATGGCTTTAGTTTAGGGTCTAAATGTACATTTATGCTTTTAAATACACCTCTGACTTACGTGTATTGAAATATTTCTCTGCCTCTAGCTTAAAAATGCCTGCAGATGACATCACTTGGAGGAGTTTTTCCTCATTAAGATGTCATCTGGAAGAGCTGTGTGTGAGCAATGAGATGATATAATCGGTACTGAAGGTTCCTCCAAGTGACGGTGCCCAAGGAATAATTATAATAATAATTTATATTATGGATGATGGTAAAGCACATGTCTAAAATATCTTGTACAGTTTACCCTCACAAGTCCATCTCTAAATTGATGTATAGCAGTCAGCTTTTGTGGCTGACAATGGTTTAACAATTTCTAAATCTATGACCCAGATCATCATCATACACAAAATTGAAAACATACAGTTTGTCCTTCCAGCATCTTCTGATTAGGCAGTTTGCCAGTGGCTGGACATGATCCAAAGGCCTGAACCTTAGTAGTCTTCTCTCTGTACCCTGAGACTCGTCTCTCTCCACTGTCTGCTTGTCCCATTAGGACAAAAGACTCTGGGGAAAGAAAAAAAAAACATTATAATGGTATTAAATCATTTGGCCAACCTCATGGTAACAGTCTGGGAGGATACGTTGATGTATAGTGGCTGCGGTTGCCAAGGTTTCTGGCTGATTAAAAAACTCAGGTCCACATACATCTTCAACACGTTTGGGTGAAAAAAATAAAACGCTGGCTGGCACAGACGGTGTGTGTGTGTGTGTGTGTGTGTTAAAGTAGAGTCACTTCATTTACCAGGGAAACGTACTGCTCTTTGGCATCGAGGCAGAAACATATGGACAGATGTTAGTCTGTGTTCGCCAATTAATGCGACGTAAAGTCTCCACGCTCGCTGCTTGCGACGTTGGCAGTGACGCAAATGATACATTTACCACAGGGTGTGTGTTGGTTGTTTAATATCCAGACAAATTATACAGTAAAAATATTCAACCCCAAGTTAAATTATCCTAATGTCAGACTTTTTTTTACTTTATATTAATCTGCATTTAAACCACATTCACTGTAACTTAGAACAAATACTGAGTGACCTTTGTCATATCATAACTAATGTCATAACAAAGTGTGTATAAAATCCTTGTTAGATGAAATAAGAGGAAATAACACATTTTAAATAAGTTGGATTTTGCTTACGGTCATTTAAAGGAAGCATTACACACACAGTACTATCAGTGGTCATGAGCTGCTACATTTGCTTGAAGCTTTTCTCAAATAAAATGTATCAATAAAACTTCTTAAACATAATTTTCCCAACTTTAAGCAAGAAGATGATGTTGGTTTTGGCCTGTAACACATCCAGAGAGCTTCTAAAATCTCTCCAACGATCATACAAAGTGTCGTCATCTGCTTTACTCTGTCACACTTAAACTCATTTGCATCACCTGGCAGGTGTCAGTTAACTTCTCTCAGCTAACCTTTCTACTAACTACTTATCAGATGGTGGCAAGTGCAAGTACTTGGCTTTAAGAAGTACTCCACTATGAGCAGAAGTACCATTTTGAAATTTCAGTTTGAGCTGAAAACTGCAAACAAACTTTTCGTAGAAAAGAGAGAAGAAATACTAAACTAAGAATAAGGAGCAGTGATGGTAGAGACTTGTGAAGCTTGTTTATAGTTTTCACACTTTAGTTGCAGTATTCAAAATTCATTAATAATTTGTGATTAGATTTTTGTTTATTTCTCTTTCTTTTTATGATTCTTGTAGTGTTTTAACCTCTTTGAACCTTGGAAAGCTTATTTTAACACTTTACGTCCTGACAGCTGCTTCGTCCACAATAACACATCAGACTTTATTGGTTCATTAGATTCTCTTAAAACAATCATCTGCAAAGTAACTACACCTGTTAGATGCATCTAATGAAGTAAATGGAGTAAAAGTCACATGAAAAGGAAACTACTTTAGTACCTCATAATTGTACCTACAGTACTTTACTTGCAACGTGAGCTGCTCTCGCTGACATAAATGTCACTTTTGCTGCTTATGACATTTCTAGCTCCCATCATGGCTTGTTGTCCGCACTTTAAAGGGAAACACCTTTGCCCCTCGTCTCACTAAAAGCTGCACCACAACTCCACTGCACCGTACACATTAGTCTCCAGTGTAATG
This sequence comes from Channa argus, assembly GCF_033026475.1. Lineage (NCBI taxonomy): Eukaryota > Metazoa > Chordata > Actinopteri > Anabantiformes > Channidae > Channa > Channa argus. The sequence goes on along the minus strand of NC_090212.1, from coordinate 21,570,362 downwards.
TGCTGGTTCCCACTGTGTGAATTCTTTTAAAGGGTTGTTGCAGGAGCTGTGTGAAAGTCCAATTCCATCTCTGCATTGTTCCCGCTCTGTAATTAGCTCCACCGCTGACTTTATGTAAAACAGTTCTGCCAAGTTTTAATTGATTAAAAGTTGCATGTTATTGCGAGGAAGAACAGTGCAGATCCAATTAGCACTGTAACGTGTAAACATGAGCAGTCGCTCCACCAGCAGTGCGTGTGTGTGTGTGATTCACTGATCGGTCTCATTTCTTAATCATCACTTTCTGCTCCAGATGAGACTTTATGAGGAGACTAAATTGCCTTAAAGGGATTTCTTATTAAAGGGATTACACCCATGTAATCCCATTTGTCCCAGTGGACCCCCAAAAAACATGAACACACACTCGCCCACGCTCAAACAAACACACTTACACTCGTACGTAACCAGATTAGCATGTGGAGAGAAATATGCACCATGTTTTTGTTAATGCTGCAAATGAAAACGCATACAACAATACTGCCGACGGTCACGTGATGCTCTTCAAATTGTGGACTTAATTGTGTGTGTATTTATAACCTTGACAGGAATTTGCGTGTGTGTGTGTGGAGCAGTGGTTGTGGCAACATTCCCTGGTCTCATCCCCAGTTAACAAAGACAAATCCACTTCTTTCGCAGCTAATGAGTCTTTAAGTTGAAGGGACTCTTTTTATTTAATAAGAAGCAGCTTATTTACTCCATTTCTATGAAAAAGAAAAGCTGCAGGTGATTCACTGTGTGGGAACAAGCCAAGAGAAAAGGGAGGAAGAGATGCCATTCAAAGAGATTTGCTGACATCCCAGCAAATATGTAAAGTCTGTAGGTGGAGGAAGAAAGAGGGGCGATAGACTCGATAAGAGGTGGAGCAGGAAAGTGAAGAGGAAACATGAATTGTTTGCAAAGCTACTTCTTTTATGCATATATTTATATTTGAAATGTATATCATCAAATATTTGAAATGCAATTTGCTTCACACCCACCTTTGGTCATGTCACAGCTCACAAGCCATGTGAGCTGTGACATGACCAAATTTCTAAATCTGTGTTGGTTTGCTCCAACCTACATTGCCAATAAATCAAATTCAGTATAATTTCATCACCCGAAGCTTGATAAAGATTCTTCTGGTTTTCTTCAGGCCACTGAAAGTTAGCAATAGTTTAAGAATAAGGATTTGTCCCTGAATGTGTGAATAGTTGCTGGCTCTCAGGTGTTAAAATCAAAACATACCCTGCAAAGAAAGTTACTTGGAAGAGGAGAAGAAGAAACTAAATGAAGTAGAGAACAAGTGAGGAACGATATACCGAGAACCACGGGGATAAAAAGGAGGATTATATTTTCTGAACTCTGTGATTTTCTGCAGGTGGAGCTGACTGGCAGCAGCATCTTCGACTACATCCACCCCGGTGATCACGTGGAGATGGCCGAGCAGCTCGGCATGAAGCTCCCTCCGGGCCGAGGGATGTCTCTGTCCCAGGGAGCCGTCAACGAAGACGGGGCGTCCTCGGCTTCGTCGTCGTCGCACTCTGAGACGCCAGAACCAGGTGGGAAATGATTTGTTTGAACCTAAAGGATTTTTGTGTTTAAAGGTAGGAAGGTTCCATCCGTCCCTTGTGTGCTTGTAATGTTCTTCTCACATGCTGCACAATACCACAGGTAGGTGGAGGTGGACAAATGTCTGTGGTTAAGATAATTGTAAGTCAGACTCGTGTTTCTCGAGAATATTTTAAAAACATGACTGACGTCAACAACGAGGGCCATCAGTAAGTATTTGGAGTCGGTCTGGGAAAAAGTCCAAATGTAATTGATCAAATTGGAAAAATGTGTGTTGAATATACGTATTTTTGCAGTAGATTTGTCGTGTGTAACTTTTCCTTCAGGAGAAACTTTGCACGCTACAGAAAATTGTAGCTATTTGGTTTAGAGTTGGAGGACAAAATCAAAACCAGCATCATGTCTGTCTCTTAAATATAAAGGTGGAGCTGGAGGCTGATTAGCTTAGCCTAGCATACAGACTGAAGGTGGTGCGCTTCTGTTTTTGTGGAGGTTTTACTGTGTTAAATTCACTTGCGCCATTTCCACTTTTAATACTAAGCTAAGCTAACTGGCTAGTCGCCACACTAATGTAAGCACAGGCAAATTATTTTACTAAATCCTCAATGTTCATTTGAATAAACTCTCGCCCCGTGTCTCCAGCATCCTCCCACCCTGTAACCTCCACCTTTTTCCTCCACCCGCTCCCCAACACTGTAGCATCCCCTGCTGTAAGGCTGAGCATAATTTGTTCTCCACACTGAAACACATTCCTCATTGGGATTCTTTGCATCGCCTCCCTCATCCATCTATCCCTACATCTTCTCCTGCCCCACATGTTCAAGACTTTTTACCTCCCAAATGCTTTTCATTGCACCCCCTCACCCCCCACCCCTTTCTCTGTCATGCTGATGATAATTTAAGTATTAGGGCAAAATCCATTTATAAATTAAACAAAATGACTTGATATCCATCGAGTCCCTTAGTTCATCAGCCTGTTCAAACAAGGTAGGGAAGATTGGCTTTGTGGCGGCCGGGGTCTTCGGAGACGGTGGGGTAATTAGATCTGCCGCGGATTTATTCTTGGCTGATTGGTGCTGGTGATGGGCGTGGGGCGGCTTTAAATTAATTGGAGCTCCACATTTGAGGTTTTTCTTCTTTTTTTCCCCGCCTCTTTGACTTTCTGCAAACCTCTAACTGAGCCTCTCCATGCACCAAAGAGGAGAGATGGTAGATGAGGGGACATCTACAGTGGACATCAATGTCAATTTGTGTGGAGAGACAGAAGAGAATTGATGGGTGTTTCCCAATGCTAATTTGCCCTACAGATAGAAAGATATGAAGACGCTGAGAAAGACAAGAGGCAGATGGGGCCTTTCTATGAATATCTCACTGATTCACAAAGTTAATTTGACCAGAGACAGAAAAAGAGCAGAAGAAGGTGTTTGTTCTCCCATGTTAATTTGCCTAGAACCAGAAAGAAATGGAAAGAAAAAAAAGAGAGGCAGGGATGTAGGGACGTGTTTGAATGTGCACGAGTACTTAGCAATGTTAATTTGTCCAAAGAAGAAGAGAGCGAAGGGCCGGAGAGGTTTCAAACCGACGTGTATGAATGTGAAGGAATGATCCCTGGTGATAATGTGAGCAGAGAGAGAGTGGAAGAGGGCGGATTAGGATTCATGCATGTGTTCCTCAATGTTAATGTTTCTGAAGAAAGAGAGCTGGAATAAGGAGAGAGAGAGAGAATCAGAGGGCCGGGGGGGGGGGTTGAATTTGTATGGGTTTCCCGGGAGGAGGTGGGGCTTATATCAGGTTTGCTGGGTTACAGATAATCAGTGTTCACCCGCTGTTAACCAAATTACTCAGAGAATTTAGGTTGTCGGGGTAATCAGCAGGTTAGTAATCAGATTACTCCTCCACACTGATTTATACTGTGTAACCACAGAAAGCTTCTACTTCTGCAGGCAACTCCACTACTTTCTTGGTTTGCAGGCTGCTCTCATGCACCAGGTCCAGTCTAACCAATTCTTTTATAGGGTTGATGTTTTTGTCCTCCACTCCAGTCGAAGAGTGACGGGTTTCCCCGTGTGCCGTCGTCATTGTTTTCCATTCCAGTCGATACCCTCTTCGCTCTCTTCTTCCTCCTTCAGGCATCTTCATTCCTTCATTCCACTTCTTTGCACTTTGACTTTTACCAATATGTAGAAAAGCACTATATAAGTGTAGAGCATTTAGCATTTGGGGGGATTGTGGTGTGGGAAAGTAAAGCGGTCCTCCACTAATCCCCCCCGAGTTGTTGGTTCAATCCCCGGCTCCTCCGGTCACATATCAAAGTGTCCTTGAGCAAGACACTGAACCCCAACTTAGTTGCTCCTGGGGAGTGTTGGGCAGCTGCATAGCAGCTCCCCCATTGGGGGTGTGTGTGTGAGTGAATGGGTGAATAAGATAAATGAAATATCCTGTGATGAAATCCAAAGATTTTCCACTTATAATTCTGGATAAATTAGCAATTGTCAGAAAATGCACATAGCACTGCTCTGATGGGAAAGGCCTTTGAGGGTCTGCGTCGGATGCAAGAGTCATCATTTGTGAGGTCCCCAAGACAAAGCTGCTTATGTTACCTAAAAGCATCTTCCTGTATTTTGTTGATCTTTCTAACTTACTCTAATTCCCACTAAGAGTTATCAGTGGCATCCATAACCTACATGATTTCTTTGGCAAAACCCCAGAATTCCAAATAAAGTGCAGCAGTCCCATGAAAATAAAAGTCCCTTTTAGGACCAGTACAGTTGATTGGGCAGATTTTTAGGTGGTTTACGTGTTTTTTTTTTCTGCTTTTACTTATTAAACCACACAAATGGAATTTAAACATTTCATTAAGGCAGTGTATCCATCCAAGCTGGACAATGGAAGGACTTCCTGTTTCCAAACTGTTCAGACATTGTGTGTTCATTTAGCAGGGACAAAGCACATTAATAAGCATTTCAGCAAATACACCAGAATAATTCTTTATCTGCAGATGTTAACATTGTCTCCCTTAAAAAACTTTTGGTGGTGGAGGAAAACACCTGGTTTTATGATAATAGCTGACTAGTTAGCCTTTCGTGCTAACATCAGCAGCTTGTATTGCTTTACTTTTGCATGTTTAGCTTTTGAAAGAATTAAAAAGACACAACTTTCCCTTTTGACTGTGACTCTGACCGACGCCTCATGCAACACGTGGAGGCTCCTCTAAGCTGCCGTGCCAGCTTAGTAACTTTAGCTACCGAAGGAGCAAATGCAGCACAAAGTTGCTTCACTCTGATGCGAAGTTCACCAGCCTCGACTTAAAGGAGGAAGCTTACACAGGAACTGCTTACACCTCGCTGACTGCTCCAGCGTAATATCTCAGACAGCTGACCCCACGGTTTTAATTACAGTCACGCTCATGAAGTATTGAAATTGGAGTTAAAATATGAGATGACCTTGGAGGCAAGAGATGTTCCTTTGAAGCCCAGCGCTCTTGCAGTTAAAGAGAGTCATCTTTAAAAGCACATGACGCAATTTGACTAATATCAGTCAAACCGAGGCTGAGAGGACTCGTCTCTGTTCTGAAGGGTGAGTGGTGGGAAATTATTACTTCTAAGTGCAATTCAGAGTCAGACTGAGAGGAGAAAACTCTCCCTTCAGTGTCTTCATCACATATCGTCGGTTCAGGGCCGCGGGAACATTTCTAACGCATCTGATGTCTGCTGGCTGTTGACTTTGACTTTCCCAATTTGTGATACTGACGGAAACTGAAAATAATTTTCCTCTTTAGCTTTGACTAACAGAAGCCTTAACTTAAAAAAGTCTTTTTCGGGTTGTAATCTTTCAGAGTTTTTCACTTCTTCTCTTAAGTTAATGAAGCAAAACTAGAGAAATGTGTCCATGAGTTTGTCATTGTTTCCCAACAATAAATTGTCGTCAGCACAGTGGCATTAGACAGAAGCATGGAGACACTGTAACACTGATTTAATTAAAACCAAACCTTATTTTTACTAACCTTAACTGTGTTTGTCTTTGTGCATGGACCCAACCAAAGTGCGATGTTTGCCCAGTTGTACTCCTGGGTTTTTGACGTTGTTGGACACCTGTTGGCACAGGTGCACTCTATTAACAAATCCTTCTGTGGGTCAGAGGGCAAATGATGTATCTGATGTTTTCTGTTGGAGTCGGAGTTCTTCTGAAGTGCTAGTGCGTGTCGGTGTCTCCTTGGGCATAACACTGAACACAGAGTTGCTCCTGGTGGGTCAGGTGAGCAACTTGTGTGTGTGTGTGGGTGTGTGTGTGTTTTTCGGTGAATCAGAAGCAACATTGTAAACATCTCTGTACCATACAGAGCTGCTAAGAGGGAACATATTAACCACAAGGATCCTACCTCAAACACTCACCTCTACTTCCCAGAAAATGTACAGGACCCAGAAAACGTCCCTATAGGGGAAAGAGCCTTGTCAAGCCATGATCTCTGAATTGTCTTCAGGGTTTCTCCTTAGTATTGTGTAATAGCTCGAGCCCAATAAACTCTCCAGAGAAAACTGAAACAACAGAAAGTAAAAGACGAAACTTCTTTTCTTTTTATATGAGGAGAACAAGTTGCTGATGACATTCTTCTGTGGACTTGATTTCCCAATTGTCCTTCACACCAACAGTGCTTTTCCTTAAAATTCTTAGAGAACAGCTCATTACAAGAACTTTTTTTGGCATGTTGTTGAGCAGCTGCATTAAAACTTTCTGCAGAGCACGAGAGTAAGATTTTACAAACCATCCAATACAGCACAACCTCAGACACACAGAAATAACTGTGGAAGTTTTTACATCCCTCATTTGCTTTAATAGCTCTTATAGTCTTTGCTGCACTTAAAATCAGTTTTTATTTCTGGCTTGGGTGCAGCTCTCACTGATGTTCAGAGTATCACAGAGGAGCGTTGGTGTGTGTTCACACCTGCACTTACCTGCAACAAGAAACAACCTCCCAGAGCAGGTTTCTCTCAAACGAGCTGAATCTTTCCAACTTTGCTCAGGTAAAAAACTGCTTTGAAGGAAAACACAGCACCTTCAGGCTTTTTCTTTGAACATCTTGTGCGCTGCCTGCTCTTAATTTCATTTGCATTCATGCCATCAAACAGAAAAAGCTTGCAGTTAATTGAGTATTTATTTCAATTTACTTTCATGAGAGGACAGAATTAGATAGAAAAACACCTACATTTCAAAGTCCTTCTGGTAGTAACAGAGATTCTGCCCTCCAGGAAAACACCATAAGTTCTCCATTATTAGCTCCTTGTGGTCTAATTGTCCGCGGCATCGCCTTATTTCAACATCATAAGTCTTTGATTATTGTTGCTAATTATGCTATTAGTACAATGGAGAGGCATAATTCGTCATAATCGCTCACATTTATCATAATTACCCAAGTTTACAGTCACCTACATTTAATGTCATTTAGAGTGGCCATGGGTAATGGCTGCTGCCCAAGGACAAACTCGCTGTGTTTGTGTGTTCACTGGTGAAGCATTTTTGTATTTGCATTTTAAATGTCACTTGGGCTCCACGACAGGAGGCAAAGGTCAAATTTGGGGGGATGCATACACACCCACACACTAACACACACACACACACACAGAACAATCTCCTGTACTACATGCGCTAGTCGTCTTTTACCTCTGTCTGTGATCCATCAAATCCTTCCGTTTGCTAGAATTTCTTTAAGGTTGCATTTAAAAACATCGACACTTCCCGCTGCTCTCACATCCTCTTCACATTGACCCTGAAGCTTGGAGCAATAAAACAAAAAGCCGCCTCCCAAACGACCCGGGAGAGCATCCTGCTTCATACACTGGGAGGCGTTTAGCTCTCGAGCAGCAGAGAATTGGAATCAACTGTAACAGATTTCTCACCTTAGGTGTGTGTAGACAAGATAAGTGAACATTAGCCTGCTGGATATACAGTATACAAGCTCGTAATGTGGATTCACAGTACCAACCTTCACGTTTGGGTGCTTTTGTCATCTGCACGTAATTGTAGATTAGTCCACAGCAGCTACTACACTGATGTTTACATGCACCTAAGAAACCTGGTTATTGGAAATCCATGTATTGTGCATCCAGAACTTTCTCCACATTTTCTTATGTTACAGCCTTATTTCAAAATTGATTAAATGGGTTATTTTCCTCCAAATTTTACAAACCATACCCTATAAAGACTACGTAGAAGTAGTTTGTTTGAAATCTTGGTGAAATACTTTTAGCACCAATTAAAGCCCCAAGTCTTGTTGAGTGTGATGCTACAAGCTTGTCACACCCATGTTTGGGCAGTTTCTCCCATTCTTCTTTGCAGTACTTCTCAAGCTCCATCAGGTTGGATGGGGAGCGTCTGTGCTCAGCCATTTTCAGATCTCTTCAGAGATCAGATGTTCAATCAGGTTCCAGTCTGGGCTCTGGCTGAGCCACTCGAGGACATTCACAGAGTTGTCCCGTAGCCACTCCTTGGTTATCTTGGCTCAGGGTCGTTGTCCTGTTGAAAGATGAACCGTCGCCCCAGTCTGAAGTCCAAATACTCTGGAACAGGTTTTCATCAACGATGTCTCTGTAAATTGCTGCATTCATCTTTCCCTCAATCCTGACTAGTCTCCCAGTTCCTGCCGCTGAAAAACATCCCCACAGCCTGATGCTGCCACCTCCAGGTTTTACTGTAGGGATGGTACCGGGCAGGTATTCAATACAAAGAGTTCAATGTTTGTTTAATCAGAGACCAGAGAATTTTGTTTCTAATGGTCTGAGAGTCCTTCAGGTGGGCTGTCACATGTCTTTTACTGATGAGTGGTTTCCGTCCGGCCCGTCTACCATACAGGCCTGATTGGTGTATTGCTGCAGAGATGGTTGTTCTTCTGGAAGGTTCTCCTCTCTCCACAGAGAAATGCTGGAGCTCTTTCAGAGTGACTGCCAGGTTCTTGGTCACCTCCTTCAATAAGGCCCTTCTCTCTCGCTCAGTTTGGCCGGGCAGCCCGCTCTAGGAAGAGTCCTGGTGGTTCCAAACTTCTTCCATTTACAGATGAAATGGGCACTGGGCCCATTGGGACCTTCAATGGTACAATTGGTACCCTTCCTCGGATCTGTGCCTTGATTCAATCCTGTCTCGGAGGTCTACAGACAATTCCTTGGACTTCATGGCTTGGCTTTCTCTAACATTCACTGTTAACTGCGGGACCTTATATAAACGGGTGTATGCTTTTCTAAATCATGTCCAATCAACTGAATTTGCCATAGGTGGACTCATAGTTGGAAACATCTCAAGGATGATCAGTGGAAACAGGCAAAGGCTGCAAATACTTATGTACCTGTGACAAACTTCATTATGGGGTATTGTTTGTAGAACTTTAAGGAAAATAATGAATTTAATCAGTTTTGAAATAAGGCTGTAACGTAAGAATATGTGGATAGTTAAGTGCTGTGAATACTTTCTGGATGCACTGTATGCTCTCAAAGCTCGGGAACATTGAATTGAAGCATGGTCCCATTTTCAGGCCTGCAGCACAAGCAGACGCGTCTGTGGGACTGAAATGACTGCTGTGAAGATGTGGTGTTGTTTGACTTTCCTCTCAAAGTGAAGTAACATAAAGCGGCTCTGGCTTTTTGTCAGACCTGCTAAATGGTTTCCATGCAGCAGATCGTCTCAACTCCACATTCACGGGGAGAATTAGTCACAATAGATTTGGTAAAAGTGCTCAAATTAATTAAATCACTGTCACAAGTATTATTTTTTTTCTTAAATAAAGCCAATAAAACCACTTGAGGCAAACAAAGAACTTTTCAGAGGCTGAGGATTATTATTAAAGCGAAATTATCCGTTTGGTTAAGTTTTATTAAAGTGCCGCCCGTCCGCTGCCGCTCTAAATGAAATCTTTGGAGTACACAATAGCCAATCGGAGGCTATTATTGTTCAAGTTTTATAATTAGGCTTCTTAACGAGGACGGGGCTGTTTACAATGGGAGCCAGAGCTGTTCAGATAACGGCGACAGAGGACAGGGCGGCTCCTGACGACAAATAAAGCACTCCTCTCTGCTATCTGTCTGTCACCCCGGCGATAACACAGGAACTTCTCAAGGTCCAAAGCTCAACTTTTAATTTGTGGAGACCACGGGGAGAGAGAGAGATGGGGGGGGGCAGGTTGAAAAGGCAGGTGTGTGTATTACAAGAGGAATTTGTGCAAGAAGAGGGAAGGAATGATAAAGACCGGAGGTATAAGAAGCAGAACTGCAGAAGAAGGGAATTATCTTTGGAAGAAACATTTAATGGAGGTTACAAAAAAAAGGAGGGAAGATGGATGGAAAAGGGAACAATAGAAGCCAAAGTAATGAAGAAGGAAACTGAAAGAGCGAGTTAAAGAAATGACAGACTTAATAAAGAGAGGAGAGGAAATGCAGAAATAAAGAAAGAGGCACAGGTTCTATGGATATATCAAGTGCAAAGGATGAAGAACAGAAGGATGAGAAGAATGAAATGAGACTTCTGATCTCAAGTAAACATGATTAGGAAAGTACTGATGTAAGGGGAGAAAGAAAGTTTCAAGTAGAGATAAGATGGAGTAAATAATGATGAGGGGAGGAGGCTCCGGTTTTCTGTGTGAAGGAAGAAGCTAAAGAAGGAAAACAGAGAAATCAAGAAAGGAAAAAGGAGAACGATTGCAAGGAACTAGTACGATGGAAAGAATGATGGACGGCAGTGAGATAACGAAGGGATGGAAACTACTCTAATGTCAAAGGCCACCGGTCTTCAGAGGCTGGCTGTCAAGTATTCAATGTCTATATTTCAATATGGCAAAATTTCACTGCATTCGAATCAAGTTACAACACTAATCTGCCTTTTAGTTTCATCCCAAAACAAATGACAGCTGTCACACAGTGTCCGGCTGCTTTGGGAAATATTTCAGCCTATGAAAGCTTCTGTGACGTTTCTTTGCTTTATGTTTCAAAACACTCCCATTTGGAACTTGAGCGGCTTCGTCCTTAAATACTGTGTCATGACTAATAAGAACTTTTTAAATGTCAGAATACGAGCAGCTGAGCACAAAGCAGATCCGAATAAATCATTCTTTAAAACGAGCCAGGTTTTGCTCGTGGCTTCGACACACAGCTGAGGTCACGACCGGCTACTCGTCCGTTTCCACGCTTGAGTCTTGATCAGAAGTGGCGGCGGCGGAGCTTCTTCAAACCCTGCGCAGAAGCAGTTTTTATGGAAAACACATGTGCGTCTGCTCCATCTGATCACAGACAATAAGTCGCACTGTGTGTTCATCAGAAGCCCGAGCGGCTCTTCACAGACGTGTTTGCAAAAGCAGTTAGCAGCTCGATGAACACGGCCGCCGCGTCTATTCCTCCTCACGCCTTCCTCTGATTACGGATGCTAATCTGTTCAGTCCATCCATCTGTCCCTTTCTGCACCGCCTGGATTCAATTACACCAAACACACTCCTCGCTCTGTTATCCTCGGCCTCTCTGTTTCTTCTTCCTCTTCTTCCTCCTGCTTTTCTTCTTCTGGTGGCTTTTTTTTTTCTGTCTTCTTCTTCCCTTCCCTTTCTTGTTTGGTCGTCTTTTATCTGGGGACGCCGCTGTCGCCTGGCCAAACACGAACGGAGCGACGAGGAGAGAAATTAAAGGAGAGGAAACAAAGACAGAAGGACTGCGAGACACAAAGGAGGACGGAGTGAGTTATGAAGATGAGATATGAAGTTACCAGAGAGTGAGCTGGGACTGTGATGCCAACTGTGGCCACTGTCATAACTAAATTTAAATAATTTGTCAGTGAGCCACCTGTCAAAGTGAAACATCCCAAACACACAACTTTATTTACTTATACAGACACACAGACAGACAGACAAACAGCAAGAACTCCAGGATCTAGCTGGAAGCTCTCATTTAAGCCTCAGACTGGAAGTGAGAGGTCCCAGCTTCCTGTTGTTTGTCGGGTGATGGATTCACTGTCTGTCCTGACACTGAGGTGATACCGGTGGAAATGCCACAGGAAGAAACGCTGGATGCTGCATTCAGGGGTCTGTCCTCTCAGTGGGAAATTGGACACTTGTGATCAAAGCTTGCAGACAGTGTGAGTGTGTGTGTGTGTGTGTTTCATTTAGTTTAGATTGTAATGAATTACTGTGCAGCTGCTAATTTCTCTCCTTTTAACCCTTTTTTCATGCTTTGTGTAGTTTTTGTTGAAGTTGGCATCTGTATCTGCACTTTTTAAATGTACAAATTTTCTTTTGCTTTCCATCTTTTGCCAAATTGATTTCTTTTCTTAATTTTTTTTTACACTTTGTCTGTTCACTCATGTAAAAAGTCCAGTTTGAAGCTTTAACACACAAAGCTTTTTATTTATTTTTTTACATGTATAGTTATTTCCTTCATGTCCATTCTGGCAGCACAATGCTACGAGCTGCATGCTACAGGATTTCATTGTCTTTGTAGGAAGCTGATTGACAAATCACTTTTCTCTTTTTCCTCTTTCTACACCTCCTTCCTAACTTTGCATTTCACTCTTTCCTCAGTCCCTCCCTCTCTCTCCTTTTCTCCCTGTATGTAATTATGCAGATAAAATGAATTTTTATCTCTCAGTTGTGTGTGTTGAGTGTGTTTCTTGGTGACCTCTGACCAAGCTGTCAGTCTCGTCATCCGTATCAGTGAAAGCAAATTGTCTTTTTGTTTACTGTCCTCTTCACACTGTCCTCCTGTCAGTTGCACGTGTTTATGTGATGACACATTATTCAGACACCGTGATTATTACCATGCTGCTCCAAATACCTTCAGCCGGCAAAAGAGAATTGGTGAGATCTGGCTCACAGTCAGTTCCAGACCACGTGCAGGCCAAACACTCGTGTCCACATGAAGTAAACTAGCAGCTTGTTTCACACATCGAATGTTTGTAACGTATATTTTAACATCGTTGACACTGTTCTCGTTAAACTTTTAAACTACTTAATTTCATTTTTTAGCAGTATGAAAACATTTCATAGGCAGAAATTTCATCGTGCATGAAAAGCCATTTCACTTTTTATTTCCTCTGAGCAGCTGAGTGCAGAAGCCAAACACAAACCAGACAAAACTCTAAGCAAAGTATAATCTCAATTATCATTAGATACAGTAATACATGTCCACATACTTCTGGCCATGTTTCCTTACTTCTTTCTACAGCCTCTCATGCTCCTTGCCACTTCCCCTCGTGGATTTACTGTCTTCCTCGCTGCTTTTTCTGTCTCCTTTTCATAGGTAGATCTACTCCCCAGAGAGGATGAGAAGGAGCTAAAGACAGATTATAAAAGTCCCGTCACTGGGAGAGGGAGGGGGGAGGGAGGGGGGGAGAAGACGAGAAAAAAAGACAGACAAAGCTGGGATCAACGCGTCTCCAGACTATTAGAGCGCTGTTTGATTTGAGCTCATTGTCCAGATAAGACTGTCAAAATAAAAGTCTTTTATTATCACTCTAGAATAGGGGGGTAGAGAGGGAGAAGAGAGAGAAACAGAGAGAGGGGAAGGAAGTGCTGGAGCAGATGAGAGGACGGGGGTTCAACCTCCCGTTACCTTTAGTTCCCAGGCTTTGGCATTGTGGGAAACAGCTTTGAGGAAATCTACCATCACACACACACACTCTTCAGATCTGTGTGAAAGAGCATGAGGAGTGTGTAGTGAAACCTGCCTAAACCCAAACGCTCTTATTTTTAAATCTGCCTTAAATTAGATGTTTTATTTTGTTGGATCATTGAACCTCCTCCTCCTCCTCCTCGTTTTTCTTCCTCCCTTTACTTGATGTTTAATCTTCCTCTTTCCTGCCTTGTCGTCTTCCTTTTCCTTCATGTTTCATCAATCCTGCTTCATCTTTTCACACTTCTCTTCCCATTGTACTTTTCTCTATTTTCCTCCATCTCTCCTTTTTTCTGCCACTCTTCCTCCTCCTCACACCTCCTTTCCTTACTGCCTCTTTACCTTCTTCTGCTCCTCCACTTCTCCTTTCCCGTCTCCTTATTTTCTCTCTTCATTCTTCCTTCTCTCTCACCTCCTTCACCATGTTTTTGTCATTTTCTTTGTCTCCCCTCTTTCTTCTCCCATTATCTTTTCTTTCTTCCTTTAACTTATTCTTTATTTTTTTGCTTGCTCTTGTTTGTCTTTTCCTCATGCATCTACCAGCCTTCTCCTCCTCCTCCTCCTCCTCATCCCTCTTTTCTGTCTTCTTGTCCCTCGCCTCATTCCTCCCCGGCTTCTTTTTACCTGTGCTTGCAGTCTTCTACCTTGTCTTCGTCCTCCTTGTTGGTCTCATCTATAATTTCTAGCTCTCCCTTTCCTTCTTTTTTCTTAATCTCTCTTCTCCTCTTACAACTTGGATGTGTAGTCGTCCTCCTCACATTCTCATCTCACACACATTTCTTCCTACATCAGTTAAAAAAAGACCAAAAACAATTACGGCTTTTTCTTCCTGACATAATTTGTCAAATCCTTCCTGATAGGAAACATATTCAATTCATGAGGCAAGTCTCACCTCCTCCCTACTCCCTTCTTCCCCTCCTCTTTTTTCCCCCCTTGACAATAGCAATTCAATTACAGTGGGGGAGGCAATAGTGAGCCGGTGAGGCAGGAATGTGACAGGACAGTTACAGAGTGTTTACGCAATTAAACTTTCCATGACAATACTCTCTCTGTGATGCACGACCACAGCTCTGCAAGTGTGTGTGTGTGTGTGTGTATTTACCTTATGGCTGCCCTTATATATAAGTGTGTGTGTGTAAACATGTGCACGCCAGCTAAAGCACATTTATCATCACTGCCTTTCGCCCGCCACCTCTCTGACTCCCCTGGCTTCTGCAGTTGCATTCTGGGTAAGGAAGAGGAGACGAGAGGAAGGGAAGGAAAATGGGGGGGGGTAATAAGACTGGAAGACCGATGTGCTAGTATGTGTTGCATCTGTGAAACTCCAGTGAAAGGAACAGTTTAACACAGTGAGGTGGACGTTGGTGCATGGATCACATGGGCCATAGTCTGAACTAATCATCAGGTCTCTGATACGCAATACAAGCGATTTAGACCTCGATGTATTGATGCATGGCTGATATCAGGTGTCTGAGTCTGCCACTGATTGGTGGACATGTTTCTCCGCTATAAGCTTTTCACGGAGGCAGTAAGTAAGAGGCAGTTGCTGTGAAAAGTAAAGTTGACTCAGAGCAAATTACAAATTTGTCTCCTATTGGAGCAAAGTGTCTGACGTGTTTACATTGACTGAAGAAATCAGGTTACAGTCGTCTTTCTCTGGAAAGATTTTATAAGTGTGATATAAATGGGAAAGCGGGTTTCTGAAATCAGGGTAGGGGATCATCATAAAGGCTGGAGGTGCACTTCACTCACACTAGAGTTGGGGGTGTTGACACAGTCGTACTAAGTCTGTCTGGACCCTAATGCAATGGGGAAGTGATGGCGATTGCATCATGGATGGACCACAGCAGGCGTACGAACGAACAAATTGGCCTTTAGCCTGCAGAAAATCAGTGTTTTAAAGAGAAGCTTCACTTGAACAAGCAATAAAGTGTCAATCAAAGATAGATTCTTTTTTGGCCATAGGGTCTTAATCATACCACTTTAGTTTGGACTATTATGGGTGGTTCTCTGAATGTTACCTTTATTTTTTTGTCACAAATCTTGATGATTCCATTCTCAGCTTTTTATGTCTACAACCTCTAGTCCATTATCCGACTGTGAACCAGCTGCACCTTTTCAGGACCCGGTGCTAAGAACTGAACAGTCCAGACCCGCATCCAGAAAGAAGCTTTAATCTGGACTCTCCTGTCCTCATATGAAGGTCAGGGCCCAGGTCTCCTCAGAAACATGTGGTGTAGTCTCTCTGAAAGCCCACACGTTTATTTTCTGCAGGTTGTCTTCAGATGAAGTCACTAAGTGGCTCCATCCTGTTTTACATGTGTCTGCATTATTTTCCGCTCGTTAAGCCAATTAAATGTGTGTCCTCCTCAGTTTGTGTCCTGACTGCTGGAGGTCACCGTGACCTTGCTGTAGCTCGTTTTGTCTCACTCTGCAGTCACGTTAGCTAGTTATCAATCGGACACAACAGGCTGAACCGGGCGGCGTTATTAGTCTGTCTGACAATGATACACTGTCCCGCCGAGACGTGCTCGCAATCAAACGCGCACATGTGCAAAGAAACCCTCGGCACTCTGGGTATTGTCCAAAGATCACAGGCGTGGGTGAGTTGTTCTTTTTAATTAATCATTTGTCCTTCAAACAGGGGAAAGTTTCCGTGCCGTAGATAATTAGGTCCCAGAGTCGGGCGGCAGCGGAGCCGCCAGCCACCTGCTGCCTTTGTAGCGCTAATCTTTGTCTTGTAGGAGCCTCGTCCCCGAAGACGCCCAACGAGCAGAATGAGAAAGCACCTCTGAATCCCCACATGATCCTCCAACACCTCCTCCTCCTCTTCTCCTCCTTGTCTTGTTGTTCTATTCATTCCCTCAGCACCATCTCCTCCTCCACCGCTCTCTCCTCTTCTTCTTCACTTTAACCTCCTCCTCCTCTTTTTTTGTCATTTTTGTCGCTTTTTCTTTTTGTTCTCTTCTTCTCCCTCTGACTCATCCTCTTTTTCTGCTTTGTCTTTTTTCTTCCTGTCCTCTATTTTTCATTTGTTTTTCCAGTTCACGTCTTTTCTTTTACTCACTCCTGCATCCTTTCATCGTCTTCTCTACTTCTTCCCCATCGTGTTTTCTTTGCTCCTTCTTTTTTCCTTCTCACCTCTCTCTCTCTCTCTCTCTCTCTCTCTCTCTCTCTCTCCCTCACTTTGCCAGTCTTCCTCCTTCCCCTTTTTTCTTCCATCCTCTCTTCCTCTAACAGTGGAAATGAAAAGCGTCTGACAATGAAAC
Source organism: Channa argus (assembly GCF_033026475.1). NCBI lineage: Eukaryota > Metazoa > Chordata > Actinopteri > Anabantiformes > Channidae > Channa > Channa argus. Next base: position 21,553,876 of record NC_090212.1, on the reverse strand, counting down.
TTCTATCTCGTGTGATTGTTACTGTGGGGAAACTAATCCTATTAATTCAAAGTGAATAACAAAAAGTGAAAGGAGGAGGGGGTGAGGGAGGGGGTCTGTCCTCCCTCTCCTCTGCTTCCTCTCTTCCTTCCATCATCTTTATTCCTCCGTCAGATTGACGGCTGATTTCCTTGAGGGCTGAGAGGAAACCGATGGAGGGAGCAGACAAAGTGAGAGAAAAGGAGGAGGACTTGAAGGTTTGTAGCTCCTCCTGGGAAGCCTGTTGTTTCATTACGTTCCTCCTCTTCCTCTAACGTCTTCCTCTCTGTCTTCAGCTCATCCTTTCCTCCTTCTTTGTGTGTTTAATCCCACTTCCTATTTTCTTGTTTCTGTGTTTTATCCTTCTTCCCTTCACCTCTTCCTCCCACTTCCTGTCCTCTCTTTTTATATTACTTTCTTCTCCTCCTTTCTTTTCTCCCTCATGTCGCATCCTTATTGATTTGTCTTTCTGTCTTTGTCTTTTTGTACATTTGTTCTCGCTCTTTCTCTCTAATTCTTTTCTTTCCTTTTATCCCTCAGTTCCTCTGTTTTTCCTTTATCTTTCCCCCTCCCTACTTTCATCTCTCCTCCCCTGTGTTCCCCCATCTCTCTCCCCCATCTTTTTCCCTCTTTACCTCCCTGTCTCAATCACTCCACCTCCCTCCCTCCCTCCCTCCCTCTCTCTCTTTCTCTCTCCCCCTCTTCAAGGACATTTATATTATAAAGGATGAATTTGCATATTAATTCATTTCTTTCAATTTTTTCAGATTAGACGTTGTCAACATGTATCAGCACTGATCAAACCACCGCATCCACCAGAGACCTCTGTGTGTGTGTGTGCCCGTGTGTGTTTTACACAAGTTTTGTGCAAGAGACAAAAAAAAAAAAAAAAAAAAACAGTTGTAAAGGAGGGAAAACAACCAGTGTTCAGAAACGACAAACACACACAGGTTCTGTGGTGAGAATTTAGCCAAATGCACAATTGCACAATGAATGTGTTATGAAAGACAAATTCTCCTCTCGGAATGAACTTGTAGTTATGATCTTTAAAAAATCTAGCAATGTCTGTAATTTTAAACACCATGTTTGCATTTAAATGACAAGGATCAGCTCGAGTCATTGGATGGATGAAACTTTTTTTAAAGTTAAAGGAAATAAACTCGTGGATTCTGTGTTGTGTGTGTGTGTGTGTGTGTGTGTGTGTGAAAACGTAATAAAAAAATCATCTGATCGTAGCGAGTCACAACCTCAGACGGGTTGACGGGTTATGACACCCACGGGATCAAACAAAGAACCAATGCAGTCTTTGCCAAATCTAGTGGCAGCTCAAGGGGTCACCTCAAAAAACAAAGAGTGTCTTCTCTTTATATTTAGACGTACAATCACATTAAAAAAAAAAAAATCACAAACAACAAAATAATTCAAGTCAGGTTGTTGGTTTAAAGGTTAAACTAGCTAATCTTGGATTATCTCCCCTACTTTTAAAGCTATTCCTGACGTGTTCCTATGTGTTGGATTCACTTTGATCTCTAAATAAACTGGCTCAGATCGGGGGGGGGGGGGGGGGGGGGGGGGGGGGGGGGGGGGGTCTCAGACTTTTGTCAGTAACAAAGAATCCACTGACTGCAAACCAGTGTCCTTCCTGACAGCGACAGTATTTCGTTTTGTTTTTTTTTAATCACTTCTCCTTCCGTCATTGAGTATGAAAACTTGAGCTTCCTGCTCACAGTGCTCATGATTGGGTTGTTTCTTTCACTATACACTGGGTTAAACTTTGACCCAGTGTTGGGTCACTATAACACCGCTACCTACTACCGTGGCCAGGATATTACCCAGCAGAGGGATTTGTGGCCTGGTGGTAGTGTCTAAATAACACCAACACTGGGCCACAATGACTCGCTGGGTACATTTAACGCAGGATTTCATTGGTGAATATACAGCAACACCTAACACCATGTCAGTGTTAAGCCAGGAATTTTAAATGGGAAATATGTAGTTTATGCAACTTAACGTTTTTTTTAATTCACTTTATTTCCATTAAAGGTGGATTAAAAAGGAATCTTTACATGATAGAACATGTGGAACCTCCCTCTGTTTAAATGAGAACCTTACTTTTGTTCTAAGACACACTTGTGTTGAAGAACAGTGTATGATCTGCTGAGTGTCTGTTGATGAATGTATACAGTGTGTGAGACAGGGCATTCCCAGCTGTCTGTCCTCCCATCACCCCCTCCCATGGATGGAGAGGTAATGAATATGCAGTTGAATCCTGGGAGCTGATGGCAGCTGACAAATGAGGCGTCTCACCTTCAGTAACCGCTGCTGCTCTCTGATTGGGTGCTGGGGTCTGGAGGGGTGGAGGTGGGGACGGTGATGAAAAATGTGCTTCCTGTTATGAAGGATGAGACCACCTCAGACTGGTTCCAGCAATAATCTCGCAGATTTTACTTTTATTTAACTCTGTGTCTCGGTCATTCAACAAACACATGAGACTTTTATTTTGACAACCATGACACAGGAAGATTACAGCTTTCAAACAAACTGGTCTCCTCCTTAACAAACCTTTAATATTTGTCTCGTCCGTCTCTCCTGACGTGTTTTGACATTTCCCAGTTTGATCGCCCTGAGCTGCTTTGAGATGATTGACAGTTTGACAGCGGCCGTGATTGGCCGACTGCTCCTGCTGACAGGATGACTGTATTTATTTGTTTACGGCAATTAAAATCATTCTTCTCATGTTTCAATGTGTCGTTTTTTTCTACTTCCTGCAGGCTTTATGCTGGAACGTCGACACCAACATCTGTGTTTATCCACAAATTTGTGGGTGGAAATGTGAACTTTCTGATCCGTGTGTTTGTGTGGTGTTCTTCCCTCAGTGGAGTCCAGCAGTCCCAGTCTTCTGGCTCCTGATAACACTCTGGAACGGTCCTTCTTCGTCCGCATGAAGTCGACGCTCACAAAGCGAGGAGTGCACATCAAGTCCTCAGGATATAAGGTAAGATTACCTGCAGCCTTTGGTCCCGACAAATGTCAAAAAGCATTTTTATCCCTTGTAGCTCTGTGCTCCCACTGATTTATGACAAACAAACACAAGGCTGTGAACATGAAGTCATGCAAACAGACAGGTGCGGTAGCTGGTGTCTGACAGGACTCAGCCTGAAGTGCATTTATGTTCTCTAGTGTCACACAGGAAACTGATTGTTAAAGAAAACCCCCGGAGCCCTCAGCCTGTGTCTGGAATGGTGTAACAGTGGCTCCTATTAGCAGCATTTATATCCCTAATGCAGGGGTCACCAAAGTCCGGCCCACGGCTTCCTTCTCATAAAGAATTATATGTGGCCCGGCACCGCTGTCCAACGTAACTGAGTGTATCGTTCAAGAGGTTTAGGATGCACAGCAGGGTGGCAGCACCTTTCTGCAGCGCTCTGTGGGTAAACTTAGCGGTAAGATCACAGAGATGGCCCCACATTCCAAGAAAAATTGAATCTACAGTATTTTTTTTTTTTTTACCAAAAGCCATAAAGAAAATGCTGAGCTTGTACAGATTGACATTTTTCTGAGAGCAAACTTTTGCAGATCCATCCTCAGTGATCACGGCCTACGTGACATTTTACATGTCTCAGCAACGTGTGCTGTGATAAAGACCTCAGTATCACCCATGTCACTAGTTTCAGTACCGGACCTGTGTCATAGTCCTCATAATTCATAAATATTTTCTGTTAGTGAATTTGAGACTGAAAGATTTCTTGGTGCCTTTTGAATGACTTGAATTGGTTCTACAGTAGTTTAGGTCACGACAACAATCTCTGTATTAAATTATTAGTAGTGCTTGGGTTTCATTTATTGCTGTCCAAATTGCTCTTTTAAAAGTAAAAGATGATGTTCTGTTATATGGACACAGAAGTATTGTTTTAATCAAGTTAAAATAACACACGTACTGACTGAATCCTGCACTTTGCTCTGAAAAGAGAGAGAAAAAAAAAAAGCACCGTCAGCTTCTGGCCCAGCATAAAATGACCTTCATCACATGCACTGATGCACCAGAGTGTGTGTGTCAGAACAGCTCTGCCTCCTGAAACTTGTTTTCTACAACACAAACATAACTGCAGTGCTTCTGTTAACATGACAAAGACATGCTGACTTTTAATGTTAACTGCAAGTTGGATTTATGGATGAAAAAACACCCAGTTTGTCCCACTGTGGTGTTATTAAAGTGTTTGGTGTTTGTGGTCGGACATTCACAGCTCTTGGTTAAGGTTAGATATTGTGATCTGGGTTTATAGAGATACACTTCAATACTTGACACACAGCATGTTACAACCTTAAAGTTACAGTGTGCAATGTTTCGCACGTATTTTTAATAGAAATATGCTCCAACACTAATCTTAATCTAACTAACCTCTTATTTAATCTGATCTTATTTTGATACTTCCAGTGTTTAAAGGACTGTGCAGAGCATAGTGGAGGGAAACCGGTAAAGTAAAGCTGTTTCAGAGCAGAGAGCACATCAAGTTTATACTTTTCCTTGAATAAACCAAACTTTGCATTAATAAACACAACGCTAAAACACATTGTAGCAGAATATAATGCATTCAGTGCTTTGTGTTCATGCAATACTGCCTGTGTTGCATGTGAACAGAAGTATTAGGAGACAGGGTTGCACATCGAGCATAAATTATGAGAAACATATCAAATAAAACATTAACTAAAAAAAAAAAAAAGGTTTTACAAAGTGAGAGGTAAATAAAATCCTGAGAAGTTCAGAAAACAAATGGGTGTCGTGTTACTTAACGCCCTCCTCCTTTAAATACCAGCCTGTCTGTGAGCACGGTTACATGTTATCAGGTGACCTGCATCAGAGCAAAGAGACGTCAGCTGAGGGTGTAAAGAGGAGACGGGACCCTCCCACATGTTGGAGGAGTGCTGGGTCACTGCAGGGCTGTAAGTATCAGTGTTAACATGCTAAACCTGCTGACTCTCACTTCACTTTGTGGGAGCACAGGATTAGATGATCTGACCACACAGCATAAATTAGCCACTGGCTTATAGTCTTATTATCTGTCATCTAACGCAGGGATCAATATGGAAATCAGTAATCCTGCCATGGACAGAAGTGAGCTCCGTGGGTTTGTGTTCATTTTGGATACTTTTCTTCATTTCTGTTTTTGGATGGGTTCATCAATTTTTCTATCTGTCTTTGATGGACAAAAATGCTTTAATATTTATGCAGTAACGTATAATGAACAGTGTTTGGAAACTGAATTAGTCCAGTGTAGCACATGGAGTTTCCTGTACCTTTCATCTTTAGCACCGCGTGCCACTAATTATTGTGATGGTGCAGGAAGGTAGAGCGGGTGTCCACCAATCTCACAGTTGTTGGTTCGATCCCAGGCTCCTCCGGTCACACGTCGAAGTGTCCTTGAGCAAGACACCGAACCCCAATTTAGTTGCTCCCCGTGAGCTATAGAGGTTTGTGTCCTCCTCGCTGTGGGGCAAAAGTGCTACCCACTCTTCCACCGTGCTGATGCCCAGTGTTAAAGGAGGTGTGTGCCTCCTATTCAGACAGGTATCAGGTTGTTCTATACAAATCCATACAATTGAAGCGGGTCTTTGTGTTGGGCAAATTACAACCTTAGATGAAAACAACATAAAAGGTTTATTCCATCGTGTCATTATTTAATCACTAAAATTAGGCCAAAAAGAAAAAGACGTGGGCAGTACCATGTTCTCTCTTACTGCTTCCATAGGAGTTAGGAGTGAAAGGTGCAGGTGCTACAGACCTCTAGAAATGCAGAAGTTTAGCCACCTTAGCTTCTCTGAGACCATTGCTTATGTTCTTTCCTCCTGGCACAGCTGAATGCTCCAGAGCAGCATTGTTGCTGCACATCAAGGTTCAAAGGTTAGAAAATCACTTCCAAACTGTTTAGAGTTCACCGTTCTGCAGTGAGACGCATTATTCCCAAGTGAAAATCATTCAACACAGCTGCCTATCTGTCCCAGCCCGTTCACCCCAACGTACAAAACAACATGAGCTGCATCTCAGAGCCTCCACAACAATGTGATAAGTTTATTAATAAATTGTTTTTGGACATATTTATCAGTTTTTCAACTCCTAGAAAAGTAAGATGAGCTTCACTCGCTGGTTTTGAATGAAATACCTGCTAAATGAATCTGCATCTGCAGTTTGATAGTGCTAATCATTAAATGTCATCTAGCTGACCAGCCAAACTACAGTGCTGAACGTAGTAAACGTATCCCAAATTCTCCTCACTTCACCTCGTCCTGATCTGTATCGATTGTACACAGAATCTGTAGCAGTTGTGACTTCTTTCAGGATATATTCTTTTTTTTTATTCATTCTTAGCGTCATTTGAATGTAAAACCTTCAGAGATGATCAGGGCATAAAAAAACACTGCTGCAGTGCAGTGAAATTACAAGGCCTGAATAACCATGAAGTACTTTTACTACAGTAACAAGGAACTGGCCTCTGTGCTTGTACAGTAGGTGAAATTGAATTAGGCAACAATTGATGATTTCACGACAACCACAAAAACAGATCTGAAGTCCCTCTACATCCAGACCCTGTCCTCTGACTTCCATCTGTCTTTTCCCATTCAGGTGATCCACGTCACGGGGCGTCTGCGGATCAGGATGGCTCTAACGCACAGCCGCTCGGTGCCCAATCAGATCATGGGGATGGTGGTGATGGCTCACGCTCTCCCGCCGCCCACAATCAACGAGGTTCGCATCGATTGTCAGATGTTTGTCACGCGGGTCAACATGGACCTCAAGATTATCTACTGTGAGAACAGGTAGAGTAGAAACAGTATTTATACCTGTGGTACTACAAGTATTTTTGGAGCTAATGCTTTATGTAAGGCTGTGAATGTAGTAATTTTACTTGAGAGAGAACTTGAGTACGTCTTACACTACAGATTACAGAATAGTAAGGTGAAAATGTTGAAATGTCAAAAAATCTCTCAATTTTGTACGTTTTTTCTAAAGTGACGTCTGTGTGTGTGGACTCAAACAAAAACAAGCTGTCGTTCATTTATTTGTTTAAAAAGTCAGAAATGGAAAATTTATTTCACGCTGTACAAATAAATCCATTCACAGTGAAGCTTTGAACAGGTTTACACAGATTAATTGTTGTGCAGCGATAACATTTTTCCTGATTTTAGAAAATCTTTTTTTGGATAATTTAATGGAGTTTTTAGAGGAACTACTTGTAAATCTTCGTCTTTTTTTGAGCGTCACTGTTAAACGCCAAACCTCATTTCACAAAAGGTTTTCACATTCGTGTTTCATACCTGCTGCTCGAGGGGGGAGCGAGCTTCTTATTCATGAGGACGTCTGGCCCAATCCTCCAGGTTTAACAGTGAAATATGTCTCTGATGGATCTATCTTCCTCCCTCTGTCCAGATAAAGCAGATAGGCATCAGGATCTCGCTCAGGAGTTAACCGGCCGACCAGTGAGATTCATATTAACCCCCCCAAAAAAGAAAACCCTTCATGTTTTATTATAAAAAAGGGAGAGGAAAACTGATAGTAGCCAGATTGCTTTTTTGTGGCTGGAAGAAGGGACACTGCGAGGCAGATGATGATATTCAATGCTGAGCGTCAGAAAGCAGCCAACAGACAAACGTCGCTTCCATTACAGCCCCATTTTCAGGATGAGTTTCTAAGAGAATGAGAAAATGGGACAATGGGTTTTTGTAAAAAAACACAGTCTTCTGTTATCTGCCTGCCAGACATTAGTCCCCCCCCCCCCCCCCCCACACACACACACACCTTGCCTGCTCGTCCTCTATCAGAATGATACTGGGTAAATTTTTCCTTCTATCCTGTGGCAAATTTGTTCAAATTAAACCTTTTAAAGCTGATGTGTGTTACCTGTTCAACAGACAGACAGGCTTCAGTCTCTGTTGTTGGGTTATCAGCTTTTTTTCCTTCCCTTTTTCATCATCGAGCACACAAAGTGTACAAAGGAAATTGTCCCCATGTGCCAAGTTCTATATTTCTACTGCAGGTTCAGTGTAGTAGGAAGATGTGTACAGGAGATGTACAACAGTAAAAAAGGGAAAAAAAACACAATAAAATGCATAAGAATATCCATGTATCTGCAGTCTGCAGATACAAGGTAGATTTTACACTTTGAGTCTTTGAGTAGAAGCTGCTGATGTCCTGTGTCAGGATTAAGGAATTCTTGTCCAAACTTGTTAACAGGTTAAAAAGGCAAAGTCTTGTCTCCTAATAAACTGAGTGCTAATATTCCTCGTTTGCAAGGCTGAAGACGAACACAACTTGATCCCAAAGAGCCAAAAAACAGACATATCAGACATAGAATGGCCAAAAAAAAATGACCAAGAAGGAGACACAGTGATCCCAAAGGTACAGAAATGACAAGAAATACACAATGTGAGTCTAAGCCCGTCCATAACCGTTTAATCGCTCTGCAGTCAGAGTTAACTACGTGTCCCATAGCAGATACTTTGACATAAAAAATCCTATCGCCTGGGAAACAATTTACTGACACATTCATTATCATTGTTTTCTCGTGTTGTCATTCGTATGTTTAACACAAGGTTGGGAATCAGTCAAATATGGAGTTATCACACATTCTACTGCAGGTAACTCCAATTCATGCAGATACCTGAGTTTGGACAGAACCTGACTCAGGACATCTAGTTCGGATGACAGGTCAGAGACACCTGAATGGACATGCCCCCCCCCCCCAGAACCGCCCCTGGCACCTCAAAGTAAAAGTTCCACTAAAAACTTCATTGAGTGACGGAACATGAACACTGTTGTTGTTGCTGAGATCAATCATCAGATCTGTCTGAGCTGAGAAGAGGTGACTTCAGAGCTCTGGTAGAGCCAATGAGGGCACAACACCCACTGTGGGTCTCTTCACACCCCTCTTCCCTGATTCGATCTCTCTCGAAAATTCATTATTGCACACGAAGTTCGGGTCGGTTTTCCGTGGGTCTATTTCAGGTCCGGTGCAACTTTTGAAACTGGGAAAACCTCTACTTTTCAGCTATGCATGAATAAAGCTTTCTACACACGATCTTGTCCAGAATCATCAGTCGTAACAAAAACCAAGAAAAAAACCCTTTTATTTTTTGCACCTTTCGTTTCTTTTTTTCACTTGCTGAAACTGTACAATCGTATGTCGCTTTTGCTTTATCAGAATCAGTGACTACATGGACCTGACTCCAGTGGACATTGTGGGGAAGAGGTGCTACCAGTTCATCCACGCTGAAGATGTGGAAGGAATCAGACAGAGTCACCTGGACCGTGAGTGTTGTCACCACCTGACTTTATACTTTTCTCTCGTGAGACTGAGTTTTGAATAATGATCATTGACTCGCTTGTTCTGGAGCTTTTCCAGCTCCATGGTAAATAAACGGGCTGACCTGGGGAGAGCCTAGCACTCTGGTGGGAGATGGGGGGGTCTCTGCACACACTGCAGCTAACACACCCGTAGAATTTTATCTGCTGCTCAATGTTCAAATTAGTTTGAACTAATTTATATTTGAGCACAAGCAAATTTCATGCAGCGTTTCCTCAGAATGAGAGAAACCAAATCCTCTGTTGCTTTCTAGATTTACCTGCTCACCTGTACCTTTGAAAAGTTTCTTCACAGCAGCAACTCTACAATCTTATTACCCTTGTCAGAAAACGTAATACACTCTCCATCTGTGACACTTACACACACACACACACACACAGGCAGAGGTTTGGTGTCTCCGTTTAGCGGCTGTCTGGATGATTTGCAGCTCGCTGTGTGCTGCCGCAGTCAGATCTTTACAGTGGTGGTAAAAGCTGAGGAGGCGTTCAGAGCGTCACGGCGTGTCGGAGACAGTGAAGGCGTTTAGGCAGAACGCCAAATAATAACCACGCAGCAAGGACAACACGCCTGATGGGAGTCAGAGCGCAGGCTGCTACAGTCGCACACAGGCGGCTTCAGAGCTTGACGGCATCAGCAGTCTCTCTTTTACTCTACAAATACGGTCGTACGTGTTGAGGCGGCTTCTCTGTGAAGGCGTTTGTAGGCACTAAAACTGATCATCTGTATCCTTTCTCCCCTGCACACGCCTGAGCGTCTGTTGCGTGACGCGGCCTCGGCTGTGGACTGATGCAGCTCTGCTGTTGTGTGGAGCTCGTCTCAGTGAGTGTTTGTGGGTTTAAATCTGTGCTCACTGCTGTTGAACTGGCTTAGAAAGCAGTTTGTTGTACGGGACAGTTGGAGAGTCCATGATGTGTGAGTGTGTGAGACCTTCATTTGCTAGTATGACTCTTCTAGAAAGAACCTTGACATAACATCCGCTTTTTTCTCTAATTCCTTCTCTTTGTAAATTACAGCTACATTTAGTTTTCCATGAAACATTGGTTTCATTGTAAGCTTACCCCATAAGTGAGATATATGTTTGATAAGCGCGGGTACGACGCAGGTGATGGTGTGAGGGGAGATTCATTCTGTCCATTCTGACACTGTCAATCACCAGTGACTAAACACAGCTGCTCCAACACCAACACCACAGCCTTAATGTACACATCTCGTCATTCTGAAGCAGAGTAGCTCTTCAGGCTTTTCTCCTTTTAATGCCTTTTCATGTCGTCTTCTGACTTGTGGTGGGTATTGATGCACTAAAGCCTGATGGTTTAAGGGAGCGACTTGCTAGCTAGCAACCCACCTGCAGCCACGGATGTGCTTCCAAGCAAAGCTTCACCCACGTTGGCCACAACATAACACACCTACCGACGAACCCAAAGGGGACCGTTGCTACAGCCTAAGAGGGAAAACTCAACTCCACTCAACTGGCTGTGTGCACATTAGAACGTGCACTGTGACCAAATCCGTCCCTGCAAAGGCTAAGGTACCAATTCAATGTGAAAACGCCCAACAATCTCATACTCTATCATGCTCAAATTCAAAACACTACTGTGTCCTTTTCCCTTTAGCACAATCAAACAAATGTTGGCCCAGTCCAAAAGTCCTAATAAGCAAAAGGACTCGTAGGACTGGCACAGACTTGGCAGACACACCTCACAAAACATTTAAAACTGTTAAAGTTGAAATTGTGCACCTAGGCAATAAAGTACTGCAAAACACTTTACAACCTACAGGTAATAAGGTAAATTCAATTCCAACAAAATTAAACCTAGAAGAACCCGTGTTTTGTCTTAGTCCAGCTCACAGGCAATGACAAAAATTTGAAAGGACACCAGAGCTGTATCTGCAATTTTAACATTTCTTTAAATAAACACAAATTAAATTGGGTGATGTGTAAGTCAGTCATATAAGTATTGTACATGTGGATGTGTGCAAATATTGTCAAGCTGGAAGTGTTGAAATGTATTAACAAAAACCAAACGGCGAGACTAACGTACTGAAGACCAACCCAACCGATTCCAGGTGCTCCACATCTGGCAGGCAGCCATTACTTAACTTAAGAATTCATTTTTTCTTTAATAGATATGTAGATTTTATGGCATTGGTGTCTCATATTAATAATCAGGAAACTGAGGCCACGGTGATCAGGTTTTCCTAGTAGAAAACTCACTCCCTGCTCCATCACAGCATATCTGCATAAAGTTGAGCTTCTTTTTGACTTTGTCACTGAGCAGCTACACTGCGTTTACACTGAGAGTAAATCCTGCACTACTGTGTGTTACGATGTTCTTAGCAAACACACGTCAGTCAAACTGGATTCTCACCATCGCCTCGGCTGCTGTTACAACACACAACAAAAGTACAACATGTGACACACCTCAGCAGCACCGAGCTCCCTAAAACTTTTTCAATTACCTTCTCCAAAAGTTCCTGAGCTCGGAGCATTAAGAGTGCCAATCAGGAAGTGACTCTACGGTGGCCTGGCGGGGTCAGACAGAACGCGGAGGGGGGAGGTTAGGATGTGTAAGACATGAAAAAAAGGAAGTGAAATATGGAGGGAGATTATTCCTCTCAGTTTGCAGTGAGGATGGGAGGTCAGGGAGGCGAGCCGGCAGCCGGCGGTTTAAATGACTTGGTTTTAGTCGAGCGTAGTCTAATACAGCACCTTCAGTCACCTCGGCTGCTCGTTTTATTCTTCCTCTTTCAAAATTAATTTCCTCTCTGAAAGGGGGGCTTTCAGAAATGGATGGCTACAGGGCGCTGGAGGTGCTCCGTCTCTTTTCTTTTTTTTTTTTCTCCACGTCAAATGGAGCGCAGTCAGATTGTTCTGAAATCGGCCTTTTCTTTAGGGCGGTTTAATTCGGTGGCTTTATGAACCTGCTGATTGTGGAGCAGCAGTCTAATGATTCTCAACTTTGGAGCTGTCGGCCTAATTGGACGGTGATGGACGTGGTTGTTGCTGCGGCAGGGATGGTTTTAGATTTGGTTGGGTCTGTCACTGACGGGATAAGCGTTGTGGGAATGTTAGAGGTTCCTCGTGTCTTCATGTTTGGTTTCTGTCTTTTTCATCTCCGTGAATCTTCTTCCTTCTTTCTTCCTTTGTTTTTTCAGTCCCAGAGCTGCAGAGAGCTGCAATTTCAGTAATTTAACAAAATTCACCTCATGTTTTTTAAAAACTTTCACACACTTTTCAACCAATTTGCTCCAGTAACTAAATAATTTACTCTATAAAGTTATTTTTTTTTTTGCGCCTTCTGTTTGCACTTTGTGAAGAATCAAGATATTGAAACATACAGACTTTTAGCTTCAAGCAGTTCAAGTCCTAAGTTGAGGACCTTAAATGAAAGAACACTAAAAAAACCTGAAAAATAATATACATTTCCTTTAAAACAGGCTCATTGCTTTGATTCAAATACCTATTGTCAAGCTGATAAGTTGATAATCTGATGGGGTTTGTCAGCAAAGACCAACAGTTGAGTTGGAGCAGAAGGTTTTCCTGCTCTCTCTGATGAATTGTTTAGATTTATTTTCCAGTTGTTAATTTACTCAGTGGTTTACACAGAGACAATAACAGCTGGAAGAATGGAGGTGTTCATTTTGTTGTCTGTAGATTGTCAGCTGTGTAATAATTGGATGCAAAGGAAACCAAACGTCTGTCTGCAAATGAGATGATCTGCTGAAGGTTTTGTGCTCATTTATTATTTGTGGTTCAGCCGTGCTCTTTAATCAGAACGTGCGACCTTCAGGAACCCGAGCAAAGAAGCAGAAACCAAAACCGGCCACTTTCTGTGGTTGAATGGCAGGTACAGTTGTTGTTTCTCCAAAAAAGCTTCCTGATAAAGTTCCTGTGAAAGAAGAAGCCACAATACCGTCTTTGCATTACATCTGATTGCAAAGATCCAGCACAAAACTCGTATTTCAGCAGAATCTCTCACTTCTGCAGTTTTTCAGATGATTTTTCTTTCTTCTGGCTTTGCAGAACAGAACAGCCGCTCACAGGCTCAGACTCTTTTCTTTTTTCTTCTTTTTTTTTTGATGAGATTTATTTCTGCGTCTGCTTTCGGTTCCCCTGCTGCTGCAAGAGTCGGATTGTTAGGGAATCGATCAAGGTGTATTTTAGAGGGATAGCCTGTTCTCTCTACAGGGATCTAAATTTTAAAAGGCTTCTTTTTAAGTGGAGGACGAGGCGTGATCCCTCTCTGTGAAGAGGCGTCGCTCTCTAAGTCTCTATCATTACCTGCTGACAGCCGGTTTTAGCTCGGGTCAGATCTCAAAGTCAATCTGTCCTCGTTTCCACTCCCAGAACAGAGAGAAAGAGAAAGAAATGGGGCTAAACTTGTCTTTTCACAAAGGAAGGGAGCGAACAGGAAAGGGTGATTTGTAGGCAGAGAAAAACGGGGGGAAAAAGCTGAGAAACACTTGGCGAAAGAACCGTGTCTACTCACAAAGAGAAGCACCGGAACGGCTGATGTTCAGATAGAGAAAAGAGAGCAGAGGATGAAATGCTAATTTTCTCAAGGAGAGAACGGACAAGATGTTTCATTAAAACATAGGGTGAAAAAGGAGGAAGGATGACAAAAGAGAAAGAATAAAGGTGAGAATAGTTTGTACAAAGAGGGGGATCACACAATGCTTTATGAGGTGGAGTAACGGTAAGAGAAAGAGGAGATATCAGCAAAAAAAAAAAAAGGATGTTATGAAAGGACCTTTGCCTCAGCAGACATAAATCAGAACGCGAGATGAAATGAATTCAAGATTTGCAAAAAGAAACAGACGAAATCAAGAGTCTCAAGGGCCGAGTTGTTGGACAGATGAGAAATATAGAGGCAAATGCAAAAGGTTCAGAGAACTTTTCCTTAAATCAGTTTTGGGTTTAGGCCACAACTCTGGGACACGAGACAAGGGGACATGAGACAAGGGGATCCAAAGACAGGAGGAGAAGTGTTGGTTCTTACTGATTTTTTTATTTACTTTTTTATCAAGAGAGACAAAAATTATGATTAGCAACAAAGAAGGAAGAGAGCTATTTGGACATACGGACAGAAAAGACAACAAAAAGAGAGAAAGACGGAGTGAGAGACACTTACAGGCAATGGGAAATATGAAAGCGGTGAACACAGAAGTGAAAGCTCAGTGGATTTAAGCCTGCAGGCGTTTTAGCAGAGCGCGTCTCTCTGGACTAACACCATCTTTAATGAATCCACTCGCACACTAAAAGTTTTTTTATTTTATTTTTTTAAATCTCTCTGCAGACAAAACACACACCTGTGAAACTATGCACACAGGTGCGTTAGGAAAACACACACAAAAGAAACCTTTGGGGATGAGAGAGAAACATGGACGACCTCAATGACACGAGATGCAAACGCGCACACACACTCTGACTTTTCTGTGACTTTGCCTCAATGTGACAACTTCAAGTCCAGGGGTTTGTTGTATTTTATTTTCATAAAGGTTTGAAGAAACAGACTCATTGTAGTTTCTGTTAACTGCAAAAAGTCCACAATCAGGTTCTGTTTGCTATTTAACGCATTTGTTTTGGTGTTGACTTGAAGTGGAGGGTGCTGCAGAAGAGGACGACAGTCTTCCTCTGTCCATTTTCTGAGGGACGGACAGGACGTTAGAAAGCCACAAACACTTAAATGGGGTAATGGGAATC
Source organism: Channa argus (assembly GCF_033026475.1). Classification (NCBI taxonomy): domain Eukaryota; kingdom Metazoa; phylum Chordata; class Actinopteri; order Anabantiformes; family Channidae; genus Channa; species Channa argus. Next base: position 21,538,798 of record NC_090212.1, on the reverse strand, counting down.
ATGAAGCGCAGACGATGAAAGAGAGGGGGGGGAAGCAAATAAAAGGTCGGAAACGGGAAAAACAGATAAATACAGCGGGAAAGACAACGGCAAAAAGTGTGTGTGCTAGTGGAAAACAGCAGAGCCAGTGAGTGAGGAGGCTTTAAAAGGGAATAGAAGTCCTTTAATCTATCGGCCTCTCTCCTGCAGCCTCGGGCGAGCCTCCAGCGCTCCCTCCCTCCCTCTCTCTCTCCTCCTCGTCTCCTCTCCTTCATTAGTGGGCGATCAGACAGCGAGAGCTTTAATGGAGGAGCGAGAGGAGGGAGTTTGGACACAAACCTCCCCTTCTAGGCAGAGACAGAAGGATGGACCAAGGTAGAACAGATGGATGCAGACGGTTACCGAGTCCAGCATCACCTCAGTCTCCAACAGGTCCTGATGCCGACAAACTAGAGGGACTCTGATGCGAAACTCTAATGAGAAACTGACAGTACGGGACGCAGCTTCTTGTGTCTTAAAAGATGTTTGGCATTTAGGTTTTATTCTTTCACGTTTACCGTGGTTCTCATTTCTGCTCCTGTTGTGACACCCCTGAGTTGGACGCTGCTGTAGGTGTTGCATCCTGGTCTCAAACACATCAGTCTCAAAATATGAAGTGTGTTCTTTTTTTTTTTTTTTTTTTACAGAGGCAACAAGACATCAAGAAAACCAACGAAGAGCTTTGTTAATATTAAGTATCATAGCTATATTAGCTGTTTGTATGAACATGTATTGAATGGCGACGTGACAATGTGTGTGTGTTCAGGTGTGAGAGGAACCTACAGGGAATTATCAATAGAATCTGCAGCAGAGCTTCAGAGTTTGTTTGAGCTCATTTAGTCTGAATCACAACTTCCCTTTTGTTCACTTGGTGTAAAGAAAAATGTATTTGCATTTCAAAATAAAAGCCCTGAAATAAGCTGGAAGGTCGCCATCATTGATTAAAATGGGCTTATTTTGAGGATGAACATCAGCTGACTGTATGGATTCATGTGTGACACGGTGTGTGTGCAGCACAGTGTGCAGTCTGCTGGAAGGAGTGTGTGTGTGTGTGTCTTCTTCCATTGGACATGCTGATACACTGAGCTACTCTCTGAGGACCTGCAGTCATCTGAACAGGCACCGTGTGTGTGTGTGTGTGTGTGTTCATTGTGTTATTTACTCTGCCATACAAACAAAGCAAGGTCACATTCAAGGTGATGTGATCTCACCATCTCTGCCTTAACATGCAAACAAGTTATTTTCCCCTCTATCTCCCCCCTCCCCTCCCCTCCCCCCCCCCCACCCACCCCGAACAGAGAACAAACGTGCACCGGCCACCCGAGCAAAGTCAATTACAGCAGCCCTGGGGATGTCGTCTTAAACAATGCTATTCGTTTCTAATAGTTTTTAATTACTGGCCTTCTTTTTAGATAAATCACCCCTTACTTTCTCTGTCTGTCTTCTCTGTCGTGGAAAAACCTATTTGTGTCCGTAATTAAATGGAGTAGAGGGATATGAATTTAGTGGCCCTCGCTTCTCGTCTGCGACTGTTTCTGTTTGAGCGGCTCCTGATTAATGCCAATACATATTGCCTTAGATAACCATTTAGTGGTTAATTTAGCCAAATTTATTGCCGGCGTGCCGTCACAGGGCGGAGCAGGATGGGAGTGGGGGTCTGGTGAGGAGGGTGCGCCTCCTGAGGCCGGGGGCTTCTGTTACAGGGGCACAGCACTATCTGGTGGTGGAAGGCGTGTACTGAAACAATGGACAAAAGTCCGAATTCTGTCCTCTTTTGAAAACGAGTGGTGTTTTCAAGTGAATGAATCTATTATAAACATTAGGCAAATGACGAGAACATCCTATTTTTTGGTGGTGTTTTGAGGGGGGGGGGTCTGTTAGTTGTGTTGGATGGATGTATCCACTGCAATAAAACCACTGCAATAAAAGGGTGGATGACTGAAGGGTTCAGCCAGGCACCGTCCCAGGGCCTCAAACAGCTGCATAACAATCCAAGCTCTTTTAGTAATAAAAACTTAGTTTGCAGGTAATTTGAATTATTTCCAGCAGAATGTATCTCAGTACAGTGAACACTGTATAAACTATTGACCCCAGTCCTATGGAGTCAACATCATTCCAATGCAACTTAACCTCAAATGAAAGTAAGTTTATAAAGAAAGGTAATTGCAACTGGATTATATTTTCTTGTTGTGTAATGAGAATATGTTGGCACTAAATACACTAGAAACTTGGTCAGGGTTTACTAACAGTTGGGTAAGTCTCCACCGCCCACGACCCTAAACACGTGGAGATACGAATGGATGGTAAATGGTAAATGGTCTGCACTTATATAGCGCTTTTCTACCTATTGGCACTCAAAGCGCTTTACACTGCTTCTTATTCACCCATTCACACTCACACTCACACACACACACACACACTCACACACACACTCATACACCGATGGGGGAGCTGCTATGCAGCTGGCCAACACTCACCGGGAGCAACTAAGTTGGGGTTCAGTGTCTTGCTCAAGGACACTTCGACATGTGACTGGAGGAGCCGGGGATTGAACCAACAACTGTGAGATTGGTGGACAACCGCTCTACCTTCCTGCGCCACAGTCGCCCATGATGTGCTGACCATTATCAGATACTGAACATAAAATAATTTTGAATAAATGTTTTTGTTCCTATCTGAATATCTGATCTTGCAGCACATCATCCAGCTTACTTTTCTGCCAAACAGCCGGCAGAAAAAGATGATCTGGTGTAATTACAACCCCAATTCCAAACTTTAACCTAAATGAAATAAGAATGCAACGGTTTGCAAATCTCATCAACCCATATTTTACTCACAATAGAACATAAAGAACATATCAGACTTTTTACCATTTCAGGGAAAAGATTAGCTCATGTTGAATTTGGTTGAATCTGGAAAAGTAATTGATACAAATCAAAAACAATTTAAGGAGCATATGACAAATAATTTTGTTAATTGGCAACAGGTCAGTAACATGACTGTGTATAAAAGCAGCATTTCAGAGACACAGAGCCTCTGGAATGTAAAGATGGACAGAGGTTCACCAATCTGTGGAAAACTGCGCCAATAAATTGTGGCACAGTTTCAGAAAAATGTACCTAAACATTAAATTGCAAAGACTGTGACAATTCCACCATCTACAGTTTATAATTTCATCAGGAGGAATCTCTGTGGAAGGGACAGGGTCAAAGGTCAAAACTGGATGCACGTGATCTTTGGGCCCTCAGGCAGCACTGCATTAAAAAAAGGCCTGATTCTCTGCTGGACATCACTACATGGACTCAGGAACACGTCCAGAAATCACAGTCTGTGAACAAAGCTCACTGTGCAATTCACAAATGCAAGTTAAAGCTGTATGATGCAAAGAAGAAGCCGTGAACACGATCCAGAAACGCCACCGTGTTCTCTGGGCCAAAGCTCTTTTAAAATGGTCTGAGGCAAAATGGAAAATGAACGCCATGTCCTGCGGACTAAAGAGGAGAGGGACTGTCCAGCTTGTTATCAGCAGACAGTTCAGAAGCCTGCATCTCTGATGTGGGGGTGGGTTAGTGCCTATGCTGTGGGCAGCTTACACATCTGGAAAAAAGCTGAAAGGTAGGTAGAAGTTTCAGAGGAACATATGCTCCCATTCAGACGTCTCTTTCAGGGGAGGTCTTTCATATTTCAGCAAGACTTTGCTAAACTACATACTGCATCCATCACAACAGCATGGCTTCACAGGAGAAGAGTCCTGGTGCTGAACTGGCCTGTCTGCAGTCCAGACCTTTCACCAATACAAAACATTTGGCTCATCATTAAACAAAAAATCAGACCAAAATGGGACAAATTCCTCTCCTAAGCTCCAGCAACTGGTCTCCTCACTTCCCAGACAATTAAATAAGTTAAATAAAGGGGAGCTACACAATGGTCAACATCAACCTGTTCCAACTTTTTAAAGATGTGTTGCTGCCAACAAATTCAAAATGAGCTAATATAACTTTCAACATCTGATATGTTGTTTATGTTCAATTGTGAATAAAATACGAGTTGAGATGTGCAAATCATTGCATTTTTATTATGATTTTATTTAAGTTTACATATTTTCCCAACTTTTTTGGAATTCGGGTTACAATGGAGACTGAAGGGAAAACTGAAAAAATCCTGATCAAGGCTGCAGGCAATAATTCAATTCAATTCAATTCAACTTTATTTATATAGCGCCAATTCACAACAAAGTCATCTCAGGGCACTTTACAGAATAAAGTCAAGATTATAAAGAGAACCCAACAATTCCCCCTGGAGCAAGCCATAGGCAACAGTGGAGAGAAAAACTCCCTTTAACGGAAGAAACCTCCAGCAGAACCAGGCTCAGGGTGGACGGCCATCTGCCTCGACCGGTTGGGGTGAGTGGAAAGGGGAGAGAGAAAAGAACAGAGCAACAAAAGCAACAACAAAACATCTGGCAGATTGGTAGGATCAGTAGCTTCACGCTGGAAGACACACAGCTTCAAAGCCGGGGGACACCTGCAGAAAGGGACAGAGAGAGGGGGACAGAGGAGGACAAAGACAACTACGGGAGAGAACACACAGAGTTAATGACATACAGTGGTGACAATTGCTGGATGAGAGGAGAGGAGAGATGGTCAAGAGGAGGAAAGGAGCTCAGTGCATTGGGGGGTGGGTCCCCCAGCAGTCTAAGCCTATGGCAGCATAACTATAACTAACTATATGCTTTATTAAAAAGGAAGGTTTTAAGCCTAGACTTAAAAGTAGAGAGGGTGTCTGCTTCCCGAATGTGAACTGGGAGCTGGTTCCACAAGAGAGGAGCTTGATAGCTAAAGGCTCTACCTCCCATTCTACTTTTGGAAATTCTGGGAACCACAAGTAGGCCTGCATTCTGAGAGCGAAGTGGTCTACTGGGATGATATGGTGCTATGAGGTCTTCTATATATGATGGAGCCTGACCATTCAGAGCTTTATATGTAAGAAGCAGGGTTTTAAATTCTATTCTACATTTAATTGGAAGCCAATGGAGAGAAGCTAGTGAAGGTGAAATATGATCTCTCTTGCTAGTTCCAGTCAGCACTCTTGCTGCAGCATTTTGGATTAATTGCAGGCTCTTTAGGGAGTTACTGGGGCATCCTGAAAGTAGGGGATTACAGTAGTCAAACCTAGAGGTAACAAATGCATGGACCAGTTTTTCGGCATCACTTTGAGACAGGATGCTCCTAATTTTGGCAATGTTCCGTAGGTGGAAGAAGGCTGTTCTAGAGATTTGTTTTATATGTGAGTTAAAGGATAGATCCTGATCAAAAATAACTCCAAGGTTCCTTGCAGTAGTACTGGAGGCCAGACTTATGCCATCTAGTGTAACAATATGGTTGGACATCATATCTCTGAGATTTTTGGGCCCAAATACTATGACTTCAGTTTTGTCTGAGTTTAAAAGTAAAACATTGTGGGACATCCAGGCCTTTATGTCTTGTAGGCATGAAGCTTTATTAACTGATTATTTTCATCTGGTTCCATAGATAAATATAGCTGGGTATCATCAGCATAACAGTGGAAATTTATGGAGTGTTTTCTAATAATGTTGCCTAAAGGAGACATATATAAAGTAAAAAGTCTGTAAGTACACAGAGCCTTGTGGAACTCCATAGCTAACCTTTGTGTGCATGGAGGATTCATCATTAACATGAACAAATTGAAATCTATCAGATAAGATTTAAACCAACCTAGTGCAGTTCCTGTAATTCCAATTTCATGTTCCAGTCTCTGTAATAAAATGTTATGATCAATGGTATCAAATGCAGCACTAAGATCTAACAGAACAAGTATAGAGATGAGTCCAGTATCTGAGGCCATGAGAAGATCGTTGGTGACTTTTACCAGTGCTGTTTCTGTACTATGATGAACTCTAAATCCTGACTGAAAGTCTTCATACAAATTATTCCTATGAAGGTGATCACATAATTGTTTTGTAACTACTTTTTCAATTATTTTAGAAATAAAGGGGAGATTAGATATTGGCCTGTAATTGGCTAAAACACCTGGGTCAAGACAGGGTTTTTTAAGTAATGGTTTAATTACAGCTACCTTATAGGTCTGTGGTACATAGCCTGTTTCTAAAGATAGATTTATGATATCTAATATGAATGTATCTATTAAGGGTAAAGCTTCCTTGAGCAGCTTAGTTGGAATAGGGTCTAGCAGACAGGTTGTTGGTTTAGATGAGGTAATAATTGAAGTTAGCTCAGAGAGATCTATGGGTAAGAAGCAGTCTAACAGGGATTGGGGCCTTATCGATGACACTAGCACTGCTGTACATGAAGATCTATCTGTAATTTTTGGGGGGAGGATCTGGTGAATTCGTTCTCTAATAGCTACAATTTTATTCATAAAGAAGCTCATGAAGTCATTGCTGCTCAGAGTTAAGGGAATAGTAGGCTCAACAGAACTATGGCTCTTAGTCAGCCTGGCTACAGTGCTGAACAGAAACCGGGGGTTGTTCTTGTTTTCTTCTATTAATGAATGAATAATTAATGAATAATATGCTGTTCTGGCATCACTGAGAGCTTTTTTGTACATTTCTAAACTATTTTTCCAGGCTAAATGAGATTCTTCTAACTTTCTGGAACACCACTTCCTTTCTAACTTTCATGTTTCCTGTTTTAAGTTGCGAGTTTGTGAACTATACCATGGAGATCGCCTCTGCTGGTTTACTGCCTTCTTTTTTAGAGGGGCAACACTATCGAGTATTGTACGTAGTGAGGCTGCAGAATTGTCAACAAGATAATCTACTTGTGCAGGAGTAACATTAAGGAGACTACTTTCCATTGTATTAACATATGGTGAAGCAAATGTTGAAGAAATAATTTCTTTAAATTTGTTGACAGCTTTTTCACTTAAGCATCTGCTATAGTGGAATTTTTCTATAACTGCTATATAGTCTGTTATTGTAAATTAAAATGTTATTAAAAAATAGTCAGACAGAAGAGAGTTGTGAGGAAATATGGTTAAATTATCCGCTTCAATTCCATACGTAAGGACAAGGTCTAACGTGTGACTAAAACAGTGAGTGGGTTTATTTACATTTTGGGAAAAACCAATTGAATCTAATAATGAATTAAACGCAGTGCTCAGGCAGTTACTGTCAGCATCTACATGAATGTTAAAGTCACCCACTATAATGACAATAACAGACATGAAGTTCCTGATAGGGTTCCAGGTGGGAGGTCCACCTTGATACTGGTCTTCTTCAGGGATGCTAAGGCGCTAACACAGAATAGCATCTAATCATCAACAAATCTTACTGCATTCTGGCACAGTTATAAGTGGGTAATGGGATACAAATCATATCAATGTAGAAGTGTTTTGTCCCAAAACTATCAGAGGCAGAAAAACAGCCAGCACACACACACACACACACACACAGTGGCTGGCAGTGTGCGTCGGTCTGATTAATGACGGCAGCAACAGAGCAGCTCTCAGCCAGCTGTCACATGACATCTGATAACTGCCTCTCTCTCACCTCATCCTTCGTCTCATCTTCTGCTTCTCCCCTGTGATAACCGAGCTGCTCGGTCAGTGTGACATCAGGGTTTGAGTTTTGGGAACCAGGATCCACCCTGAAATGACAAACCCCTCTCTCTCTCTCTCTGTGTCTGTCTGTCTCAGTGATGAACAAGGGTCAGTGTGTGACAAAGTACTACCGGTGGATCCAAAAGAACAGTGGTTACATCTGGATCCAGTCCAGTGCCACCATCGCCATCAACGCCAAGAATGCCAGCGAGAAGAACATCATCTGGGTCAACTACGTCCTCAGGTCAGAGGTCAACCTGGACACCTTGCTTTCATTGGACCTACACATTTACAAAGTTTGGGACAGAAAGACACACATAGGTTAATGAATATTTTAAAAAGTGCAAAATGGAGCCAGCAGCACATGAAAATAATACATATGAACAAATATTTTTACACTAAACACAAGGAGGTTGTAAAAAAACAAATTTAGTGTCTGATTTTAAAAAAAAGATCAAAACAGGAGGAACAAACATGGAATTTCAGTCAAAATGTTACATTTTTATTTAGTCTTTCAGGCTTCAGCTTTTGCTGTTATGTGCAATTGTGTTACTGAAAGATTGTGTGACTCTACTTTAAAAAAAGTTCAAATGTTTCCAACCCTTCTGTTTTATGTATATGGATTTTGGAGGATATTAATTAAAAGGTGAATTAAGTAAATAACACGTATATGTTCATTTGAATGTGTGTGTTCACAGTAATACAGAGTATAAAGACACTCCCATGGACATCGCCCAGCTGCCAAACCTGCCTGAAAAAACCTCTGAGTCCTCCGAGTCCTCAGACTCTGAGTCCGAGTCCAAAGAAAACTCAGGTAAGGAAGAAAGGGATCAGGACAAAATGCGGAATTTGACATTTCGTCCTTCTTGGATTTTAGTGTTAACAAAAGATTTTTAAAAAGAGAGAAGTTTGGTTGTATGATTCTGGATGTCGAACCATCAGAGTAGGCAGCAGTAAAGCATGCAGCCTGACAAAGAGAAGCCAGGGAGATTTTATCAGTTGGTGCCAGTGTGCTATCTGTGCCAGGCTGGGTGATGATGAACGCCAAGAGCTGCAGGGTCTGGACTGCAAACCACCACAAACCGCGGCCTAACTCTACAGAGTGCTACAAAATGCCACAAAATACCTCCAAACTTTACACGACGACACCAAATGCCTCAACAGAAAGGTCACGGAGCAGCAGGCCATAACAGCAAAATGCCACCACATGGTTCTTCTCGTGTCTGTCAACCCTGAAGGTTCACGGGGTGTTGATGCAAACACGCAGAATAGCAGGAAACGAGGAGGAATAATGCAGCTTTAAAAGCCTGGAGCATTGAGCCAGTGTACGTCTTCCACGTCTGTACATTGACTTCCCTGTGTTAAAATGTGTGTCTGCTTCTAGCTGAGAAACTCCTCCACATCACCCGGTTCAAGGACATGACCTAATCTGAACGGATGGTTCCTCCAAATGATGTCATCTGGAGGCATTTTTCAGCTAAAGATTGAGAGACATTTTACAATAGGGAATTAAAAGGGACGTTTGATGGCATTAACGTACATGTATGCTACCAGAACTAGAACCAGAAGAAGCCAGTTCCATATCAGTGAAGGTTTCCTTTAATAAAAGTGGAACATCATGGTGAAAGAGGTTAAGCTGACATCAGCTCTTTATTGGATTTGAAAAGTTAACAGTGAACCACATATTTAGCATTATGCACGTAAGACTTTCGTAATGTTAAAAGTAAAATATGTATCATGTGATTTTCCTTCTGATGCTGCGTCATAACACGACACCTAACTAAAACTTTAGGTAATATCTGGAAAAAGAAAATCAGCTCCCCCACTTTGCTAGAAACGTAATGACTAACATTACAGGGGCCGTAACCTAATGTGAGCGTCCATGCAGAGGACTGAATTAGACGTTAGTGGTGTTCTTGTTCACATCCAGAAACACAAATCAAGGATTAACTTAGTGTGTCACCAACAATTGAAGCAGCCAATACTGAGCGAGACAAAGCTCACACCAGTGCCAACGTAGTTAAATTTAAAGCAATGCAGGCCCTCCACCTCGAGCATAATATTATCAAGTCCTGCAGCCTGTGCTGGCATGATGAGAATCTGAGCCAGCTGTTATTCTTTCTGGGGGAGAATGACTCTGGCACGCTGTCGGCTGTAAACCGCTGCCAGCTGCTGCAGGAAGCGGCCAGCTTCAGCTCCGACAGGCCTGAGGTGCTCAGGCTCAACATATTCTAAAATGAGATATCTGACCTTTGACCTTTATTCGGTTAGGATGCAATACACAGAGCGAACAAAGGTGCCAAAAACAATGAGGATTTTCCCTCTTTTTTTGTTTTTTATTTTATGAAAACCAGCTTAGCATAAAAATCTTACATCCAAGTCTGTGCTGCAACATACATAAAATAGTGACTTCACAAAAAATGAAGAGGAATAAAAAACAACTTTAATTTTTTTTTTTACATTATTTTTATTTTGTAACTAATTTCTTTTAAATTAAATGTGGATCTTGTTGAGTATCTGTTGCAGTAATACGGTGAATGTAGGTTTCATTTGGTTTTATTGGTTTTTGGACGACATTTGAACCCTGTAGGGCAAAAGAAAAAAATTGGCATTAAAACGTCCAACATTATCGTAATATGTCAGCAGTAAACTGTATTTGATGTTTGTTTAGGGACTAATAATTTAAAGCAACTTAAGCTGGTGTTAGTCATTATCAAACTACAATAAACATAAAGCTGCAACACTTAAACCAAGCAGAAACTGCTAAAAACATCTGGTTAGAAGGACAAATATCGCTCAAAACATTTTAAGGGAAGTATTCTGCTGCCACTGTCTGACTTCACTGGAGCCTTCACCAGCACTTCTCTGCAATATGATAAGATTTTTAGTAAACAAAGAAGTTGCACACTGCAGCTTTAAATATCTGCTGATTTTTCCAAGCATCTGGATGAAACTTTGAGAAGTTAGAAACCAGGATTAAAATAGGACTAATCCAATTTTTTAAATTCCATCTCGAAAATAAATGTTTTGCTTCTAATGTGCTCTTAATGGAGATGCAAGGTTTTCCCCAGACAAAGCAATTGAGTCAACATTTCAGGTGCCACGAGGGTGAGCGAGCGCTGCCAGCTGGGCAGCCGCTGGCCTCAGCCTGTGTTGGCAAAATTTGAAGTGTGTGTGTTGTGTGTGTAATGGACTGGACAGCGCCAACATAAATGAGCAACAGCAGCTACACATACTGAACACACACATCAGCAGGTTCACAACACTGCGCCTGTAAATCCTGTGTGAAAAAACAAAAGCATCTAAGATACGTTGGTCGGTTTGCTTTGGCTTTCATGACACCTATTTTTTTCCCGTTAGAATATGTGGAAAACCCTGGGGCTGCACTGAACGTGGCAGGAAATGAAGCATCTTCACCACAATGGTCTTCATTGTGGTGAAGGTTTGCGTAGCCAGGGAGAAGATGTTGGCCACGGGACACAACAATGTCAATTCAAGACACTTTTATTTAGAAGGCAACTAAATGAACAAAATAGAATAAATGAAATACTCTTAACAAAACCTATTTGAAATAAGTGCACTGGACGTCCACAGTCAACAATGTGTTGCCAAAAAACTCCCACTGGATCTAAACCATAGCCATCACTTTAAAATACAGGCTCACAGCTTCCTAATACTGCTGACTTTACTGTATATTGAGGAATTGCATCACCAGTTTATCCAATCAACTTTCCATTCTCTCCACACAAAATAGGAAGGAAGTAGCCAAGCGGACGGAATAACCATCGTACTCAATGGCACCATGTGGCTGCTTCTGGCAGCACACTTACAAACTCCTACAACAGATAAACGTGAAATAATGTTATTTTAACAAATTTACTACTGAATGAACATTGTATTACCCTCAATGGAAAATAATGTTGAAATGAATTTACCACCTGACTACATATGAATAGGCTGCTTGAGGTTGTGCAAGTACAAAACCCATAATAATAATATCGTCCCGACTAGGTTTACACCTCAATACCCAACTAATGAAACACATTTCATGTTATTCTGTCCAGTAGTTTTTGAGACAGTTCATTCTCACTAGAGATAAAAGTCGGAAAGTCGTTAGGATTTTTGGGGGATCATAAAAATCGGTACAAAATTTCAAGAGATCAAATACTTGTTCAGATAAATTAATCTACACCAAAGGAAGTAGACAAACCACTGTTATAGTGGCTAAAAATCAAAGAAATGCACTGGCAAATACAATTAAGTGTTTGCTGTGTAACGGTTCCAGTCTTTAGTGTTAAGACCTGGTTTATATTACAATTATTTAAACATGTTTAATATTTACAATGGTATCTGCGACCCATGACGTCATAACTGAGGCAGACCCTCAGTAACTACAGCTTTACCTGAACTTAGCAATTTGTTTGTAAAAGAACAAAAGAGGAAAAAAGCAGCTGAATCACAGATGTAAAGGTGAGGACAGCTCCAAATATAGAGCCCACAAAGGAAAATCAGGGCAAACAAGGCTAAGTTACACAGTCAAAGTTTCCAGTTGCCACCATAATTGTTTTGACACAAGAACATGCTTGAATTTCCTGATCCCAAAAGATTCGGGGATTTTTCTATCTCCAGAACGTCCAGTCTGTCCAAACAGTTGTTTAATGTGTTGCTGCTCAGCTTAATCTGTCGTCAAGTGTTTGCTGTGATGATTGGTCTGTGTGAACCGTCCAGTCTTTGCCGGTCTTTAAGTCCGTCCCCACCTTAATAAGTTTAGGAATAAAAGTTGTCTGCATATTTAGATTCCCTGCGTTTTAACCAATCTGCATCGTTCTCCTCAACAGACAATGAAAACACCAAGCCCGAAGGAAAACCGGGCCACCAACCTGAACACAGCAAGGACTCTGAGATGGATAGCAAACGGCAGCATCAACCTGGCCAGTCACACTGTTCCTCCGAACAGGAGATGAAGCATCAGGAGGAAGGAGACAGCTCAAGTAACCATGAGAGTCAGGATAGTGACGACAGTCTGGAACCTTCAGATGGAGAGATGGAGGAGCAGGAGGAGGGCAGAGAGGAGGGAGGAGGAGGGGGAGGAGGAAGACTGGAGAGGTTAGCAGGGCTGGGAGGGTTAGGAGGGTTGGGCTCCATTGGGGGACTAGGTGGTCTGAGTGGGCTTCACATTAAAGTCGAGCACTACGGGGAGGGGGAAGAGGTACAGCTGCACAACTCCCAAACTTCTTCATCAGAGGAAGAGGAGGAGGAGGATGACGAAGAAGAGGATGGAGGCATGCAAGACTGCGACAGTGCCAATGCTGGAAGCCAGCTGCAGAAAAGGAGAAAGAGGAGGAAAGTACAGAAATGGGACGGGTCCCGAAGCAGGAGGCTCCGACTTTCCTCGACAAAGCAAAGCCCCGTCGCCAGGGGAGACACCGCGTCACTGGTTGACCCCTCACAGACCGCCTCCTCCACCTCCTCTCACCTCCTCACCTCCCATGGATCCCCAAACAGCACAGGTGCGACATCCTCTGTCCTGAAGATTAAGACAGAGATGGCAGAACCCATCAACTTTGACAATGACAGCAGCATATGGAACTACCCACCCAACAGAGAGATCTCCAGAAACGAGTCTCCGTACAGCATGACTTCCAAGCCTGCTGCTCCAGGGACCCACGAGACCTTCCCTTCACCCCAGGGAGGATCCCTCCAGGTCTCCATTCCTGACTCGGTCCTCACCCCTCCTGGAACTGAGGGAGGGGCAGGCGGAGTGAGGAAGCCTCCTTACAACGGCAACTCCGCCCCATCGTCTGTCTCCAGTGCTGTGAGTTTAGCGCCTCCCTCCAGCGTCTCCTCGGCCGACCCGCTGTCTCCACCTCTCTCCGCCTCCCCGCGAGACAAGCAGCAAGGCACGCCGACCACCTCCTCCACTTCATCCTCATCCTCCTCTTCGTCCTCGTCGACTTCTTCCTCTTCACTGCTGTACTCTGGTGACCTTGAGGCGCTACAGCGTCTGCAGGCCGGTAACGTGGTTCTCCCGCTGGTCCACCGGGTCACGGGCACTCTGGCTTCCACCAGCACGACGGCTCCGCGAGTCTACACAACCGGGACCATCAGGTATGCACCAGCGGATGTTACCCTGGCCATGGCGCAAGGCAACATCCTCCCCAACGCTGCCATGAACTTTGTTGATGGCTCGGGGTTCGGCCTGGACCCTAAGACACCCATGGAAATGCTCTACCACCACGTCCACAGGCTTAACATGTCTGCAGCAGCGGCTGCCGGCCCGTTTGTTGGGTCCCAGCCAGCTACGGGTGGAAACGGCACCTTGGGAGGCCAGATGCCGACCGCGGCCAATGTTTTCACCACGGCCGAGGGACTTTTCTCTACGCTACCATTCCCGGTGTACAGCAACGGGATCCACACCACACAGACCACTCTGGAGAGAAAGGAGGATTAGCGTGTAACGCTCGAGACCGCATTACTGTGTTTCCAAAATCAAAAACCATGTCAAAGTAGAAGACTGCTCACTAGTAAAAGAACAAAAACTAAGACTACTTCATTGCCATCATTTATCAACACGGTGCAGCACTGTGTTCCCGAGAGCGGAGAAAGGACAGGAAAGGAAGACAAACGTACTCTAGCACTTTGAATCTGAGCAACTGAGCTTGTGTAATAGACATGAATGACGCTCAAACATGTCCCCTTTTCTATCTTTCTTCTCTCTCCTCCTCATCCTTCTTTCCTCCTCACTCAGTCTCTCTTTGCTCCCATTTGTTGCGATCAGCAACAATTTTATCTTGAACAAATGAACAAAAAAACCAGACTATTCTTTATTGTAAAGAATTCCTTTTTTGCCTACAGAGAATTCATATTGCCTAAGGACTCCGCTGGAGCCTGACGGGGACATTTTTTTTATTTGACTCGTTTCTGTTGCATCTTTATGAAGATGCGGATTGTGTGTATTTAACGGAGGATGGTACAGGGATTTGTAATGAAAGAAAACTCTACGTGACTCTCCTCCGTCTTGATGTGATCAAGGCTTAAAAAGAGAGTTTTGAAACCCAGAGGAGTGGGCTGTGTGGTGCCCGGCAAAGGTCTCAGTGATAATAATCTTTTGAACAAAGGTTTTTGAGGACGTTTCTCGATCGAGGGAATAGTTTTACTTTCGTTTCTTCCTTTTTTAAAATATTCTAGCTCAGATTTAACTTACAAATCAAGCATTAAGAATAAAAACAAAAAAAGCAATTTGAACCGGGTAACGACCTGTGAATTATCGAATGTTACTACTTCCTCTTGTATCCCAGGAGTTTACCTACAGGTCTCGCACCAAACATAACCTCCTTAGCATCATCTCTTCCTGACTCGATCTGTCGTTCTCTCATTTATCTATCTTCTCTTTACTGTCTCGCATCTCTACAGATTCATGGTGCTACTGACCGTCCAGTAACCCTGATTCAGCTGGCTGACGTGGGTGCTGTAACCGAACCCACAGCTCATTGACAGACTGATGGTGTGTTTCTTTTTTTGTTGTTCTTGTTGTTGTTGTTCTTGAGGAGGAGGAACCGTTTTTACTTAGTTTTACCGCCTCTGACCTTCAGGAAAGTCAGAAAGGCAGCGTGAACCTTGATATCAGCAAGACCATCTTCGTGTTTGACCCCAAAAGTCCCTCTTTTGTTTGTCTATAAAAAAAAAGCGCTCAATCCGATTGGGCCACGAGGGGCAGCTCTGCTTGGCAACATGGAGTTGGCTGGTTGAATTTTAGGCAATGTAGTGTTTTTATTCCATGTGTTTTCTAACTGAATCACTTTGAATTCTCAGTGAGACTGAGGCTAACTAGCTAGCGTTGCTAACTAGAAACATGAATGTTGAAAACCTCGACTGGCTCCTGTTTGATCACTGTTTTATTGTTGTGCTACTACGTTTTTCTTTATGTCCTCCTCTTCGTCGTCTTCTTCCTGAACCAGAATCACCTCCACGAGATTTTCCAATCCACTCTCTTCCATCCCATCGCCGGACCCTGTGATTTTTAAAAACCACATATCAAGAAGGAGATTGTAATAAAGACACGCATTTCTAATCAGTTTATCAAACAATCAACCCAGTAACTACAAATAAAATAAAAAAAAAAAATGAATTGTTTTGAGGAAGAGAAAAAAATTCACATTCCTTTAAACAACATTGTCTTTGTCGGTGTTTTGTGTTTTTTCGTTCTTAGCCTCCGTTGCCAAAAAAAGAAAAGAAAAAAAAGTTGGTCTCAATACAAGTTTGGTGTTTTAAAAGCACTGTGATTCTTGTTCATTTGTACATTTTTTTTTCCTTCAGATATTTTGGTAAAGAGAGGAAAAAAATATGAAAATAAGTAATAATTAAAAACTGTCAAGACGTCCATCTTAAAAGTCGACAGTCCCGTCTTTGCCATCCCGTCATCCTTATTACCCAGTGTGATTAAGCCGTAAAAACGTGTTACCGATGTGTTTAGTGTCACTGGCTGTCAAAAAGTCTTTCATGGCGACTTCTCTTTCTGTGTGTGTTGACTATATGCAGTATATACTGAGCTACTGTAGCTGTTTTTGTCCTTTGTCTTCTCTGTGCTCTATCTCTAGTGTGAGGGAGGTGGGGGTGGCGCCTGGAGAGAGGGGGGGGGGTCATCCCAGAAAAAACGACAACCCCCTTTCTCTCTTTTTCCTGTCTCTTCTCCCTCTATCTGCAGTCTTAGTGAAACCAGTGGAGGTTTGTGGAATTTCGTGTTTGGTGGCCTTTGCAAAAAATGGGGAAAAAAACTTTGTGGAGTCCACCGTCTCTTTCGCTGCTTCCTTCTTGTCTTTGTAAAACCTTGGTTTGTTTCTCTCTCCTTTTGTTTTGGCTTTGGTTTTCTAATCCTTCTCTCTTTCTCTCTCTGCTGTTGCTTTTTGCTGTTGTGTAGTCTTATTCAAACCTCTTTATCTCGCTGTCTTTTCTCTCAGAGATGAAAAGATTCTTTAACTAGCTCAAAGGTTTATGGAGCCATGTATTTTGCCCCTGAGGAATTCTGGGAATTGCAGTTTCCAGCTTTTGCGTATTAAAGAACTAATACACATTTACAATATTTCGGATCAATTCTAATGAGGAAAAGCCTAAAGTAGCATTTTAGACGTAGTCCTGGAAAAAAAAAAAAAAAAAAGGTTGTGAAACATTTCCCAGAATTCCTTGGGGTTTTCTGAGTGCATTGGGTGTATTTCATTGGTTCCCACCAAATCTTGAAACTTCCTGCGCAAACTTCTCTCACGGGACAAATAAAGAAGTGGTTTGAGGGGGGAGAAAAAAAATCATAGTTCAGGACACATATTAAAGATAAACAATTTTAAAGCTTTCTAAAGAAATTAAAAGAAGAAAAAAAATATTTCGCACTATAAATCTATTTTTATAGGTGTTTTGGAAAACCGAACTGCATGTTTAGTAAGTACGTCCGATGAGTTTCACGTGATCGATCCCTCGTTGTTTTGGGTTTTTTTTTTCCTTTTCTTTGTTGTTGTTGTTGTTGTTGTTGTTGTTTTGGTCCAGCAGTTTTTGGGGTAATTTTTTTCTGCTTTTTAAAGTCTGTCGAGTCCAAACGGGGACGTTTAAAGTCTCAAATCTCTTCACCTTTTATATCAGGAAAAACAATCTGTAGCGTCTGTGCTTTCTGTGAAGAATCAACGTCTGCGACCAATATGTACGATGGGAAAAACAAAACAAAACGAAAACAAACCCAGGTTCTACAAATTTGCGATGCATTTATTTATTTGAGTGATTTGAGCCGCTCCATCTGTCGTTCGATGTTGAATGTCAAATCTGTCATTTCAGGAGCATTTTGTTCCCACGCTCCTCTGGATTTTAGCATTTTCTACTTTTGCTGTTTTTTGCGTGAAAATCAGGGGGCGGGGCACAAATGAGTGGCAGGTAAAGACGAGGGACGAGGTTTTATGGGTGGGTGGCTGGCTGGTCGGTCGGGCGGGCGGGCGGGGGGCACGTAACTCAGACGTAACCAGGAAATACACCCACATGTAACAAAAAACCAAACAGCCGGTCCAAGCTGTTTCAATGTTTTTCTGTGTTTTATGTCGAAAAATGAAAACTTTGCTGGTGATTTTAAAAACTTAAAAACCTTAATCACAGCTGCTGTCAAAAATACATAGTGTTTAAGAATTACAAATATTGAAAAATCACTTCATTTACCTGTGAAGAAACTGTGTCTGTGTTTTTAACTATTTCTTGTACAATTATACAGATTCTTTTATGAGGAACTTGGTGCCAAGTATCTGAAATACGGGAGAGAGGGAGTCTCTTATTATCAATGTTAACAGTGTTATAAAATTCTAAATACAAACAAATTAAAATATTAAAAAAGAGAAAACTATGGTACACTTCTATTTTTTGTTATTTTTTCCTCACAGACGGGGAAACACACGACTAACTGATGCTAACTTTGAGTGCCTGGCTTAGTTCTTCTTCTTCTTCTTATTTTTGAAAGACATCTCTTTGGGTTCATTTATCACAAATAATGCTGCAAAGTTAGAAAATGTACATACTTCATTTTTACAGCAGTTGTTCTTTTATAAGTTTACTAGGTTCTCATCCGCTCAGAGGAACATGTCACATACATGGTTGTCTTTCTGTAACCCGGTTTTGACCATCTTACAGGTGCCATATATTAATAATAAAAATGTCTCTTGAATTTGTTACCAGATTGCATCATTTCTTCTGTTTGACACATTCAGCCATCCCACCCCCCCCGTCCCGTCTTTGTCCTGTCCTGAACACAGGACGAGGGTCTGTGAACAAGGTTTGGTGTGATGAACGACAGAACCCCGGCTTTTACAAATGAAATGCACATTTTTTTTAAAGCCTGCATTTATTTTTAACTCTTTGCTGTTTGTCTCCTTGACGTCCCTCTGTGCGCTTTGTCGGAAAGATCAGAAGAAGCTGCAGAGCGATGGACGCTTCGGGCCTGGAGACGCACACACCTGCTCAGGTATGTTTACCTGCAGCACAGAGGACCCTCTATCACACTGGTCACAGGCTGCAGCATGAGGGTTTAGGGACCCAGTGAAAGCTACTGAGTCACCCAAACAACAAGTGAGAGCTGTGAGCGTCTCAATGAAGTAGCAAAGAGTTGTGACACTGCTTTCTCTTGTGCGGGAAGGTTCGGTATTTTGCAGGGGGAAATTTGAAATGTGTGTCCATGTGTCAGAGATGTTGATTTTAGTGCTCGTAGATTCATTTTTCAGTTGTGTTGTATGAAAAATAAGAAAAAAATACACTTGATATTTATAAAACTTAGTCCAAAAGGGGCCTCGATACCAGCTCTGTATTTGTTTGTGAGTGTTTGGACGACTCTGATGCAGCTGCACGAGTGGCTGTAAATCATCGCCCACCAACAACATGAGTCCACACATTCCTGGTGCATCAGTTTCCTCCCTGTCGGCCTCAATCACAGCTTCCCAACAGGAAACCATGAGACTGACGTGAAGGGTGAAGTGAACTGAGACGGCAACGCAGTCACGAAGCCACTATCTGTCCATCTATCCAGCCCCCCCCCCTTCTCCCTCTCCCACCTTTATTATATTCACACCCCCCCATGCAGTAATAAGAGCGGAGAGGTCAGTCCGTCGGCCCTCTGAGGCCGACCAGCCAACTTTAAATATTTCACACTATTTTAAATGAGCACACATGAATTATAGATCACAGGCCGTTCTCTCTCTCTCTGCGTGTGTGTGTGTGTGTGTGTGTGTGTGTGTGTGTGTGTGTGTGTGTGTGTGTGTGTGTGGAGGTGCTCGAACCTGAAGCTCCTTCTAATAACCTCTGGCTGTCCGTCTCACTGAGGTCTGATGTGGAATTTAGATCCGGCAGCATCAGTCGTCCACCAGAGGCTAACGAGCGGCCTTTCATCACCAGCCCTGATAGACGGATGATGAAACAAAGCGATAAAGATGAAAACTCACCAATTTTTTTCTTCGGTTTTATTTTTTTTCCCCCATCTGCACTTTCACAGGGGCGGGAGAAGGCTGGTCGTCCTAATTCCCAACATGCACCACTAGTCAAAACGTCACAAGAGCCTGTCGAAGTATTTTGGAGACATGATGTGACGTTTAGGTTCCAACAGAAAAATCCATCCTCCGAGTTTTCCTGCAGGGAGTTTCTGTGCTGCCTGACGGTGAACTTCTGTTGCATCGATCAGCTTAACATAAGACAGGAGATAAGAACCAGTCTTGGTTTGGAGTTTGTCTCATCTCAGTTCAACAGTGCGAAATTTGCACATTTTAATTTAAAGTTTTTTCGGTCAGATTTTACTGGCGATTCAAAAGATTCTTGCAGAGGATGATGTGTCGCTCTGGTCTTCAAACCTCTAAAACTGTTCAGGACTTTTTTGTGTTAAATGTTCCTCGTGTTCAATAAGGAATCAAACCTGAACGTAGTTCAGTGACACGAAAACGTTTGTTTGTCGGATTTAAATCTTTACAACAGCTGCTATAGTCAGTACTCAGGTACTTCTGTTTTTATTTGTACTTTACTTTTAATCTACTACAGGTTAAAACAACATCTCAGGGTGAATTAGTGGAAAAAAAAACAACATTTTTCACAGTAAATAGTCAGATTGGTTTTCTCCTTGAATCTGTACACAAATGAAACTAACGTGACCTGAACATGTTTCATTTCTGCAGAAATGTTATTTATGAGGCGCACGTGGACCCAGTCCGGACCAGACTTGGACAAAATTGGCAGCAGCCAGTAAGTTCTTCAGCAGCGCTTAAATACTTGGGTGGAATTGATACTTTCGGATTTTTAGTGGTTTGTACTTTAGCTTGAGTAAAGAATTTGAAGCAATATTTCTACTTGTAGAGTAGATTTTTAGGGGAGTACTTGCACTTGACTATAGAGTTTGTGTACTTCTACCACTTGCTACTGCAGGGTGAAATGCATGCAGGGATCTTCTCCACTTTCACCACCATTTCTTGGCACCATCAGGTTTCTCTGGTGGGATTATTCTGGGAACTGTCCTTTCACAAAGTTTAAATTTAACACACGAAAAAAAGGCAGCACTAACTACATCCTCACAGTATTTTGGATTATTTCTCTTTAACACTAAATTGATGCTCTCCGCTGAGTGGAGGTTCCATAAAAAGCAGAGGCGTTCATCAGAACTAATTCCTTTCTGAGCTTCCTGTTTAATGAGTGACGCGCTGCGATGGTCGATTACTGCTGACTTTTTCTTTAATGGAAGGAGCCATTAAATAGGACATTCACACAGAGACAGAGAGACAGAGGTCAACAGCAGCAAGAATGAGCTTCATTTTCTCCATCAGCGGTGAGCAGAGCGGTGAGCAGAGCGGAGGTTAAAGGTCACGGGGATTTTTTTTATTTGCTTGTCACTTTGAGTCTTCACTTATTTGAACACGTTTAAACTTTCACAAGAATCCGTGAGTTGCACTTTGGGCTAATTTCTTTTTACATTTGTGGAAAATGACACGTGCTGAGTTCACTGTCAGCAGCTTCTCTCTGCTGTGAGCCTTTGGTTGCAGGAGTTACTCTCACTGGGTTGAAGACAAAGTGCATCTTCTAAGGCGACTTAAGAACTGGGCTTTTTTTTTTATTTTAGTGGGTGGGTTCTTTTTAGTTCTGCCCCTTGTGCTCAGCCCGTGAACCTGCTTCAAATCACCTGCTCATTGAGCAGCAGGTGTGCGTCCGTCCCAGCAGCTGTGTCAAGCTGCAGGAGGAAAGGAGTGAAGGTGCACAAACTGTGATGTCAGCACCTTAAATTAAATGCGTACTTCACAATGGAGAATCCTTTGATTGACCCAGTGTTTACCTGAGCAGGTTGCGGTCAGAAGAAGCTGTGAAGGTAAGAATCTGCAGGTTGTTTTATGCCTTCGCCTTCAGAATGTTTCTTGTCTGGTTTACAGTGCTGCACCAACCAACGTGTGCTGCTGTTAACATGAAAATATGAGCAGTTTTATCTGTGGCTGAAGTGGTGGCTTGTTATCACTGGATTAGAGCATCGTGGTGGGTTTTTGTCACCTGATGCTCTTGTATGTTGTTTTTTTTTCCCTCACAGAAGTAGAAACACTTGTACATGGCTTCACACAGAGCAGGTGATGCAGTGTGTGGACCTGCAGAGACACCCAGAGGACCCACAGCAGAACTGCAGCTGAACAGGTGACGTCAAATCATTTCATCACCAGCCTGTGCATTTTGCATTTAATACTTCATGTGGGTCTGATGAGTGTCAGTCACACTCAGGAAGTTGTTTTTGTCCTGGAGCCCAGTGGCATCTTATTCTGAAAACAGGAAGTGAAGTGACTGTTTCTGCATCACTGCAGACTGTATCCAGACCTGTTTGTGTTTGCTTGGGCTCGTTTAAAATGCAGTATACAAGGTACAACCTTTTCCTGATATTGTGTATATTTACTGCTCTACATTTACTCTACAGTTACTTTGTGATTTAATATTGTAGTATTTTTAAAAAATGTATTACTATAATCTCTATAATGAAGTATTTGTACAATGTGCTACATTAGTGTGCACCACAGTACATCACGGCTAAATCGTTTTTACCTCCACCAAACATCTCACAAACGTAATGTGTTGCTTGCAGAGTGAAGTGAGCGATTGCTGAAGGCTGAGACATTGACATTGAGAGCGGAGGAGTTTTAAACACCAGAAATGCACAAGAGCAAAAACTCCATCAGGTAAAAACACTTTTTTTTTTTTATGGCTTTACTCTGCAGATTTCGAGTGATCACATGATCGATCACATGCATGTGCAGTGAGGAAGAGCCGATCATCTGCCCCGTTGTTACAGCAGCAATTAACAAGTTAAATCAAATATTTGTTCAGAAATGAAATAAAAGTAATAATGTTCCGTGGTGGATGAATAGCTCAGAAACTATACTTAAGTAAATCTACAAGTAATCATACAATTCTGTACTCTGGTAAAAGTAAGATTTATGATTTAAAGTATCAAAGTTAAAGTAGTTGACTTTTTTTTGTGTCCTTTTGTGTTTAGGGGGATGTTAACAACTAACTAATAGTTATAGACATAAATGATGGGTTGAGCTATTTAACAGTTTTATTTCTACTCATGTTGAGTAAAAGAGAAGAGGTAGGGAATTAGTGCTGCTAATAAGTCTTTTAATTAAGACCATGGAAGGAGAAGCTGACACCATGTCTGTCTCTAGTGATTTGTTTTTATCTCTCACTTTACACATTTCATGCAAAAAGTATAGATGTTTGCTCTTAGATGTAGTGGAGTGGAAATTGGCCATAATTAAATCTACTGAAATAAAGTATTTACGTACCACTGAAAATAGAAAAAGGTCAAACTGCAGCTGGAAGGAGTAAACTTTTTGAAATTAAAGTACAAATGCTCTGTCTCATAACGACTTAGAAGCATATTTGTATGTTTAACAGCCCTGGACTTATTTTATCAAATTGTTTTTTATTAAACCGGAAGAACGATCAGAAACTACTACAGCTTGCTGTGAAATGTTTTTATTAAATGCAAATAGTTAAAAAAAGCAGGTGTTGGCAGATTAACTAAACGCAGTTATTCCCATCAGAATTTCAATGCGACATTTGGCCTTTAAAAACATTGATAGTCGAGTAGCTGAACAGTCAAATGTTTGGTCTGTGTGAGTGATAAATACAAACTGTTATTCCAAAGATTTTATGTCTTAAACCTCTAAAAACTAAATTTTCATTGTTTCCATTTTGAGAAAGTTTTTACTTCGACCTTGTTTCCTGTGGTTGGAGGAAACCATGTACATCACTTTCAAAAGTTGGAAAACTATAATTTTACCCAACGAACAACAGGGCAGATGCATCGACCAAATCCTGCTGTGAAATCTGCTGTCAGCAGGAAAATGTTTAATGTGTCATTGTGTACATGCACAAGAGAAGCTCGACAAAAACACTTCAGATTGTAATGATGCAGTGACATTATCTGTGGCCTCTGGAGACAAGTTTATTCACGAAATCAACGTTTATGGGTTACAGAGATTTTCAAGACTCATAGTAACATTAACAAATATTAAACAGTAAGTGGGGCTGCAGAGGTAATGACATCAGATTTCAGTTAAAGGTTCACAGAAAGCTCAGTAATGTCTGAAGAGGCGTTTTCACAAAGCATCAATTATCCATCCAGCGTGTGTGTGTGAGAGAAGTGTTTCACACACACACACACACGCCCTCCGTCTCATCATCTTCACCCTCCGTCAGTAGAGGAGGAAGAATTCAGAACTAAAGCTTAACAGCAGAGAGCAGCTAGGATTGAAAACTATACAACAACTTCACTGTTCTGCAACATTTATTTCCCCCAAATCTACCATCAGAAATTGGAGTTCATTTGATTTTTAGCTTTTTTTAACTCTACTGAATGTGATGTGTGTGTGGGGCTTTAACTTCACCCTACACTCTCTCAGATGCAGTTAGCTTAGTGTAAATGTGCTGCACAGAAATCTTTAAAGCTCTAATTTCCAGGAGTAATTGAACAAAAAAAAACAACTTAAGTCTGTAGGTGCCCACTTTCCCTATAATTAATGGAAGACGTACCCACATTCTTTACTTAGGTGAAAGTACTTTATCATTTTCAGTGCAGGACCCTACGAGTATACGCATTAATAGGCAACCCATCAAAAGAAAATCTCTATTGGTTGTTTTCTAAAACAGTGACATGTTTCAGGGTGAATCTGATGTTTTTCTATAATAACGGATTATATATACACAACATGTTTAATGCAGACTTTAAGGATCAGAAAACTGTGACAAATCCTCCCATTTCAGAAGCTACAGCCATTAAATACTTGGCTTTGAGTGTGTGACAAATGTCTAAACGGTCACAGATTTACTGTTCTGCTTTGTCTTCGCTCTTTAAAAATGTAATCACTGTTTTTAAATCACCACAAGCCCCTGTTAACATTTTCTACATATGAAGCTACTCAAATCTGCAGATATAACATTTCACTTATCTTTTAAATCCTGAGGTCCAGCCCTTATTTACTGGTGCATATTCAGACAGTGTGTGGTTTTTGTCTCTTCTGTAGTTGTCAGTGACCTGGAAGTGAAGCTTAGCTTTGCAGTCCACAGACTGGCTCAGTCTCAGCAGAGGGAGGATTACACACACACACACACACAATCATCATGTGAAGCAGGAAAAGTCTGCAGCAGCTTCAGGTAACCTGGATCATCACAGGCTTCAGCAGCGCAAAGGTTTCATTTGAAGAGTAAAAAAAAAATCCCCGTGACACTTTTTTTTTTCTTTTCTCTCTCTTTCCAGAACCTTGGGAGAGCCAGGAGGAATCCTGCAGTTCAGGGTGACAACCACCAGGTGGCAACACTTCCCCTCCATCAGCTGGAGCTGCTGCCTTGCTGCTGTGTGGACGCTGACACCAAAAGGTACAAAGAATTAGATTCAGTCACACAGAACAAACTGTTTACTGCAGGTTGATGCATGTCCCCCTCTCTGTATCTGTAATTACATGTTTATATCCCAGCAGATGTTGGTGATTGTTTACAGAGTCCCAGTGCATGAAGGAAGCTGCTGTTTCTACATTTTGTAGAAACCAAAATCAAGAGAAAACCAGTCTGACAACACCTGACACTAGTAACCACCCTACATATGCTTCAGCTTGTCATTGCTACCTACAAGATTTCCAAAATACCCTGAGTAGTGTGTTGCAACATCACTTGTTTAACATCAGCAAACTGTCTGAACACATCTGGGACTAGTGATCATGATTCCAGTGCATGAAGCTGCTCACCAACATCTGCTGGGATATAAATGTACTGTAGTCATTCTGGGTCCTTTAGAGCTGCTGTCCCGATTGTTTTCCAACTATCCCTGCAGTTTATCCGAACACACCTGATCCAGTTGAACAACAAGCAGAACTGCAGCTCTCTAGGACCTAGAATGAAAGACATTTTGTTTCCCTCCTCACTCTGAAGTATTTAACTCGTGTTTATTTCTGTACCTGTCAGGTCTCTGAAGCGTCTCTTGGCCTCCGCTCTCTCCTCCGAGTCAAAGTACCACACTGTGATGGCGTACCTGAAACACAGCAACCACGTTTACTACAGCTCTGGCTTTAAGTTCAAATTAACTGAAATCAGCAGAATTACTCATTGACAGCAGTAGGTGGAGCCGGGTTTAAAATACACTTGTGTAATTAAATGATTTACATTGTGCAACTTTTTCCACAAAAAATCCCTAAAAAAAAAAAAAAAGTACTATGTTGTTTTCCACATATGTAAATGGAGTTGGTTTGGAAGATGTTTCTAACACAGACCAAACCTGGTTCAGTAAAAACAGTTCAATCAAGAGTGTGTAAAGCTAATCCCAAATTAATCGAGTTAAATGTTGTAAGTTTCCTCCAGGGGCTTCTTACCTAGTGGCGTAGGAGGGCTGCACCTCATGTGGGTTTCTGCGGTCAGACCAGAAAAAGAGCAGTCTGTCAAACAGAGGCTTGACGTCGGCCACATAAGATTTCCCTTCTGGAAAGATCCTCAGGACGCCCCCATGCTCCTGATACACAACAACAGAAAATCGTTTTTTTTTTACTAAAGCAAACCTTATTACATCTGGTAATGATTCTTTAAAGTCATCAGTAATAGAAATGGTTGACTGTACCTTAGCGTTCCAGTTCTTGTTGAGGTAGTAGATGCAGGTGATGCAGCGTCCATCACTGTTGGGGTTGTCCACATGTTTGACATAACCTGCTCCATTTCCTGGGTAACATGCCACCATGGCCTAAAGACAAACACACAAAAGGTAACGAGTTTTGATTAGACCACGGTTTTCTATACATTAGATTTGTGGATAAACACATTTTTTAGGGTATCAATAGAATGATTGCACAAACTATCACATTCCGATGACACACAACCCTCATCCTTCATTTAGCTATGAGGAAAAACAAACAGCACATTCTCAGGTGACAAGGAAGCTCGGTGACACAACTTCTGACAAATCCAGACAAACCTTCAATAAAAGCTCGTGTGTTGAGGATCAGTTATGTTGGTAGAAGTGATTTCACAAAACTTCCCCAGTGTGCGAGGACATTTTGGCCACGCCTCCTAGCTTCAAAGGCTGAGGTTAGTGACTGTCCTCACAGCTGTAAAAAGACCCATGTGTGGGTGTTGACATTTGCTAATATTTCTTGTGATCAGTGGGCGTGTGCTTTGTGGTACAGCTTCAGTTGCACGTACACATGATGCATGTGTGTTCATGTCTGCAGGCCTGCGTGTGAGGCCTCAGCGCCTCTGCAGAGACAAAGTCAAATCATTTTAATGCCGTGTTCCATAGGAATCCTCGGAATGAGGTCAGCTGATTTGACGTGTGTTCGTACAGCAGCCAGGTTGAAACGTAGCAACATCTGACGACAGAAGGTGGACGAGACTCAATCTACAACTGCTGAACTAAAAAAAAAAAAAACCTGAGACGTTATTAAACCATTCAAACATAAAACTTGTTCCCATGTGTCTCCTCCCTGTAGCGCTGCAACCTTTTGACCTGAACAGGAAAAGCCCGATAAACTGAGAGCTGCAGACAATTGTCAGACATTAGAGTCGGTGTCAAAGTCAACAAAGACTCAAACTGTGGATTTCCTCCCAAGAACAACAGAGCAGTGTCCACAAAATGCTGATCCTCTGAGAGGCCGTTAGTAATGTGCGGCTTTACTGCTTTCTACTGTTTCTCCATGTATTCAGTCAATATACTGTTTTTATTGACTTGGTTTTTGGAGTGTTTACAATAGGTTGGGACTAAACCCTATAAACCTTAAATAAAATACAGCTGATTTACAATATTTATGAATAAATGTTTAAAGATGATTAAACTACGGTGTAGTATTGTGTTGTTTTGGTGACTATCCACAGTAAAATGTGCCTCACAAACTGGTGATGGTGCCAACATCAATACTAACAAGTGATGTGCACAGGATTCTTTAACAAGTAGAAATTTCTTTTGAATAAAAAATACAATAAAGCAACATTATGACCTCAGAAAATATTATACTCATAACTAGTAAATGACCTGTAAATGCGAATATAATAAGTAGACTCTGCTAAAAGCAAAATATGCAATGTTTAACTTTTGTTCCTCATCTCTCTCACTAAAGTTACACCATGAATACAAAAGTCATGCTAAAAAATAAAATGCCTCATCTTAAACATTTGGTCGAAGTCATATGAAAGCCGACATGTAACAAACCAGGAGCCCTGACTTTTGTATTTGAAAAAAAAAAAAAACACAAAAATATTAGCAACAGGAAATTCCACTATGAATTTCTTCTGCTGTGAAAATATTTTTATCTCCAAAGACGTTTTATCCAAACAGGGTCAGCTCTTGAAAAAGATGTGTTTGCTGACAACATACAGTGATATACAGCAAAGTGCATCATCTGATGCCCGAGCTCGATAATTACACACAGATCGCACGCAGCGCCTCCACTGATGCAGTCGTTGGGATTCAGGTTTTGTATCTGCTTAACATGCAAACCTGACCACACAAAACCAGAAGCTCACAGATATCTGCAACATCACCTGTCAAACAAAAGTGTGCAGGGAGGTGCACGTCGCTGCATTCACCACAAAGCCCTGTTCACGTACTTCTCTTTGTTGTGGTCCCTGAACACAACATCAGGCCTTAAGTAACCTCGATGACCCGACAGTCACCTCACGTCTGTGTTTACAGATACATTGCATGCAACCGTGAAGCTCCGCCCCCTTCCTGCTGAGACATTCGTATTGGTCCTAGTGTGAAGGAGGGCGGGTCATTCCAAGGGTTGGGTGAGTTGAGCCCCCACCACCGTGCATACAAAGGACTCCAGAGCTGCACGTACTGTTGGACCCTCCTTGGCTGACAATGACGACAAACCCCCACTGCTGCTACGAGAGAGAATGACCTGCTCCAAAACCACAGGCGGCCTGTGCTGAGAGGAAACAAGGAAAAACACACACTGGTGCTGAGGCAGGCACGCACACATGCACACACACACCCATTGCCCTAACACCAAACCTTAAGCCTCAAAAAAACTCTTTGAAGTTCAACCAAAATGTCCTCAACAATGGTATCCAAACTAAATTTGTCCACACAAAGAAATAAAGGCATGTGCGCCAACACATCCCACCATCACCACCGTCCAACATGGAGAAGGAAGTGATACACTGAAAAAAGTTTAACAAAGAGCCTGAGAAGCTGGCTTGAATTCAGTTTTATCTTGTGCTAGTTTGGGGGGGACGGA
Organism: Channa argus; assembly: GCF_033026475.1. Lineage (NCBI taxonomy): Eukaryota > Metazoa > Chordata > Actinopteri > Anabantiformes > Channidae > Channa > Channa argus. Next base: position 21,509,954 of record NC_090212.1, on the reverse strand, counting down.
CGGTTAGTGTAGGGACAGTGGGACCATAGAGCCTCCCAAACTGCGGCTGTGCAGTTGTTTGGCCCATTTCCAGCCTCACGACGGTTTAATATCTGAGCTACGTGTGGAGCGTGAGGCTGCAGTCTTGTCTCCTGTTCCGCGTGAATCCAAAACAACAACAACCAGGATGCGTCTGGTTTCTTCTTCTGGGCTCGACATGCTTGTTCCCAAATAGTGGACTTTTAGGTCAAAACCCATTTTAGGTCTCTGTGAGGTCAACTAAAGGTTTTAGTACTCGGTGACTGAAGCCAATGTTTGCTCTATAAATTGTAAAAAAAAATAGATCTAACAAAACGTGAGAGGCAGCACATTCAGGTGATTAGGAAATATCTGACATTTTCACTTTAAAATGATTAAAATAAAGCTAGATTATACAAACACCTCATTTTCCCACATCTTTCCACTTTGTTTTGAACATAATATAAGGAACCGCACGATGAAATGGGAAATGTGTTGTATTGGTGATAGAATTCCTCGCTCTTCTTTTGGCTGCACTGGGACTTGACCCTTCAGCACCTTCAAGCCACACTGACCTCAGTAAAACCAGGTTTATCGGCTTAAGGCCACATCACAAACTTACAAGACGTTGCAATTTTTCCAGTGTAACAAACCGTTTAAATCACAGCTACAAACACACACACCGTGAGACAGCTGATCTTTGCATTGATATTCTCCTACTTAGCATTAAGGGGTTTGTGTGTGTGTGTGTGTTTGAGAGAGAGAGAGAGAGAGATCCTGTAACTCAGCTGCCCTCTTCTTCTTGAGAACTTCCATTTGGCAACACGCCCACATACTGACACCGTGTGCTACCACATGTGAGAACAGGCCAGACATGCTGGGAATATGTGTGTTTGCATGTGATATGGGGAAGTAAGAATGGTGTAATTTAGTGTGTGTGTGTGTGTCACTGATTGCTGAGGAGCAGTGAGGTTGTGAATAATTGAGTAAGTGTCTAAGTCTCCACTTCTCCATCTTCATCTCTGTGTCCTCTCACGTGTGCACACAATGCAAACTTAACAACTCTACACGTCCGTCTGCAACCTCAATTATAAATTAACCACCAACCTGCAACAAAGCAACCACTAGGCTGAAACCATGCATGAAAGAGGATTATAATAATAATAATAATAATAATAATAATAATAATGACACCTGCAGATGGCTAAGCAAAAACTAAAAACTTCATGTGACAAGGTAATTTATCAAAAAACATAATTGCAATTAAAGCCCAGGACTTCATCTTCATTATTGTTTTTCTGACGTCCCCTCAATTCAACTTGTAAATTATAATTTGGAGGCAGAAGATGTTGGTCAGTTTTAACTTAAAAACTCCAAAGACAAATATTAAACTCAAAATAATATCCTACAGCAGTTATGGGAAAACCATAAATGCAGTCATTTAACCATTTTTCTTCTCTGATTCCACTTTACTAGAATCCTCCTCAATGTATTAAGTCGACAAATCGGTAACAACAGTACCTCATTCAGATCCTGCAGTTAGGAAAAAAAAGCCAAATTTCCAGTAACTACTGCAAATTATTTTAAACCATCATCAACGGTCCCACTTTAACACGGTGTTTATGAGTTATTAAATATGACCCATATGTAAAACGTGTTTTGTCAACTTTGGTTCCTCAGCCTGCTTGTTAGTGACCAAGTCTGTTTACTAAAGGACTGAACTTGAGTAATATTTTGAATGACTTCGAGTACTTTTACTTCATGTTACTACAGTTTTAAGGAAAACACACCTTCTACGTTTAAGTTTATTTTACACCAACAATTTATTCAGTTTTATAGGAATCTACATCTGCTGCAAGGAGAAGCTCAACTGTCAGTACAGTCTGTGTAGTAACTTATCTTTGATGCTTATTTGATCATTTCATTTCTAATAAATACTGTTTAAAATCCATTATCTTGTTAGTGTAGTACTTTTACTTTGGCACTTTAGGTACAATTTAGAGCATATACGTAAAGAGTGTGAGGCTACTTCTGCAGTTAAGTATCTTTTAGAAAAGTACTTGCGCTTTTACCTGAGCACTGCCTTGTGTGGACGTATACGACCTTTGGGTTTTCACTACGGTACTTGGTACTTTGTACTTTGCTTGGTCTGGTAAATAAACCTGCACGATCCAGTCTTGGACTCGGGACGCACCTCCAGCCGGCTTCTTACCTTGGACCTCTCCCGTATCGGCTTGTTTCCCAGCCGGCTTGCGCACATGGAGATGAGCTTATCGATAATGTTGAGCAGGAAGTTGATCGCCTCGCAGCCGCGCTCAGAGCCGCTCACCCAGGCGATCTTGTCCCCGCGAATGCTCCTCCGGTGGATGCCCGGGACGGATCCGGCCAGCCGGCCGTCCTGCAGCGAGCCGGAGCGGTGCATCTCCTTGACCTGCTCCAGGACGGCGTCCCCGGCCAACTCCCCGAGCAGAGAGTCCACGTAGCAGAAGCCGCAAGCCAGCAGAGCCGGGACGACCCGCTCCAAAGCCAAAGTCCTCAAGTCCGAGTCCGAAACGTGCTCGATAAAAGGCATCTCAGCGATGGTGGTGGTTTCACAGAATCAAACTTGAGTTTTTGTTTGGAGACGTGTTATCGACTGTTTGACAAAGAATCAGATAAAGTGTCTTCACTGTCACTCCGGGTTTTCTCCAGGGTCAAAGTGTGACTGTGACAGCTGACACTAGAAACAGAAGGTGGCCGACACCGCTGCACGTCCTCTCGTTGCTGCTGCGTGTCTGATCGCATGTTAGCGCGGACCTTTTACAAAAGCAGGGAACAAAGCCAAGCCGGAGCACGAGGTCACACCAGTTCCGGTTTGCCGTTTCAAAATAAAGCTCTCGCTGATTATACCCTGCACCTGTGCACGTCCAACAATTCATTTTCTTTTTCGGGAGGCATTGAAGCAGAACGAGGGGGAAACTACTTTCCTTTGAGATGAATAAGATTTGTTACTTTCAATTGAACTAAAACAACACGAATACACCAGTGAAAATAAATAATCCCAAATTATGGCAGGATTAAACGTTAAGGCCTGTACATAAAATTGTCCTAGTGAAAGAAACTTTGTAAAACTTCTTTGCTGCTTAAATGGCGATAATTCTTATAAATCTGATAATATTAGTCATACATCTAGCAAGTACACCATGACTTGTTTTCTAAAGATCAATGATCAAAGAGCAGTGATTACCCATATTTTTACCAGAATGTTTCGACAATATAAAACCTAAAGGGCTCAAATCTGTGCAAAATGGGCCACATATTTTTCTCCCCTTTCTTCAAAAGAAAAAAAAGTTGTTATTGAATATTACAATACTATATTTGTTAAATTAGGAAAGATAACAATGAAAAATTTTCAAAATTTAGTGGACTAAAGAAATACTTTTGGAAGAAAATCATCAATTTGATCCTTTGACGCCCGTCCACCCTTAGAAACTTATACAACTGTGTGACTCATACCTACTTTTATTTAAGTAGCATAACAAAGTACAGTTTTTATTACTTATACTTTACTATTTCCATTTTATTCTTCTTTAATTTGTAGTCTTTTGAACAGATTGTTAAGACAGAATCTCGTGAACTAATAAATATTGAAGTATTATTCTGGTGAAATACTGTTAAAACGATCCGTTTCACTGGTTTACAGCACCCAACACTTGATTCATGTCCCCTCTAACAAACTAAAACAGAAGAAATGTTTACAGAAGCAGTTTTTCTCCTTGAATTACACTTAGGACCTGCCCAGCTTAAGAGTTTTGCCAAAATTGTATTTATAAAGTGCACATGGAAAAACTAAACAAGGCAAATCAGTTGGATTGATGTTCATGGAAAATCCCTTTCCTCTTACAGTACTGCTACTTGTGAACTTTCCTGAAAGTTAAGTTGTAATTTCACTTGTCCTTGAGTATTTCCTTGGCATTTTGCACATTTTTACATCTCACTACCCTAAAATCAGTTTATAGCCTGTGCGCGTTTACTTTGATAGGGTACTTGCCCACTTCCGGACGCATTTCAGCCGCTTTACAGCCGAGGATGCGTGAAAGTGAACACAGGCGAGTGGAACGTGCTGGATGTGATGTTCGCTACAAGAGGTGGAGGAGGAGGTGGAGGGGGGTGGAGGAGGGGGATTACCGGACTTCAGTCTGTGTCATACTCCCTTCACCACTGTATTTCTGTTACTGTAATCACGTAATGCTGCCAATGAGCAGTTTAACATTTTAACACGTCGCTGCACAGAACGGTCACAGTACGACATCGTTTCCTTTAACCACGTAACGGAAACCGACTATGAATGTTTCATATGATCAAAGTAAATCTTTAATCATTCATCTGTTATCAAAAAGACGGTAAATAAAGTTTAACAAACCTGAAGTGAAAGGCAGCTGCTACGTGGACGCGCAGTGGGCGTGCCCGCCGCCATTGCCCATGCCACCAGACGCATGTAGCACTCGCCCCCCCCCCTCCTCTATCCGTGCGGAAGTAAATGTCAACTTGAACAAGAGCCAGGACGAGATTGCAAACAGCTGACAATAATAATGATAATATTATTAATAATAATAGTGATCGTTTTTAAATAATAATGTCAGCTTTTTTTTTTTTTGGTAAACCACTAAAAATCCAGCCTTGATAGACTTCTGTAGTAAACGGCAGTTGAACTTTTTACTATTTGTCCTCTCTTTGACTTTTCAGTTTTCCATTTACTTCCATTTGCAATGTTTCTCTACCTCAGTGTGATCCTGGAAAATATTCTTGTTTAATGCCATTAAAAAAAAAAAAAAAAAAAGTTTCTCAGGACATGATTTTAGAAATATGTCTGGACAGCACAATCCACCCCATCGGAGTATTTTGACTTTAAAACTACTAGACACTATTTGACTGATTTCACATTTGAGTTAGACCTATTCAATTAATACAAAGTCAATACATGACACTTCTTTGGCTGCAGGTTCCCTCCAGCAAGAAAACTTTTGATGCATTTGTTTTCATAAAATAGAAACTCCTTTTACATGCTGCATCAAATGTCAGAATTTTCAATGACATTTTTTTTTCACCGTTGTGCTATAAGGCTGCAAATCGCATTATATCTTCTTCCAAATTGTAAGGCGTATGCAATCGGTATAAAGGGAAACAACAGACTTTTTAGTTGCACCGTGGCACCATAATGCTAACACAGCACGCTGATTTCTAAGTAGGATCTTGAAAACGTTCTGAGCGGCACTAGAATAAAAAAAAAAAACTTTTTTTTTTTTACATTATTTATGTAGCAAGGATTATGTTGGGTTTAAGTCGGTTCGCTTGAACTAATACATTTTTAGTTTTTAGTCTTATAGATTTCTCTATAATAGCAAATGGAATATTTAAATTATAAAACATTATTCAATTTGGCATTTTACACTTAGTTTGACATATTGTATTTGGGTGCCAATTAGTTTAAAAAGAGTTTGTTTTTATATTTCCACAATGATTCATGACATGGTTTAATTAAAAAATTATATAAATAATACATTTTAAAAAAGAATTCTACTGAGCGGCTTCTGGGTGAAAATAACAACTTCTCTGTTCTTTTATCAAGCTCTCCTGTAACCACAATATACTGTAAACCCTCTAGTAGTAGGTCAAAAGAACATTTGGAAGCGAGCTGTGGTCTTCTGGGCCTGATACAGATGTTTGTGGATCCTGATTGGATGTAAACCAGGCTTTTGGTGAGGGTACTGACCTTACTGTGTCTCCCTCTGATCTTGTGCTTTCCCAGCTTCCCATCAGCAGAGATGATAAGTTTATCCATCCTAGACAGCAGGTAGCCAATGTTCTCACAACCTTGCTCATTTCCTTCCACCCACACGATCTGGTCTCCACGAATGCGCTTGGTGTTGTCCAACACCCTACCAGAGAGTTTACCATCTTGCATCCTCCCAGCATGGTGAAGCTCTTGGACTTCACACAGAATCCGGTCTCCAATTTTGCCCCCGAGAAAGTTGTCGATAATGCACATGCCATAGCAGTTCATGCAGGGGACCATGTATTGCAGCCTGTGGCTGCTGCGGTGCTTCCGGTCTTTGGATCGTGGTTGGATGCTCCAGGGGTGGACACATGGCAAGAGCCTGGAGTCAGGTCTATCCAAAACCTTATCTGCACCTTTGTGTGTGGCTCCAGCTTTAACCCCATCATCAATCCCAGCCACAGCCCTGCTTCTAAAACCACTGTCCGTCCTGTCTTCAGGCCTGACATTGTTACTATTCCTGGTCCCCATCCAAGCTGCAGCTCTATCTGCAGACCAGACCTCAACACTGACCACGTCCTCTTTACAGTTTAAAGCTCTGGCTGACATCACCAAATCATTTCTAATGCCAGGCCCCACAGAAACACTTGTGCCAACGACGTTGACGCCAATCCTAACCTGGGGATTAACCTGAGTTCCAGAACCAGTCTCTCCAGGTCCAGAGTCAGCCCTGGTGTTCCCACAGGGGGGCAGCTCACCTGAGTGCCTGTAGTCAGCACTGTCGTCCTCATTTTTATTTTGAAAATCATCTCCAGAAACAACCTTGGGCAAGGAACTCACGTCTGCATATGTTCCCATTTGAGTTTTTACTTGTTTTACACTTTCCAGGCTGGTTTGTTGGAAGTTGCAAGCCATCTGGAAATCCCAGGCAGGTTTGCTTCCAAAATAAAAGTAAATGTCACTTTAGTAACAAATAACATAACTGATCAGAAATGCAGTGAAATGTAAGTATATTACAGACCCGGTTCAGGCATATAGCCTGGTAGATTTTTTTTCTTCATTCCATTACTGAAACATTTCAATGTCTTAAGTATGAGGATTTGATTTTGAAACTTTTGAAACACCCAGACTGGATGCTTAACATTATATTGTACTTGACCAGAGCTTAGAAGAAACAACAGTACAGTGTTATGGTATCTTTCCAGTTCTACAACAGCTAAACTTTCATAAGGTTATCATTTGTCTGTAAAATTTTAATACTGGAAATGTAATGCTCCCCCATTTTCATTCATCAACCCCAATTTATGCCCATGTTGTCTTTAAACAACTCATGCTGAAAAAAGATATGCTTTAAATAACTTTGGATGTTAAGAATGTCTACCTGTTCTCCTGTTTCATCAAAACGCCAAACTGTTTGTTCTAGCAGTCAACTAATAATCCTGATTATCCCCTTAGTTTATGAATCCTACCGCCTCCTGCGCTCCAGAGCGTCTGGTGCTCCGAGGCACCCACCCAGACGATTGAGCCATAAAAAAGTGACGCTCCAGTACCAGAGAGGGAGGGAAGGAGCAGCTGTACTGCAACATGATCCTGACAATCCATAGATTAGAGTTGAAGAAATAAAAACGGTGGTGGAGATCAAATCTTTAAATACTAATCCTGCACGGCGAAATTAATGCCTACAAATAAAAGGCCATGAATTGAAAAATGTTGAAGTTCTGAAGTATGATTAGGGAAATGTACTTACAACATAACAGTACTCAAGACACTAAAATGCTATTATATTTTATCATTATTTTATTATTTTTCAAGAGCATTTTCATTAAACCTAAATGGTATCCAAATGAGATGATCACAGGGGAAGCCAGCAAGTCTTGATTATTCAGAAGCTGTGACAATAAACTATTTCTTGTTTTTAGTTGAAAAATGACTAACCACCAGAATTGTTGCTAGTTCATTAATTAGCCAATTATTTCAATTCTGTTTGTACGTATTAAGTGTGAGGGGGTACAATGTTAGTTGAAGGAGAAATATAGCAAGTAAATAAAACTCACAAGAACAGGGACCTCACACTTTTTCAGTTCTGTATATGTACTAATATTAGTAATTGTGATCAACAATTAACCAATTTTATCAGGTCACAGTTTCTCAATGTAAATATATTGTTTTTGATCATACTACATCAAACTAGCATCCTCCATTCTCGAACTTTAAAAGTTCAGTACTAGTACAACTCCTGCTGCTGCTTTTTGTCTTTTTTCCCCTAAAAAAAAAGAAAAAAAAAAGAAAAAAGAAAAATCATTTTTGTTGGTCAAACCAAGTAGCTGTCACTCCAGAAATTGATCAATATTTGCAGATATTTTACAGACTAAATGATTGTGAATGACGTTAATAGAATAAGTCAATGAATTAAAGCTAAATTATAATTACACCCTTTGTTACTAGTATGTGTATGGTTACCGTAAATATGATCTTCACTGCGTTGGCAGTAATGCCACCCACTGACCCTGCCAGCTGCGTTCGAGGACTTGTGGAAAACAAACCCCGTAATCAGATTACAAAATACTCAATAAGGAGAGTGTCTATCAGTTATTGGTGGAGCAGGTGTAGACGTGTCACATCACGCCCCATCACAACCATCGCTCACTCGCCGGAACTTCATTTCTGAAGAATGTGTGTATACGTGAGGCTTCACACACAGCCGTTGGCTTTCTGTGCCAGATGCAACACTGATGGTATAAAAGACGCCGTGCCAACTCCGCCACAGGGCCCAGTGTGAGCCAGCACAATGACACCAGCTAACACCTTCTGATAAATCAGGACCTGCTGTAAAGTGGTTTTAGTGTCAACAGGGGGATTTTTCTCTCCTTCCTGTTCTAACACAGAGTGCGGCAGCACAAAGGGCAGAAGTTTAACTCAACTGTTTTGCATAAGCAGTTCTGTGAGTGAGGTAACTTTGATTTCAAGTAAAGCTGATAGGATTATTCAACAATTAGGAATCAATTAATAATTAATCACTGATGCAAGTCTTGATTTAAAAAATGACTCAATTAAATAAATTGGGCAATTAGATGTGATGTAAAGATTCTTCCTAATTTTAAAATGCAACAAATGAATTTAACTGAACTGAATTTAGCTCTATGTCCAAAGGTTTATAACTTGGCTCTCAGTCACACACCAATGGCAACATTTTCACTAGGAGTTGGGGGAGTTTCAACTGTTTCAAGGTTCTGGACAGATGTCAAATTGGACACAGCCCAAATTCTTTTCATTTGTATCCCTCCAGTAGCTGCTAAACTGCACCCATCAAAGCAGCAGCATGACAAACTCAAAATAACGACAGAACAGGATTAAATATTAACTATAGAGTCATAAAGTATTTTATTATCTCTTGCACCAATTAATTTAATTCAGAATTTCTCCAATTAGTCTCTCAGCAAACTTCTCAGACTAAAAGTAACATCTCAAAATATTAACATGGTGGTTTCTTCTGATCAGAATCTGCTTGTTAGTAATCTGAGCACAGCTGATTGCAAAGAATTGTGAAACAAAAGTTCCCACCCGTGGGCTCATCTTTACAAACAGTAGCACACCACAGACCACAGTCTTGCAAAACCCACAGAACGTGGGTTGTTTTTTCCTGTTAATATTTTGGAATTTTTAAATCTTAATTCTCCTGGGGGGGAAGAAAAAAAAAAAAAAAAAGAAAAACCACATCACTAGGACGTTTCCAGTAAATTAAGTTGGGTAATAATTATAAAAGGAAAAATAAGAAAGTGTTAATTGCTAAAAACTACTAATTCCCTGCTTATTCTATTTAAGATTTCAAATATATTAGGCTACATAAAGAAACGGCACAGAAACAGTCAGAGATAATTAGAGTTCCAAAGAAAGACTAAGAGAAAAGAATCAGACTTAGTCACTCAGACTTAGTCTATGGAAATTATGTTGACATATGTTAGCATAACTTCCATAACATATGATGACATAAATATAGTGGTGAACGTGTCAGTGCTACCTTCTAAGCAGAGGACTCTCAAGTGTTCCTGGTATTTCGCCACTCCCTTCATGTGTCAACATACAAAACTAAAACATCACATCCCACATTTTCTTTTGCTGATTCTGCAAGGGAAATGAAACACCGGTGATTTTACAGACACACACATTATCACAAACTGACTATCTGCCATCAGCAGCTTCAATCAAACCACTACATATCACTCCCAGTCTGCAAAAACACATCGGTTGAGCTCTAAAGTAAACCTCTAGCATTACTTCTCAAATTACAGCACGTACACACACACTGCCACAGAAGAGCTTTGTCCTCCTTTCTCTGGCACCAGATCAGAAAAGAAATAGACGTCCGGTTACCTGTTTACTCAAACAATAAAGTTTTTCAAACATATGCTCAGCAAGTTGCTGACTGGAGTGTAAACTGCCACCATCTGACACATAAAAACACACACGGGCCAATGAGATGTCTCCTAAATAGCCTCTGATTGCCACTGCTTTTTACACACAGAGGTGGACATTAAATGCTTTCTGCCCAGATTAGGTAAACACTGAACAGTTTTTCTTTGTGAATCCGGATCAGGTTCTTTAGCTAAAGTGTTTCCCATATTTTACTGTAGTTTTTAATCATTCTTAACACACATCATAAACACAAAAGCTATACACATGAAAGCATAAACACAAAAACAACTGTAGTTTTACTCTAAATTCTGCTTCTACACCCAGAAAATACCAGCTTGCACCAATCATGAATTTGTTAGGACATTGGTCTCTGTTTTTGTTCTGGTCTTCTGACAATTGAGAAAGAAAGTGTCTCTTTTCATAATGCTTTATAGTTTGTGCTTGATTTACATTTTTTTCAATCTCTGCTACCTCCAGCTCTGCCTCCTGTCTTTTCTTCAGTGCCACTGTCTCTAAGCCGAACAACATCTTTGGTCTCACCACCGTCTTGAACACCTTTCCTTTCATTCTCGCTGATACTCTTATCACACTGACACTTTTCTCCACCCGTTCCAACCTGCTTGCACTCGCCTCTTCACCTCTTTTCCACACTAGATTTTTCTCCACCTGCTCTCACTACAAATCACAATGTCTTCTGCAAACATCATAGTCCACGGAGATTCCTGTCTAACCTCATCTGTCAGTCTGTCCATCACCAGAGCAAACAAGAAGGGGCTCAGAGCTGATCCTTGATGCAGACCCACCTCCACCTTGAACTCCTCTGTCCCACCTGCAGCACCTCACCACGGTCTTACAGCTCTCATACATGTCCTGCACCACTCTAACATACTTCTCTGCAGGTATGTCATCAGGACCAACTGCCTTTCCACTCTTCAATGTCCTCCTCACTTCACTCTTACTAATCTTTGCTACTTTCTGCTTCACACAAGTCAACTCTTCTACTCTTCGTTTCCTTTCATTTTCCTCATTCATCAACTCTTCAAAGTTCTCCTTCCATCTTCCCATCACACTCGTGGCACCTGTCAATACATTTCCATCTATCCCATGTCTATCTCTTTCTCTCGCCAACCTGTACAAATCCACCTCAGTCCAACCTAACATAGTCCTCGTATGCTCTATGTTTGGCCTTTCCCACCTCTACCTTCACCTTACGCTGTATCTCCCTGTACTCCTGTCTACTCTCTTCAGTTTCCTGTGTCCCACTTCTTCTTAGCTAACCTTTTTCTCTGTATACACTCCTGAACTTCCTCGTTCCACCACCAAGTCTCCTTGTCCACTTTCCTCTTTCCAGAAGACACACCGAGTACCCTCCTACCTCTCTCCCTGATCATTAGCTGTAGAGGTCCAGTCATCTGGAAGCACCTCCGGACAACCTACAGTCTGTCTCAGTTCCTCCCTGAAAACTACACAGCATGCTTCCTTTTTCAACTTCCACCACTTCATCTTCTGCTCTGCCTTAGTTCTCTTCATCTTCCTCATCACCAGAGTCATTTTACACACCACCATCCTGTGTTGTCTGGCTACACTCTCCCCTACCAATGCTTTACAGTCACTGATCTCTTTCAGATTACAGCGTCTACAAAAGATGTCGTCCACCTGAGTGCTTCTCCCTCCGCTCTTATATATCACCCTATGTTTCTGCTTCTTCTGGAAGAAAGTGTTCACTACAGCCATTTCCATCCTCTATGCAAAGTCTACCACCATCTGTCCTTCTGTGTTCCTGTCCTGAAGACCAAACCTGCCCATCACATTCTCATCACCTCTGTTCCCTTCACCTACATGTCCATTGAAATCTGCACCAATGACCACTCTCTCACCTCTGGGGATGTTCTGCATCACTTCATCTAACTCACATCTAACCCGTGGGGCAAAACCACTAGCAACATTGAACATCACGCCTTCAATTTCCAGCTTCAGACTCATCAACCTGTCTGATTCTCTTTTCACCTCTAGAACATTCCTCACAAAATCCTCTGTCAGGATGACTCCTACTTAATTTCTCTTCCTATCTGATCCATGGCAGAACAACTTGAACCCTGCTCCTAAGCTTCTAGCCTTGCTACTTTTCCACCTGGTCTCCTGGACACACAGTATGACCACCTTCCTTCTCTGCATCATGTCAACCAACTCTCTCACCTTCCCTATCAGAGTCCCAACATTCAAAGTCCCTACTGTCAGTCCTACATTCTTAGCTTTCCTCTTTTCTCTGCCTACGAACACACCTTCCTCCTCTCCTTCGACCAAAAGTAGTCCAATTTTCACCGGTACTCTGTAGGTCAACAGCACTGGTGGCAGTTGTTGTTATCCTGGGCCCCAACCGATCCGGTATGGAAGTCACGATTCGCATTTTTAATTTGGCATGTGTTTTACGTCAGATGCCCTTCCTGACACAATCCTCTAAATTTATCCAGACTTGGGACTGGCACAAGACAACACTGGGTTGTGTCCCCTTGCGGTTGCATAAAGTTACAGAAAAATGTTTTCACCACACTTGCAGGTTCACAAACAGCCCTTATCTTTTCAAATGTCCTTAAGCTGACCACTCAGAGGGAGATCCCTGAGCTTATTTTCACTAAACACATAAAACTAATACCTGTGACTACTTTGTACACAGTCACAAGTAGAGATGGCAGAATATGCAAACTCAATACTCAATTTAAAAAAAAAAAAACCACTCTAAGGGAATTATTTAAAAAATTAAAAGCCAAAATTATAAATCAACTGCACAGCTGGTCAAGTCTGATCAGATTAATTAATCCAGGATAACTAATAAATGATAAATTATGAAATATGATACATTACAATTAAAATTTGTATCAAGTGCCACAGAATTGTACTTGATTAATGTACCTCTGGTCATGAGATTTTTTAACAGCCAAATGACTGTTTCGACTGACATTTTAAAGTTCGCATTTCATAGCAGAACCCAGGTTAACGCTAGAAACACCATCATGAAAGATCCGGTTCGTCTTGTAATTCTCTGACTTTTTGTCAATGGCAACCTATAGACATAGAAGCATATTTTACTAAGTTTACATCATAAAACGAAATTATTTTAGAAGGACTTTATTAGCTATTTTAAAGATGACCCGAGCTGAGTAGCCAATAGGATTTAACAATGCGGAGAGGAGCAGTTTTTCCTGCAGTGTGTTGGGAATTTTCTGACCAAATAAAACGCATTTAAATCATTTTGTTGGTAACAAATTACCAACAAGTTGTGCCACACGAAAGTAAAATAGCAAGAACACTCAGGTCTTGTCTGTGACTTGTAACAAAAAGAAACAAGCGAACGTTAGCGCTGTTGAAGCTAACGAGCATGCGTCAGCTCGTTGATTAGCCTGTTAGCTAGAAACTAGCCTCCCCCTTCACCACGCATGAACTTGATAATAAACATTCTTATTTTAGTAATGTTAACGAAATTGAAATACGAACCCATTTGAAGGAAGGGCGACGTTGCACCAGGGTCCATCTAGATATCTCGCTGTTCTGTTCAATAATTAAAAAATTTCTCCAGCAGACGCCAAACAAAATGTTTGAAAATCCAAAACCCAGGGACATTTTCAAAACGGCGCGTGATGTCTTCCTCGCTCTCCACCCGATGTTGTGCTCAGCAGCGACTTGCTCCGCGCTGCCCCTGGTGGCTGAAACTCAGTACATCACCGTTACAAGCAGAGGTGACATAAGTAGACCGTCAATACTGTATCCATCTGTATCTGTGTACTGAATCCAGCCCGATCTCCTCCAGCAGACAGGTCTGTTAATGACCCGCGTAGATCAATTCTAAAAGCCAGAGGACATAAGTCCTCAGAAAGCAGGAGGGGATCAGGAAGGCTGTTAAATCTTTGCTGAAAATACCACCGTCAAACTCTTGAACAGTTAAATAGTGCCTTGGATCAAATCCGCTAAGATCTCATGTTTTCTTTATTCCTTAACATCTAGAATGTTTAAATTTTGCTTTTATTATTATATTGTAAATTATATTGTTCGTTTTATTTTATTTCTGGTGGGAAAAAAATCAGTAACTACACCGTCAATGCCCAACATATCCTATTACTCCATCCAGCTGCTGTGCCGACCAATAGTGTTTAAATATTTGAAATATTCTTTCACATGTTCAGTAGCTTTCTAATTGAATCAGTAAGATTTCAGTAAGACTGACTCCCATCTAGTGTCCATTCATGGTAATTACCAGTAAAACCGTCCTGTTCAAGCTGCCTGTAATCTGTTTTGGATTTCAACAACTGAGTGCTCCTTACTCAAGACTATTTAAGTCTGGAATTTAAAAATGAATGTAATGTTAAGACTGGCAGGTATTGCACATACTTTCAAATACTATAAGCAGGACATTGCTCAATTACTCCTAATTATTTGTGTGTTTAAAGTGCACTAAAACCTAGAAAGCTACTCAGGCTGTTAACTTAAAGAAATAAATGACTTCAAAGATGACAAACAAAGCAAGATATAATTTAGGATGATAGCTGGGAAAAAAGAAGCTACCTTAGTGAAATATCCCTTTAATGATTTCAGAGTTATGGAACAGTATTTTGCACTAGTAGCTGACAAAAAAGTATTTTATTCTACACGCCAACATATCCAACTACAAAACTTTACAAATATGTATACAAGATTATATACACAAAAATAGAGAAAAATACACAATTCTGCAGGGACAAATTCTCAGATTTCCAAGGGATATCAGTAGCAGTAAGAATACACATAATAAAATGTGATTACATAAAAACATTTGTGTGCAAAGAGGAACCCATTAACATTGCCTGCTGTACGGTTAAAAGCAACAGTGGGAATTTAAAACGGCATTATTTTAAATGTGCTACCATCATTTTTCAACACACTGGCTCTACTCTTCACAAAGACCTACACATATTTAAGTGACGTTATGGCATTTTTTCGAAATAGGCTCCATTTTCTCCAAAGTCAAAATTTAGGTCAAAACATATAAAAAGGGTGATAGAGATTAGCTTTAAATGTGACCTTGTGCCAGTTAGATTGTGGTGGATGTTGCTTTCTCAAGTGTCACATAACTTATTACTTGACAACTTAGCTTTAAAACTCCAAACAAACAATTTCACCTCCTGCATTCCAACACCTACAGGCAGGTAAACTGTGTAAACTTACGATCCAAATGTATTTTACTGCTGTGTTCACTGACTTTGACTTGGTTCACAGTGATGCAAATGGGGTCATGACTTGCAATAAGCACAAACATAGTCAAGTATGGTTCAGTGCAGTGCAGTTTGTTTTCGTTTAAACACTCTACAGTAACTGCTTCTCACCAGGGACTTTGTGCTTCTAACAAACAGGATGGAAATCTGGGTCCAACTGTGTGTTTAAGCATTGGAGTGAGCATAACCTCAAGGTCACACTGTAGTGAAAACTTACGTAGGCAGAGCTGGAAGGTTTATTTACTAGCACGGTTTCCTACAGGCTGACTCAGACAAAACAGCAGCACAAAAGGTACAACCCACAGGAAAAGCACTATGGCTCACCTTCATGATTTGTGAACATTTACAAACCAAGTAATATCTAATTGGGATTGCTCCCAGGGAAAAACACGTAAGGAGCCTTTAATGGACAGTTTGTTTTTATAGGTGAGGACGGCTCCCAGGTTGAGAAACACTGGCTCTGTAGTCTGACTGACTGAAGTTTTAGTGTCAGTGAAAACTACTGAAGAAGGCAGTGAATTATGGTTGAAAGCTCTGTTTATACTTCAGTAGGTGGCTCCTGTGACAAATAATCTCTGCTTCCATTAGTTTGGTTTATTTAAGCACCTATTTATATTTTTACAGAAACAATACGGTCATTTACTAAATGCACTGAGCAGTAGTTCCACGTACTGCTGACCTTTATGATGCTGAAGCCTTCATTACAATAGTAGATTTTACTAAATGAAAATCACAAAAATATAACGCACATTGTTTATGCAGAAACTCGCTCTGCATAGAGAAAAAAGGCTTTATAAGTCGTGAAAAATGATGGTGAAGGTCCTTCTTCATAGCAGGTGATGCCAACTTTGACTAAACTATCAAGTCTTCTACAGAGGTCTGATTTCTTTAATCATATTTGGCTCATAAACAAAGTAAATGGACTACACACTTGGTCCTTCACGGTGAGAATAAAAATCTAAGACAACACATCTCTGGTGTCTGAATGGAATAAAAATATTTCATTCACACTTCAGAACCAGATAGTCATATAATGACAGATTTTCAGATCTGTAAGGTGAACTTGACTAAAGGAGATAAAAACAAAACTTGATCAAAACTAAGCACACCTTCTTCTGTGGTCTTGCCTCTGAGCCTAAGACTGTTTATTGTCCCAAATACTTCAGATACACAGTTCCAGGGAATACATTTTCAAAAACGGCCCCCAGCGTGACATTTTGACCTCTGACACTAAACCAGCTTCAAGAATTCTGCCTCACCACAGCTGGAAACAATTCCCACTTAAAACGAAGGAGAGACCGGCAGATAGATGGATGGACAAGAAGCCAGAGACAGACCGGATGGGCGGTCTTGGTGTCATTGGACAACCTCGAAGTAGTGCAGGATGGCCATGATGTGCTGCGGCATGAAGACGTAGCCAGTGTAAACTGCCATACCAGCCACAGAGATCAGCAGGGAGTCTGAAGAGAAGAGGTTAAGGACGGAGCAAGATTCTATAGCAGGAGGCCCAAAAATCACTCAGACATACAGTATCTGCAGGGAGAGAGCAGAACTGTTCCAAAATGTCAATTAGCTGTAACTTAAGACATCCGAGTGTAAGACGTACCGGCTACTAATGGTTTCAAATACAAACTGACAGGCCAGGCTTTGGTTTTGTTGTTCCTTTACAGGGTCAGTTCGAGTATAAAACTATGAACATGAAGTGACAAATACTAAAGGTGGGCAATTTTCAACTTGTTTCTCAGGGTTCTAGTTTGGGGAACACCTTTAAACCTCCATATAATAATACTTGATTAAACTCTGGCTAGTTAACTAGCATCTGATGAAGGATTCACCAGAAGATGTAAGCTGGAGGACTTTTTAAAGTTAGAGGTATTTTAATATAGATTTAAAAGCATAATGTACATTTACTACATAAAAACATGGGAAAAAATACAATAAATCAGCAAACTGATCAGTGATCACAAGGAAAATAAACTTTTGCTGTGTTTGCTGTCATTTACAAAAACACCTAGAGGATTTGATCTTTCAAATGAAACCCGATATTTCCCAGTGATAACTTAAACAGGAGTTTTTTTGTGTCCATCCAAGCACCAACTTTCTCCTTAGTACGAGCAAAAGCACCAAGTTTAGACGGTCAACATTTTATAGCCTGATTATTACCTAAATAACTGAGAGCCTTTAAAAATGTAAAATGGAAATCAAATTCATCTTAGCATTTATACGACTGTAAAACTTTACTGTGGATAAGCTTAACAACACAATCATGTGATACACGAGCAGCTCAACTATTTGTTAACATTTGATGGAGGACATCGGTCTTGCACGCAGCACTAACGCAGCTGACCCACAGGGAAGATTGCAAGATGATACTTTATATTACATCACGTGATACTGAGGACTTAATGCAATGCCACAGATCAAAGTCATAGCCATAAAACCATCAACTAAAACATTTGACTCATTAACCAGTATTCCTTTCTTCTTACATAAACCTGGTTTTCCAAATTGTGTTTACTGTTAATTTTAACTTGGGTTTATGTTGTGCAAATTAAGAATAGGATCAAAAACACACGACGATCAAGTACCATAGATAGGTAGGTAATTTGATGCTAGCTTAGCATCGACGCCGCCCACGCTTTCAAAAGATCACATGCCAAGCTGCAATAACTACTTTACCCTTTTTAATGTTTTTTTATGTTTTATCTACAGCCAAAGTAGCGCAAACGAGCGCTCCTCTAATGTTCTTTAAGTCGGCAGTAATAAAATAAACAAACATGACCTTTTATTACAAATACGCTCAACTTCCGCCCAGCCAGCGAGGAACAATCCCTCGGAACTGCATGTTTAAGCGATGCTTCGCATGCGGCCACTGCACGTCAACTTCAAAAATAGAAATTTAGACTTTTTCTGAACCGTAAGGATCCATCCCCTAATTCGGCATTCACTGCAAAATTACTTGTATTCAGTTACAGCTAAACCTCGTCTTCCAACAGGCTAACTACGCTAGTGCTCAAAGGCGTCATTCATTTCAACTTCCGAAAACAGGGACCCACTGGTACAGCGTCCATAAACAGAATTAGCCCCCAACACCTTAAAATTTAGAAACCACCTTAACTTATGGCCTCAACACATTTTACAATTAGCGAAAGACAAGTAGCTCCAACCCAAGATAAGATAGCTTTTCATGATGTATGCTAACAGCTACCGTTAAGGCTAGCGCGCTAGCTCAGTCAGGACTTCTTTCATACGGAAAAGGATACTGAACACAGTCCGCTCCCAGGGCTCCAGCATGTACAGGGCCGTCACCAGAAGATACTGGTAATAAAACCAGGACAGCTGTTTCCAACAGTCACTCAGAGCCATGGTCCCAACTTTAAAAAGGCAAGACTTTAACCTCCTCCGTGTATTTTTTTTTTTCCTCCCTTTGACGTATTTCGTTAAGTGTGACGTTTCAGCATGGGTGCTCATTTTCAACGAATCACAATTCAGTGTTCGAGCGCGCGACTATGACGTAGATCAGGGAGTTCCAAGATGCTAATTTCAAAATAAAAGACGGATTGAGTGTAGAGCGGACTGTAAATCATCGTTCATCTGCAGCGGGACAAGACGTAACCAATTCATTTAGGTAAAAGGAGCAATACCCACTAAAATAGTCCGTACTCCTAAATATTCAATTACACTTCAAGTAAAGGATCTGCCTTGAAAAAAACTGTTAAGCATAAATGCATTACAAAATATTTTATCTTAAAGAGCTATGTAAATTATTACTTGAGAATTATGAACTTAATAACCCACCGTCCAGGGTTAAAGTAAGTCTATCGCAGAGGTCTTGCAAAAAGTGCTTCTTTATAAATTTCTTTTTTTGATTTTGCATTCTGCGAAATGAAATTTCAACTGGAGGCTGTGCAATGCTGCTGAATTTGGTGCTATACTGATCTACACTGGTCGCGCAAGTGTTTTTTTAATTTGTATACCCTATTTATGGTAAGCTAATTAAAAAAATGTGTTTATGTCAAAGAAAAATAAGACAGATTTTAGTAACTCAGATGTTAATAAGATCTCTAGCAGTATCAGTAGGCTCAATGACAACAGCAGCATAACAGAGCTGAAATATGCAGTTTCTGGTGTCAAAATACAGCTTTTGTTAAAATGATTTCACAGAGAGCTGTCAAACTGTTTACATTCAGTTTTCCACACCCTGGAATTGATTCTGCTTTTCAGAATTAGCCTATCGAGAGATCTAGAATAAATGCTTTTACCTACCGATTCTGATCTGTGGCAAATAATTTTGTGCACTTTGATTGGGTACAGCATAAATCCCCATCTTAGACATGATGCTTAAGCATTGTTCTTCTAAACCTGCAATGTTTTGGGGTCACATCAAAAACAACACTGACAAATGATCAGTTTAGCTGATTTATGATAAACTTGTCAGAGTGTTCCTTGTCTTTTACACATCCTGCAAATAAAGAGCAGTCATTTTTGTGTCCACCTGATGTATCACAGTCCAGTATTCCCTGTCTTTTAGCTTTTCTGGTCTCCACCAACTCCTGAGGAAAATTTCTTCTCTTCAGCTGCTCTGGATCCACTATGCTCACTGGTCTCCAGCTGTTTCTAATATTTGCTGCTGGGCATTTAGTGGTCAGTGGGTTAATCCGAACTGGGTTGATGATGGGTGTGACATCAGGGAGATTGAACCAAAATACTTTTAGGATAGGAAAAAGAAAATGCTAAAAATATCAGAAAAGCTAACATTTTTTCATGTGACTCATAATTAATATGAAAATATTAACCATGGCAGCTTTCAACGCTGCAGCTGAAACCGTTGTCAAAGACAAAACAATTGCAGATAAGATTTAAATCGTCTTTCTCAGCAGTGACTGGCCAAGATGTTAAAGAAGTGGTAGACCTCGTCTTTATCGAACACAGCCACCTCTGTGGAGCACTCAGAGCACTGCACCGGGTGGTAAACCTCATCAGTGTCCATCCCCGCCGGCATCGGGTCACCAGCTTTGTCTCCTACTGATTCTGTTTCCTGACCCTTTCTCCTCTTTCTGTTCCTCTTCTTCCTCTCCTGTTCGGTTTTGTATCGCAACACTTCATCTTTCTTCACCGTGCAGTTCATGACGAACATGGCTCGATACTGCGTCCGGTACTTTTCATGCCTGGGGGGACACAAATGAGGAATTTCAAATGTATTCGTTAGCATTTCATCATTAAATAAAGTTGATAACATCAGCTGAGAGGCTCCTTTGTCAGTTTTTAAGAACCAAGTAGATGAAATATGACAATGGTTAAAGATACTTTATCACGTAAGCACCAAAATCAGGCTACATGTTCATCACAGACGCAACTAACAATTTTTATTATCTGTTGATACATTGTTTTGACAATTGAAGACGTCACCTTGAGCCCTACAAAGCTGATAACATTTTCACACGCAAAATTATCAAATGGTTAATCAGACCATGATGACAATAATCACTAGTTGCATCCGTGCAACCAGCTGTGCAACACATACATGAAGAAGTGCATTAATAATCAACCACAATAGTTACTTTACATTAGCACTTCAAACGGAGTCTCACACACTTAAACAACACTATTTCTCTTCGTAAATGCATTTGATATCTGACTTTGATGTCGAAAATATATAAAAATTCAATTTTTTTTTGTTTTAGCAATGACATGAAGACTAACCTCTGACAGTCGAGGCAGAGCGTCGTCATACATGCAGGGCAGTTGAGAATAGCGTCGCTGCTTGGTAAACCCTGATGCTGACGAGGATGTGACCTCAAAGCTGCCACTGGTCGTTTTCTCCTCGTATACCTGCAGAGGAAAGCAAATACCAAGAGCATTTGCAGGAGATATACATTAGTCGAGTCAATCTTGACTGGAGAAACAAATATTTTGTAAAATTTTGATGCCTCACTCTCTCCTTCTAGCGTCAACCCATGCCTGGTCCCTGTCATCCTCGTCTGGGTCATACAGCAGTTCGTCATTGCTCTGAAAGATCCTCTGTCTCTGCCTGCGACTGGTGGAGCTACCTACAGCAAAATTCAATAAAACTGGGTTATAAATTCAGTGTCATGATGCATCTTCTACATGTTCACACACATGTTCAATTGTTGACATGAGGAAAACCAGATTTTCAGTCTTACTTGGTGTATCCTCCTCCTCTGAGTCAGAATCAAAGTACACCTCATCATACAGTCGAGGGTTGGGTATACCAGGACCACTTCCCCCACCTGCACCTCCACCTGCGGAGGATTCTGTTGGAGAGTAAAGATAAACACTTAATTTTTTTCAGAAATCCTTTAACAACATAATCCTGCGTTACAAAGCATGATTAGTTTTAGATTACTTTGAGATGAATCCTGGATTTTCAAGCTCATAAAGCTAACTCATTATTCAGTTACCATGAAAACTAACACTTTAAGCTAACCCTGCAAAGACTAGGTTTTGGTGATCTTAATGGTTAAACAAAGAAGTATGTGAGGTTCCCTCGTGGCTCGGGAAGGATGAGAATGTACAACATGCCTGGGTCTTTGTTTGCCTCTCTCTCCATTATCACTATTTCATAAAGGTATACAAAGCCCTATTTTAAAAAGAAGCACATCCTCACAAATTGGCTGCAAGGAAAAAATAGGCTCCCCATTCCCTAAGGATCCCATAATGAGCTATATTCTGGATTTAAATATAAGCCAAACGTCATATACTCAAAATACCAAGTACTTTTTGTATAATCAACTACAATGCAAAGTTGAGGGTTACCTGATGTTGTTGGCCCCCAGGTTCCCTCCATGGTCTTAAGGGTTGAACTCAGCTCTGCCTCCATCTCCTTCTCAAACTCATCTCCACTGGAAGACTCACTCTCCCCGGTCAGATACTCTCTGATCAGCTTCTTCTTCTGATCTGGAGTCCCGTTCAATAGAATATCCAGCTCATCCTCTGAGCTGAAACACAGCAAGAAATAATTCACATTTTTGACGTTTCTTCCACTCTGCAGGTTAAAAAAAACAATTCAGCCTCGATTCATGTAACCGATCTAATATAAGCAGATGCTCAGTATTTACTAATGTTTTGCAGACACTATTACTATTTCAAATGATCGTTTAACTTAACTGAAACCACAATCCTAGAAAACATAAGAACTTAGTTAATATAACTGGAATGTCAGTGTCAGAATGAGGTACAGTGCCTTTAGATATTTTTTTATTGCTTTAGACTAAATAGGCCGATATAGGTCAACTGGTAAAGACAATCGTCCACGGACCACAGAGTCAATGGTTCGATTCCCGGTCCCAGCTATATGTCGAAATGTCTCTGGGCAAGAAACTGAACCCCTAACAGCCCACTCTCCTCCTCAGCTGTGCAGTGCCGGTCCAAGCCCGGTAGAAACTGTGGAGGGTTGCGTCAGGAAGGACATCCGGCGTAAAAACTGTTCCAAATCAACATGCGGACAATGATCCGCTGTGGCGACCCTGAACTCACGGGATAAGCAGAAAGGACCAAAAAAAAAAAAAGGCCGATATGTGCATTTGGCTTATGCTAGTTACATGTTTGTCCTTCATAAAATTACAAAATTACTAATGTATGTGTTTCGCCACTCAGTCTCAAGGTTTGTAAGGTTGTGACATGCAGCTAAATTAAGTCTTATCCATCGCTTTTATACAAACGTTGCAATCACGTAACGCTAGTCACCTCGCCAGGTTCGGTTTGTTTACATGTTAGCATTGAGCTCGCTAGCCACACGCTAGTCTCGTGTTGCTACAGCTACATCGTTTTCAGCTAACTGGTCTTTAGTTATTACCTGCTCGCCGCTCTCTCCTCGTCGCTCGGCTCCTCGATCTCATACGAGTCAAACTCTGGTGATTTATTCAGTTGGCTCATTTTTAATTGTATCGTAAACGCCAAACAGTGTAAATTGCTAGTAAAGTATCGACTATCTATAAACGACTGTTTCCGCGTCTTCTTCTTCTTTGGTTTTATTAAACGGAAGTAGTTAATGGTTTTAAAGGAAGCACTATCGCCGTCTCCCGTACTGTTGTGAAAATATTTTACAGGAAATAAAAGAAACTATATACAAAAACTATACATAAAAAAATTTGAACTACAACTAAAATCCAAACTAAAAATCGAAAATATTGAAGGTTTTTAAACTTATTTTGATTTTTAGACATAACAAACCACTTTTTACAGAAATTTTGTTTCCTTTTATTATTATAGTGGTGCAACCTGTGTAATCTAAGGATGTTTAACATTAAAGAACGTTTGGTTCAGTTTGTGAATGGTAATATAATTTTACTGCGCATTTAATTTATTTACCATTTGACTCTGCATTCAAAATTATATATATTTTATTCAGATTACACATAATGAAAATTATATTAGTTTTATTTCCTGACTTTCTCTTTGCATCGTTTGTTGTGAAGCATAATTCCTGGGCTGAATTTTTCTTGCAGTGTCATTCCTAGTTCAAGCTTTAACATATTAAATCAAAAACACCAAAAGTTGAATAACTCACCACTCTGTCTCTCTGCAGCATTTCACCATCACCTGAAACATGATGCTGTAAACTGCTGCTGTTTTAACCAACCACCATCAGGTGGAGCCAACAGATAATAGATGAAGTAAGAAAGGCCGCATTGTCCTCTCTACTCAAAGGTTATATCCTACAACGTGATTGGTGAATTCGCATCAGGACCATGAATGAAACATAAAGGGTTTCCAGCCCTACAGGAAATACTTTACATTGAATGTATTAGTTCATTCATAGTTTGAATACATTTGTTCCTACTGTGATGCCAAATGTGTGCAAAGTATTTACACAATTCTCTAGGATTTTGTTTGCACCAGTAAAAATAGCTTTTGAGACTTATTTTACCAGAAACTTTCTAGCAAACTTATGTGAAAAGATGCAGTAAGTCAGAGTGACAGCAGTGCACAGATATTTAGCATTTATAGTTTTTGAGTGAGGCTCATCCCTCTAACCAGTTAGAGATCAGTGATGGATTGGTTTTGCAGCTTTTTATTTAATGTAGTTCGATAATGACAAATACCCGTGCAGGGTTGTGCAGAGTGTTGGGGAGTGTAAAAGGCAAAGTTAAGTCATTTCAGAGCAGGAAGGGGAGGGTTGGGTCTTAGTAGAGTGGCTTGATTTTGAGTCTCATCGTGCTACCTTCACTTGCATATAGTAGCTTTAAGATACATTAATGCAAAGGGCCAACACGACTCTGGCTGTACACACCTGAAGTTTTCAGTTCTCCCTTTCATGGCATCACCACACCACAAGATAAATATTGTACACGAGCATGTGGGATCACCATCCCCACAGGCTGGGATGGTCCTTCTTAGCAAGGTCACCGTGAAGGTTTGCACCAGCAACGACTTTCAAAAGCTCCATCAGCTTCAAAAAATAATGAAATTCAGCTTCTCAGTGTGTGTCATCTACGTGCAGCGTGCAGGGTTTGAATTAAAGGACTTAGTGGTGCAATAAGCAGAGGTGGTAGGTGTGCAAAAGCCCAGTACTCAAGTAAAAGTGCAAGTACTTGGCATAAAAAAAAGTGTACAAAAGTACTACTTCAAATTCTTTACACAAGTCGAAGTATTAAGTACATGAGTTACTGATCAAAACAAACTATTTAAATACTACTGAACTTGATGCTGCACAAGTCTAGTCCAGATTGGTTTCACATGTGCCTCATAAACAAAGTTTCTGTAGAAATCTAAAATGTTCAGGTTTGTCCTTTTTGTCATCCACAGATTTTAGTGCCTTAGCATTTCTTTTTCAAATCAGAAATGTGAAAACCAGCCACCATCTCAAGTTTAAGCATTGTTTGATTTTTCTTTCGAGTATTTGGAATCTAGAAGGGGCAGTAGTTTGATAGAGAGAGAGCTTTGGAAACCCAGCAGACAAAGACAGTCCCAAACAAAAGCAAGGTCTCTCTGTAGCTTTTGGACAGCTACTAACAGGACACTTTCCTTTTTGACAAGCTTGGAACTTGTTGAGCAGATTATTTCATAAGAACATGCACAAACTGTACAAATGTTACTGACAGCAGATGTGGTCGGAGTGGTCCACCCACACTGTGAATCCTTCCCCATCCTCAAAGAGATGGATTTCTAGACCAGTTAAATCATTTTTAGGACGACATTTGTGTTTCTCTCCAGCTTCCTGTCCCTCTACTCACTGTTTGTGTGTTTACGCCTTCTTCTGTTTTTGTTTTTCCGTCCACGTGTGCTGTTTGTTTTGTGTCTTTTTCCTTCAGTTTGTCCTTTGACGTGTCTTTCTGTTGCGTGAGTGTGTATAAGAGTGTGTGTTTGTGTTGGGAGCTGCTGGGTGACATTTTCCATTCCAGGTGTGACAGCTCGCTCCCCTGATAGCAGCAGCTCTTCTCTGGTTTTACCTGCCTCACACACACACACACACACACACACACACTTTACCGTCCACCTCTGTCTCAGCTCTACCGCTCGACAAGCTAATTTAGCCAATTACACACAGGTGTGATGCTAATTTCCCCGAGCTGGCAGCCAGCTCCTAGAGGAGGTAAAAATAACATAATTACACCCATCTGTCCCCTGCAGGCAGGCGGGCTCTCCCACTGGGTGTCGGCTCCACCGCCACCTCAAAACACACAGGAGGAAAAAAAAGCCGCACTGTTGGCTTTGATAATGGAGAAGAAGACAATGGACAATCTGTGTGTATCAGTGTGTGTACAGTATCTCTCTCTCTCTCTTTGTGTGTGTGTGTGTGTGTGGAGGAATCCAGGCTGCAGCCACAGTTGCTTTTTATCCTCTTTGTCTGAAGCTTTCAATGGAGTTTCAGCGATACGCGGCAATTTCCTGCAAGAAAAGAAAAACAGACTTTTGGTGCGGCGGGATAATTATGTAGAGCTGTTTTCGAAGGCGACGCTGTTGGATGTGTCACCATTAAACTGTGTGTGTGTGTGTGTGTGTGTGTGGAAGGAGAGGGGAGGAGAATTTCTCTGAGCATCGAACACAAAACAGAACACGGTCAAAACACACAGGGGCCTTCAGATAGTGAAGGAAGCTCAGGTACATCTGGAAAAAGTAATGCAACATCACATCACAACAGCGGTTTGTTTGTGCTGTGTGTCTAATTCTGGAAAGGTGTGTGCACTGTGTGGGAGACAGTCATCGTGGTGTCCCACAGGAGCTTTGGCTGAGTAGCTGCAAGTGTGCGTAAACATGCTGGACACAGAAAACAAAGGAGATTTTCATCAGCAGAATTTCTGTGAGGACCTGTCAGGGAAAAGCTCAGGTCATGTGGGAAGGGAGGGAAAGAGACGGAAACGTGAATAAATGTCCTAAAACTAAAATGACTTCTTTGGGGTTTTGTTGTCGTCCACGTTGAGTTAACGAACGGATCGCGATCTGAATTTTGGTATCACGTCAATGCACAATGAACACACACACTTGCTTAAACACAGTGACTCACCCTGCAGCCGCCTGGCAGCAGCAGCACATCTACTGTTGTTTCCTGCATAAAGGAAAAGGTTTGATACAAAACAAAGCCTAACTTCCAGGCTGCAGTCGGCTCTGCACACTGTGCCGTAGTGAAAAACAAGCCCACGAGTGTCTGCACATGCAGTAAGAGCAGTAAACATGACGTGGGGATGCAGAGCTGCTGATGGCTTTGATCATTATCCACACATTCTGCACATCATCCCACATGTCACCTTATTGAGCCTGAGTGTCTCCCATCTAAATACAGTTTGAGCGGATTTCATTATTGAGACTTCTGCTGTAATGTGGACATGTGAAACGCGTCTCAGAGGCCTTCCCACCCTGCCAAGAAAAATAAATTGGTCCTCGCACATAACCTCCTTATCTACATTCCTGGCGTCACATAGTCCCTGTTTCCTATGGAGCTTGTGTGATGACTCCGTCCATACAGGTTGTATTATTCTACATTCTCACATAGATGGATCTGTCAGTCTATCTGTCACACAGCGACGTGCACCAGAGTCCCGCTGAGACCCAGCACACTCTGACAAATAAAGGTCCGGAGATACCACGGAGGGTCCTCTTCAGCACACTACAGCACATCTGTGTTGTCTGCAGAATAAACGGAATCAATGAAAATGCCTTTTAAATGCATGTTTCATTTATTTTACATTGACAAGACGACAACATTTTAATTATTGGTTATTTAACTGTTTATTAGATGGCTGTGGCACAAGCTGCACACAGCACAAACACACGTGCACTTAAACGCATGCGTTCAGGCTTGATGCATCTCAGCAGCTGCTGGATTTGGCTCCTGGTGCTCGTGCTCCGGTGCCTGCAGTGGACGTCCAGGTAAACCTGATGCTCTCAGAGTGTGGGCTCCACCTGTTGGCCCGCGCTGCAAACACAGGAGACGGCCGAGCTTCATTATCTTCTGCCACCTCAGATGAGCTGCACTCGTCCGTCACCCCCCGAAACGCTCTCTCTCTCTCTCTCTGTCCATGTAAAAAGTGTGGAGACTTGATTATCGGCCCATGTCGGCGAGCTGTGATCCGCTGGAACCCACTGACGAGGCTGAAACACACCTGCCCGGCCACACACACACACACACACACACACACACACACACACACACACACACACACACACACACACCATGAAGTCAAATTAAATGACTCGGTCTCTTGTTATTTCCTCACACTTTCAATGTTCCTCTGACACTGGGGAATATACCAGTGTGTGTGTGTGTGTGTGTGTGTTATGTCACAGTTTTCAGGTGGATCATTTCCATTTTTGCCCTTCATTTCATCCTCCTTTCCTTACCTGCAGCCTCCTATTCTCTTTGTTTGATGTTCTCTTCTCCTGTTTTTCTCTCCATCCCCCCTTTCTTTCTTTTCTCTGCCCCTCTTTGTCTCACCTTGATCCTGCCCCCCTTCCTTCACTTTTAATCTCTGATTTTCGTTTTCATCAGCGCCATTCTACCATCTTTGTTCTACTTTCTATGTCCTTTCTCTTTCTTTATTCCTCTTTATTCCACGTCCTGTGCCCCACCTGTTTTTCCTATTGTATCTCTTTCCTTTCTTCAGCATCCATCCATCCATTCCATCTTTGGGCTCTTCATAAACAATTTAAACAAACAGAACTCTGAAGTCAAACCTTTACACTCTTTCATTCAGTCACTACATAGTAGTGACCTTCAACTCAGGCTGAACCTCAGATTATGTTAAACTGTAGTTTTTTTCTAATTGAGATTATTATTATGTAAAGATATGAAGCCAGACAGACAGAAGAAACCTGATTTTAATAACTTTTAGTCAGTAAACACTCAGTGAGGCTGACAAAAGGACAGATTTTTTGATCAACGATGGGCGAGAGCAACAACGTATTCTGGGGAATTTATTGGGCATCATTCAAAGCGCTTTGCACCCATTCACACACTCTCACACACCAATGGTGCTGGCTGCCTTCAGCATCTTGTCCAAGGACAGTTTGACATGTAGCCGCCACCAGGATCAAACCACTGACCCTGTGGGCCGTGGAAGACTGCCTTACCAACTGAGCTACACCCCTAGGTTAACAATCAGCTGTCATATCTGACACACATGATGATCTTCAGTCTGTGTTGTTTAATTTATACTACAAATATTTCACCTTTACACCTGGAGACAAACAGTCCCAATGTTCGCATCACTGAGCTTGGCGGCCACTGAACGGGTCAAATGAGCATCAGCCCAGGGGCCCAAGAGTTCAGGGGGGTCCATGGACCAGAGCCTCTCAACTCACTGAACATGTTGCGTGTTTACAATAGTTAAATGTCAAAAGCTAAATTAGTTAAAAGACACAAAAGTACAAGAACCACAAACAGGCGCAGTTCAAATTAACAAATGATGAACGATGACCTGAAAAAGTCCAAAAGAGGTGCAAATTCACCAAAAACAGACACAAAACTACTGAAAATATATCTACATTTTTCATAAACACAGTCACAATGACCAAAAATGGAAAGGAACTTAATTATAGCAGCTCGGTTTGAATTTTAACATATATGATGAGGATTAGGAACTTAAACGCTGCTGCTGCATGTAAACTGTAGGAATGCAGTCACCTATTCTGGGAGTGCTCACGATTCCTGTGCATCCCAGATTATTTACGTCTCTAGGACGCTGTCCTCCCGTTCCCCTTCAGTGACGTCCATAGGTTCAACCTTTTGTCATCTTTTTTCTCTTCGTTCCCTCGAAACCAGCCAATCATTGGACCCAGATTAGCATGTAAGAGAGACGCCAAGCGCATACAAACTAAAAAGCACAGCTAGGGACAGAGAAAGAGGAAGAGCAGACGAAAGAACGACCAAAAAAAGACAGAAAGAGAGGAGAGAGGAGAGCAGGCGATAGAGAGAGACAAAAGTCCAGCTGTGAGCTGAACGCGGGATGCAGGAGGAAGAATGAAACGGATCTCATCTTTTAGGGGAAAGAAACTTCCAGAGCACAGCCTGGGTTATTTCCATGCAAATCACACACACACATACACATTCAGTATGATGTTGAACAAACACAAACCACACCAACACACACGCGTTTGATTGGGCGCATTTGAATGAAGTTGGCTCCTGCCTGGTATTTTGATGAAGTTGGTTATTTATTGGGTGATGAAATTAAGTTAATTGCTTATTGGTATTTTAATTAAGTTTCTTTCTCCGTGGGTGTTTGAGTGATTTTTGGAGTATTTATTGGTATTTTAATGAAGTATTATTTGGCGGCAGACGCAGTGGGAGAGCAGCTGAACAGGCATACACACAGCAGGTGGCCCAAAAACACACACACACACACACACACACACACACACACACACACACACACACACACACACAGATATACACATGTCAGACAGGCTTAGCAGCACGCACACATGCACACCATGACATATTAACACAAGCATAGATGCAAATACATTTGTGCTGGCTAAAAGTCAACAGCAATTTCAATGTTTGTCAAGATGACACCAGTCATATGCTGCATGATTCTCCAGCCTCTGATGCAGTAAGACAAAAGTATTACAACTTTAAACTGTACTTCAAACTCACTCCGGTCTGTGTGACAGGGTTCAGCTTTAATCAGTGCAGGTCGTGACATTGTTCAGCACGAACTCACATCAGGGGTAAATGAAGAAACTGTATCTTATTACTAATGTGTTAAAAAAAGAAATTATAAAAATGTAAGCTGTGTATTGTGTGTAGCCCACCACTGGGTGAAAGTGGTGGGTCAGTTCCCCTTGTGCTTCTAGGCCACTGCAGGAACCTACCACCCTCTCACTCTGGCAGCAGGTGGCACCCAGGGTGGCCAAGACCCTGCTTTGGCCTGTTGTTGCTGCAATGTCACCACCATACTGGAAAACACACAAGGAGCCTGGTAACGTTTACATGTGTCAACTGATGTCAATACATTGTTTTTATATCAGAGTTGATATATAAGAGTTGATGATCCAAGTGTAGTACAAACAAAAGTCTCTATAGGCTGCTAGGCCCTTGAGTGGTGTGTGTGTGTGTGTGTGTGTGTGTGTGTGTGTGTGTGTGTGTGTGTGTGTGTGTGTGTGTGTGTGTGCAGAAATGCGTGAAGTCAATTGTCATAAGGAATCATAACAATCCATTTGTCAATTTGACTTCTTCTCTTTTGTTATGTTTCTACATAACACAATATTAATGTACATGAAATGTGCAGAAGTCACGTAATTGTGCCAATGCTAATAATTACAAATAATAAAAGACGCAGTGGTGTGGCAGCTTCTCTAGCCACATATTTTTATTATCCATTCTGAGACCCGAGTGCTGTATTTCGTTCTCTCGTGTTTACATGAACGACAATGAAGAAACTTTGCATCAAATTTAGTAACTACAAATCAAATAGTGACTTATCGAAAGTCTGTCTGTCTTTACTGTACAACATGTGAATAAAAATTGTTCATGTAGTACGGAATAAAAGTGAGTACAGCAGTGTATCATAAATATGAGTGTCTGTTTATGGTCATATTATCATATTATATTAGAATAATATTATTGGATATCAATAAATACCTAAATCAAATATTGAGGAGTGAAAATAATATTATTTATAATAATATTTATATGTATTTATCCATCAGATTTTTAAAAAATATTGCATTTGGCAAGTTGGCAAGTTGCTTGACAAATGTTCATCCATCCACTGTGTGTAACCACTTGTCCTGGAGTCTGTCCCAGCTGTCATTGGCTGAGAGGCGGGTACAACCTGGACAGGTGTCACAGACAGACAACCTTTCACACCTACAGGCAACAACATGCAAACTCCTGCTTGACCAACATCTCAAATGTAAATGTTAATGTGGTTTTCATTAACGGAAAAATCCAAATATCCCACATGTACTTGTTTACAGGCCAATTTGCTGATCCAATATGGCGGCGGCGTTGATGTACATTCCTGCAGGCAATGGGGCGTCGAGGTTTGTGTGTCTATGGTGGCCAGTGCCCCTCAAAGTGGAACATTTCGATACCCTGAGGACGATCAGAGTAGAACAGTGATCGTAATCTCTTTAAGTGACAGGGACTGACTGTCATTTTTAAAAGGACGAAATAAGAAGTCTACAATATTTTAGCATCATTAAATAATAATTAAATAATTAAAGGGGCTGCTACTATTCTGTAGTTTTCATATTGTCAATGAAGACCAACACAACATTTTCACATCAAGCTGGTTCCAGCTGAAGACATAAAAAAGTCTGATCACTTGTTTTTATCAAAGAAACAGACGGAAATGTTTTCCTGGGTTCATTTTCAACAGAGGATTAATCCACGTTGACATATTTCGTAATAGTTATTAGACGGGTTTTGAACCTTGCTCGGCTGCTGTGCAGCGCTGGTTGAGCAGATGCCGTCTGACAGTCTGTTAGGAAACATGTCTGCTGCTGCTAGATTGTGTCACATGTGGTTCCGGCAGCAGCTACGTGTGATGTAAGGCGGCGTGTTTGCTTTCAACACGCTAAGCGTCTCCCCCAGCTGTCAGGACAGGGACCGGTTCTGCTTTTTAAATGAGTGCATCACATGACATTAGATTCACTTGTGTGGCATAAAACGTAAATAGTTTGTTCTTGATTTTCTTACTCAAGCTCAGTTTCCAACGTTGCACATTTTTGTCTCCTGTGTCTCCTGAAGCAAAGCAACACCACAGATTGTGTTTTTTTTCGAAGTGTGTGTCGCTGCGTTTGCTTCCCAAATGCAACAGACAGGATAAAAGTAGAGTGTCGGGAAAAAACAAGAACATTCTGATCAGAACTGTCACCTTTAAAGCAGTTGAAGCAGCTGTTTATGGTGAAATGTGTTATACAGTGTTTCCAGTGACAGCACAGGGGTTAAATGAGGGGAGAGTAACACATAAATAAATGGAGGGTTGATGATGCAGCAGCATAGGTGAGCTGCAGGCAAAATCTGCTTCCTCACGGAATCAAGCGACGGTGTTCCTGGAAATCCACGGAGAGACACACACAGCAGCAGAGCAAGCGTATTTCTCCTCCACCCCGGACTTATTTTGAAGTCTGGCTCATTAAAAACGACTTCATGGATTTGACAACACTGACGCGCTGCAAACAGCTACAACACAACAGGGAGCAACTAAAAATATACATCTGCAAATCTCAATGTCCATCACTTTTTAGTGTCCCGTGGAAACGTTGCTATGCCAGTTGTCTGCAACAGTTCTTCTGTGGCTTTTGCAGCACAAATCCACCTGGGGAAACCAGGTTTCTCTGATCTCCAGCACCGCACAGAAGTCACCAAGCAAAACTCAACGATCCCACGATGGTGGAACAAGCTACCAAACTCTGCAAGCTCAGCAGAATCTGCCAATATTCAAAAACAGAACTCATCGCATCATCCTGTGCACTTCAATCTAAATAAAAAAACTTCTGCTCCTTCTCGCACTTGCATCTCGTGAACTGTGAACACTTTTCTGACAGGACTTTGCTTCGATGTTTTCTCCTTGACTTAGATTTTTGCTGCCTTGTGCCTCACGTGTAAATCGCTTAGTGTAAAAGCGTCTGACAAGTGACTAAATGGAAATGGAAATTTCAGTAAGCAGCTTTCCCGTTTGCATCACTATTAAGAAATCAGCTTTCCAGAGACTGTAACCTGGTAACTTCAGTTCATGTAAACACACTCACTGTGGGCTGTGAATCCCTGTGTTGTTGCTCAGTCAGCGTTTCTCCTGAGGGCAGAGGCTCAAAGTCCTCTCATGTAGTGCTTTTTTACCTTATTGGTTCCCTTTACATGTTGTTCCTCATTCACATGTTGGTGGCAGCACCTGCTATGAGGCCTGATTTCCATGGAGCAAGTGTCCTGCCCAAGGACACTGGCACGTATGGACATGTTTCCTCTTTGAACCCTGAACCCACTGGCCCGCTTGATACAGTTGAGGAAGTTAAAGACCAATTATGTAAAGTTTGTAAAGTTTGTCAGGGCTGGACTGGACTCTGGAGCCTTGTGCACATGTACCGGACAAGTGAACTGGATTCTGGTTTCATGAGTCTGAGAGCCACACCCTAATCCTGAGTCTGCCATTTAAAGCTGTGAATCCAGGCCACAACACTGTAAGGTTTACAATTCAGACTGGTCCTCACAGACACGGCCATTAAACCACAAACACAGAGGGCGCTGAACAGTGGATGCGTAAGGTCACAGGTTCAATTCCCCAGCAGAGCAGGAAACCAGACGTTATTCTCTTTGTTGACTCAAGGCCAGAGGAGACTTCTGGGTAGTGAGACAGGACAGGACAGGGTGTCTGTCTTGCACACACACCCACACACACACACACACACACACACGCACACGCACACGCAGACACACACAAGCTGAGAGCTGTGAGAACATTTTCATGTGGCCTTGAGGTGTCAGGAGCACCCATCAAACCACCAACAACTAATTATTACCTTCCTTTCTCACCGTGTGTGTGTGTGCGTGTGTGTGTGTGTGTAGTGGCCCCTCGGCCCCCGGGGTCCGTTAGTGTACATAATGGCTTTTTGAAGAGATTGTCGGTTTGTGAAGACATTTGATTGACACCTCCTGATGTCTCAATCCAATTAAAGAGAGAGGGGGAGGTGGGTCCTTTGTGTACGCTGAGTGTGTGTGTGTGAGTGTGATCAGACTGAGCTGCAGAAATAAATAATATGCGTGTGTCTGTGAACAACCTAATCCTGTCTTTTGCGTGTACACACACACACACACACACACACACACTCTATTATCTGAGCATCTTCTTTGATCAATTAGCTGATTAACACACTGATTGGGTCAAAATTACTTCTGACAGTAATTTTATTGCTTCACTCAGTGAAAAATACTAAATGTTATTTTTACTGCTGATGAACAGAAAAAATGAGTTTTGATCCCAGCAGGCAGCTGTTTCTGTGACGATGATTTTAAACACGTTGAAGGACGTTTATGGTTGATGTTTGTGAAATAACAACACTGCAACTAAGAACGTTCTATATTTTGTATCTAATTTGAATCCCAAGTTTCATTTTCCTGTAGAAACTCTCACACACGTGTTTCTTCACAGATGCTGAATCCAAAAAGCTGCAAGTGTGATGTCTGCAGCTGCTCACTGCTTCAATAATTTCTTTGTTTACTTCATTTACTCTTTTATTACATTAGAACATTTTGGCTTTAGGACACTGTCCACATGCTTAATTTCTCCAGCACACTGAAATTTGCCACAGATTCAAACAGTAAAGCAGATTTTCAGAGATTTATTTTTTAGTTGAACTATTGCAGCTGAGAAATTATTGGCATTTAATGCATTTTGTACATAATTTTTATTAATGGGTGTATTCAAAGATTGTCGCTTATTTTTATAATTTTCATATTAAATGAGTAGAACAAACAGAAAAAAATATTATTTTTTAATAATGTATTTCCTTTTAGTTTTTGTGACTTTATTTTTGTTAAATGTAGCCCTCTGTGAAAATGTTTTTATATCAATAATTAAACAAAGGATTAAAGAAATAAAGATACAATAAAATACAACGCGTAAGTAAAAGTAGAAAATTAAGTTTAGCCCATAAATACATTAAATTTTAACAAAAAAAATAAATATGCCAATTTTTTTCAAATAAACAGTAAAATTAGCACATCACAACAAATAAATATAAAGAAATGAAAATCAAAACATTAATGTTTAATACATTAAAAAATGATGATTTATAAAATAATAATACACTACATATAATTTTTACAATTAGAAATAAGACAAAAAAAGTAACAATTTTTTTCATATAAAAATTAAAATAAAACAAAAATTCAAAAACGATATTCCACTAAAATATTTCTTTCATCATATTTTCTTATTTTCTAAATAGCCAAAATGTTGAAATATTCAATGAATAAAAACATGTAAGATTGTAAAAACGACACTACAAGTAAAAATGAGTGAAATTAAAAAACAACTTTTCTTTGTGTTGCCTAGCTCCAGTTATGATGCTGTTCACAACGCCGTGTTTATTTCAATGTGTTTATGTGCTGCTGGATTTGAAACGGCTGAGTTCGTTCCAATTAAAGAGGCAATAAAACCACATGAAGTGAAGCCTCTGGGTACATGTGGTACAAGCTTGACATGAAATAAAAGCTTTTTACTGAACTTTACTTCTGTAACATCAGACTGAAGAGAATTTATCAACTTTATTTTTTGTTTTTGGATCCTTTCCAATCAAATCCGCCCGTTTTGCTCCTTACAATTAGAATTTCGATCTAACAGCGAACATGTTCAGGCTCAGAATTAAGGGATTGTGCCACAAACACACTCAGACGAACTCAGGCCTCTCGGGGTCCTCTATTCAGTTTGAGTAACAAAGCTCAGGGCCTCAACCCAGCATGTCTGAAAAAACACTCTGAGTGTGCTTTGTAAGTGTGTGAGTGTGTTTGGCGAGTGAGTGTGTGTGTTTTGTATTTTGTGTGTGTTGCACTAACAAGGTCCGGGCCTCAGCATGACGACGATCTTAACGAGCTGTCTGTCACTCTTCAGCTCTCAGCTCAGACCTCTGTGTCATTAATGACTGTGAGTGAGTGCGTGCGTGTGTGTGTGTGTGTATGTGTCAGTGGTATAAATGGAATAATGTCTCAGTGGGACAGAAAAAACATTTAGTCTCTTTTGGCGCCACAATGTCAAGGTTTCAATGGCTGTTGTCTCTTTTTGTGTGAGTGTGTCTGTCATTGTGAGTGTGTGTATGTGTGTGTGTGTCTGTGTGTGTGTGTGCAGCTGCCAAATCCCCAAATTTCACTATTTTACCAGCCTAAGTCTGTGTTTCGAATAACAGAGTACCCGTCTAAAGCTGCCTCTCTTTTAGCGCGTTGCTCAACATAGATGACATCACAACATGCCGTCCCATGATGCATTGCACAACTGCACGGTCAGGATATAAAATCGCATTTCTTCATAAAGACCGTTCAAAACCTTTTTAGTATTTTTAAATTTTACTCCAGTCTGAATTGTTACTGTGATCTGAGGTAAAAATTCATCAGTCGTCAGTTTTCAGGGACAGAGGTGCAGAGACTGAACAGTTTGACAGATTGTTAAATGTCCACATAGACCATGTCTACACAGAGTCTCGCATTTAATACTTTATATTAGCTGCCGTGTTCAACGGAGCCTTCAGGAACACACCACTGTTTAACTGCTTTATGGCTTTGATCCTGAAAATGTGGTTAAAATGACGCCGCTCCGTGTTCAGTGGCAGCATTGATGGTTGAACGGGGGAGCGATTATTCCTGTGCCCTCCTCCATTCCATTTTTAAATCAGCACACTCGTCTTGTGCCGTCCTGAATCCGCAGCAAAGCAACACGTGGAGTCTGGCACAATGGCAAACGGGAAACGACAGACATAAGCTGTAAACAGAAGATTTCTGAATAGAAATATTCAGCTGAGCTTAACATTGATTTTCTCCACCCGTGTGTAAAATCAGGACGGAACCAAAGAAATGGACATAACGTGTCATGTGACGTGGTGGTGACTATAGGCTACTTCCTGCATAAAAGGAGGAAAAGCGCTTGTGGTCCAACATTAAAAAGTGCTTTCCTGCCTGAATACAGAGGTGACAACTACAATAAATCAGCCTCTGCATGTGGACACGTTCAGCTTGTTTCCTCTAAGGACCATAAACATCTAATTAGAGTTATTTTTACATTTAGTGTGTTTGCTGGCTGCAAAAACACGCACCGTTGCTATAGTAACCTGCAGGTTAACATTCCTTGAGATATGGTGTTGGCCAGAGTGTACGTATACACCTGTGGCTCTAACAGCCACCTGCCAGCCAATCAGAGAGCAGCACGGTATTACTTATTCCCCAAATTCCCCCCGAACAAATGCCTAAACATAAATTTCATCAGTCGCACATTATATGTCAGACTCCGTTTGTACTTCAAATGTACTGTAAACGTCTGTTTATTAGTGTAAGTTAGATATTTAAGGAATCAGTCATTAAAGTAAAAAGTTAAACTAAGTTAAGTTAAGGTGCATATTGACTTCTGTTGACTGAATGTCTTATTTAATCATACATTTATTAATGATTTTCAATTCGATCCTTTAATGGTTCTTTATGCAATAGCTCACCTGGTCATTTCAGCTCCTGTGTCTTTCAACACCCCTCCTCAAACCCACTCTGCTCTGATTGGACGGCTCGTGTGAGTCTTCTTGTCGATGGGCGTAAAGCAGGCGTCTTTTCTGGACTACAAACTGATGATCACCTACAAGTCAATGTGCAGGGCTCATAACACCTTACAGGCCCAGTCAATGCTTCTCTTCACATTTCTTTCATTCCTTGCCTCATCCTCTTTCCTTCCTTTTCTCCTAACTTCTCTCTTCCTTATCTCCCCTCTAATTACCCCCCTCACTTCCTCACCCCTCCTCCTGTATGTTTTTTTCCCTGTGGTTCAGAGTTTGCGTGCCGTTTTAGAGTGTTTTCATCGATGTCAAGACCTTGCTATCAAACATGACTGCCTCTGCTCTAATTCACCCCCAGGACACCCCCCCCCACACACACACACACACATACACACTCAAGGCTTCTCGCTCTCTCACACACTCGAATGAACATGCATATCCACACACACACATTCTTTCTTTACAGACACACGAATACATGATCATAACTGCGAAAACACACAAAATACTACACTTGTGAGGACTGTAACTTCAGACACAATCATTGTGATCCAGTTGTGACCTTAACAAAAATGTGATCATCCGTGGACGTGTCCTCATCTTTGTGAAGCACATAACTGACTGATGGATGGTCCTGAATAAATACAATGCTGAATCCAGATTTTAATCATTAATGTGAATCTGATATTACTAATCCGCACTGCAGACTTTAATCTGAAGCTAAATCTGTATTGGACTTCTGTGAACTACCCGGCACACAAAAGCCTTCTGACCAAAACACAGGGCTCATCAGCAGCTGTACTTCCTGAAGAGGCTCAGAGGGGTCAGTGTGGCCCCCCCTGTCCTTACCTCATTCTACAGGTGTGTACATCACGCGTAACCTGGTGGTACGGAAACTACGCTGCTGCAGACAGGAAGTCTGCAGAAAGGGCAGAAGGAAATTAAAATCCTGCAAAGCTAAACTTTTAATGAAATGTGGTTCCAGATGACCCATGTGACATTTCCTCTTATCCAAAGCATTTAAAAAGCTACATGTTCACATACACCTGCATTGTTTGTGCCAATTTACAAGAGAACTGCCACAAGGATAGATGGGTTGATAAAGTCACATTTATGGAAAAGGTTAAATAAGTCAATTTGTTTATGGCTAATGCAGACAGATATGACAACTTATCATTTGGATGCAAATATCTGAGGAGAACAAATTAGTAACAAATTAGTGCTGGTCATTAATTTGCAGCTATCCTCAAAAAAACATATTTGTCCACGAACCCCTGTTCCCCTGGCTACATGTCAAATGTCTACATGTCCCTGGGCAAGACACTGAAGCCCCAAGTTGTCCCTAGTGTCTTGTACTTGTAAGATGCTTTGGATAAAAGCCTAAATGAGTAATTGTAATATTAGCACCAGAAATGTCAGTTAGAGTTTGTCCGAACCTCTGAGAGTTGACTAAATGTGCCAGAATAAACAAAACATACTAAAATAAAGATATCAACAGTGACACATTACAGAAAACTACGTTGGAAGTAAAAAGTAAAGTACGTTTCATGAAGGGATCTTAAAGAGGCTACTGAGTAAAACGTTACAAAAGTTACTACTCAAGCAGAAATATTTGAAACTCTGATTGCTCAAATTAGTTAATTCAAATAATAAAAAAATGCCGTTTTTATTAAGGTGACACAGATTCAAACAACATAAAAAATTAAAATCTGCCAAACTAAGCAATATTTGTGTAAGAAAAATGACTTTTAGTTTTTGCTACTATTTTTCAGTAGGAATAAGTCGTGTTTTACAGTAAAGGCAGCAGAAAAGAAGAGACCAACGGTCCTCAGCAGTTTAGAAAAAGCCCTACTCACAAACACACTCTATTGTTACTCTCTCTCTCACACACACACTCACCGAGTGTGTTTAGCCCTCAGTGTCACAGACTGTGAATTTAATATTGATTCCATAAAGTAGTTTCAGTGTAACATGTCACAGCGCATTAACGTCAGAGCAGCGAGCCGGACGGAGAGGAGAGCAGCTAGCACGCAACGCTGCAGGAGGGGGGAGGGACTGAGGGGGGGGGAGCAAAGGAGCACGAAGGGGGAGTCCAAAAAGTTTAAAGATGGACAAAACATAAAATTGAAGGAGAAGAAGAAGAAGGGAAATGGATATAGGAGCGTGGAGAAAGGGAGAGAGAAGAGAGGAGGCAGGAAGGGAGAAAGAGAAGAGACGGAGAAGGAGGATGCAAGGAAGGAAAGGAGAGAAAGGAGAGATAAGAGGAGGGGGAGGCACCAAGGAATGAGGAAGTCAGGAGGTAACTGAATGGGAGGAAGAGAATGAGTGGGAGATAAAGAGGTGAGATAGAGGGAGGACAGAGTGGACGAGGACGAAGCTGGAAAGGAGGGAATGTGCATGAATCTGAAAATTGAAAAGGAAAAACAAGAAATAGGGGGAGTGGAAGGAAAGGATTGAAGAGGTAAAGGACACAAGGAAAAAGGTGTTGAAGATAAGAGGAGGACAGAAAATAAGAGGAAGGGATGTAAGCAGAGATGAGTAGTTAGTGTGTGTGTAGTACAGATGAGTGTACAGATTGACTCAAACCCTTTGGGAATCACACAGTGTTTGTTTGTAGAGAGCTATGGTCTCACACATACACACACACACACACACACACACACACACACAGCCTCAGTGATGGAAATATTGTTTGACAATCTCGACGAACAGTGAAGAATGTCTCTCTGTCCTGTGTGGACTCTGCAGTAGCTTGTTGTTCAACACTGCAACAGGAAACATTCTAAGGAAGCATGTGTGTTTACAGTGTCTGTGTGCGTGTGTGTGTGTGTGTGTGTGTGTGTGTGTGTGTGTGTGTGTGTGTGTGTGTGTGTGTGTGTGTGTGTGTGTGTGTGTGTGTGTGAATGAGCATTCGGGATGTAGCAAATGACAGTAAAACAAAGGAACCGACGAAGCAGCACAAAAGATGGACACGAAACCTAAACATGCTGCTCGTGCTCTTTTAAACACGTTGAAGTTAGCGTGAAAATATTTGCACGTCCTTTTTCAAAGTGATGTTAGAGATGTATGGAAGCCCATCGCTGCCAGAAGAAGAAGAAAAAGTCAATGTAATGAAGAACAAAAAAGGACAAAATATAACTTAAACAAAATCTAAATTATGAGTAGCAAAGTCAATTTTTCATCGTTTCTATTTTAAATTGTTTTGTTTTAAAAAAGTTGTGAGATAAAAAGACCAAAACACTATTTTGTCTAAATACTAATACTTTACTATTTTAAAATTGTTTATAATTAGAGATGACACTCATGATAAAATGTCAAAATGATTTGTTTTAAAATGTTTACAAGTCACAGCTATCAGATATGAAACAGAAATGATGAGATAAAGTGCAATTTTAACTGAATATAATTTGAAATGGAATAAATATTTACAGTTATGAGAAATTTTAACTAATATTAATTCAGAATTTACCTGTTTCAGAAACAAACGATGAGACAAAAAGTCAAAAGTTTGACTTTCTACTTGTTAGTAGTTTGTTTGTTTTTCTTGTACTGGGGGAAATTGGCCTCCATACTGGGGTTTGCTAAAACAGTTTACAAAATAGCCTTTTCTTTAAAAATAATTCTAAAGAGATTAATTAATTTTTGTGTAAACAACTCTCTCTCTCGTCTCTAAGGCTACGTGTGGATTTCAAGGGTAAAATGAGCATTTTCAGACCCCCGTGGTTCTTTGGTAGGAAGCTCTGCTGAACTGAACGTCACAGAGGTCCTCTGTTATTTCAACCTATGCATATTTAAGAGATAAGACGACAGGTCATTTCACCAAATGCTAAATTGTGAAATGATTTCAGTTTTCAGTAGCAAAAAGTCAAAAATTGAAATACACATCTCAAAACATTCAGGTTCTAATCAAAGCACAGCCTTTCAGAGGTGACACGTTCTATTTGAATGGCAAAACAAACACACAACAAACTAAATGAAAGAATGACTGAGTATATATTAAACAACATTTATAATTATTATAAAGTCAGTGAGAACATCAGGACAGATATGAACGGTTATGTTTCTTCTTCTTCTACTTTTCTGCTCGTCTTTCTGGTTTCTTTTCCATTTCTCCCAACATTATCCAGTCAGCTTGTTCCACGCACACCTCCGCACAACACGCCGTTGAGATTTGGGAGGTTTGCACGTCGGGGCCTCTGACCCCTGCGATTCCCCATAATTCCCTTATCTGTGTGGGTCGATGTTTAAGGTGCATGTACAGAGAAGAACTCCTTCATCTGAATCACACAAACTGCTGCAAAACACAAATCTGTGCTGCCACATCAAACACACAATGGACAATTTATTGACAATTGTGACACTAACATTCAGCGTTGAGCTTTTTTCTTCCAACACAGTTTATTTTGCTGGTATTTATGAAAAAGGATCAAAGCTTGGAAAGGATGCTTACTGACAGGTAATACAGAGCTGAGACCTTTAACTAAATGATCTGGCGTCACCAAACACACACGTAATATAAATGGACACATTTTTAGCAACCACACATCATCCCATTATATACATAGATATAAATGTAAATGGGTACAATATAATAAAGTCAAGCGATACTTAGTGAAGCTAGTACTGAAAATACTCCAGCAAACATCACGGCCCAGAAGACGTGACAAAGCCAGCAGAAGACGTCTGGATTGTAACCCAGTCCTCAGTTCTGGGTGGTTAATCAGAGCAGAAAATGTTAATGTAAAACTGTGTTAGAACAGTCAGAGGACTGGCTGTGTTCACCTCTCAAACCTCTGCAGCGTTGTTCACACAGCTGCTGATTCCCTGTCAAATTTATCACTAAGGGCCTTTTTGTCAGAAGTGAAATGATTACCCTGCGAACACTAACTCTTTCTCCATAATTCATATTTCACACTGTTAAATGACTCACATTTCAACACTGTTTGACACCTGAAACGCTCTCAACAATGACAAATATCTTTACACCTCCAACTAAAGTCCCATAACCCCGGCATCGTTCCTCCATAATAATGATTAATTGTCGGGTCTTAAACTCAGCGCCGTTCATCTTTCAGGGGGAGCTGCAGGTGCTAACAGCCGGAGCTAATTGGGGTGCAGAGCCAATTAGAGGCAGGAGAAGACTGATGGCATTAATGGTGATGAGGCTCATAAACCTGGCAGACCTGCAGAGACACAGTTTGAGACGCTCATCTGCGAATCCACCAAGAGACGTGAGGAGATGGAGACACATCCACATCCTGAGAGCGAGCGTACCTGTCAGGTGTTGGTGTGCAGTCAGCAAACGGTCGTCACACTCCTCTTTTCTGCATGCTCCCACATCGGAACATCCCCTCGACTCCAGCAACACGACAATAGTTCAGTATCAGTGCACGTTTCACCTTTGGAAAGTTGCTGCTGTAGGTTCTTTACTTTGTTTTTAGCATGGTAGCTTTCTGCAGCTAGTGTCCACAACCATTTCTTTTTGATTCATTCATTTTACAGTTTGCCATTATTGGTATTTGATGATGGCTTATCCCCAAAGGGCTGTGCAGAGCAGCGTCGGAGCAGGGAGAGGACGATGGGCCGAGGAGAGACGACCTGCTCTCAAGGAAGACATCTGCTGACCTGTCAGCTCAGAAGAAAACACTTGCTCTTATACGGATTCTGCAGAACATCTGCAGGCTGCACTGTTCTGTGGGATCCAGCTTCACCTCAGCCGCCCTCCCTCCTCTGCTGACACTAAACGGAAATAAAAACAGAATGCAATGATTTGCAAACTGAAACCATTTGGTTGGCTCTGCCTCTTTGAACTGCTCCTTTTAAACCCAGTCATGTCACTGACCTGTGTCCAATTAAACTAATTTGTTGTCAAATTCTCCTCCATTTGTTTTTTGATTTGCAGCAATTACTTTTCCAGCCTTTTGTTGCCCCTCTTCTGTGTTGCTGCCATCAAATTCAAAATGAGCTAATATTTTCTTTTATTTACTTTTTTTTTGTCCTTTCGGTTTATCCCGTGAGTTCAGGGTCGCCACAGCGGATCATTGTCCGCGTGTTGATTTGGCACAGTTTTTACGCCGGATGTCCTTCCTGGCGCAACCTTCCCCAATTTCTACCGGGCTTGGACCAGCACTGCACAGCTGGGGAGGGGGAACGGGCTGCTAGGGGTTCAGTGTCTTGCCCAGAGGCACTTTGACATATAGCAGGGACCGGGGATCGAACCATTGGCCCTGTGGACGACTGCCTTACCAAGTGAG
Organism: Channa argus; assembly: GCF_033026475.1. Taxonomy (NCBI): domain Eukaryota; kingdom Metazoa; phylum Chordata; class Actinopteri; order Anabantiformes; family Channidae; genus Channa; species Channa argus. Next base: position 21,465,639 of record NC_090212.1, on the reverse strand, counting down.
CTACAGCCGCCCCCGAGCTCATATTTTCCCTGAAATTGTAAAATGTCTCAGTTTCAACATCTGATATGTAGTTTATGTTCTATTGTGAATAAAATGTGCGTCGATGAGATTTGCAAATCGATTTTATTTACGTTTTATACATGAAATAGATTTTAGAGCATCCACTACAACTAGCACAATGTGTTGAACTTTTCTTGAGTACCGAGTTCGAAGACTTCTGCGACCTCGAGCCGCTTCCCCCTCAAATCACGCAAACCATGAACTTAAGTTGTGCATCAGAAGTTTCTTCTTCTTACCAAACTACACGATGTAACTTTAGGTAAAACTGTTAAAACCAGCTCCTCCCTCGGCAGCTAACAAAGTTAAACAGGGGACATTTTGCTGTAGGACCCTGTACTTCTATTCTAATAATAATATTCCATATAAAGCACATCCAGCAAGTGATCAGCTCGTAGACAAACGTAGTTGATCTCGTGTCAAACAGCACAGAACAAAGGTGTGAGTGTTAAGGCGTCATGGTGTTTGCAAAAAAACTACGGATGTGACAACCTTTATTTTTAGAAACTGAATAAATGACAAGACGTCAATGTCTGTTTTTCACTAATGCTGCAAATTAAATAGATGACAAATCAGTGCTCACCATCATCACACGGATGAAAAATGCTTCTCACTGATTTGCAGCTTTGCTCACAACGGCCCGATCCACCCAGAGCTGTTACAGGGATAATGGCACTATGTGCGGCACCGAAGGCGTCTGCAGGGCCTGTATCCACCCGCAGCACGCAGATGTGATGAGAATGTGTTCTCTCGGACGATTCACGTGTGAATCCAGGTGATATTTCCGAGCGAGAGCTGGTCGCGTGTAGGCCTCGTCACTGAGGGTTTCCACGCAGAGTGTACTTCGTCTTTCCTGCATTAACCTTTGCATCATTCTGGAAGTTAACAATAATCTGCTTACTGTTTTTTATAGGACAACTGGACGTGCTGGTGCTGAAATGTAGGTTTTGTTTTGGTTTGACTTTAACAACTGTCTCATACCTGTGTGTTCATCCATGCTCCTCCTCCTGTCCCTCTACTTCCTGTTTGCAGGTGGAATTCCAAGTGTGGCAGACATTTTGGAAAACTGCGAATCTCCCTCTCGTGTCTTCTTCACATCTTTTGTCTTCTGAGCTTGCTCCATGACACCTTGATGTCATTCCCGACCCTCCAATCATGAACCTCACTCCCTCTATTTCTCTTCCCCTCTCTGTCTCTCTCCATTTCTCTCTCTCACACACCATGGGCAGTTGCTAAGCGACAGAGCCCTTGTATAATTCATTTACCCGCTGCATGCAAATATGTGGACAATTAACCACTTCTGTTTGCATAATAGATTTGGGAGGGAGGAGGAGGAGGGGAGGTATTTAACTCCTGGTTCATCTCATCCTGCCTGATGACACAAAGCAAACGAGGGGAGAGAGAGAGAGCGAGGTACAGATAAAAAGAAAAATGGAGAGAGAGAGAGAGACCAAACCAAATAATTTCCACTCCCTCTCATGGCAATCATTGCAGCCTCAATACCTTCATTCTTTCTCTGTAGTCGTTCACTCGTCATAGAGAGAAAAGAGGGGGAGCAGGGCTGTAAATTACCCCGACTGTAACACACACTCACACACACACACACAGAGATACACGTGCACGCACGTAGAACCGTTGTAATTACTACCCTGTGCAGTGCTCAGCCTCCGCTCAGCAGCCATTGATGTGCAGATGAAGATGGCCGCCGCATGTTTTTGCGCTCAAAGAAAACCATGTTTTGGTTGGGCTCTGTCAACCGAACAGCTGGATTGCCATTTTTCACTCAAATTAGATTTCGGCTGAAGCACCGGCGCTGGGGGAAATTAAACTGCACAACAAGAAGCAGAAGGAGAGAGGAGCCACTTTCTCTCTTTCTGTCTTTTCATGCTCTCCCTAATTTGGTACAAAAGAGGGTTCAGAGCAGGGCACAGCAGCAAGTCAAGCTGCATCCATCCACCCATCCATCCATCCATCTATTCATCTGTCTATCTATTCAGCACGCTATCTATCCATCAGGGCCTATTTCAGCTTTTCTTCTGCACCTCTAACACATTTTGCATTTGTCTGTTAAAAACAGGAATAACAGGATCTTTTCCTGCTAATCAATCTGCAGAACCTTTCACAATAAAATTATCCCAGTTGTATTATTCATTGTTCAAAAGACCAAGAGCCATACAGAGTGTAAAACACAGCATTCACCGCATCAGCGATTTTTGTGACAAGCTCCGCAGGAAACATTCATACCCACAGTGATTAAATGTTGCACATGTCAAATGACTTACAAGAAGCAAATACAAGCAGATTCAGCTGACGTGTGAATTCTTATACGGGGTACGCAACGTTTAACAGCGGCTCGGTCCCTGATGTAAAAACCAGGCCCAGAGGCTGCAGATTAGCTCTCGTTATATTCCCTAAATAGTAGTGTAGTAGTATCGTCCCTGTAAAAATACAAAAGTGGGCCATAAGAAGGAGGCTGATACAGAAGCACACTGATGTCCACTGAGTCACAAGAACAGGTTACACACATTGAAGGCATGTTAGTGTCCACATACTTCTGACTTTTGTAGATTGTTTGGAATTTTGGGACATGTTCCATTTGGCTTTTCTGTCACCTTCTTTGCCCTGTGTCACATTCATACATTTTGGTCCTCGTGAACAGACATCGGAGAAAACGTAAAACTCAAAATGTCACACTCTTAAAAGGCGACTTCACCAATTTTCAACTTGCTTTCTGTGTCTTTAGTTTAGGTTGTAAATGTACATGAAGGCTTTTAAATTTCCCTCTGACTTCCCCATGTTTAAAGATTTCTTTGCTTCTAGCTGCAAAGCTCCTCCAGGTGGCATCGTCAGTGGGTGTTCAAATGATCTGGAAAGGAAGGTTGACAAACTCCATGAGCGACGAGAGATGACGCAATCTGAATGGGTTCCTCCAAGTGATGTCACCTGGAGGCATTTTTCAGCTCGAAGTAGAGCGATATTATAATGTAGGGACGTCAGACATGTATTCACATGTACTACTCAAACTAGGACCAAAGGAACCAAGTTAAATATCATTGCATGCGTCCGTTAGAGGTAAAGGTCAGCACCAGTTGTACTAAACACAGCGCAGTGTGTTTTTTTATCTCAGGCAGTGAAGACAAAATGCAGCAGGTCTTTGCTGTATGTGTTCCACTGTCCTCCAAATCCTTGAGCTTGCAGCCAAAATGCCCGATAAAGGGGCTTTTACATCACTACACTGCTAACAGACGCTAACAATGTTTCCCAAAAAGCCCAGGTGATGGTTCACGACAAAAGTCCAGCGCTTTGAAATAAGCTCTTCTGTGCATCACAGAAATGCTTAAGGGAACGAGAAGATGCAGTTGCATTGAGACGGGCCTCAAACTATCTGCCACCTTCACCTCCACATCATTATTTTCCACCTCTTCACACTTTTCTCTGCATTGAACATCAACAGAATCCTCAGCAAACACGCGGCTGTGTGTTGTGTGTGGATATTGTTGCTCAGTGATCCGAATATGAACCGGAACTCTCCGCAACTTACATTAACTGATTGACGGGACTAACTGCAGGCAACAACACGAGACATGAAGGTTTTCTGATGCTGCACAAAACACGTATTTTTTTATTATGTCACCATCAGCTGTTGCGCTCAATCTCGTCTCCCTGATCTTTGAACTTTTCCAGGCTCCGTCTCATTAGCCTCAGGTGGACATGGACACGGATTCTGCACGAGCTGTGACGCCCGCTGAAGGCTGCAGGCAGGTAATTTGTCTCCCGTCTGATGAAGCTATTATTAATGTTGCCAAGCTTCACTGCACTGTGATGCACAATATATTAGTCACATTAGTGAACAGGTTCCCTCTGGTGTTCACTGACCTGTCTCAGACACACACCTCCCTCAGTGACAGCACACATAATCATAGGTATGACACTGCAACGACGCCTTTAATGAGAGCTGTAAAAGAGACAAAGTTCCTTTTTTTATACTTGATAGTGGCAGCCGTGTCCTCCGCCTCCTCCGAGAGTCACAAGTTCAGTTCCCACCTGCCGTGACACCTCTGACCATATGGAATAAAGCGCATAATCATATGGATGGCACACTCAGCAGCAAGTGGAAACATCTGCAACAAAAGCTTCTGGGGGAGGAGGGGGGGGCGTTTTTAGAAGCCACGCATGCAGATTTAAACAGCTGGCGGACCTTTAATGGTTGAATTTGCACACGTGCAAAGGTGGTCGCTTTGCATTTCAAATGCAGATGCATGTTTTTAGGTCCTGACGGGAGAATAATAAGCAGCACGCAGTCGACGACAGGGCTGCTAATGTAGTCAAGCTCCACTGTTGATGTGCAGACAGGATGCGGACGCTCAGCTGACGTATAGATAACGACTGGATTAATATAGGGACGTTTGGATTGGCTCCCTGCTGCGGTTCACCCATGGTACAATCCTCCCACACAGGAGAGATAAAACTGTGTGAGGCTCAAAGTGAAACCTATATGTCACCACTTCACTACTATGACATGTGCAATGTGGCAAAGCATTTCACTGCAGGGATTTAGAGCTTTTATCCATAAAGTGTGCGCACTTGCGAGGGGCGTGCAAGCTACTGTCTCTCACACTTCCCATAATGCAACGCAACACCGTCTCCCATCAAATTTCCAAAGTGTCTAAACTGAGGTAACATTATCCATAAGGCCAAGGATAAAACAAGTTCCATAAAAATGTTGTCTCCGTCCAAACAGTGAAACCACAGACTGTGCGTCACTAATAGAACCTTTACGCATCAGACACTCAGCAAACTTCAGTCCAAGCTCCAACAATGTGCAGACTTTTGTTCAAGTGACCGGGTGTTTAAAACGCTTCCAAACACACAGCATCTGTTTGCAAACACGCGTCAGTACGAAACCGGATTCTCCTCCTGAAAACAAGCTGCATGTGCTTGTGTAGCAGCATTTTAGAGCATCACAGGAATTCAGGCAGCGCGGCGGCCTTAAAGGAACCATTTCCAGGGTGGAAGACAGAGACAGGGAGACGCCGATCATTGCAGCGGAGGTTGCTGCTTAATGACATTTATTGACTTCACCTTCCTTGTGTTGGGGTGGAGGCAGAGATCTGAGTGTGTCAGGACACTGCTGTGTGGATGTGAGGAGATTCACGGAGTCAAAATAATCTCTAAATATTTGTGTGTGTGGCACTTCTGATGCTGACGTCATGTTCCCTTAGCATCGCCCATTTGTTTTATAGGTCACGTTTCACCTGTGCTGGCGCCACAAAGGTCCTCAATGCTGCGGGGACACAGGCTCAGTAACACAACACAGAGCAGCAGCAGCCTCTAGATGGCAGCAGAGAACAGTGAATGAGGCTCAGACTGAGCTGCTGGGACTCGGTTTTTGGCTTCGTCATAAATTATCCATAGACAAATATTGAATATAAACTTAGATCCACGACAACTGCAATATTAAATACATATATTATATTATATACTTGTAATTACAGTTCGTATATTAAGCCAATTTAAACTATTTGATCACAGTTTATGTGATTGTTGTTCTTTGTTATTTCTGTTGTGTAACAACTGACACAATTAAAATTGTTGATGGAATAATATAAAAATATTAAATAAATGCAAATACACATATTTGCATAGAATAAAAAAAATCATTAAGTCCTCCTGTAAAAAACAAGTATTTTCTGCATAATACGCGTAGCACTGGTGCAGTTGATGGGCAGATGAGGTCGGGGGCTGACATTTGGTGAGAGGCACAGCACACAAAGACAAAGGACAAAAATTCACGCTCACGTTCACACACCTGCAAAACTAAGAATTTGATTTAAATCTTCTGCGGAATATTTAAGTTTGCCACGACAAGCTATAAAATACTATATGTGTTTATGTAAAATCCAAACAAAACACTGTGAATAAAGCATGTTTCATTTCCCATTTGGTAAACAGGTGCATTTGGGAACTGTTTACACACAATCAAGTTGCTGCATCTGGACTGTTTCTGACTCTCCCTCCGTGGTCCAACCCGTCTCATGGCTGGTGATAGTCCCCTGAACTTTGAACCCGACAGGATGGTGAGTTGCTGCAGGCCACTGTGCTTTGTGCTTTATAGTGGGAACCACACAGCGAGGTCTCATCCAAGCACTGTTGACTTGTTGTTGTAATGATGTAAGCGGAACAGTTTCTTGCTACAGTAGGTATTGATACAGATGTTGGCTGTGATACAACAGTAGCTTGACACAAATGCTGGACTGAAACACATTAAGGTAAAAACCACCAATTGATTTTGACAAGGCTCATCTGTTAAGTGAAAACCATACAGGTGAAATACTTACTTACATGTTACACATGCGTTATTTGATCGTTTCGATGTCGTCAGTATTAACTTACAATGTTCCAACTTAATGTTTGCATCTTATTCAGTGACTACAATGATCAGTGTCTGTTTCAGCAATTCATGCATCAGAGCAATAAAGAATAAATCCAGTGGAAAAGCAGCATTTAAAAATAACCGTGTGTCTGTGATATACTGTGTGTGGCTGAGGCTGAGATGGGAGGCAGAGGAGGGGAAGCAGCGTGTTGTATTGTCCTCCTCTCTCATTTTATTTGCTGTGTTTACAGTCAGTCGGAGTAAACACCGCCGCCGTTTGTTCCCTTTACGTTAACAACAAACACAACGGAGGCTGCAGGCTGCTGCTGCCGCTGCTGCTGCTGCTGTCACTGTGTTTGTAGTTCAGTCGTCCAATTATTACACAGCACCAACCTTCATCCAATTATTACCCAACACACACACACACACACGCACACAGTCTATTATCATCTCTCTTTATGTGACGACACTGAACAACAAGAATTATACACCTTAATTAACCAGCCAACATGTCAGTGTATTTATAATAACCACTGACACAGAGAGAGGGAGAGAGAGGTTCAACAACTGCAACACAGACGCACACTTTATGAAACACACTGCACAATACACTGTAAAAACAAGGAGAATCCAGCTGTTTTAACAAAACAAGCACAAAAAGCACATTATAAAAACACAGACTGTAAAAAAATGAAATATTAATGGTGTAAATTATACACAAGCTTCCCACTAATGTTCACTGTGGTGCCAGACGTGTGACTCGCCACTTATTGTTCAGGTGTTCTAACAATTGTAATCACTTGAGCGACTCAAGTGAAAACAGTGTCATCTTTCTTTTTCTAGCTAGAAAACAGCGACTGTACGTTGGCCACACATACAGTAGCGTGACTTACAAAAACATGACTCAAATCAATTCCATGGATTCATCACTTCATTAAAAAGACAAAACCAACAAAAAACATAACTTTGCATAATATATCATAAGGGCCAAAATCTGAGCGCAGTTTTGTGCAAAGCTGAAAAACTCCTCCAGATTACATCACCCAGAGGAGGTTTTCATCATCAGGAGTTCAGATGACGTCTACTGGGGAAAAGCAGGTTGACCACGATTACAAACTTCATAGTGATCGTCAGGTTCATGAGCAACAAGATGACATAATCTGAGCTGAGGCTTACTCCAAGTGATGTCATCCGGGGGCATTTTTCAGGTACAGTAGAAGTAAAGAGATATTTTAATAGAGGACAACAAGGAACATTGTTATAGACTAATTCACATAATGTAGATATTCTTAAAAAGAAAACATACAAAACAAACATTTCTACAACATTTCTTCTTCTGGGATTAATGGCGAGAAAAAGAAATAGTTGTTTGCTGTAATGGAACTTGTTGGATTTTTTCCTCTATTTCGACACTTTTCTAATACTTCTGTTTATTACCATGTTGTACAGATGAACCTTCATCCTATTATTTTGCATCTACATTGTTGCATATTTTTTGTAGAAATTTTCTTTTAAAAATACCTTTTTGTGATATCAAGTTAGGAAGACAAGAATTTGGGTTTGTCTTCATTCTTGCACTGACATCTCGATGTTGACAGCTGCTCTTAATTTGAACACCATTTTTTAAATTCCTTTATAATTCTAAAAGAACACGCTATTTACATATGGAAACAAACCTGGGGTTAAACATAGAGACAATGTCTATATTCTAGGCTCTGGAGTCTCTCGAATTTTTTTTAATATTTGTTCGTGTAGCTAAATTTTCACTTGACTTGTTATGCTGTCTCCATCAAGCACAGTCTATGGTCCAACCCTGAGCCAGAACCCTAGTCCAACCACCACAATGGCCAACGTGACAACTTTGAGTTGAGAACAAGAGTTGTGTAATTCTGCAATGAGGAACTTTTTCCACTAAAATGGGACGTTTGGCCTGGTGGTGGTTTTAAAGCAGTGATCAAAATAATCCGAGTTTGTTTATTAGAGACCAGATTATGTTGAGGAATCTTGATGTGAATGAAAATTGTTTCTGAGTTGTCGTCACATTGAAAGTGAAATGCTTTTAAACGATGCCCAACCCCTTCAATTGTCGTCACGCCATTCGGTGGCTTTCCCTGTCGGTTGTTATCAGCAGCTCAGCTTTCACCCATGTGGGGACCTGCTGCACATGTTAGTAGGTGCAGTAGGTCATTATCATGCTATGTGATGAGCTGCAAGTTCATTGGGTTTAGACACAAAAACAAGATGATTGAGTATAGAGTGGGTCACAATACACAAACGCTGACACACACTCCTGAGATTTGTCTTCAAGCCCGACCTCCTCCCTACAAAGACTCAAAATTACATTACTGCCTGATGTCAGCAGCTCACAGATTTTTTGCGCTCATAAGTATGAGCACAAAAAAGACGGATATTTTATTTTACACATATACATACATACATACATAGTGATGATAACTAAACAGTATATCAGTAATCTCCTGCTGCCTCAGGTGAAGCTCAGCCCACTTGTCTGTTCTCCACAGGGGGATGGAGGGTTGTGGGTGGGGGTTGCACGGAGGTAAATTAACAAGTTGCCACATGTTTCCAGGCTGTGGGTTGAAAGTGCCTCTGTTGCTTTTAATTAAACCTGCACATCCCTGCTGAAGCCTCAGACAGTCAGAGACGTTAGTGTGGAACTAATTTCCATCGGTACATATGTTTGAAACACTCAATACTGGAGAAATCTGCAAACCTCTTGACTCAGTAGGCTTCAACTGACAATTATCATCATTCTGATTCGTTCAGAATTCTTTCTGCAGCAGCTGAATGTCCACACTTGCAGAAGCTGAAGAATAAAGTTTCTATTTTTTTTCCAATTCTCCCTTTTTACGGTCCTGATATTGTTTCTTTATTGATGTTAACTGACATTACATATCCTTAAAAGAACACACCTTTCTTTCCATCTCCACCTCGAGTTTTCTTCTTCTTCACTGTCTATAATTGGTCTCAGTGTGTTTTTCTGGTCGTATGCTACATTAATTATCACAGCAATCAGTCCAGGGACAATATGGCTTTATTTGTTCCTGCGGGAGAGCAGAGTGTGTGTGTGTGTGTGTGTAGACAGGTGATATTCACATGCATGTTAGATACAGCTGAGTGCTTTTATGGCTCATTATAAGCTCTAACAAGGCTTCAGTAGCTGTATGTGTGGAGCCTATGGGGACCTGCTGTGAACACCTTCTCTCACAGGGCCGCTGAACATACACAGCAAAAAAACCCACAAAAACACACACACACACACAACAGTAAAGAAAACAATTACATTGAGTCAGTCTGTGCACACGCTGTTGTGAGAGTCTGCAAACAGTTTTCTACTGTTCACCTGAAAGTCGGCAGTCTCTCACTAAATGTTTACATGAAGATTAATGTGAGCGTCGCTCGTTAAACGGGGCTGCTAACGTGCTGCCTTATGGCTAAAAGGTCTCCAGGTCATATCCCGCCTGACCTTGAGGGCCTTTCTGAGTTGGTGTGTTCTCCGTGTGCTTACGTGAGTTTCCTCTGGGTGCTGCAGTCCAAACACATGTAGGTAGGTTGACTGGTTACACCAAATTGGCCGTAGGTGTGAGTTTGAATGGTTAGAACCACTTGTTTTGCTTTGGAAATACAAAGAACTGGGCCAAAATTATGCACCGACTCTCACCCGACCAAGAACAACCAAGGACTGCGTCCATCGGGGGATACAGACGTGACCATTCTGACCAACAACTCCAACAGTGGAGCCTCTATTGGCATCCAGTCCTGTTTGGGGGGCAAACAAGACTCGTGTGTGTTAGCACTGCTAATTAGCACAGGTCTAAAGTTACGCAATGATGTGGTTCAGTGGTTCACGTCTGAACCGGCACTAGCACCAGCCCAGAACTATAGTGAGTCAGTCAGAACGCTGTATCACCGTAAATGGTTTAGATACTGGGTGGATGCAAGTTCCCAACGTTCAGCTGAGTGGCAGCTCCACTGAGCTAAAGCAATTACACTGCATCCAGTAGAAGGTGCTGTCACCAGAAAATCCTCCATAAAGGTGGATTTGCATGAGACTGTGTGTGACCCAGTATGAGCTAATATCGTATTAAATAGATACACACACACTCCAACACCTGCGCTAATGAAGCTGAGCTGCAGCACACTTACTAATGACCTCCACACACGGGAGAGGACACACAATACACACATACGCGTGCAAACACACAGCGACACACACACAGTCGCACCGTTCTATTGAGATGATTTCAGCTTCTCTAAATGAAAAAGGCTGAGATCTGCCCACACAGACTCAATCGGCAGGAGAATAAGAGACACACAGAGAAAGAGACGATGCTTTTATAACAAAATAGTGATATACGGAATAAAAACATGCAGAGAAAGTGATACATAGAGAAGGAACAGCGCAGACTGATGGTGAAAGAAGGACCGATGTAAGACTTTATGGCATCAGCATTATATTCCATAAGGACTGTGTCCACTAACAGACACAGACAGACAGATAGCATCCAGAGACTAAAAGGTTCACCTGTTCCTGGACTGCGGTGGGTGGGACGCCCCATGGAGGGGCATCATTGTCCCGTATGCATGAGAGCCAGAACCCTGCACTCTGATAAACTTCTGTTTGTCAAGAAATAGTTCCAGACAGATACAACTGCCAGAGAGAGATGTCAAACACACATGCACAGACAGGGTGTGCGATGGTGCGATAGTTTTGGTCGTCCTGCTGGTGCGTTGTCGCACTTTTTCTTCGACACAACAGCATCATCAGATCCTAAAGCTTCCAGCTGCCATCTGTCCAACTGAAAATCCAACTATTTATGAAGCTCAACATAACAAATGGGCTGGAACCAGGTTTTTGGCACCACTAAATTAACACCCCTCAGAATTCCTTGGTAAATTCATAGAGAGAAGCAGGATTACAAAGCAGCACTTTGAAAATCGCGGGGTCTTCAGAGCGACTCCAGACGTCTTGTATGGGACATGCAAATGTCCAGGCTGCACCAAGCACAACAATCATCGCCCTGCTCTCACCTGCACTGTTACTCTCCAGGTCTGTGGATCCGTACTTCCTGTGTGCTGCTGTGAATGAAGGCTGCTTTGGTGACTGGTGTAGATCTATTTTTCTTCATTGGGTTTTGGCACAAAGACCTGAGGATTAGATGTAGGCACTAAATAAACAGTTAGGTTTGCTTTCTTAGGGTCGTGGAACACAGACACGGTTACAGTGACAGAAAGTTGTTTAGCATTGACATTTACATTTAGTCATTTAGCAGACGCTTTTATCCAAAGCGACTTACAAGTGAGGTACAAGGCAGCAACAATCTAAGTCAAGAAGAAAACATCAAATTAAAGTCCTATCAGAAAAGTGTTCACAGTTCACGAGATGCAAGTGCGAGAGAGCAGAAAAGATTTTTTAATTTTTTTTAAGAGATTTAAGTGCATAGGAAGATGCGATGAGTTCTGTGGATACCGGTAACCCCATCAACAAAGCGTTGCAGTAATCGAGACGAGATGTGACCAGCACCTGTACAAAGAGTCGGGTTGTATATTCAAAAGTTACACTGGCACTGGACTTGAAGGGTCCTCTCATTTGGTGACACAAGCGTCCCTCCCTTCACCCCTCGAAACAGAACACAGTCAACTCTACCGATATTTGGTAGATATGGATTTGTCTTTGCTGAACATGCTGTTATGATATGGAGCACATAAAACACAAAACACACAAACTCAGCAAAATCTCAAACTATTGCAAAACCACCATATAATCCGAGTCACAGGAGCTGCAGCCTGCACTTTAAGATAAAAGTTCTGTCAACTTTTGCCTCAGACTATGGTGCTGAAAATATACTAGTTTCACCTGAGTCATGTTTCAGTGTTGAACAAGACAAACACGACGCTGGTCTCTGATTGGTAAACAACATCGCTCCATTTGCCTTAGTACATTTTATGAGTGGGCAAGATGGTGCGTTCAAGAGCACAGCAGCAGCCTGACAAACAACAGCAAGATGGCTTTAATGACACACAGAGTGTGAGAGCGAGAGAGAGGGAGAGAGGGAGAGAGGGAGGCGCATTATCAGCTGTAATTGGCTGTTAAGATGACAATCAAACGAGGGAGACAGGTTGCTCGAAGAGGCAGATGGTTGACATGGCAACAAAGTAGTAATTGGTCGTTTAACTGTCAATCAAGAGGAGGAGAGGAAAAGCGAGGACACAAAAAAGAGACTATTACATGTGTACAATATGTTACTTACTACATAAAACCTACATAAGTACTCATCCAAAAATAAACAATATTAATAATGTTGTAATGAGTTTGAAGAGAAAAGCTCCTGACTTCAAAACCGAGATGCTCGACCTTTAACCTCCGTCTTTCTGGGCTTGTTGCCTTCACCATTGAGCTAAACTCTGATCCTTCATGTCAAAGTCAAATGAACAACTTCTGGATAAGATCTACCACTTTGTGCTGCGTGATTTTTCTGAATTTGGCCTGAGCAGCTGAATTCAGGGTGAAACGAGTACCTACCCTAGTTGCTTCTTCCTTCACCTCGTTTCCACTAATTCCAGAACACACAGCATTTGTTAGTTATGCCACACATTACGTCCATTGTGGACAATGTGGAATTAAACGTTTGATTAAAGACTCGGGAATTGTGTCTATTAACTTCCCAACCATGCTGCTGTAGCAATAAACTGTGGTTTTAGGGGCTTTTTGCCCATATTTTTGCCTCAAAACCTTCAAAGACGCAGCCATATTTTGTGTGGAAAAGTCTTAATCCACTGTCTAAAACGTTTAGTGACTGTCAATGGAATCGTGTCATAAAAAGATCCTAAAAGAACATTGTCTGTTATTATGTAGCATTTATCAGAAACAGTCTCGGTTTTCACAGGAGTTCAGGAATTTTATTCAGTATTTCTTCTAAATTTTAACAAAAAATGTAACTAACCTGCTTTGGGAAAGCTGTACTCTATTGGGGTCCTGGCAATAAAGCACATTTCAATATGAAAAAAAACAAAACACAAAACATATTAGAGACAGTGAGAGAAAGACAAACAAGATGAGAGAGGGGGGCTGAGTGAGCAGTAGTAATTGGTGTGAGACTGTTTTGAAGGCAGATGAGAGCAGAGTTAACAAGCTCAGCCTCTAGCACCAATTAACCAACAACCTGCAGACGTGGACCGAAGAGAGCTGCTGCAATTAAACACACACACACACACGATTTAAGGTGAGGTGTCAGGAGGAGGAGGAGGAGGAGGAGGAGGAGGAGGAGGAGAGACGCTCTCAGCTGTTCACATGACTTCTTCATTCTGACATCGGTCAGACGAGAACAAATAAAGTTAAAAATATATCATCTAACAGGGTTGTATAAACTGCTGCAGGATGTGGAAGCATTCAGCGCTTCAACCCGCCAAAGTAAAAGTAGTTTGTTGTTTGGTCTTGCAGAAATAATCAGGTGTTTCATAGCACACACTCTGTACTGCAGGATGATTTCAAAAAGAAAATGGTGAATAATGTCATTTTCCCATCTGCTTCACTACAGACTGTGTTGGTGACCACAGATGAACCAGACAGCTTTTAAAAAAACAAGCAAACAGACTGAAATAAATGCAGAAACCAGTGGCTTTTTGCAGCCCCACAACTCACAGTCTTTCCTGTCCAAATTTATTTGGACCTTAATGTAACTCATGCAGAATCTTAACTAATCTTAATGCTTTAGTGCAGAGGTGGTGAGAACAAGGTGAAGTCCAATATTCAAATCCCATTTTTTAACCGTCCAAAAGACAAACTAACAATCCAGATCCCCGATCCAAAATCCAGAGATCCAATAACTGAAACGGCTTCAGGTCGGGAAATCGTACAGGAGACGATCCAGTGGAGAGCTGAGGCACAGCAGCGTTAACAGTTCCAGAAGTTCTAGTGAGGTTCAGAACATCGCTAATAACTACAAATTCAGACATTTTGTTGACAAAGTGCAGCAGGGTTTTGAATTATTATTGATGCAGTATTAAGTTCGTAGAGAAAACACTACACGTCATCAGTCACGGGCTAAAACAACAGCAGGGCTCATGTGAAGAAGCACTGGTGAATATATAAATCAATTTTATTATAGAAGTCATCCTACACATCACATGAGCTGCCATCTTCTTTAGATCATAAAGAATCTTCCAGACCTTTAGAGTCACGCCCCCTGCTGCTGCTATTGTCCCGTTTAACAACTAAAGCTGTTGCTCTGTTTGAAAAGGTTTTAAAATGCTGAACCTGGATTAAACACATGTTGTCATTAAATATAACACCTATTAAAATCTGCATTTTATTTGGTTATAGCTGCTCCTGGACTGATAGTTTAGTCGTTTCTCTAATTGATATGTTGTTTTTCTCATGTTTTTATTCATCGTTGTTTTTATCTGTTTATCATGTTCCTGTAATTACACACCTTAATATTTTATATATATTATAAAATATTAATATAACAAAATAAATCTTAATGTTCTTAATATTTAGTTTCTTATGCATTTCCTTGTGTGTGGTCTCACTCTCTTATAGTCACCTGTTTTATGGACATTATATACATATTTTTCAGCTTTCAAGTATCTGTAAAACCCTTTGTATTGCATTGTTTTAGTGATTGATGGATGTAATATTCCTCAGCACAACGTAAAACTATTATTTATTTTTTTATTTTACACTCTACTGTGAAGTCAGGCTGGTAAATAAGTATCTTTCTGCACCAATAACTGTCTGACCTGAGGAGAATTGAAAGTTCCCTAATTATTGCTGTGTTCCTCTTAATCAAGGTGTGTGTGTGTGTGTGTGCGTGTGTGTGTGTCTGCAATGATGACATCCTGTGGGAGAGATAACAGTTATTATGGCTCTCTGTGGATATTGCTTTGCTTCCCTTCCCACACATATACACACACACACACACACACACACACACACACACACACACACTATGATCAGTGTACTGTCAGGCTTCACCAACTAGTCATCATTTAATTTTAATATGTGTACAGGGCAGTACATTGGTGGAGCGGTTAGTGCTGCTGCCTCACAGCTAGGTCGCCGGTTTGAATCCCCTGCCAGCTTCAGCTTTTCCATGTGGAGTTTGCATGTTCTCCTTGTGCTTGTTAGGTTATTATTTTATAAATATATCATCACCAAAAACATCCACATATTCTATTAATTCTGTTTTCCCAATGTCTTTACTTTTAAAATGTAATTTTTAAAAAATTCCTTTTTCAGCTAAAGAACATGAATTTGAATGTCATTACTTACAGGATGAAGGTGAGCTAAACTGAACTAAAACTAAAAATCTAACAAAAAATGTTTTGAAAAAAAAACAAAAAGTTTAAAAAATGTGGTATCGATACAACAAGTGACACCCTGAACTCAGACCAGCTTTACAGACTTCCAGCAGGTGACTTTGGTGTCAAACATCCAAAGTAAACATTAGGCTACAGGAGATAAGAGAAGCTGCAGTCAACATGAGTTCATTGGGAGGTTGTGTGTGTAGAGCTGAGCAACTTCAAACCCTCCACAGTGGGTTGGTGTGTAATGATGTGGAGAACTACAGTCGGATGGCATGCACACACACACACACACACACACACACACACACACACACACACACACACGTCAATTTACAGCTAGCAACTGTAGACTTACTTGTCCCAGTGGGCTCTATTACCGTGTGAGTTGGGCCGTGGACTGATGGCCTACACACACACACACACACACACACACACTTTGGCAGGCAGGACGACGTGCTGAATCTCATGCAAACATGCTGTAATATGTGTACACAGTCTGATAAACAACATGTGTGTGTGGAGGAGCAGAGGTGAGTAAACAATCAGAAAACACTCGTACACAAACACAAAATTAAACACATGTAAAGCAGCAAAACAAACACACACTGTAAATGAGGCCTTTTCTTAGTCACGCCAGCTTCCCCATAACGTTCTTATCAAGCCGCTCGGCATCATGGGATGTCGCTCGGCCTCTTCATTGAATTGTTCACTCCCTGCCTGTTGATTTCACTTGATTCGTTTTGTCCCAAGGACCCAAGGACCCAAGTTAGGAAATGTGAAGGGATTTTATTACAATAATGCAGTAAAGAAAACAAAATCAGCCTGAAAATGACAGAAATGGCAGATTACAATAAAGGCAAGACTGAACAAAAACTAAAAAAAGAAAAGGAACCCAAGTGTTAAAGCTCAACGTAAAGCACACTGTACAGGGCTGCACAACTTAAAGAGTAAGTGAAACTAAAAACAAGAGAGAGACCAAACACTGAAAACCTAAGTAAGCAACCAAATTAAGAGTCCAAAAGGTGGAAAGTGGAACAGGGCAGGAAAGCACAGCATCCAGTAGCACTAAGCGCAGGAAGGAGACTATGGGCTGAGCCGGGTATAAATAGGCAAGGGAACAGGTGAAAACCATCAGGGCTGATGATGAGGGGTGAAGTAGCTGAAATGACTAGACAGGAAGTGGGACAGAGGGACTACAAAATAAAAGCTTGGAAACAGGAAGCAGGGATGGTGAAATAAGGGTGAGAGAGGAAACGAGAGTGAAGTGCAGAGAAGGAGGAGCAGACAGGGTGAGTGCCGGTCTAACCAGCCTGTCAGTGTGTCAGGGGGTAGAGTGGTGCAGGGAAGTTCAAAAGGTGAAGGTGAGTCGAGTCCAGTGTCAGATACATGACTCCTTCGTTTTCCACACAAGTCACAAGAGGTAGAGAAAAAGTGAGTGTTGTTAGAAAAAGTCATTGTAGTGTATCGACCTAAAGAAGGCAGTGATATGTTTGACTGATTGTAAGTTACCACGTGTTTGTAGTAGAATGTTTTGTAATATAAAAACTGCTTCCTTTTCCACTTCCCGCTGTACACAACAACAACACAACAGCCTGGACGGGAAAGGTGGAGCAGCTTGTGTGTTAGGGGAACATGTTTGGTCAGAACATTGGGTGTAAAGCAAAACTACTGGAATGAGGTGAAACTGCCACAAACCTGTTTTATTCTAGCAAACGTGGCACCATATGCTCCGATTCTGCACTTCCTTGTAATCTGTAAATCGCACATGTGCCCTTTAATCACCAAACACTTCTTCTTCCCACAATCGGTGGAAGTGACGTAGGCCTACGTCTTGCAATTGAATTGGGTAACCATGGTAACCACGTGGATTTAATTGTGTTCCTACCTGCTGGAACAGCATCAGTCAGTACAGGTGTTGATGTTCCTGTTTCCTCCTCCGTCGAGTATCATCATCTTCATTACTATATGTTAAAGTCACGTGTGTGTGTGTGTGTGTGTGTGTGTGTGTGTGTGTGTGTGTGTGTAGGTAATGGACAGTTGCAACTTGTTCCCAGCTTGCTAATGATCACTGTCTGAAAGAAACGCACACACACACACACACACAGCCAATTAAAGTTGTTTGTCAGAGGGAAAATAATTAAAGATGCTTAGTTGCAGCTGTTTGTTTAGGTTTCCTGGTGGTGTGTGTGTGTGTGTGTGTGTTTCATCTGTTTTTATCATGTTACTATTATTCAGCTTATCTCTATATTAATTCAATTCCAATTATCTTTATTGACACAACAGTTACAGTGGAATGTAAGCTTTATTTTGTCATATTTCATCTCAGAGAATCCAATTGCTCATTAAAATTCATAAATGTTATCAATTAAATAAACATAATTAGTTTTTCTGCAAATTTCACTACCTGTGTTTCTTTTCAGTGGAGAAAAATAAACCCCCTCAGACTCTTGTTTGTGCCTCAGTGAATGCAGTACATCATGAGAATTACTTTTAATTTGCCTCGAACATCCGCTCAAACTCGTGGATGAACTGATTAGAACGTGACAGACGTACATGTAAACTGCAGTTTGATTGGTTGGCACCAACGCATTCAGCCACAGTGCAGTAATTCTAACGTCCAGCTCTGCTTTAGTTTTTTCTTTCAGGCTAAACGGGATCAGTCCTACCCACTGGGGAGCTCCAACAAACTTTCAGCAGCTTTTTTTCTGTTTGCATTCACACGACCAGCCGAACGCTCAAGACGAAATTACGCTTCTATGATCATACACGTAAACATCTACGTGGACCCAAGCAGAGAATGGGATTATGGTTAACTTCAGATGCCCCAATGTGAACACCTCCCAAATTTCAACGCATGGTGTGGAGAAGCTGTTAACGTCATGGAGTCAGCAGGTGAACAAACAGAAAGAAAGATGAAGCAGCTAGAGGAAACAGGAAAATATATATTATAATATATTTGTTGTTCTCTTCATTCAACAATTTGTGGAAGCAATTTGCTTACTCAGGCATAACTTTACTCGCTCTTCCTGTTTAACATGTAACAGTGACCCCTTGTGGCCACGTACATCTGCTGCGTTAGTGTAACAGAAACGTATGTGTACGTCCCTAAACGTAAACCGCCTGCGTCGGTGTACATGCAGAACAAGCAGCTTGATGTGCTGTGAGTCAACAGTCAGAATGTGCCCATGTATTCCTGTGTTGGTTTGTGCTCAGTCTGCAGACCATTTATTATCCAGACTTAATGTCAGTACTTTCTCGTATAAAGACTCTTCTTGGACCAGGTAAAACAGTTTTCTCTCCCCCGTGAACCTGAGCTCGTTTCTGAACCAATCAATTAAGTCACTCGTGGTCCCTTTTGTGAGAGTAGGAGCTAAGAAAGTCACACACACACACACACACACACACACACACACACACACACACACACACAGGCAAATTCCTAAATCACGTGTTTGAGGATTGTTTTGATGGAAAACGAGTTGTTTTTCTCCAGGTGATCATTTGACATGTTTTCCTCAAATGTTTGTCTTGTAAAACATGTAAACACACAGTGTGCAGCTTGTGTGTGTGTGTGTGTGTTTCCAGTGGGGGGTCTGTTTCTTAAGAACAACACAATCACTCTAATATTCATAACAGGCTGATTAAAGCTTCACTCTGCTGCTGCTGTTTGTTCTTTATTGTTGAGTGCAAATGTTAAATATTCATTATAGACAATAAAAAAACTTATTTAACATCTCTGCAGTCACAGCAGGTAACATATATTCTGTAAACAGCCACAGTTTGTCTTTTATTTCGTCATTATATCCAATACCTGAATCTCTCCACCCTCTCCTGTTTGAGCCTCGGGCTCTGTGCACTGATGTGATATGAAATATGGATTGTTGTTTGTAAGTTGATAAATGCTTCACGGCAGGATGGATATCAGTCTGCAGCACACGCAGCAGGATCAGCAGCACATCTATGGCTGTGCAGTGAAGCCTATAGCAAACCCCTCAGATCTGCACATTTCACACTTCTTTTCCAAAGCCTGACACCTGAGGTGCTGATGCTGCCACAGCAGAATCTTAGATCTGTTATGTTAATATTGATGTGTTTACATTGTGTACAGTATGTGACACGTTATGCACTGTACCAATCAGCTGTTTACTATCAAAACTATGGACTCAGTTTGTTTGTACCAGTCGCCAGAGCAACTGTCACCAACTTTGAGTCATGACCAGGTCATGACCTCCAGCTTCACTTCCTGGTCCCAACCTGTAGTTCGTAGTCCCCCGGTCTCACTTCCTGCCTCATGGTTCATTTGGGCGACTTTACTACACTTCGTTAGCGTCTCCTTGTCTTTTCCTGCCTCACTCATCGACGCAAGAGAGAGTCCTGCCTGTTCTTTGGTTAGACTACGTCAGTAGTAGTAGTAGTAGTAGTAGTCAGTAGTTTTCTGTTCGAATGCACCTGATTCCTCCTACCAACTGCTCTGACAACACTTACCCTTGAGTCACACTCACCTCCCATTGGTATTTGCGCTGACACTTTCCTTCTATTAATTGTTCACTAAGGTATTTTTACACCTTGTGTTCTGACTTCATGGCCGACTTAACTTTATAACTGAAAAATTATAACCTTGTAGAAGTAGATGTAATGGCAGAGCTGCTGTATTGGATTCTATTAAATTGTACAGGTGTACGTAATGAAGTTATAGCCATACAGGTTGCTACTCCAACAATGGTGGTGCAGCGACACTGCCTGAGCCTGTAAGTCTGAACTCGGGGCCTATTCTAAAGCCCAATGACGTTGACACATCTGTAGATTTCAGACAGAGCAGGTTCCCGCATTTATATTCACATGTCCAAGTACACACAGATTTAGATCCATGCTCTCATCTGATCAAGCACATCAGACTAATAGACTTGACGACCACACTTGGCTCTCATTTATTAAAGTTTGTGTTGAGGTGGTTTAATGATGTTCACGAGGCGTCTGCGTGACATTAGTCCAGAAGCTTCATTATTTTCTCCTGAAGGCAACAACATTAACAAGTTCTGAAGTTTGTGAAACACAGCAGCTATAACCCAGGGGCATGCAAACAAACACACACTCGGGATTGTGAATCAGGGTGACAATGACACCCCCTCTGCCATGCTTGCTGTTTCCCTGGTGAGTCTTATGTAAATATTGACGAGCGTTGCAGCCGAGTCGCGGCGCAGGAGCCGTCAGCTTTTATGTGTCGTTTCCTTTGACATATGTTGGTGGCGCTGCAAAAGGTGACAGTGATTTTAGCTTGTGCTCAAATCCGTCAGGTTGAGAGCTCAGCGATTCGACACAAGTGGCCTCGGCTCATCGTTTTGTTTGTATCAAGTGCAGCGTGATAGTAATTATCCTCACTTCCTGAGATTTGTGCTCAAATCCACCTGTCAGATGGAACGAGGACCAGGAGGTCTTTCTTTCCAACTCCACTGTGATACACTGTGAAGGCATAAATATAGAAAGCAAAGATGAAATGTTGTGGTCTCAGGTCTGATATTTCATGCTTCCTGTTCTGCATCTGCGAGCTGGAATTCTTGTGGTAATGTTCCAAGAAATATTGAAGTCCACTCTGAATTAAAGAGCTTATAAAGGCTTTTCAAGGCTGTGTGTGTGTGTGTGTGTGTGTGTGTGTGTGTGTGTGTGTGTGTGAGAGAGGGAGTCAGTCCCTAATCACGAGTCTGAAAGCAGCTGCGAGTGACTGGCAGGTGAGAGAGGACAGTGAGGGACAACAAAGATCACTGTGTGTCTCATAAACAGCAGCACTTCTTACAGCGTGATGCTGTGACCTGTGGCACAGGAAGGTGACAGGCTCAGACAGCATTAAATAAAGGCTGTTTAGTAATTTATTCCAAAGTGTTGCGGTGGAACATATGTCGTGAGAAAAACGCTGTTTCTCCTGAGGAGGCCTCTTGCTACTGACTCGTTAATGTGAATCCAAGATCAGTCCCATTCAGCTTTAAATCCCAACTGGTACATGTCTGTATTCGGACATTTGTCTAAAGGTATTTGACTTTGATCTATGATCTAAATAAAAAATGAATGTTTTTTATTATTCAATTTTAGCAGTTTGAGGCTCAGACATATCACAGTATTTAGAATATAATGTGAGTGTACGTTACTCTACTGTAGGAATGTGTGTGTGTGTGTGTGTGTGTGTGTGTGTGCTATCTTCTTTTCCTTTGGGCTGTTCCTTTTCAGGGGTCTCCACAGAGAATCATGGGCCTCCGTCTAACCCTGTCTTCTGCATCTTCTTCTGCACCAACTAACTTCATGTCCTCTCTCACTACATCCATAAATCTCCTCTTTGCTCTTCCTCTAGACCTCCTGCCTGGCAGCTCCAACCTCAGCATCCTTATACCGATATATTCACAGTTTCTCCTCTGAACATGTCCAAACTCAATCTGTCCTCTCTGACTTTATCTCCAACACATCTAACATGAGCTGTCCCTCTGATGTCCTCATTCCTGATCCTGTCCATCCTCGTCTCTCCCAAAGAGAACCTCAACATCTTAAGCTCTGCTACCTCCAGCTCTGTCTCCTGTCTTCTCTCCATTGATTCACAGGGTTTCTGACCCTATGCATTATTTGCTGCAGGCCCAGATTCCCCCTCGACCTGCTGTTAGGTAGGAATCACACTGACCACTGCCTGTCTATCAGACGCTGTAACTCAAAGAGCAGGGACAGGGCTGCTGCTGGTGATTGCATATTGACGATGCTTACTCTCTGAAAATCAACACCTCGGCACATCAGAGGTAGACAGCAGTCAAACTAAACTACAGACACACAGAAAAACTCGTCGTCCAACATATGCTAATAAAGAACTCGTCCTTCCTGCAGATGGACACTTTCATTTAGTTTTTGAAAATATTAGTGTGTGTGTGTGTGTGTGTGTGTGTGTTCAGTGGATGAAGGCGTAGTTTTAGCAGTGAGACACGGAAGGCGCTGTCACATCAGACTGAATAATATAATGATGAGGCTCATTCTCACACACACAGTCACATGTGACTGCTGGCTAACAAACATGTTCAAAACTCACACACAACCAAACTAATGAGTGGCAGTGTATTGAGTAAACAGTGTGTGTCAGATGGGACCATAAACACACACACACACCCTTGTGTTGATGTGTATAGAGCTTCCTGTCAGCATTTTTTTTTTTACTGCTACATTAGTGTTTGCACAAAATTTGTAACTAAAAGAAGATAATTCATTTATTTATTGTGACACAGTGTTTGCTGTACTCTGTGTACACTCTGTGTATACTCTGTGTATACTCCGTGTACACTGTGTACACTGTGTATACTATGTGTACACTCTGTGTATACTCCGTGTACACTGTGTACACTGTGTATACTATGTGTACACTCTGTGTATACTCCGTGTACACTGTGTACACTGTGTATACTCTTTGTACACTCTGTGTATACTCTGTGTACACTCTGTGTATACTCTGTGTACGCTGTGTACGCTGTGTACACTTTGTACACTCTGTGTATACTCCGTGTACACTGTGTACACGGTGTATACTCTGTGTACACTGTGTACACTCTGTGTACACTGTATCAGTAATAAATGTTATGTGATGATACTGTATCCGTACTCAGTGTTTAGGTGAACCGAGCTCAAACTACACACCGCACGATTTGAGCCTGATAACATCGAATGTGAGTCGAACATTTTCACCTTTTAATTTAGAATTTTTTTTCTTCACTCTTTTTCTCTGTTTTATTATCACAAATAATAATAATGATAATAATGCTTATATGTGTTTATAGCATTCGTATGCCAACTCTTACCCTGTATGTTCCTATGATTAGACCTTTTCTGCGTATCCTCACTCAAATCCAGGGTGATGTCTTATTGTATAGTTTGGGAAATTAGGACATATCATTATTATTGGCTGTTCTACACAGTGAAAGTTCAGCTGGAACTCTGGCTCTGGCCCCACTCCGCTCAGAGCACCTTGGAGATCCACGCTAAGCCAGCCCTGCACACCACATACGCAACATGAAGAGGTGCTGTCATTCATAGTTTTTTATTTAGGAACTTTGTGGCCTGCAGTTTTTCCTCCTTCGGACTGAAAGAAGTATTTGTAGAACTATAACTGGAAGTTCCCCCCTTTTTTTGCGTCCAGACCGCAGGAGGTACCAACCATAAGAGTTCTTAGAATGATGTTTTGTGGAACTGAGCCAATGCAGCACAGCGAGGAGGCTCCAAGCTGTAATACCCATCCTAGTGCTGCTACTTTTTAAATTTAGCTTTTCCCATTTAGGATTGAGAAGATGTGGTCAGTCTTCGTTGCTGTACTGGTGCTGTATGCAACAGAAGCTCTGTGATCTGCAATTGGGCTGCTCTGTTATTTTGACGTGCCCAGGTATCTTATGTGACCATCCCTCGCATATCCACCACTGACTCGCACAGTAGAAGTCTTGAAGCGGCTCCTCATTCGATGGGGTGGAACAATGGGCACATTTATCCATGACTGAGAGAAAAAAAACAACAGCACACATGGCGTCTCAATAATGCCACGTGTTTGTGTCTGTGCTTTTAATGTTTTGTGAAAGTGAGGTACAATTTCAGAGAATGTGAAAGTAATTAAGACAAACTGTAACATGCGGTAGGCGTGACCTGTGACCTGCAGACTGACACGTTTCGCTTTCCTGCGGAGCATTGCAGCCCCTCCCAGCGCTGCCCTCTGACTACTGTTGTACCTCGCCGTGCGCCAGCGTCGGCAAACTTCCCCTCAAAACATTTGCACAACAACATACAACAACGACACCAAGTTTACTGGGAAGAGACGGCGGCTTTTTAGCACTTTGCCGCATCTCGCACACCCCACGGTGACGGGAATAGCACCTATGGAGGGAGGAGGGGGCTGTAAAAATGTAACGACGGGTGGTGGGTGTCAAATCTGTCAGAGTGTGTGTCTGTGCATGTGTGTGAGAATGAAGGTTGTGTGTTCAGCTTTAGTAAAGCACGAGTGTGAATGAGCAGTGTGTGTTCATGTTGCCACAATGGCGTGTGAATAACTGAGAGTAACTGTGTGTGTGTGTGTGTGTGTGTGTTCGGAGGTGTTGCAGAAAGTCTGATCATTCTCAGCATCCTGTATCGAGGCAGACAGCCACCACGTTGGAGCAGAAAGAGGAGACGCTGGTGAAAAGTTTAAATAACAGATTTTTTTAATGAGATGATTTATTTAACAGATTGTGTCACAGAGTGTTACTTTGTGTTTCTGAAACTATTTGACTCATTTTTCGCTCTGGTGCCTCTACATTAAACACAAGCTGAAGAATGAAATCGCAAGACAAAGACACTTGTAAATTGCCGCAGGACTTGCTTGAGAACCATCGTGTTGTTCCTTCTCATAACTAATTCAGCACACGTGGACGTTTTCCGCTTTGCCATAATGTGAGCAAACAGACTGAGTGAGAGACCCAAACCTGTCCAGCTCCTTCTCCTGATGGCTTGAATGCTCGACACTCACGACCTCGTCGCTGTCACTCCATGTGGGCCAGAGACTCCTCTGCGTTTCTGCTCTGCGGCTCGTAATTGTGACTCTCAGTTGATGTGTCTTCACGCCGGGGCATCACCGCGGTCCTCGGCCGAGCTGCTGGTTTCGGGTCCTGCCGAGTTTCTGGAGCCACAGATGGACTGCGAGAGACCGTGTCTGCTCTGAGCTGTCAGAGTCACAGTGCGGTTCACACGCTCCAGAACTTTGCTTCACTGTCCTGAACTTTCACACTGTTGAGTTTGACTTTAAAATACTGCTGCTGGTTTTTTTTTAGCTCTTGTTATTTGGTATTTATCATTTATTTCAGCAGGTTCCAGACAACACATTTCAACATGACACACAGGTGATCGTTAAAAAAGTGTGTACGTGTGAGTCTTTATGTAATTTGTCTTGTATCTTAATCTTACCCTAAACTCTGACCCTCGTTGTAGCTCAACACAACGTTACCCTGAAGTTGTTTTCACTAACCCCAACACAGGTTTTTTTGTGAAGAAAAGATGAAGAAATGCAGCAAAATCATGGATGCAAAGGTGAGGAGAAGGTGGACTATAGAGCCTAGAGGGACACGACGGTAAAAGAACTTTATAAAAGCACGTTACATTCAGGTGCAGCTGTAGTGACATCATCTGTGATCAATATTAAACATGTTTGCGAGAATGACTGACAGACTGGGTCTGCAAACATCTAATGGTCGTCTCTTAGCACCGACTGAGCAGGACCAACTACGTCCAACCAGTCATCACCAGCAGATCACACTGATAATCATTCCGTTGGCACCTGCCTTAACTGGTTACATTTACGCTTTTATCTAAAGCAACTTCCAAGTGAGGAACAAGTCGAGCAGAAAAACATTAAAGCAAAGTTCTATTAGAAGAAAGGTTTCATGAGATTTGTGCATAGGAAGCTGACTGTCCTCTATGATCAGCTGTTTGTTAGTCTGACAGACATGGCTGTACCATGACGTCACAGAACATCTGGACTGACATTCTCACCACTAGCACAAAGTTTTTTTGCACAGCACGGTGGTTGGTACACAATCAGTGTCCACAAGCTTGACAGGCAGCAGTATCATTTTGCATGATACAGGTACCAGGAGACTTTTGTAGTTTAATGTCATTCACACTCAGGCATCATCTGATGATTACAAACCCCTCTGACAAGCTCAGTTGTTGGACCAATGCTGACAGTTTGATGATTTTGCGAGCAGCTACTTCATTGTCTAACATATTATTTTCATAGTGGTAACCTGAAGTGTTTGATTGGCCAATCAGGTGCTGATTTGTTAATCAGTGATTAGCTGATTACTTGTTTGTCTGTGCTGAAACAGAAAAGAGACACAACAACCTGTTGACACAGAGACATTATTAGGGTTCCTCTCCAAGTCGAACCAAGTGGCTCAAACTAGAAGCGTTTTAGATGACTATTGAGTTTTCTGGTTCGGGTGATCAAACAGCTGATTGGCTGTTGCTTTCACTGGGTGATCACATGATCGAAATGATCCAATAATGCGAGTTGCTGTTGATTGAGAGTTGCTGTACAAAAAAGTGCAGCCCTGACAGGATTATGATCATCTCCACTAACACACACACACACACAAGGGTCTCCATGGCAACAGGTTTGTTATTTTTCTGACCTGTAATCTTTGCATTTACTGATTTCAGATGCTGAGACGCGCACACACACACACACACACACACACAATCTTATGATGTGTCCCTGAGGTTTTCAGCTGGTGGCGGCGTCCTTTTACAGATTTATGAGAGCAATTATTCATCGTGATGCGAGACACGTCCTCGTGGAAGCTGCCTCCAACTGTCTGAGCACTTTGGCCCTGTGATCACTGTGTCTTAAATAACAGCCTCCACCCTCCTGCTGCAGCTGGATTTTTGTGTTAACGCTGCACCTTCCACCTCTTCTGCAGCTACGAGACGTCCTTCGTCACATTGTATCTGCCCACGGTCAACACCAAGTGACCCACTTTTTCCCATCAGTCGTCGCACCCACATACAGTGTGTGAAGGTATTTTGGCACCGGAGACAGGAGGAGAGCTGTCGGGCTCAGAGTGAGAGGATTTCCTGCTGCTGACTCACCTCATTTCAAAGTATGATTCACCTACAGAGATGGTTTTGTGGGTGTGAACACGGCAGCTCTGAATGCTACATCGTTGCATCCTTCAGTGAATTAACTGTCTGAAACAGAGCAGAGTTAACAAATGTTTCACATGACTGTCGACTGACTTCAGGCCTTTGTGGTTGCGTTCGTGGTTCAGAGTATCGAGCGTGGACGGTTGGCAGGAGGTGAAATGGCTGTTTAGGTCTTCATGCAGCAGTGGGTTTGGTACAAGCACTGTGTACTCCACTCCAAGTACTACTAGCACTAAACAGATTATCTGCATTAGACCTAACGCAAAAACGTTAAAGTACTGTAGTAAGAAAAGCGGCTCGAGTAGACACAACATGTCCAGCAATTAATAAAAACTACGGGTCAAAGGTCACTGTTGGTAAAGGTGGAGATGATTTTAACCACTTTCTGTTTATTATTACAGGTTTATTATTTTTAGTTTGTTTGTCTGGTTTTGCACTAAAACCACCAGGTGGTATTAATGTTGTGGCTGATCTGTGTATGTTTATAACAGACAGTCTGTGTTTGTCTAATGTAGACGATGAACTAACTTTGTCTCCTTCTCTTTCCCAATCCTGTGAACGCGGTGTCTCATGAATTTCTTGGATTCACGAACGAAATCCTGCGATTTTCATGTCAAAGGTCGTTGTAAAACAAAAAACACACGTCTGGCCATGAGTCCAGGGTTCAAATGCTAATCACAGATGTGTGACAGGTTAAAATAATGAAGTGATGGCATTTTGTATCCAAAAGGTCAAAGGTCAACACCACAATCATACGATCATCTAACATTTTATTAAACTCATTCAGATTCTTCATTAATAAATGACAGACATGATGTAAAGTGCAGGTTTACGGTACAAATACAGCGCGGTCATTTTAGCCTTCACACGGTTTATTGGAGCTGAAAAGAGGTCAGCTCAGTTCCCTCCAGCTCGTCCTTCCTGCTCAGGAGACGACCTGAATCTTTGTTAAGGTTGCCATCGTGTGCACATCACTGGATGCTGTTTGATTCCCCAGTAGCTATGAGTGGTGGCAGAATAACTAAAACAACATGAAGCTACTTCCTGTGCGACCCACAGGTGGGGGGGGGGGGTTGGTCCGGAACTCGTGAACTGAAGTAGTTTGAGTCATGTTGAATAAAGCGCCGGTGCTGGTTTCCGGTGGGAACTCTATCACAGCCGAAGCACCGTGGGCTCGAATTCTGAATGTCTGAACCGTGCTGAGGCCTGATGTAAGACTGAACCATGTGCTTCTGTGGACACACATTGTCACACTTGTCTCAGAGCCTGGTTCACTAATTTTGATCTTGAAGTTGAGGCTGCAACTGTGGCAAATGTTGATGAGAAGCGTCACAATAAATGCAGGTGTTTGGACATGCGTCATGTGCCGCAGCTGTTTGCAGAGCAAAACAAACGCCACACGACTGACAACTTATTTTGTCAGTTTATTATCGACAGTAGCAAAACTCCCAGGAAACCAACATACGATAACAAGAGATAAATGTGGGTCACTGGACACATGTAAACAGTTGGTGCTGTTGTTTTTCTCATGATTCTACGTCATTGCTCCAGGTGTCAGATATTGAAGCGTCAGGGTCAACATCAGCTGATGGCTGATCTCTAAATCCAGACACTTCTGGAGGAATTCTAGTCTTCAGCTTCTCAGATTGTGCGTTTTCGAAAATTGTCTGACTCGTTTGGAGAAGAGACGGCAGCGCTGCCAGTTCCACTGTGAAATTTTCACCTTCTACATCGAGGTGGACGTCAGATCACTTATAGCCATAGTTTCAGAAACACCTTCAGAGGGGCGTCAAATGTCAAAATGATCTCCCAGGGTTATCAGTCAGTTACCACTAGGACTCGAATGGATGCAGTAGATGAAGCTGTGAAAGCTGAAGCTGCTGACTAGATAAAGTCTAACTAACACACACACACTTGCTATCAGTTTAATATGAGTTCTTTTGGTGTGTTATCGTCACCTGAACACTGACCTGATGACCTGAACTGAATATTCTCTCTCTCTCTCTCTCTTACCTTTACACACTCTCTAAACACACACACACACACACACACACACACACACACACACTCCTGCACACACCATATGCCACGATTTGGGCTTCATTGTCAGTAATAAACGGAGGCAAGGTCACAGCGTGGGAGGGCTGGCAGTACTGCGTCTTTGTGTACATATCTCTATGTATGTGTGCGCGTCTCCTAGCAACCAGCTCACTTCAGCCTCTGTCTGTGTTGCCACGGCGCCCTGAGGAAGCGGTTCTTACATTCAACAGGTGTGTGTGTGTGTGTGTGTGTGTGTGTGTCGTAAACTCTAGACAATGTTGCAATTTTTTTATTTTACATGTTCATGTTTTGTGTTTTGTTTTTCTTTTCTTTTTGTTGTGGTCTGTCCTTCTGCATCTGTCCCAGATTTCATTATCATGTTTCTGCTGGGAGTTTTGGAAAATATATTTTACGCTGATTTCACCACAAAAAGCCTTTATTAGGCTTTATTTTTGGCATTAATAAGGTTCATGGTTTGCCCATAATTTGCTGCATATGGTGCTAATTGTCTGGAAAATCTCTGCTTTATTTTAAACGGTTCCAGAAGAATTTGCTCAAAGGAACTGATACGTTTTCTGCTTCTTAGTTCCTCCTAATGATTTTTGTTTTTATTTTTATTGTCCAGAGAAATTGTCTTTGAATGGGGACATTTTTACATTCCGAAATGAATTAAAAACTTTTCCTTTATTGCCACGAACTGAGCCACAAACACTATAAGCCAGACTCACTTTTACTGCAAGTAAAACGAACTGTGCCT
This sequence comes from Channa argus, assembly GCF_033026475.1. Lineage (NCBI taxonomy): Eukaryota > Metazoa > Chordata > Actinopteri > Anabantiformes > Channidae > Channa > Channa argus. The sequence continues at coordinate 21,435,409 of NC_090212.1, read as the reverse complement.
CAGCTACATCTCTCCATCCATCATTCATCCATCATCCGGAAGGTTTCCCTCTCCTCTCCTCCCTCCTCCTCCTCTCCAGCCACTGTTGACGTGCATGGCTCCATCACCCGCATCACCGGTTTCCACGCTCCTCTCAGGTCCAGCCATGTAGTCATGGTGGCTCTTCTGATTCTCTCTGTGTCCACATCTCTCCTGTGTTTGTCTTCTCTCGGCTCCCCTGCGCCGTTTCTCCCAGTTTTCTTGTAGTTTATCAGCCGTCCTTTCTGTCGGAAACTCGTGTTTTTGTGTTTTTTTTCTTTCTGACGCTTTGGGAGTTCTGCGCGTCCGAGCCTCCATCACCTCTCTGCCGCTGAAATTCCCGTGGCTGCTGCTGTGGGCTCCCGCTCCGCCGTTAATTCCCTAGTTCAGTCACTTGTGCGGTCATTTCTCCAATTTCCCTGACTTAATTGTTTCTGGGCAGAGTTGGAAACCACCGGGGAAAAGGTTCATATGAGTGCGCCTCCGCTGATCCGTGCGCCCAGCCCGCTCCCGTTCCCAGGGGGCACAAACAACACCAACACCGGCGCCGGGGGAGGAGGAGGAGGAGGAGGAGGAGGTGGTGGTGCTGGTGGTGCCGGTGGGATTTCCTTTCACATCCAGATAGGACTGAGCCGGGAGCCGGTGCTGCTGGACGCCGCAGAGCTCAGCCTCAGTCAGGTCCGGGAGGTGGCGTGCTCCATCGTGGACCAGAAGGTAATGCAGTCCTCATCCAACTCCTGCAAAAGTTGTCTTAGTATAACAAAGGGGTTTGTCAGAGGGTCGCTTTTAAACGTGACTGCATTGAATTCTGCCACCGGCAGATTAATGTGTTTGTCTTGGGCTTCAACATGACTTAATTGGAAAAAGTATAGAAAAACTACAACACAGAAACCCATAGGATGATGGGTAAAACGCAGTTGGAGTCCACACTGAGTGACCTCAACTTTCAGTCAGGGCCCCTGAACACATAGCAGTAATTTACGTGGCCCCTATTAACTTGTCCCAGTCACTTTGCAGTATTTATAACTTCAGATTTCCACAGTTGAATTAAAGCCATGACAACTGGAATAAAGGGACAAACCCTCTTCTAGCCAGGATCACAACCTGCAGTGTCCTTACTTAAAAAATGACCTTGTACCTATCAGTGTTTGTCCAGTGTTCCCTCCGTTTTTGGTCTCCACCAACTCCTGAGGGAATTACGTGTTTATACTTCACTTTGTGAAACTTTTTCTCACTGCTCCTTTGCTACTGAGCAGGTAGCAGACGGTGGGTGGTTGGAGCTATTTTGGGTGAAACTGGTATTTACAGACAGCTACACACGGCAGTGAACCTCTAGCTCCATCTAAGCACAGCGAGCTGCAGTTTCAGCGGATCACTCTGCATGTTCACCACAGACACCTGTTACCTTTCTAGCAGACGTTCAGGTACTGATGGGGGGACGTACATTTTCGACAAAAAGAGTCATTTGTTTATCGGCTTCATCACCAGATTGTGTTTTTCGATCGACCTACAGTGAATCTTTGGTTTACAGTGTGGTTACATTTCCCTCCCCCCACTTGCAACAACTGAACCATGTGATGAGCAAAGTGGGGATGTGTTTAAAGGATCTGAGAGTCAACCTGAAATTGGTGATTTAGCCTCGATATTGTTCCAGTCTTTGCACCTCGATTGTCAGAGTTGTTGTGATTGATGATCTTAAGCTGCATGTCCTTTTTTTCAGAATAGAAACCTTTGTGGATTTATTCTGATAGTTCACTATTTTAGTCACAAATCTTGTCTTTGTCATAAACTATGAAGGCCAGAAGAGAAAGTAGTGCAGTTAGAGCAATTACGGCAACTCTTCTTAGATTTAATAGACGTGTTTGCAGGGAAGAAGGGGAGTTTCACTCACCTGGTAAGGTGAGGCAGCCCAGCCTGACTGCACGTTTGTATTTATGGCGTTAGTGTCGACATCAGGTCCTGGATACATTGAATGCCGTAGTGATTTTAGTGGTAGTGGAGCACGTTTTAACGGTTGAATCCTGGTTTGGATCCTTCACGGGCCACATTCTGATCAAGCTGATTCAGTCGAAGCATGAGGAGGTGAGTCATTAGCATCTCGCTGCTCAGAAGCAGGTAATTTATTCATAAACGAAGCTCGTTTGGCTTCAGGCTCTGTGAGCAGGACACATGATGTTAGTGTGTGTGAAAGCTCTGTGTTTCAAGGCTTGATTTGTAGTTACGCTTTTCTGAAATGCAAAATGAAATTTCCTGTTCCACTTAAGCTCTATTCTGCTATGATTTTCATCATATCCTTTGCTCTGATGGCAGCCCCCCCAGCCCCCCCCCCCCTTCCCCTTTTCCCCATTTAATCACTTTTCAATCAAAAGTACAGTAAATCCGTGTGCAGCTATCTGATGTAAAAGCAACTGATGTAAAACTACTCCCCTTCTATTGAAGCAGTTCCCAAGCTGCTCCACACCTGAGCCCGATTTGCACATAACCCAGGAAATCTATCACGTTGCGAAAGTTTAGGCGACAGCCTATAAAACAAAGTGGGTTTCTGTGAAGCCGGGAATCGAAGCGAACCCCGAGTAGCAATCGTCAGGCGCCCCGGGTGTGCGCTGGAAATGCGGGCGGCCTGGTGCTGCCTTGGCATCCAATAAAAGCCCGTGATGATTTTTTAACTGTGTTGGTACCTGTGTTGCTTCTCAGCAAGCGTGTCTTCTCCAAGAGAGGCTCCCCTGGTGTGTGTGACAGTGCCAAAGCATAGTCACAGCCATGCTGTTACAGTAGGTGTAGTAAAGTTCCTGTTCTTCATCCCTGAATAGTCAGCTCAGCATATATCAGTTATTGATGTGCTCATGTGTTATATTCCTGTAACAAAGACGAAAAAACCCTTTTCTTGTCTACTGGCAATTGTGGAGCCTTGTTAATAAGAAAATATGTGGAAAATGCCAGTTACTGAAAGCTGCCGAACTCAAAGATCAGCTCTGCTGATCAAAATCTGATCCCAGAATTATTATTAAAATTTTTCAAATACTGATAATGAACTTTGTTTTAAACAGCACTTTGCTTTCCGTGGTTAAACCAGTGAAGCAAATAAAAAAGCCCCCCCAAAAAAAAAATACAAAAATGAAGGGCAATAATAAAATCCATCGAGCTGCAGTGTAACCATGACATAGCAGGGAACATAAGTGATATGTTAAAGTAAATGGTGATACTTTTTTTTCGTACTGACATATCTGATCATACAGAATAACATCCAGTTTGTCCGCTGTGTTATTAAACTGTTGTGTGGTTGTGCTAAGACTCTCACGGCTCTTGGTTAAGGTGGGATAAAGACACAATCTGGCTTCACTTCACAAACAGATCCGCCATCTTTTTCCAACCTTAACCAACCTGCTTGTCGTTTCCTAACGTAACCACACTCAGGACTCTGGAGTTCATTTTCAGATGCTTCATTATTCATTCATAAAAAACTAAACGAACAGGTTGCATCAAACCATAACGCAGCTACTGGAAAAGTTTGCAGTTTAGCTGCACAGGGATGTAATGTTTGGGGGAAAAGGTTGTATTTTTACACTTGATGATGCATTTCCTCCATAAGCTTTAGCAGTATTTAGTAGTATTTCCCTCCATGTGTAAAGTGTACAGTATTTAAATGTGGAAAGCAGTGATGGGCTCCAGCGTTAGTCAGTGTGGTGACTCACACTGAGGCTGCTTCGCGATGAATCCTGCCTTTGTTCGCTCACTCTGCAGGGGCTTCTCTGTTTTCTTGGCTTTTGCTTTATGAACTGAACTGAACTGAAAAGCTGTTGCCAAGCGCTCGCAATTAAGCCACACAGAAACACACAGACAGTGTCAATGTCCCTACCAAATGTGATAGATGTCCTGTTTCTCACACAGACAAGCAGAGAAAAAATCCGCAAGGAGTTGGAAATATAAGCTTGTTTTTCTCTCATTTACACAAATAACACTGTGGCTGTTACCGACGCTATTTCTCTCCCTCTCAACCAAAGCTGAATTAAATCCAAAATCCACAATCTTTTTCTTGCATGTTACACATCAAACCCCTCAACGCCAACAAGCCCTGAGAGATTTTAGTTACCGGGACACAATTGAAGGATTGTGACTAGAAGTGGAATAGGATGAAGACGGGTTTAGGAGAAAATAGACTGGGATCGAGGCAGGATTGGTATAAAACTGAGGAGTTCAGGGTGGTTTCAGTTCAGGCTTGAAATGGGATTGAGTTGATATGGCTTCTGGGTGGGGTCGGGAGAGGATCAGGTTTGAATTTGGCACTTGGGACGGGATCAGGATTGGGGTTAGATTCAAATTTAGAGATGATTGGAAGGTAGCAGTACAGAACAAGGATTGGTGGGGATTGGAAATTAACTTGGGATCAAAAGGGCATTGTAAAGAAGGAAGTGGGACAAGTTCAGGAATTGATTTGGAAATGATTTGGATTGAGATGGGAATTGGAGGAGGTTCAGGACAACATTGAGAACTGGGAGAAGAGAAGGGTGACATGAAAGCCGATTTGAAGTGGGACCAGAATGAGATGGCGTCATGATTGTAATTGCAGCCGATTCTGGATGGAAATGGGATGGAATCATGGTTGGATCAAAAAGGGGTTCTGCCTGGATTGGACCGGGCGAGAATTAAAACAGGGATGTTTTTGGTATGTGATCCGGCAGTTTTTACATTCACCGACTCCTGATACCAGATTAATAAATGTAGGAAAACACCTATTTAGTGAGAGTGTGAGACAAAATTAGAGATAAAAAACATTATGTGGAGATTTATTTGGACATTTCCTCTCTAACACTTTCTTGTGCGCGCACACACACACACACACACACACACACACACACACACACACACACACAAATTCAGTGTGTGATGTGTCCATTATTTCTATTCAGATTCACTAATTGTCTCATTTCAGGTGAAAATCACCTAATTTCTCCACAGTGAGATTGTTACACCTGAATGCGACACACACACACACACACACACACACGCAAGGCGTGACACTGTGCGACACACATGCACACACAAGTTGTTGATGAAAGTGTTTATTAGTAGGTTGTTGTGTATTTTACAGGGGACTGTGCAGTACAGCAGGTCATCTTAAAACCTGTTCACACAGGAAAACGTGTGTGACATCGCTCGCAACATGCAACACTTAACACTTCAAATAGCACCAAATGAACTGATTAACGAGAGAAGGTGTGTGTGTGTGTGTGTGTGTGTGTTTGTGGAAACAGGTGTGTCTGAAATGGCTTTTGAAAAATGTTCCAAACTGTTTTTCAAAGATCAGAATTTCACATCCAGCAGAAAGCCTGATGAGCTCTGAAGCCCCTCTAGGGACACGATGATTGTCATTGTGCTGAGGTCACAGTTATTGAACATTCGACTCTGTCTGGTGTTTGTCTGGTGTTCGTCGTCTGTTTGGGCAGATTTGAGGTTGAAGTGTGTGGTTTCTTTAGCTGCAGAGACTGTAATTGACAATATCAACACAATTTTACTGTTAGAAAAATGCTGTTTGTGGCCAGATGTTGGACTTTACATTTGAGTTGTGGGTCTTTGAACACAACAGCACTGGGAAACCAAAAAAGAACTGACCACCTACATAATTACGTTATGAGAAGCTCCCGGTTATGGTTAAGTTATGTTCCTGTGGTGGAAACCAACCTAAAGTGTCACTCACAATGATGTTTCAAGCTAAAATGCATGCACACAAACATATAAAGACACACACACACACACACACACACCTTTGTCACTCTGTAAAAATAATAATATAGCCGTGTACAACGTGTTTCTGTTGGTAGCGGTTTCTTCTTGTTGCTTGGCAACTGATGATGATTGCAGCTGTAAAGTGTCCTTCTGAGGGCTGCTATGACACACACACACACACACACACACACACACACTAAATAAAGCAGATGCACGTGTGTCTCTGTCTCATTGTTCCCGCTCTTTCATCTTCACCTTCTCATCTATTCATGTCTCTTTATTCATCTTCCTGCTCATCATTTTCCCACTCTTGTCCTTGTTTCTTTCTTTGCTTACTGTAGCTCCACGATTCAATTTGGACTGTTCTGAAAAGTCACTTTGAAATATTTACATATTGAACAGACGCACGTTAAATTCAGGATAGTAATAGTTGAGTTTTGAATAGGAATAGTTACAGTTACAGAAGCATTTGCCACAGCTCTTCCTGTCCCTTATCCACCGGGTGTCTCGTCACACATTTCTGCCTGTGTCTTTCTGATGTCTGTGCTTGGATGATGGAGAGATATTTTCAACTCAACCTCTCAAAGAAAAACATTCTGGTCTTCTCAGCATCAGCATCAATGATTGTCCCACTACATCTGTCAGGAATCTAGGGGCTTGTGGTAAATGGTACCGGGTCACTTATACGGCGCTTTTATCCAAAGTGCTTTACAATGTTGCTTCTCGTTCACCCATTCACACAAACTCACACACCGATGGCTGTAGCATGCAGGGTGCTCACCTGTCCCATAGGGACTTGGGGAGTCTTGCTCTAGGACACTTCGACATGTAGCCTTGACAGGACCGAGAATTGAACCGCTGACCCTGTGGTCCATGGACAACTGCCTTACCAGCTGAGCTACAGCCCGTTATCGTTGGTGACCAAATGAGCTTCACTGACCACACTAGGATTGTCGGAATTGTTATGGAGGTGGGATGGAAATTCAAAAGGGCATCGTACAGAATGAATTGGGGAAAGATCAGATTTGACCTTGACTTGATTAGGATAGAATTGTAACAGAACCTGAAATCCGGATTGGGTTGGGATCCGGTTGGGAGTGGAAGAGGCTCAGGACAGTGTTGGAAGTGAATTTGGATTGGGAACTGGGACGTGAGAAGAGTGGCATGCAAACTAATTTGAGAAGGGACTGGAATAGGATTGTGTCATGACTGTAATTGCATGAGATTCTAGAGAAATGGGGAGGAATCACAATGAATCGGGACGGGATTGTGTCTGGAGTTGGACGGGTGAGAAATGGAACTGGGATGTTCTTGACATGTAATCTAGACAGAATAAGGGTGAGACTGGATGGAGACAGGGATGGGATGCAGCCAGAACCAGGTTTTAAGAAGGGATCCATTTGGCATTGGAACAGGATTCAGATGAGATCGCGAAGGGATTAAGGAATTTTAATGGACGATCAGCAAATGATGGGATGAGCTATGTCAATCCAGCTCCTCTCTGGCAGCAGAGTTGCTCATTACGACATCAGAACAATCACAGCCTACAACCCATCTTATCATGAATGAAACATGAATCAGACATCAACTTTAATGTATGTAAACTTCACAATAATTGCACTTAGTGAATTGCAGGCTACGATTCAGGTAAACGTTCAAGAAGAGAACGTGAGCAGTGTAAAGGATTGTCGTCCATCTGCCATGTTACAGCTATAAACAGTGAAGCAGTGCTTCTAAAGAGCCCAAATGGGAAAGTTAACTGCTGAACTGCTAAGAAAGCTTAAGCGAAGTATGAAATGATGAGTATATTTCAGAATTTTCGTCCCAGACTGTCTTTGGCCTCAACACTGTGACAACAGGGACAGCAACAAATCACAGTGTATCCCCATCTTTACAGGAAGGCATCATTAAGGAGACAACACGCAGGCAAAAGAAGAAAACCGTTTCCCCAATGTGACAACACAGCATTAAGAGAAAGTGCTGCGAAATACAGAAATGAGGTGCAAATTCAGAAACCAAATCCAGTAATCAGTCTGGTTGTTAATGTAAGTGTTTGTGTGTGGTGTGTGTGTGTGCGAAGATATTCATCAGGTCTTTGACTTCTTTCTTTCACAGCCTTTTGATAAACAATATCAGTGTCTCCCTCTCTATTTCCTGTTGTATCTCAGTCTCTCACGCTGTCTCAGGTTTATGCTTAGAAGCTAATTAGAAAACACACACACACACACACACACACACAACTGTGTCTGTTAAAGTCACTGTACAACAAAACTGAAAATAATGATCACACATAATTAAATACACACACACCTTTGTAAATGGCACCACGCAGCATGTCCTGTCGCCATGGTGATAGCCCTCCCTCATCCCCATTACTATCAGTGTTCTAAGCCAGGACCGGTACGTCTCTGCGGGCGTCATGTGAGAACTTCCCTTTGGCTGAAGTTAATCCTAAAGTCAGAAGATTCATTGATTTTATTATTATTCTTCACACATTGGTTGAGCTGTCGTCAACAAGTTCGTCTTCCTCCGAAGAAGTACTCTGTGTGCATTTTTACTCTTGAAGACTTGAGGCTGCACTTTGCTTCATGTTCATTGTTGGCAGGAGACATTTCTAACTTGCCTCATCAGGACAAAGATTGTCCCAGGTAGTGAGGATGGGGATCCAGCTGAGCAGGGGGATGGAACTGGCTAATATAAGTCAAATGCATGTAGAGTGTGTGCTGGGGAAACTGGAGACAGCCGAAGCTTTTTTATTCCAACGTATAAATCATTGTTTTCCTTTCCTGAAATCACTGAGCTCATTTAGTGCCGTATTAAAATACAGAAGAAGCATACGATGTTCTCTACCTAAAGACTACACGACCCACTGATGCAGCGCCATCAGGGTGCTGTAGCTAAACGTGGTGTACAGCACATTCAGGGCAGAAACACAGTGATTTAAAGAGAATCGAAGAGAAAGAGATGGAGGACAAGGAGAGGAATCGGCCTTGAGTTCTCGCTGCCATGACAACAAGAGCGGCACCGCTGCTATGGTGATGCCTCTCTCTCTTTATCTCACACACACACACACACTCACATGTTAAGATGTATATATAAAGTGTGCTGTTGAGGAGCTGATTGAGTGGCAGAGAGAGAGAGGGTCTTACAGATGGAAGAGACGGGGAGAGAGAGAAGTGAAGGCCTAATGAGTAAGAACATCCTCTTCATCATGTCCTTCCCTTTTTCCATATCTGCTTCCCTCTTTCTCCACCTTTTTTCTCCCCCTGTTGAATTTAGCCAGATGTTTCAGTTTCCCATGTGGCTAATAAAGATAAGTGCAGCTAAGTACCCACAGTGAGACATTTTAATATCTCATCAGCAAACTGTCCTAATGTCTATATCATGGCTCATTTTGTTTGGCTTTATGATGCAATGCTAAATTCTATCATGTGTTTATTAATGAGAGTGTAGTAGCTTGTTGGTAATTCACAGAGAATTTCAATTCAATTTTCAATTCAATTCAACTTTATTCATACAGCGCCAATTCACAACAAAGTCATCTCAAGGCACTTTACAGAATAAAGTCAAGATTATAACGATGTATAGAGAGAACCCAACAATTCCCCCTGGATCAAGTCCTAGTCAACAGTGGAGAGGAAAAACTCCCATTAACGGGAGAAACCTCCCGTAGAACCAGGCTCAGGGTGGACGAACATCTGCATTTGTTTAAAAACAATATTCCTTAAAATGTTGTGCTTGTGAAAAGCCCAGATGGGATAGTTTTGTTCAGGTCCGGTTCAGGTATTCAGGGAACTGCATCATCCTGCTGTGAAAAATACACAAGAGTAGTTTTTAATGTTTTGAATCTAAATTTGTAAAACTAGATGTGAACATGTTAGTTGCCTCATATGTATTGATTATTGCAAATTTTGAATCAGCATTCACAGACGTTGTTGCTATTTAGAATTATTTCAGCTGACAAGGCTGCAGCTAATGTGTGACCTGTGAAGAAAACACTATTTACAACAAATTCAGTTTTTTGCTGGAATGGGATTCTTTTCCTATTTTGTTAACTTTTCACATGTGATGGTTTTTGAAAAGTGCAAACTAATACTTCAACATGGTGGTATTTCCCAAACACGGGGAGGGTATGAAGCAGGGTATGGGCCGAACCCTCCCAAGTCCAGATGGGAGAATCCTCAGCATGACAGGATCTTCTGATCCTGGGGGACATCAGTGGATGAGGAACAGCAGGAAGCAGTGGTGATGGATAGAGCAGCTCTGACTGACAGCAACCTCGAGAAGGAGAAGCTGGAAGTGAGGAAGAGCTTGTGGTGGTATGAGCATCACTTTTAAACTTATTTAACCTGCGTGGCTCCACCAGATCCCAGGAACAACCTTGGTACCAACATTGGTGCTGGGACACTGCACAGGACCATCAAACCCCACCTGAACTTGAGGAAGACACCCGCCGTCCACAGGACTGGAAAGTAGGGGTGTGAGGATTAACTGGAGTCTGATGTGTGGTCTGCAACATGAAGTTTCATCCAAGACCGTTAACCTGTGAACCACTTAACATAAACAGAGATATAATATTTCCCGCGGTGACTGGAAGAAACAATATGTGACAATTCATCTCTTCACTGTTGGACATTTTTCACCTGTGTGTTTGTGTTTTTACTCAATGTTATAATGATGTTAAATATTTACTCATTAAATTCTGTTATAATAATCATTTCTATTTAATAATACAGAATTGTTGTGCATGGCCTGGCTTTGCAGCGTGTGTGTGTGTGTGTGTGTGTGTGTGTGTGTGGTCGATATTGGTGCTCTGCAGTTGGTCCATGTGTTGCTCGTTTTAGCGACACCACATCGATCGGCAACATAACTGCAAACGGCACCTTTAACTTCCTGTGGTTTCACTCCTCTGTGTGAGTGTGTGTGTGTGTTTATACTTCGTGTGGACCAATTGTAGCTTCTGAATCTCAGATATTGACCTTCGATGGGCTTAGAAGTGATGGTCCACTCTCAACCTGTGAGTATAAAACTCAGCCAGCAGCTGCTCAGTTTGACACTTTTTAGTAGAAAAAGAAAAAACGTAATCACTGATACGTGCGTAAGATCAAAACACCAGTTTACCATATTCTTATACATATTCTCGTCTGAATCCATGTGTCTGTGTCCGTGTCTCTCACTAAGTTTGCAATGACAAAAGTTTCATTGTATAGTCGTTATCTGAAGAACATCATTAACTTCCACATAATGTAACACTCTGTAAAATGATCCCATCAGTGTTTCATGCTGTTCTTTTGTATTAATTTATTCCATTACACTTTATTTTCTCACTTCCTCATGATAATTTTAATTATTTCAATGATTTATTCATCTGCTGATGGAGATCAACGCTCGCCTCTCCTCTCCCTCCTTTTTCTTTTATTCTCCATCGTTACTCACATCTGCATCTCCGATGTTCTAAAACAATCTTAGCCTCAGTCGGGTTAAATGGGTTAAACACATCTGTACCATAAACTCTGTACTGCTCATAATACTTTAGTACTAAATTGTTTTCATGGCAGGATTATGTTCAGAAGTATTGTCCTTTTAGAGTAATCGATGATTCGCAGAAAGCTGCGAATCCCATCTGGCAACGGTGTTTTGGTTATTTTATATTATATTTCTATTATTTTCCCGTGGATTCTTAAAAGCTCTTTAAAACCCTCAGAAAGTCTTAAATACAATTTGAATAATTATTCGTGAATGTCAACAATTGCACTGGTTCTCACCCGGTGCATTTCAGCTTCTGCTGAACACGATCAGGAGTAGGTCGCCAGACATCAGACCGAGGATCAGTGATAGTTGCCGTTTTCTGTCCATTTGAAGTCAATGGAGGTATTGAGTGTAATGCATTTTCACTTCGTTGTCGGTTTATTAGTCAGACCTACAGCTGTGCAACCTAATAAAATCCAATACAGCAGCTCTGCCATGGATTTTACCTTTACATGGTTATAATATCCTAGTTGTCAGGTTTAAATGGTCAGAAAGGTGATAATTCTCCTCCCTGTTGATTATTGAGTGGGTGGTGGAGTCTTACTGGAGTGCGTTGTAAGAAGAGTTGGTTCTAAACTACTACTATCGTAAAAACCTGGCTGAATTATGCTCCCCGACAGTCCGACCGCTGGCCGTCGGCCGATCGTCGGCTTGGAATGTCAGGGCCTTCGATCTAACTGGAAGTGAAAAGCAGGATTTTGAAAAGTGGGGACATATTTGGAAATGGAAATGGAAAACAAACAGTTTGCACCAATGACTGAATTGAAAACAGATGAAACAAAATAGACTTGGATTTGACTCATCATGCTTCCCCCAAATACCTACAAATAAAATGTAGTTTTTGCATCAGTGCTTGGGAAACTCCTGGTATTTCAGTTTGTCCCTTTGTGCCAGATGGCAGCATAGCAGGAAGTTTGTCTCTTTTCCCTTTTCTGACCCTCCTCTCCCTTCTGTCTCTGTCAGTTACCGGAGTGTGGTTTCTATGGGATGTACGAGAAGATCCTGCTGTTCCGTCATGAGCAGACGTCGGAAAACGTGTTGCAGCTGCTGCGCTCGGCCTCTCAGATCCAGGAGGGAGACCTGGTGGAGGCGGTGCTCTCAGGTGAGACGGTGATAAAACGATAACAACTTGTAGCTTTAGAAACAAACATTACAGCAGAGGTGAGAAATTCTGATTTTCTTCTGCTCTTCACGATTCTAACTGCTGCTAATTTAGGTCTGGTCTGGTATAGATGAGGTCATTCAGCCAGGTGAGGCCAGTTAAGGGCATCCATGATGTAAACGTTGTCACGTCCCACGTCCATCAGGGTTGGAGTGGACACAGCCCAGACGCTTGTGCCTTACAGGCATCTAAAGCAGACGCCTGCGTCAGGCATCAAGGGATTAGCAGCTTTACTGACACTGTTCATGTGAAGAGGTTGCACAGGTTTATACACACGGTTGCTGTTCGACTTAGCTGCTGCACGTGTGCGTAATGTTTCCATGCAACACATGTCTGTGTCCATCAGAGACGAAGGGGAAAGAATAAATGAAAACAAATTCTGTTAATGATTGTTGTCCCAGCTCAAGAATGACACTGCGTGATGCTTTATTTCCTGATGCTTTGTGGTTCAATCCCTCATGTCGATGTGTCCCTGGACTAGACACTGAGCCCATAACGTCCTCTTTCTGTCCAGTAATTTCTGTTGTCCAACAACATTTGCATTTGCATAAAGACCTGAGTCTTTGAGTTTAAATCAGGATTCTGGGTAACGCCCCAGTTCTGGACTACAACATCTGAACAACTAAAGGAAAACAAGGAAACAGACTCTGCTGCTGCTTAATTGGTAAAAGCAGATGGGGAGACGTTACCTTCAGAGTTACGCTGTAAACACGTTTGGCAGCCTGACGTACGGCTGAAACACTCCAGATGTAGATAATAATGATCTGCTGTCTCTGACACACTCGTGTGTCTGGCTGTCGTCCAGCTCAGGACTCAGGTGTTCACACCATGCTACGCTAACGGCCTGACAGCAGCTGCTTACCGATTTCCTGCCTCTTTGTCACCACGCCCTGCATGCGTGTGTGTGTGTGTGTGTGTGTGTGTAATACTGCAAATTCTCTCGTCTTTTGAGCTTTTGTAAATTATTTCTGTGGGACAACAAAGTGACCATAAAGATGTAGCTGAAGCACTGAAAGAAACGTGATGAAAGACGATGCAGTGAGGATCCGAATGCTGGCACAGTATGTACCCGCACAGTACCTATGGGTACACATTTGTTATTACTGGATAACAATAAGAAAACTTTATGGGGTAACAGGGTAACAAGATGAGAATAAGAAAAATACTTATACTATACTCGGGCTTTTATTTTTATTACGTCAAAGCATGGAAAACCAGATTATATCGGTCGAACCTCAGAATTCTAAACACCGTATTGATGAATAATTACATATTACTTGACAGGTGTGATGACCCTCTATTCACACCTATCAGGTAATATTTAATAAGTATCTCTTGCTAAATGAATAAGGGGCTGTAATCGAATGCATCACCCAGATTTGTGTTACTGTATCTATGAGCACATGGAGGCTGCTGAATAAGATGCTAAACCTCATCATTAACTCGGGAATCCGAGTGTCTTTGGTGATCATGCAGAACAGCGTCCAGTTTGTTGGACAGTGTTTATGGTTGCGTTGAGACGCTCACAGCTTCTGGGTTGAGCTTCTGCATTAGCAGAGAAAAAGTGAACTCATTTCTTAACGTTTAAACAAGCTTTAAACAAAACGTCAAAGTCCGAACATAATCCATCCACTGATTCTTGTTCCCATAAAACTTTACTGTTGCAGTTTTGTTGCACTTTTTGTCTTTGCATCTAACATCCTCTTTTCTTCTCTTCCCTGCTTTTTTTTACCTCCTCCTCCTCGTTTTCCACCTTCTTCACAGCCTCCTTCCTAACTCCTCTTACCTTCTCCCTCTCCTCCTCCTCCTGTCAGGATGCTGACGCTCAGTTAAAAACACTTTTGTTAACAGCTCTCTGCCAGTCCCAGCGACAGCTCAAAGTGTGGAGGAAACAAACAGGAAATTAACTTTGTACGGTGTAACAGGCAGCTCCAGCCAAGCGAGCTTGGTCACAGACGACCTGTAAAAAAAACATCCTGGTAATTCCCAAAACACTCAGCCAGACAGGTTTTATTGGCTGCGATTTAAAGCAGGGAGCTGGTGAACAAACCCCATTGTTTTCTCGTGTTTCTTGTATTTTTATCAGCGTACATGTTGATTATGCTTGTTTACAATCCACAATAAACCCAGAGGAGGATGAGACCACACCACTCAGCTCCACGTTTGCTGGGAAACAAACATTATTTATGTATATTAATATATATTTTGTGTGTTTTTCACATAAAGGAAATGCTGATAAAGAGAAAAATTCAAAACATACATGACACACACACAAATCTGCACTGAACATCCTTTACTTTATACCTTTACTTGGCATCTCACCCTAACAAACATGGTTACTGCATATTAGCCGGAGGCCGTTACTTCCCGTAGCGTCACAATGTCGGGCTCCTGGCGAAGCTAAATAGTGAAGCTAAAAGGTGGCGTCAGTAGGATCCGCCAAAGGACGTACAAAGCAGCACAGTTGGATGCACAGTTGATTTCTGTCGCTGTGGGATGAGAATGTGTTGGGATGATGCACCGTATACGATTTCCAGACGAAATTTCAAGTTTTGACTCATCAGACAACAGGACAGTTTGTCTGTTTTTAATGCAGTGCTGAGTGAGGGTCTGACAGTCACTTCTGTATTCGGATTCTCTGATCCTTTAAAAAAAAAAACAACTTAAACTTCCTGCTGACAAAGTCAGCTTCTCTGGGCTCTTTTTACACCCAATCCTGAACTAACCAGCAGGTGTTTTTCGCATCACACAGCTTTCTCCGCGTTGATGTGCGTGTGTGTGTCCTTTTTCAGACCTCAAATTCTATTAGGCAAATTTGGGATTTGCAAATCAGTAAATTTTTTTTTTTTTATAAATGCAAGCGTAGCTAACCTGCTAAAGCATGAATGCACTTATTAGTACACGGCGCTCTGCTGTTCCTGCACAGATCCTCCACCTGCCGTGTTTGTTTTCTGCCTGTGGGTTAACAAGCTAGCAGCAAGCGCTCCTTAATGCTCCTAATTCCACCACAGAGAACACACACATAAACACAGGCATTTATATTCAGAGAAGGACTACCTAGGAGACCCTCTCTCCCACACACACACACACACAAGTCATTTTCTGAAGCATATAATAACAGTTTGGGAGCTTGTTCAGACTTCCAAACATATGTTGGCCCTCCAAACAAAAGGCATAAACAATAATTTGAATAAATGGAGGTAATTTCCTGCAGCAGAATGTCTAATCAGAGCTGTATTCTGCTGGAGGACCACAGCACAGGGCGAGCATGTGTGAAAGGAAAGGAAAAGGCAGGAGAGAGAATGAGGAAAGCATGCGGAGAGAGATAGAAAAATAAAGGAAGGAAAACCATATCTGTAAGTAGCCAGGCCTGCTGGCCAAGCCACAAACACTCAGTCCATCTGTGCCCACTAAGAGCCTCTCAAATCTCCCAAACATTTACAAAATACCCACTAACAACCCATTCATTACGCTTTGTCTGTGGTGTTGTGTTTATCTCCCTCACATCTCTCGCTCCAACTCTGGCTACTTAAGAAAAACTCTGATGCTCTGATATTCAGCAAATGTCTCTGACTACTTAGTGCGTTTTGAAGGCTGACGCATGTTTTTCCTCAGTGCCAGAGTTTAAAAGAATCATGAAAAACACATCCGCACCGCACACACACACACACACACACACACACGTTGACTCTACAAACACTCACCGCTCGTGTGGGTCAGTCTGCACCCGTTTGGATTTGGCTGATTAAGGAAAGTGTTTTTCATGTGTTGAGCAGGAACCTAAAGGTTTGGAGCTGAGGACCACACACACAAACGCATCTGGACACACTATCACTTAGCCCCCACCAACTCTGCTTTCCCTTCATTTCTTCCTGCCCCGCCAGGCTCCGAGCACACACTCACCATCACGGCCTCTAGTTGAGCCACCAGCAAACACTTTGTGGGCCTGTTGCAGCTCCTCTGCAGTTCCTGTCTTTCTACTTTGTCCCAGGTCTTGAGTATAAGTTGTCTCGACTGACTCTGATCACTTAAACATGAATATGGGACTTTCTGGACTGCACCCTGGTCTCAGCCCTCGGCCCCATGTTGTCCATTAGGACATGATCCACTCTCACAGACTCCATCTTTATGGCCCCTGGCCGCCATTTTGGATCGAGCCATTCATCTGTAGACTTTTCCCTTTTCTCCCTCCTGCCTCGCTGCTTCCTTAATGGACCTGTCCTGACTAACACCTACCTGTTGTTTGTCCTTCAAGTGTCAGCGTCTTCCTGTGCTTCTTGCTTTTGAGTCCACTAATTCACTTTCCGTTGCACTAATGCATTTTCTTTTCTTATTTTTACTCCACACCTCAGCCAAACATAAAAGATTTCTCTGCTTTTTACAAATTTAAAATTTAAAAAAGTGATTTGAAGCTAATTGTTTATTATGTTTAAGTGCAGAAAGCTGCAGCTGGAGTGAGAGAAGGATTGTAAATGTCCACAGGACACCAGCATCAGCGCGTTTAAGATCATGGAAAAGTCATTCACCACCCAATCAGGTGGACATTAGAAAACATGTATGTGTGTATGAAGTTAGGCATAATTTTGGTGTCAGTATTAAAACTAAGGAAACCTCTCAGCAGCTGACAGCACTAGTCATCACTGTTAAAGCAAAGACAGCGGAGAGCTCTGAACTTCTAAACCCACCTGGTCCAGTTTGCATTCAGATGCTCTGCTGTTTTTAGAAAGATAAACTTGTAATACAGTTTTTGGACAACAAATTGTGTCGATTAAAGCAACATATGAAATTCGAAACCAAACAAACACTTTGTTCTAAGGGCAGAAATGCCAAGCTCTTGCCTTGTGCTGCTTTTTAATCACCTCTTCCTCTCTCTCTACCTGTGCACACTGATCTTCAAATCAAAATACAAAAACTGGTTAAGAGAATTTGAACATCAGGAAACAGATGGAGCTCAGGTTGACCACATGTGTCTAAAAAAAAAGCCACTAAACCTTTTATGTAGACATTTAGGCTGTAGATGAGATATAGGACTCGATTTGAAAGTAAAATTCTAAGCAGTCCCCCTAAATAGAATGCCCCCCTCTTCCCCCAAAATCCTGCCGCTGGGTCTGACTGCATGCTTTCCAGAGAAAACTTGACCAAAATGCTGCGTTTTCCATCCACCTGTTAAAAACCATTAAAACCTGAAGCCCAGTTCTGAGACTTTCTCGGTTCCTGGAGAAATTTTACTTTTGGAGCCCAAGTCCTCACCCAGACCAGTTGGTTATGTTTTTTGTTGCGCTGAATTTCTCAGCCGGAGTTGTCGGCGCTGCCAACGAGCCCAACTGGGTTTTTGTGAAAACAGCTGGAGGATGTTTGGGCTCAGCTGGCCATTTTGGCCACCTGCCTGATCGCTCCATATCAGCAGATGCTTGACTCTGAGAAACCTTTTGGAAAATGTGGAAAACAGAAATCACTTCAGAATGAAGCCTGGTGCCGGCTGGTTGGCTCCACTGGGCTGCTGTTGTGCTTGAATCGTATGAATCTATTTGTTGTTGAAGGTGAAAATGCCTTTTACTTACATATAGGTAGCAGCTACTCTACTCACTGTAAAAGTAACTATACTTTTGTTCACACTGTATTTGGTGTATTTGGTTACTCACACAAACACAGTGGAGTAAAAATTATATTTAAACATACAAGATTAATATTTAGCAGTGAATTGCAGTTGTAGAAGATTTTTTTAAATGAGAAAATATAAGAAAAGTACCTCAAACATGTACTAAAGTACAGCTGGACAAATGCACTTAAAATAGTCCTGTTCCTTTTTTGGAACAGTTAAAAATATAACTGTTTTACTTTAAGCACTTACATTTTTCAATTGCCGTTTGCCAGATAGACTGAGATTAAGTTCATAAAAACTAAATTTAAATTTGGCATCTTCTTGTGCCCAACAGAGCATCTGGCTGGTTGTTTATGTTGTTTCCTAACATCTTTGTATTTTCTGCAGCTTCAGCCACAGTGGAAGACTTCCAGATCCGTCCGCACTGTCTGTTCGTCCACTCGTACCGAGCTCCGGCTTTCTGCGACCACTGTGGGGAGATGCTGTGGGGCCTGGTACGACAGGGACTCAAGTGTGAAGGTGTGGGCTCACTGATGTCGCCTTCTGCTTTTGTTATCTGAAAGACAAATTGTTGTTAATGGGTCAGATAATTGAAACATAGGTTAATAAACGTCTTTCTTTCCATCCAGGCTGTGGTCTGAATTATCACAAGCGCTGTGCCTTTAAAATCCCCAATAACTGCAGCGGGGTGAGGAGGCGGCGTCCGTCCAACGTGTCTCTGACAGGCGGTCTGGTTAACATAGGACGCCGTCTGTCTGCAGAGCCCTCACCCCCCCACTACACAGACGATGCTTTACTGGTCAGTACAGTAAGTTGATTCATGTAATGTTTGTTTCTCGATTCTTATCCAGCATCTATCATTAGTTCTTTTATTAGTTCTAATGACAAGAACAGTAATTTGGGACTAATTTGAAAAGAAGAGTTTGCATCGGCTATGTTAAAAAATGGAAGTTAAACCTACAGCTCTTTGGCTAAAAGCTTCTACACCACAAATACACAACGGAAAAAAACAGGAAAAAAGAACTGGTTCTGTGTTAACAGGTCATTGGGCCCATGTCTTGTAGAGAGTAGGTGCAGACTTGGCAGCAGGAATGAGTTGTTGTCGTTTTGCTGTGTGGACAAATCAAAATCACCAGATAACACCAGAGATACATTTTCTAAAAACTATTGTCAGTGTCACACTTAGCAAAAGTCCATATGTGCACCACTCCAGCCATCAACAGGACACAGGTCCAAACTGTCAAACAGGAAACTGGAGGTTTCTAAGCTCTTTATAGCAGAGGAAAATTAGGCCGTACCATGTTGGGGTGAAATAGAGGGGGGGTTGTTATTTTTAAGCATCAGAGTCCCCTACATAACATAAATTGTTGACCGTCACATGTGAGACAAATTACAGTAATATATTGAAGGATTATGTCTTGTTGTTACAGAGAAGATGTAATAGATTGTCTTATTTGAGTTTGAATTAGTGGTGGTCTTTTCTAGAGGGAGCTCATTTTTTTTGTTGCAGTTCAGATGTAGACCTGCTGCTAGTTAGCTGAGTGTTTCCCTCTGTGTTGAGTTTCATTTTTTTAAATTTTGTTTTGCCCAGTTTTAGGTTTTATTTTGTTGTTGTTGAACCATTTTCTCTTAATCTGTCTCTGAATTTCACACAGCTGTTATCACACCCGACAAAGTCATGGAAATGAGTGTAGCTTGACCCTCGTACTGAACTTGTGTATGGGATGACTATTGTTTGGAGTCTCCGGCACCACAGACTCAAATATAAACCAGCTCTGACCTTCCAGATTTGATGTAACACCATGGAGCTCACAAGTCCTAATGAGTCAGTGTGTTTAACAAGTAGGGAGGGAAGTTCCACGTGTGCTTTCTTCGCATTTCTTTTCATGAGCTGACATGAAATCTCATCCTAAACCATGTCTCTTTTTCTTTCGTTGTCTGTCATGGTCCAGTCTCCAGTCAGTCCTAGTATGGAGGTAAGTCTCCACCTATTATATTCTACAGTGTTTATCATGGGGGGGCTAATAAAATAATGGGGATCACACATCTACACCCACCCTCCTCTCATCCTGACTCTTTCGAATCATGCTGGCATCAGACTAAAGAGGATTTCATGATTAGGAGATTACGGCATCCTCTTTTCTTGGACATTTCACACATCAACTGTTTTTTGGACATGTGGTTCTGAGTAGTTTTAAGGCTCAAACTGTGGGTGATGTGTGACGGCACATATCTGAGGCCTGATAAAGACCCACTGCTGGTTTACCTGCAGCTTTGTCAGATAACGATCAAACTTAATGAAAGTTGCTTCTACTCTAGTTAATCTATTTTTCAGTTGACCTGTCCGACAACCTCGCAGCAAACCTCCTGCCCTGCTTACCTGCTCTTTGTCCTCACAGCAGAAGAACCAGTTAGACTACTTCCCTGGCAGAGAGCGTCGTTCCAGCTCCCAGTCGTACATCGGCCGCCCCATCGAACTGGACAAGATCTTGTTGTCCAAGGTCAAAGTTCCTCACACCTTCGTGATCCACTCGTACACCCGACCCACTGTCTGCCAGCACTGCAAGAAGCTGCTGAAAGGCCTCTTCAGACAGGGCCTGCAGTGTAAAGGTGAGCGTCTTCTGAACAGTCCCTGTTGCAGAGACTGCCGTCTTCATCACAGCTACAGTATGTTGGACAGAATCTGCATCGAGGGTGTTGTGAGGGTGGTGCTAGAGGTCAAGGTCAAAGAGTTTTTTCTGATCTCCATGATGATGATGTTTGCACTTTGCACTATTGTTTACTAGGTGACTTCTTGGTTGAATGATTTATATTTGTGCCATATTTTAGGACAGTTTTTCTGCGTTGTATTCAAATGTTGGGTCCAAAGTTGGACCAGCAGAACAAAGTTTGGCTGAGTGAGTGAAACACTTCCAGGTGTGTTCCTGCAAAATCCTCTCAGTGGTGTTTCCCTGAATAAATGAAGGTTAAAAAAAACTATATTCCTCAAACTCAAATTGGCCCAACCTAAACCTTTAGCCCTGAGTTCTCTACTCAGCCTTTAACCTTTCCTGGTTCATCACCTGCTCTAACTGACCGGCTGCTCTCTGACTCTTTCTCTTTGACAGATTGTAAATTTAACTGTCACAAACGATGTGCTCCCAAAGTGCCGAACAACTGCCTGGGAGAAGTTTCCAAAAACGGAGGCAAGTTTCTACCCATTTTTGGACTTTACACACGTGGACTCTTGTCGACCCTGACGAACATAAACCCAACTCAAAATTTTTGACACTTGGTTGTCACAGATCCAGACCTTTTCTCTTGTTCCATAGAGCTCCTGAGCCCAGGGGCGGAGTCGGACGTTGTCATGGTGGAGGGTTGCCTTGACGACCATGACATTGACAGAGGCGGCGGACTTTTGGATGACATGGATGAAGTGCTGGGATCGGACGGAGGTCTGCTGCTCGATGCAGGGCCTGGAGACCTGTGTGATCTGCATGACTCCGACCTGGACGAGTCCAACCGGGCCATCAGGTTCAAAAACACACACACTTATAAACTGTAAATACACACCGTACGTACTGACAGATTGGAGGTTGTGGATGTCCCTTCCTTTGCAGCCCCTCCACCAGTAACAACATCCCTCTGATGCGAGTCGTCCAGTCCGTCAAACACACAAAGAGGAAGAGCAGCAACGTGATGAAGGAGGGCTGGATGGTCCACTACACAAACAAGGACACTCTGGTACCTGTTTACCTGTACTGTTACCCGTCTGCTTCCTGTGTAACTAAACCACAAACACAGATACATTTTGTAGGGGACATAATAAAACACTCAGCATGGAGCATAATCCAAAAGCTGTTGGATTAGTTGACAGGAAACTGAACACTCTCCTCCTATTTTTTCTTACCTTCCTGACTTTGTCTGTCACCCCTTCCACATCTCCCCTAACAACATTTCCTGCCCTCTTCCCTCTTTTTGTCTCACCTTCCCCTCCTCGTTTACCGTGTGTTTCAGAGGAAGAGACATTACTGGCGCCTGGACAGTAAATGCATCACGCTGTTTCAGAACGAAACAGGAAGTAAATACTACAAGGTAGAACTCTTTACACGTTTTATTGCTTAAATTGAAATTGACTTTATTTCGTTTTTACATTCATGTTTATGTGCGTCAAGGTAAAGGCTGTCCAATTATTTGTCTTTTCAGTTCATGTTTGCAGACACAGTAAATCCACTCAGATCTGCAGGTTGATCCTGAGCAGACAGACGTGAATCTAACTGAGTTTTAAAATAAACTATAGCAGCACCAACACAAGTTCGATGATATGACCATTCTTTTCTGCTAAACCTCGTAAAGAAAACTCTGCCCTACTGCCCTTCGTCTTCCCCCTCGTCTCCCTACAGGAGATCCCTCTGTCAGAAATCCTGTCTCTGGAGCCAGCTCAGACCTTCTCTCTGCTTCCCGATGGAGCCAATCCGCACTGCTTCGAAATCGCCACCGTCTCGCTGGTTTACTACGTCGGAGAGAACCTGCAGAGAGCTGAGTCATCCCTGAGCGGCAGCAGCATCCTGGTGAGATTTACCAGGCTAAGATGCTCGGTTTGTTTCATGCACAGCTGGGACGACGTAAACCGGGCCTGAACACAGCCAAATCACTTTCACAGCTCCAAGAACTTCAGTTTACGTCACTAAACCTCGCACCCCGTACTTTGCACTAATAGTTTTTGTCCTGGCTGATTTCAGGTCAGTGGGGTGGGTCAGGATGTGGCTCGGATGTGGGAGATGGCCATCCAGCACGCTCTGATGCCAGCTGTGTCTACAGGAGTGTCCCACAGTGTCCACCGCAGTGGACACAGTAAGGCTTCATTAACAGCTGACACACAGTTTATAACCTGCACACGGGAACATTCATATTTCTAAGCCACGACAAAAGAGGGGAGGATGCAAAGTAAACCATTTTAAACAGGCATAAAATATCCTAAAATAACTTTATCAGTCCAATCAGTGATGCATTTGTGCAAAGATGAGATTACAAAACAGACGAGAGATGTGAGAGCGAGCGAGGGAGCTCTCGACGAGCCGGAGGCCGTCACAGCGGCACTAAAGCCAGTGAAGGGTCTCTATGGGACGTTTAGTGTGCGTCTCTCTGCACCCTGGGTTATCTTGTTCTCTACAACTGTCTTGTAGAGACATGTCATCGCTGCTTTTACTGAATGTTTGGGAATTGAAAACACAACTGAGGCTTTTTAAAACCTTTCAGGCGTGTTTGGAAAAAATGCCCCTAAACTCTTCCAGAGGACATTGAAATCATCTGCAGTTGTTGGAAACCTCCCAAAGTGCCACACTTTGTGGAAAAATGTTACACACAAACACAGAAGCTCATTCTCGTGCGATCGCCTCTGTGAAAGGTCTCGTCACACGTTTCCGGCTCAGGTATTAGCGCTCACGTTGCTGCTGCCGAGCTCTCCCGCAGACTCTCAGATCCTCTCAGGGGCCGTCAGCGCCCACGCGAAACCTATCAGAGATATTTCAGACGTTCACTGACGTCAAACTAATCATGACTAACACTGCTCTGACTCTGTGAGTTCACCTGTGGGGAAAGTACATTATTTTAATACAGCCTCCTTTTATTATTCATTCACAGAAAAAGGAACAATATACACGTTCATACAGTTTAGCGTAACAAAAGCCACAAAGTGTTTCATCGGGAGTTAAAGGGAATTTTCCATCCTGTGTTTCATGACGATCCTTTAAATATTTTCCTGCAGTTTTTACACATTTTAATTGTTTGTGTCTCATCAACAGAGGAAGTTTCCATCAGTATTTCTGTCTCCAACTGTCAGATCCAGGAGAATGTGGTGAGAAAACACACACACACACACACACACACACACACACACACACGTATTAGTGTTTAGAAGCAAACATACTATGACACATCTGTGGGTTTGGGAATTTATTAAATAACTTACATAAAAGGTGACATGAAGTAAGTACCACAGAAAAACAGTTGCCAACCATGTTAGAGCCTTGTAACATGTAACCTGAGGCCTGTTTTCCTGCATTTTGCCTTTAAGGCAGAGAGTCTAGCAGTTTTAACAGCACCGGGCCTGGAGAGGAGCTCGTACGGTGCATCCAGAGCCTGGGAGTTTCTTTGTTTTTACATTTGTCAGCAAGTAAAACGTGTCTGACAATAAACTGACAAATAAAAATCTGTGTTTGCAACGTGTATTAACATTTCGTTAGTCCGTTAGTCTTTTGTCAGTTTGTAATGTTTATGTGACAGTAAGGTTTTGGTTTCCAGACATTTATCCCACACAACTGTACAGATGAGATTTGATTTAACGTTGCGCTGGCAAAGCTACTGCAGATCAGCACGCTGAGCTGCAGCATCTCTAAAAATATCAGTGAAAGTGAGGATGTCGTGGAGGTGAATGGATGAGTGGGTGGGCAGTGTAGTGCTCGACCCGAACAGGAGGTTCGAGGTGGATGTGAGTTTGTTAACTGTGTGACACATGAAAATGTATGGTCTGTTCTTCAGTTTCTCGTCATCAATCAATAATCTGCGCGGAGCAACAATCCTATAATACACGAGCTCCGCTCAGGCTCTGCTCAGTGCTGCTGCTGCTGCCTCTCCCTCACTAACTCTCTCACCTCAGTCCGACCACGACGCCCCAAACTCTTCACCACGAACTGCATCCTGCTTCTGCTCGTCTCTTCTTAGCACGCTCTCACTTCTCATCCATTTGCATTCATTTGCAATAATTGGAGAACATGTCAGAGAATTCCCCCTCGAGCTGGTCGACATGTCTCTGTACATTTACATCATAAAGATCTACATGTCTGCAAACTCTATTCATGCAGACGGAACACCAAGCCCCATTTTCATGCAGACGTGCACCTCGCCGTCTCCAAGGTGAGCACATCTTCAAGCACCTCAAATGGAGATTACTGTGATTACTCACTCAGCCCAGCGTTTCCATAGCAACGGATGGTAATTAGGCAGCACGCTCAGGAAAAGGGGAGGAGGTTTATAATATTGTATTTCTGTCCTCTTTGCTTGAGGTGTGATATTAGGCTGTCAGCTAACGGGGGAGAAAGGGGAGACGTGATTGCAGACAAATGAAGGAGAAAATATTTTGCAGTTTGGGTGTCAAAGCCGTGGCAGATCCCCGACGCTGTGTAGTTACACTCGGGGAGGCGCACAGTGGGCCGTTCTCTGCAGAAACCTTTTCTGAAAGCTTCTCCACCAGGTGATGAATTGATGCCATTTGCTTTTTTGTTGGACCCACTTTCTGTCAATGTGTCTCGCCCTCCTCTGGTTTCAGGTGTGGCAGGTTTCTGCCAGAGCAACGTCTCCTGACTTCACCTTTCAAGAGCCTGTGAGCTGTTCCTGTGTTTCCAATAGAATTTAAAGAGTTCTGCTCACGGTGTTGTTGTTTTTCAGGACATCAACTCCATCTATCAGATCTTTCCAGATGAAGTTCTAGGCTCAGGGCAGTTTGGCATCGTCTACGGAGGTAAAAGCACCAGTGTCAAGGTCCACATACGACTTTCACATAAGCACATGTTGGTCCCTGTGAGGAAATGTAGGAAACACCAATCAGGGCATAGCTGCCTTTTTCTTTTCAGATTCTGGGGAGTTCAGTGTTTTCAGTCTGATGAAATGGTATCATTTAAATACATTGCATTACTGCAGTTCCTACAGGTACTACAAATCTAAGGAGCAACAATTGGGCATTTTAGAGCAACAACTTGCATGTTAAGTAGTTAGTTTAAAAATATATTTAAAATATTTTATTATTTATGAATATTGTACTGACAAAATTTTCATCTGCTCTAAAGGTATGTCGCTCTGAAAACAGTGCCGACCTCTCTGACTCATCATCTTTTGACAACTTAGCCTGAATATATACTAACATCTTTTAAAGAAAAAATTCCTCTTACATGGTTCTGGTAATAACAGCTCAGCATGTTCATGATCCTCATTTCTGTGAGTGTCGTTCAGGGAAACACAGGAAGTCTGGCCGAGACGTTGCCATCAAGATCATTGACAAACTCCGCTTCCCAACCAAACAGGAGAGTCAGCTGCGCAATGAGGTGGCCATCCTGCAGGTACACACACACACACACACACACACACACACACACACACACACACACACACAGTGTTGCTGCTCAGGAGTTGGCAGTGAGTGAGACTTCCTGTCATGAATGACTTCATTACCGTGGCAACACCGCGGGGGTGTGACATCCTGTAATATTCCAGCGATGCTCAACCTGCACAAGCTGCTGCAGCAACACACACCTGCACAACCTGAAGTGAACAAACACTGTTCACTTCAGGTCGTATCACCGCCTCATTTTCATGATTTACTGCAACATCATGTCTCAACGGATTCTTTTGTGTGAGTCTACATGTTCTGTACTACTATAGTACTTAACTTTTCATCAAGGTCAGCTTTCCGTATACGATGCTGATTCTAATCTGAGTAACCTGCGCAAATCAAAGAAATCAAATTGTTAAAATTCAGATTAGAACTCCTGGGTTCAGCACCACAGCCTCTACATGCAGCAGACAGTGGCATTGTTACAGTAGGAATCACACCAAGCTCATAATGTTCCCACCATGCAGAGTCCCTCCCCTCATCATCAGGGAGGTTAAGAAGTTACCTGTCAGTGAGTGTTTGCTTAATTTTTTTTTTTATTACTCATCATTAACTCACCAGCCCACACTCATGAAATCAGTCAGACTACACAACTGCATTTACAAAATAACTAGATATGAGGAAGATAATTTCTCCTCGTGGTTCCAGAGTCTGCACCACCCAGGCATCGTCAACCTGGACTGCATGTTTGAGACGCCGGAGCGAGTGTTTGTGGTCATGGAGAAGCTGCACGGAGACATGCTGGAGATGATCCTGTCCAGCGAGAAGGGACGGCTGCCGGAGAGGATCACCAAGTTCCTGGTCACGCAGGTGCACACACAGTGTAATTTGTCGGCCCGAGAGGATGAGGGCGGTGCCTCCAAGCTTCTCTCTAGTGTCAAAAGCTCTTCCAGCTGTGCAGGAAAATCAAATCTCGTGAAATAAATATACAAGAAATGTCCAGATTGTGGAGGAAACACAATTTTTAATTACATCTGACAGTGTTTTGTTGCGTTTGTGTTTCTGTGCCTCCATCAGATCCTTGTGGCTTTGCGTCATCTTCACTTCAAGAACATCGTCCATTGTGATCTGAAACCTGAAAACGTGCTGCTGGCTTCTGCGGACTCCTTCCCACAGGTACATGGGAATTTCTTGTAATTTATCGATTCTGACAGAATTCGGAAGTTATGTGTCTTTGTTAGTGAAGAACAATTCAAATGTTCTCTAGGAATGTTGCAATAAAGTTGATGTGCCACAAATCCTGATACAGTAAAACTGAATTAAGTATGCGTGTCACTCGTACCAGTTCTTGTGCCCACAAGTTCTGCAAAATGCACACTGAGACAGAAAATTTCATTGACTCTGTTACCTTCTTAAGAGTTATTGAGGCAGTCAATGTCAAACTGGGACAACCAACAGTCAACAGAGGAGGTGGTCTAAGACACTATTTGACTCTTACTCATAATCCATCGCAGGTAGTTTAATGGCCATCCACACTCTGAGGTTTGTAAAGGTCAGATGTGTCCAAGTGTTACAGGCTTAATGACTTTGTGGATGCTAAATATGTGGAATTACCTTGAGGATAGTTTGGAAGGTGTTTTCCCACCTTCAGTGCTTGTCCAAAGAAATGATGAACACCTCCACATCCATCAGCCTCTTTACCAAATATCAGATGTCTACATTAACGTGGCTAATCTAAAGAATCTCTTTTGGACATTTGTGAGTATTTGTGTCCTGATTTCAGAGTAGCAGTTGTAGGTAAATTGTGTGTGTGTGTGTGTGTGTGTGTGTGTATGTGAGGCATCCACAGCCCAGCAGCCGGCCTGATCCATCATTAGACGTAACAGTTAGTCTGTCTGGCACAAACAGCTATTTCTGGAAGGGAGATGGAAAACTGCAGAAAGCTGCTAATAGTTATGCCGACAGCTAATGGGCACAGCAGTGAACATTTGTGTGCTTCAATCACTAATTAGCAAATTGTTGTTGGTGTCAAGATGATTTTGTCTGTCCATTTCGAGACATGTTAAGCTTAGCACAAAGGCTGGAACCTCAGGGACACTGCGAGCCTCGGTCAAAACAGGAAGAACACACCATCCAAGTCCAAAATTGCTCGATTTACAGGTGGGATCTGCTTGAATGAGGGGGTTTTGGTTTCCGTATGTCATGTGTGATGTTGTCATACACCAATCACGTGTCCGTTAAAAATGTGAAAAGCAAAAGTTTCTCCTTCTCCGGATGTTCGTCCAACACCACCACTTGAAAATGGAGTTGGTCCAGGTACATTTGAACACGCAGTGCCTGCAAGTTGTGCAGCAATGGAGATCTTACAGGCCTGCGGCAGAGGAGTGATTCATCACAACACGACTGTGAAGCGAACCGACATATTCCTTCCTCTGTGTGTGTGTGTGTGTGTGTGTGTGTGTGTGTGTGTGTGTGTGTGTGTGTGTGTGTGTGTGTGCGTGTGTGAATCATCTGAGGAGACGACAGCCAACAGCTCCTCACTGTCAGTGGCTTCATCACACTCATCCGCACTCTCGTGTTTTCCATCCAGCCCCTGCTGCTGCTGCAGAGCTGACAGGACGTTGGAATTAAGATGTAATAGGGTTTCTGCAGGTCTGAGTAATATCTTAATATTTCAGTTAAGCCATGGTACATATTGTTCTTACCAGCTGTAGACACTGGCTAAAATTAATTCTTCTTGCAACTTAATTCCACACAGGGATGTGTAGATACATGCATTTGGATCCAGGATGTTTCGAGGGCCAATTCATGCTGGAGTCAAATTCCTCCAACACTTTGAGCTAAATGAATCGAAATCCTTCAGAATCGGATTCACCAACCAAATTTTTTCTGTCGTCCTGCTGCAGGTGAAGCTGTGCGACTTTGGCTTTGCTCGGATCATCGGCGAGAAGTCGTTCAGGCGCTCCGTGGTCGGCACGCCCGCGTATCTCGCTCCCGAGGTCTTGAGGAACAAAGGCTACAACCGCTCTCTGGACATGTGGTCGGTGGGAGTCATCATCTACGTCAGGTGGGAGGAGACGGACTCGATGGAGAGATTTTAGTTTTAGTTTAGTAAATGACCGTGACTGGAATAAATTTAAAAATTTGAAAATTATACTGATAATATAATTGAGTTATACTGATACGAACATCATATTTACTAAAATGAAAATGTGTAATTTATGAGCCATGTATAACTTAACTGTCTTTGATAATGTTTGTGTCTTTAACATAGAACTGTCTCTGCTTCAGTCTCAGTGGGACGTTTCCATTTAACGAAGATGAAGACATCAACGATCAGATCCAGAATGCTGCCTTCATGTACCCTCCTCATCCCTGGAAGAAAGTCTCCCAGGAAGGTAGGAAACGCCCAATGGACCCAAACACACAAGGATGCGGCTGCACGTTCTGTAAGTCGGTCAGGCTGAAAAAACAAAAACTGTTGAAAAAAGGTAACGTGAACACAACAGTTGGGTTTTTTTTTTTATCCACATACAGTAAGAAAAAACTGGAGACAATCAGACAATTACCAACAAATTCAAAGGTTGTTTTGTTTTGGCGGGAGGAAATTGTTGTGTTGCTAAAAGCATAGATGCATTAACATCGTGGATGGATTATGAGGAAATGTGCCCATTAACGTTTTTTTTTTTTGCTCATTTCGTGTCTGACCTTGTCTGAGTTTCATCTCATTGTTGATCACTTTTTTTGAGCTGTTTTGCATCATTTTGCATCTTCGCTCTCATAAAAAGCCCTGTGGTGCTTTGCAGTGGTCCAGGCCGTTCACTGTGGCAGTGATGCAGCCTTTTCTCTCGCTGTCACACTAGGTATTAAGAAAACCTTCAGACTCTACTTTTAGCTTCTTCCTGTTGATAGAAAGAGGAGAGTTTCGCCATTTTCTTATAAAACGTCAGTCCTCTGGCAACAGAAATGGCGTGAACGTCCTCCAACATCAGCACAGCTGAGTATTTTTTTCCCTGCTGCAGTATGAGAACTCCAACACATCCTTGGAGTCAATTTGAGCCATTCTCTGCTGCTGTGTGACTCATGTTGTTGTCGTCATTCTCTCTAAATGCGTCCGCCTTGTGTGTGTGTGTGTGTGTCTGTGTTGGCTGGAATTGTCCTGTTGACTACGAGACACATTTAAATCAGCCTGACTCACTCGCTCGCTCGCTCCTCGGCTGGATCCCCAAAGAGCTCTTAACCTTCCTTCCACCTCCTCACGCTGCCGGAGCAACTTCCGAATAAATCCAAGTCATTTCTGTCGGCCGCAGGAGGATTAAATGTCAGAGAATAAACTTGAAGTGCGTCAACGAGTCTGCATTTTCAAAGATCACTCAAAGACGGCTCCTTACAGAGCCTCTGTTACAGAACTCATTTTGTCTCCTGCCCACACGCAAACACACCACGTTTCTTTTCATGGAGATGTTTAAATACTGGTGAGGGCACTTTTGATCACTGTGCTGCAATTACTGAGTCTTGATCTTCCCAAGGATAGTTCATTTATTTCTCCTGTACACACCATCAGATTAAGTTCAGGAGCATAGGGGTGAAATGAGTTGATGCTTCCATAAATGTATTCATTGTGTATGGGCGGCTCGGTGGTGGAGTGTTTGGCTCGGCCACCTCACAGAAGAACTACAAATGGGATCAGCAAATGATCACATTTTAATCGGTTCCCTTCAATTAACAATAAAAACATGTCTGAACACTTTTCCACCTAATGGTACTTCAAGTGCTTTACACTGCTTCTGATCCACCCATTCACACACTGATGCGGAAGCTGCTGTGCAGCTGGACATCACTCGCCGGGAACTACTGTAAGCTGGGGTTCAGTGTCATGCTCAAGGACATGTGACCGGAGAAGCCGGGTATCGAACCAACAACTGTGAGTTTTTTCTGCGCCACAGTCGCCCAAGTGGACTATACTTCTCTGCCAATGACAGCTCGGATATAAATTAGAGTGTCATCTGCAAACATGTGCACATGTGCTTCATAGTAGCTCCAGGTCTATGTCAATCATGTCACTCTGTTTTTCGTGGTGTTAGTTAACTGTGTGAGTACAGATCATGGATCATGGATGGATTGGGAGAACTTGTGCAGCGGTGTAACACATACAGGTGACGCTTGCTTGGTACAAATGGCTGTACAAAGTTACAGCAATTCAGAGCATTAAGGGCAAAGGTTTTTTCATACACTACATCAACCAAATGTTTTGGAATAAGGAGACGTGTCGCCTGGTGGAGCTGTTTGTTCGACTGATGTGCAAAAACCAGCATAGACGAACAAGCTAATCCAGGTTGCAAACTCACAGACATTAATTTATAACATAACCAAAGTTTTTCATTCTGGCAGGGTGACCTGAGCAACGCTGCAGTGGATTATGAGGAAAAGGGTTCAGTAAGGAGCTTGTGAAGTTACAAAGATTCTTTTTCATTGGTGAAATGCAGCAGTAAATCTTTTTAGACGCTGGTCAGTTGTGACGTATGGTCGCATTCCAACATTAGCAAAACCCAATCTACCAAAAAAAGACCACGTGGGCACTGTTATAATCTCTAAAGTCAGCTTGGCTTCTCCACTTTTGCATGAACTTAATTATTCATAAACAATAATTATCGTACTGCAATGTCTAAAAATAAGGTGGCACTGCATTATTGGACGCTGGGTCAGGCCCCGCCAGCAGTGTCTTCACAGAGCACCAGCAGGCCGCCGAGGCCACTGGTTGGAATCCCCTGGTTCATAGGGTCTGAAAGAACAGTGCTACATATTTCCCAGACACTTTTAGCTATAATTTAAAACCACTGCATAACATTGTAGTGGTTTTAAAGGATGAAGAAAAAAACACGTTTTAACTCCCTTAACAACTTTTCTGAGAAAGTGGAACACATGTTTTTATCAATAGGTTAAAACATTTATTATGCTTCTTGCTGATTATTCATATGGGACATTTTCACATCTAGGCAGTTGGAAATGTTTTTTTTTTTTTTTTTTTTTTCCGACCTAAGAAGCTGTTTTAAGACTTTTAAAGATGTAGACACTTTGAGCTTGAGTGGAATAGACTGACATTGCTGCCATTTGGTCCCACGGTGCAAAAAAAAAAAAGGCTGGACACTCCAGATTAAAGCTGGGTCATGTGACACCGCTATGAACAAACAAGTACAAGTACTGGGGGAGGGTGAGCGTCCAGGCAGACGGATTTTAAGGGGGGGCTACATGTTCATGTGTTGGTCTATTCATGTGCATAATGACAAGCGATGGAGGCCCCTGTAGACCTGAGGGGCCCTCGTTGTCCCAGAGCTGTTCAAACCACTGACCCCTGAAGAAATGTTAACATCATGTTAGTTTTGCTCATTACCCTCAGCTGACCCCTCACCACAGGGGGGGCCCTTTCTTCATCCCTCCATCTCAGTCTCCCTGAACTGGACACTCAACTCCCATTTTACCCCTAACATGTCTCACTTATCCCTTCTTTCATTTCCTTCATTCCTTCTTTCTTTCTTTCGCTGTCTTCATCCTCACAGCAATTGACTTAATTAACAACCTGCTGCAAGTCAAGATGAGGAAGAGATTCAGTGTCGACAAGACCCTCAGTCACCCCTGGTTACAGGTAAGAAATCAATAAGAGTCTCCTAAAATAGTCTTGGGGACATTTCTGACTTAAAATTAGTGCAAGAGAGAGAAAACAACTGATGCAGAGAGAAAAAGGGAAATATGTGAAATCTGCCTTCAACCGGAGTCACCTGAATGCCTCACGACACTGCCTAACTAACTGACTGTGAAACTATGGTACCAACTAAAGGGCTCTGTAGTGTAAATACTAGATTATAGACTGTGGTAGACTGAACCGCAGACTCAGTTTTAGACATGAATAACAGGTTGAGGCCATGTTGCATTTTCAACGTGGTTTCAGTTCTGAACAAAATAATATTATGCTATAAAAATAGAATTACTGCATTGTCAAATTGTATGTCTCTGCTAACCACTGAAGTCTCCATTTTACATGCGCGTCTAATTAGTTCAACCATAAGTCCAAGTGACCAGAGGTGCAAATCCCTTCTGGCATTTCGGGGATATAGTATTGAGAAGAAGAGATGGACATTCATAGTTCAAACACAAACAAATTCCATCAGGGCAAATTTGTGATGTTGTGTTCACATTAGTGAAGCAGATGAGATCACTCTGACCTTGACCTTTGACTTCTGACCCCCAAAATGTATTCAGTTCATTCTTGAGTCCAAAATGTCAAAATGGATGCTTCTTTAAAATTTCAAGACGGCCTACTGTGAGATTGCATTTAATAAAAAAAAGACAAAAAAGACAGGGGCCACAGTGACCTTAACCTCCAGACCTCTGACCAACAAAATGTATTCAGTTCATTTTTGAGTCCAAGTAGACATTCTTCAAATCATTACTGAGATGTTGCTTTCACAAAAATGGGAGGGACAAAGACTAATGTGATCTAGCTGCACTAAAGCCCAACGTGTCAAAATGGATGCTTCTTTGAAATTTCAAGACGTCTTCCTGTGAGATTGCACTTAGTAAAAAAAAGACAAAAAAAGACAGGGGCCACAGTGACCTTAACCTCCAGACCTCTGACCCACAAAATATAATCAGTTCATCCTTGAGGGACATTTGCAACAGATTTACCGACGTTCTGTCAAACCCTTCCTGAGATATCACATTCACAAGAATGGCTGGACATCACAGTCACCTTGACCTTTGACCCCAAAATCTAATCAGTTCATCCTTGAGCCTAAGTGAAGGTTAGTCTCAAGTTTAAAGTGCTCTCAAGGAATTCCTGAGGTGTCAGAAACACTAAATCAGAACATTTACTGAAGTCCCTGTGTAATATTTGTTTCTCCTCCAGGACTATCAGATGTGGGTGGACCTGAGAAACCTGGAGTTGCGAATGAACGAACGCTACATCACCCATGAGAGCGATGACCTGCGCTGGCATCACCATGCCCTGCTCAGCGGCCTCGACTACCCTCTGCACCTCAGCAATGGTCCCCGTGATGGTGGACAGGGGATGGAACGTTTCCATGACCCGGAGCAGGAGCTGGAGACCCTCAGCGAGAGGGTCAGTGAGCTCTGAAGACAACGAAATAAGACAAAACGCAGGAACAGAAAGCACAAAATAAAAACAAGTGGTGAACAGTTTAATGATCCCAATACTGAAACAGATAAACAACCTTAATGAGAAGGTGGCACATTTTCCGAAACAATAAATAAGTTAACAGAGGTCAATGTGTTTCCATTGAGGTGCGTTGCATTCACAAAAGAAAGCACAATGTTGTTATCTTGTAATCATGACTTTGAATCTTAGTGAGCTCCATATCTCTGCTGAAAATATCCGCTGATAAGATCTATACCTCATGATTATCAAAGCTGTGTTGCACAAACAAGAGATAAGAATCTCTTTGTGTTGTAATTGCAGATCCTTACCTTGGATCCTAAGGCGTCAAATTGTGCCGCTTTGTACGACCTTTGGCGTATCATACTGATGCTAATACGTATGAGGGTGACGGTGACTTTAAAGAGACAGGAGCTAAAATTTCACGCAGAGCTAAAGGAATATTGCATTTAGCAGTTTTTGGAATTGTACAATGTGAAAAAAGTAAGATGAAATGATGGTGGTTAAATGTTGAGTGTACAGAGTCATGACTATAAAATAAAAACAGCTAACTTTGCTTTTATTAATGCAGTCAACCTCTGTAGTTTTCTGCCTTGACCCCATGAGTTCTTTGTCCAAACGACTAAAAGCCACAAGACATGTTCAAAGACAATAAAATGCTATGGAAAAGCAGATTTATCTTTTAGAAAGCACAAAACGTCCTCGTCTGTGCCTCTCGCCACTGCAAAGTTATGGAAAGAAGCCGCAGTGCTTACTGAGATTAAACCTATTAAATCATAATGCAGGGAGGCTGATGCTAATAAACGTAATGACAATCAGCAGAGTTTACTGTGTCCACAGCTTTTAGATCCTTTGATCATTTTGCTGGAAAAGTAACGTTATTTCTCAGAGTTTAAATTACACCAAATTAAAAGAAACACCAACTTCTGTCGGGCACTGCAAATTTTACTACAACTTCATTTTGATTTTGACCTTATGAATAAATGCTTAAGTGCTTCATTAATAAGATTGTTTTCACTTTAATCAGTAACAGAAATCATTTCCATCACAGCTCTAAAGTAGTTAGCGCCAAAATAAAAAAAAGCATAATTAGCGTTTATCTTCACACTTAATTCTTTTTTTATGTTTTGCATTTAACATAATTATTTACAATTATAAATATCTTCTGTTCTTTGAATTTATTTAGGACAGGACCACACAAATTTAGTTCCTGCTGTCTCTGTTGTTAGGACAGTAGCAACACAAGGTCAGGGCTCAGGGTTTCATTCCAGAATAAGGAAGTTCTTCGCAGAAAAATCCCTCCTCCACCTTTAGGACAAGCCGTTCGCTGCAGTATGATGGTGGACATCCCCAGGTTTTCTGAATATGGATACGTAGCGTTTTTGAATGACAATACCACTTGCTCAAACCCTGTGCCAACAAAATACCAAAAAGTACAAGAGAAATATTTTGTTCATGTCATTGTTGTTCTGGTTCTCCAAGAGCGTCAGAAAGGTTCATGTTTTTTTTTTTTTTTTTTTTTGTTTTTTCATCCTGGTTTTCTGTTAAAAGTTTTTAATCCTTGAGATTTTATTCTGATGAATCACCACAGGGAGGCGACAGTAGCAGACCCCCCCCCACCAGCAGTGGGTGATGCTAACTCTGGTCACAACACAATTAAAAAGGATCATTTAAAAATTTCAAATGTTGTTCACCTGAATTCTACATTGTGTCCTTTGTGAGCAGTTTGGATGTCGTCAGTTTCAGCACATTTACTGTTTGTACGGCTCAAATACAAACTGTTCCACCTTTGTATGGGATATAGAAGCTCAAGGCCTCCATCATCAATCCACAATCTGCTGCATTTTGTTCTCCAAATATATCCCATCGGAATTTGTTTGGGTTTGGTTTGAACATCAAACATCATCAGAAAACCATTTGGTGCTCAGGCTGTTGGAAATCTGTAATGTTAGCTTTCAGTTTTTGTTAGTTAAAAACTTGTCTCGTTGCTGATGACGCTGATTTGAGTTTCTCTTCATTCCCAACCAAACCAGCCATGTAAAACAATTTGATAAAGATTGGAAATTCTGTCTCCTAAACCTTTATTGCTATGCAACTAAACTGTAACAACCTGCATTTTGCGGCAAACGTAAATGCAATGATTTTTGGATTCTCGATTCATAACGATGCTAAACAATGAAAAAGAAAAAAAGAAACATCAAACCAAACCACATTTTTTCTCTAAACTCAACCAAAGTTCCGTGAGGATCTAAACACAACCATAAAAAAGTCTGAAGTCAGACAAACTGGAAATGAAGTCTAATCAAACCAAATGAAATCTAAGTGGCTGATACCTGGCTGACAGCCTGGTACTGCCAGATTGGATATTATGGCAGAAAGGAATCAACTCTGGTAACATTTCACTAACATGTCCTCAGTCATCAACATCTCCTCACTGGCTGCAGTTACGTTCTCTAAGAAATGTATTTGTGGTTGCAGCTGTATAGAAATGTAACGCTGGAGACAGAGTTGTTCCCACTGTGGCGGGTCAACACCGACTGATAAATGCGGTCGAAGCACAGCACACATAAAAAGACGTCCGCTGTCCCAGCGTGGCCTTGCTTACTGATAAACATTTACGGGACCAGATTTGGCTGAGATTTGACTCCAGCGTTGGGTGAGGTGCTGTTTCCTGCAGACTGAAGGGAACCGAAGCTTTGTTTTTACTTATTTCATGATCATGTTGAAGTTGACATATGGTTTGTTTTCTCGGCAGCAACTTCCTGAGAATAAAACTGTTGGTCGGGTCACTTTGTTGTGCTGCTTTAAAAACACTTTTCTTTGCAAATGTGTAAAAAACAGTTTTGGGAACGCGGGCAGATTAAGCTAAATAATTACATCCCCTCTGGTTTGCTGTGTTTCTGGCTTCCATGAAACGTGTAATGGGGAATTTTAATTTCTGCACTGAGATCATAGAACGTGACTTTAGACCCGTTCTTTTCGGTTTAATTGGTACTTTGGCAAATGTCAGCGTTTTTCATCTTCCTCCTACACTGGGTTTTTCCACCAGGACACACAGTGGGCGGATGTAGTGATCAGTGCAAATTAATTCTTAAAGTTTACAGTTTATTGCCCTGTGTCCCGCTCAGTGGACAGCAATGTTCAGGAGAGGCCTCCCGTCAGGCTCTTACAAGATGTCTGTTTATCGATAAGCAAGGCAAAGTTGAAGTGCCACATTCCTCCCATACAGAGACAAAGGAGAACAGCGTGTATCAGGGTTATTATTTTATTAAGATTCTTGCCATAATCGGAAAAAAACAAGGGCTGTTTCTCTGAAGCCTTCGCGGCCGTGTCTTCTCTGTGCCTCTCACTCGCTGGCCAACGCTTCTGTCGTCTCTGAAACCTCCACTGTCTCCTATGTTTTTATCTGTAATGAGACGACTCGTGTATTTAGCCACTTGTGTGTGTGTGTGTGTGTGTGTGTGTGTGTGTGATACTTATTGTTAAACTCTAGATGACTGGAAGTACAAGAGGTTTTGGTGACCAGCTGTGAGAAGACAGACAATAATCCAGAGACTCATCCAGTTTTACAGCTGGATGAGTTGCTCACAAAGTCCCATGCATCAAAGTACACGTGCTGTCCTGCAGCCTGTGTGTACAGTTGACACGTTCATCCCTCAGCGTCCAATTGCGTTGCTTTGTACGTCCTCGCATGACTCTTTGCACTTCATGCCGTACGTTGTTACTTTAGGGATCAAATACTGAAGCGTCGTGGTTTCCATTGTCCTGGACTGAAAGCTCTGATGCAAACGTGTCAGCGTGTAACACAGGACTGGACGAGGCGGCGGTTTTTGACGCCTCGGGACTGAGAACAGGCCGGTGCAGCCGTGCATTTACGCCTTGCTTGTTCAACTATTGTGAAGCTCCCAGTAAAAGGAACCACTTCGCATTTGCCTTCGGTCAAATCAGTAAGAACTACCAGTAAACATTCAAAGGGCTGAAAGACGGCGTCGCCAGCAGCCAAGATGGTCACATGTGCCCGGTCATCGTACGTCCGGACGTTTGTCTCCTGCATGTTGGGGGATGTTGGCGCCATGTTGTGAGGATCCTCCACCTTCCGTCTGACTTTCTGTCATGATTCGGAAAAGGGTCATCACAGTGGTTCAGCAGAGGAGTGTGACGGCATTTAGAAGTAGTCCTTCCAAATTACTGCAGTTTAATTTCTCCATCTCCATCTTCTTCTTCTTTTCTTCCCGTCGCTGACTTAAACAACTTTCTGCACGTCACTCATTCTAACTGCTGTAGCAGGCACAGGTAGACACAAAGATCACAAGATGGCGCCCGTGTCCCCCGACAGGTGCCCTCTGCGCGCCGTACCTTTACATCATCAGACCAAGGCGAGCTCTGCGCCCCCTACTGGAGAACGCGTTGGCGGCACACTGGTCTGTGTGTTGTGCTTTTCGGGAAGCAGGGGACGTTCGCGGTGAGTGTGTGTGCTGGAAGCGTGTGTCCGTGTGGCCAACAGTCGACTGTTTCTCATGTGGCTTCACTGTGCTCAGAACAACCTGCCTCAAGTGCTCACAAGGTGTTTGCTTTCTGCAGGAACTTTAAATATGCTCTTTTTTCTCCTGGATCATGTTTGAATAAATTCATTTGAAAATCAATGTGCTTCCATTGTATTTTGTTACACCATCAACCTCGTACAGATACACGCAGGAAAGTACACTGTTAGCTCAACGCTAAATTGACTGGAAATACTGCAACAAAAGTACATGTTAACCATTAGGTGACTGTAGTATCGATGTACTGAATAAGAACAAACTCCAAAAATACTAATTTAACAATGGTTAAATTTTCTTCTAAAAATACTACATTTCTACTGTTACTCTGATTACAACAACAGCTACTATTAGTTGCTTCAGGTACTATGGTATAATTACCACAAATGTACACTAAATACTTCAGTACTGTATCTTATACTGCAGTTAGCGAAACAACTCCTTTTGTAAATACTTATATTACTGCTACAGCTAAAGGCCAAACAATATATTTTTACTGTTCTGTTCTTTTACTACTACCGATGTACTACTACCAGTACTAATGTTGCTATTCCTGCTTTAAAAAGACTAGTACACAGGCATCATAAACACTAGTACTACTACTACAGTACTATTATTGTACAATTCCCAATCTAACACCAGTATTACTGCAACAACTACTCACAATAAAACCCAATACCCTGTACTACTTCTACAGCTTCTGCTACTTCCACTACCACAGAAACTATTCTTACAGTTGAACTCATGTCACCACTGCAAATACTAATACTAGGGGTTGCTGCTTGTGTACTAAAAGTACCACAAGACTAGGAGAAAGAGTACAGCACATTTCAATTCTCTGGTCCAACATCATCTTTTACTGCAGTAACCACTGCAGCAGGTATTAGTACTACTGTTGTACTACAACTGATGTTGCCTTTATATCAGACGTATTTACTAATGTACTTGTAAATACTGCATAATTAGTATCTTTAGTACTACATCTACAGTATTACCTCTGCTACTGCTAATATCACAAGTAGTACAGACTGGGTCAAAGATAGCATAAGATGTACATGCAAGTAGTACTACTACCTATGAATAACTGTGTCCTGGAGGTCAGGGGTCCTGGGCCAGAAGGTCTGAAGTTACTGTGACCGTACTAAGAAAATATTAACACTATCAGAAAGACGCACACCACTGTGAGAAAAGCACCACAAATGACAGAAAACAGGCATAAAACATCCAAGAACAATAACCAAAACACAAAACACAGACACAACATGAACATAATATACGATTATTCATAATAACTTCTTCAGCGTCTGTAACAGAAGCAGTTGAACTGAAGGATTTTGCAGCAGCTTCACTAAACAGCACAGAGCAGTGGACACGCATGAAGCACTGCAGTCTATTCTTCTGTGGAGCCTGAAGGAACATTTGAACGTGTGTGTATGTGTGTGTGTGTGTGTGTGTGTGTGTGTGTGTGTGTGTGTGTGTGTGTGTGTGTGTGCGCGCGCGAACCTTTTTGTTGTGTAGCCAACTTTGCGCCTCTTTTATTGACACACCTCTGTGCAAAGAACGTCACTCAATTAAAACGTTTCTGAGTTGTGTTCGCTGCCGCCACAAGATGGCGCCGCACGAGAGGCAAGTGGTTTCATCTGTGTGTGCGTGTGTGTCACTCTCTCACTTACACTGTTTTTCTCTATGTGTGTGTTTTGTGTGTCATCTTGATGTGTGTGTGTGTGTGTGTGCTACAGTATGTAGATGTGTCTTTTTTATGTTTTTAGCAGGTTTTGTCTCTGAGTTGTGTGTGTGTGTGTGTGCGTGTGTGTGGGGGGGTGTATCTCATAATATGACTTGTGTTGTGTTTCTCTCCCTGTGTGTGTGTGTGTGCGTGTGTGTGGGGGGGTGTATCTCATAATATGACTTGTGTTGTGTTTCTCTCCCTGTGTGTGTGTGTGTGTGTGTGTGTGTGTACTTCTGTCTTTGTCATCTATTTTGTCTTGTGTATTTCCGTGTCAGTGTGTGTTTTCTGTGTGTGCGTGTGCGTGCGTGTTTGTTGCTGCTGCCGAAAGCGCCTCCCAACACCTACCGCGGTGCTTGTTGGGACACCGGGGGCCACATGAACACGAACACACACATTTAAGAAACAGCAGACAACAAAAACAAACAAGCCTCCCTATATGCCAATTAAAAAACCAAGAGAGAGACAGAGGGAGAGAGGGGGAGAGAGGCG
Organism: Channa argus; assembly: GCF_033026475.1. NCBI lineage: Eukaryota > Metazoa > Chordata > Actinopteri > Anabantiformes > Channidae > Channa > Channa argus. Next base: position 21,394,362 of record NC_090212.1, on the reverse strand, counting down.
GGTTTAAGACAAAAAAGCGAATTATTTCAGAGTCTGTGTGAGTGATTAGAGACGAAGCACGATTAGCAGACGTGAGCGTGCGCGCATGCTGCGGCTCCAAGGCTGAAATCCTCCTGACTTCACCTGCACGAACACAAATGATCAAAGTCTGGTGTGAAACGGGAATTTTTAACCCAAGTGTAAAACACAACAGCAGACGACAGTTTGTCTCTCTGCGGCAAAACACACGTCAATGCTCCATGTTTTCACACTGGCGCAGTGCAGGGATGGTCTCACACACGCACACACACACACACACACACACACACACGCACACACACACACGCAGTGAAACCTGTCACGTGTGTAAATGAGTTGTTGAATCAAAGCAGCTGCAGGAAAACCGAACTGAATCTTCTTTGTCTGCACATTCAGCCAAACACTGTCTGCAACACATACCGTGTATTAATCACATCATAACAATAATTCGGCTCTGAAATTAATGTGGGATCTGTTGTTTAAAGAAAACCCCGTTTGAAGACACTAAATGTTACTTTTAGAACCACACAGTTCACTGTAAACCTACAAACAGCTGTTAGTAGGTTTATTTTATTTTTCTGACATGATTTGTACAGATCATGGAATTAAATTTCATGCTTTGGAATAATATTGATCATAGCAGACAGGAAACTAAACTGCACAGAATTCCATAGTGTTTCACACATTTAATGCACACGTATAAAGATCATCTATGATTAACAAAATATGCAAATATTTGTCATGGTTTTATTTTTATTTATATATGTATTTAATTTTGTGTTTTTTTAACTATACTCAGGTTGTAAAAATATTATCAGCATTGTCACTTCAAGTCACGTCACTGTATGAATCATAAACAAATCAATATAATCATTTATAATAATAATAATAGTAAATTATCTAAAAATAATTGTATTATATCTGTTATAACAGCTAGAAATTCAAATTATTCTTACATTTGTGAAATGTGAAAATGCTTCGTTATTTTTGAAAATTTGGAAAAAATACTACAATTTCATGCACTGCTGCTAAAATTAAAATATAACAATAACAGTTATTACAGTGTGATCAATACTAATTATTGCTGTATAATAGAAACAATAAAAACAATATTAAATTCATAATGATGAAAAAACTATGTAAAATGAACTATCAAAATTATAATTTAATGCACAGAGAAATTCTAAATGATAAAATAAATGTATTTATTTGTATAATGTTTGAAAGTGTTGGCAGCTTGTTCATGTTTAACAAAAATGTTTAAAAAAAATCATAATTCGCTCAAACCTAATTTGAATATTGTTTTAGAAAAAAAAAGGTGTTTAATAAGTGATTCTTCTGGAAAATAAAATCAAAATCACACCATCAGAATTTACCCTGCCATTTATTTTGTTCTGCTGTCAGTGTGACAAAACCACAAAGATAAAATGCAGTCTTTGTTTTTATCATAATGATCGGGAGGAGTGAGATAAATGTGGGATCAGAAATCTCACGAAGATTTTCCTATTTTTAATTTCCAACTAACATTAAAATTAAAACAAATTGTCGTTTTAATTTAGCAAGATCGGCGTTTTTATCAGTGAGACTTATTTGTTGGGCTTTTATTTGTGCCTGTCCTCCGATCCTTCCTGCAGCCGCTGGCTTCCTCAGATTCTTGCTGCAGAGAAAAAAGCTCCAGTCGGTTCAGCTGAAGAAAAAAAAAAACAAAACGCACATTCTTTGTGTTGAGACTCTCGTTAAGCGTCCGCCTGCTGAGGCAGCAGCCAAACCATAAAGAAACCTACATATAACACCTCATCAATTATTCTAAAGCTGGTACAATGAAAAGCACTATGGGGAATTAAAGCTGCCTGCACGAGAACTTCAGGTTGGACACAGGGACAAAGCTTTAATACCAAGAGATTTTAAAACAAATAGCTGTGCTTCCAATAGTTTAGGCAGAAAATAAGATGTTTTTCTTCTGTGTATTAATTATATATTGATATTAAAACTTTTTTATTTGTTAAGATTAAAAGTTATCATTTTATTTATAAATAAAGAGCAATGATCTTTCTAAAAAAAACAAAAAAAAAAACCAAAACATCATTTCAGTGAATTTAAAGTCTAAATAAAATTCCAGAGAAACAACATTTATCACACATTTTTTCAAGTTCTTATTTCCTGTGTTTATATCTTATTTCCACTGCTGCAGCTGGATTTGTGCAATGATTTTGTCAAACTCCATTTTATTTTATGTTTTTATTTAGTGCTAATTATTAAAGGGACTGTGCACGAATCAGACTTTCTTGCAACAATAATTCTATTATTTTTTTTAAATGCTACACTAAACCTGAGGATTTGTTTTCAGTGTTAATTGACTGATTGTTTTGATATTGGTTCATTGCCTTTATCATGTGATGATCTCCATATTTTTGTGTCTCAGAACAACAGTAAAACATCAGGTGCAAATGTCAAAAGATTGATTTTGTTACAAAACAAACATGTTTATACGTATATTTCTTATTTATCTCTTCTCTGATTTTATAGTCATGGTAAATGGTTTAGCTGTTGGAACATTTCCGAGATATGTGAAAAGTGATCAAATTATTAATAAATTCAGTATGAGACTGTCTCTATTGTTCAAAGCCTTTTGTTTCCTGCTGTGATATTTGGTTAATCTGTAATTAATTTACACCTTGTAGTGTCTTTATAAAAACAAACAGATCAAGCTTATTTGAAATTACCTGCGGTTCTGTTTTTTCAGCTTTTAATTTTTGCTTTCTGTCCTGTTTGTCAGGCAGAAGCTTTCACACTCCAACCTGACGTATATTTCACACACATCTGTGTTCGGCTCCGTCGCTGCTGCTTTTACCCTTCCACCGCTGCACTGATTCTATTGTCTCTACCTTTTATTTCTATTTTTACATGTTGTGTTCCTGTGTTATTCAGAGTGCTGAGGCGAGCTCTCAGCTCGACGCCGCGAGGCAGGAAAGTCTGCAAACCACCAGCCACCATATGTCTCTCCCTCTCCCCCATTTTCTGGCTTCATTAGCCTCCTTCTCTTTTCACTCCTTTCCTGCTCTATTGATTTGTTTTTCCCTCTTTCTTGCCATTTCGTCTTTCCCCTTCTTCCTTTCAGTCTCAAATCTTAAAATTGCAAAGTGCGTTACAGTGAATTCAGCTGCAGATTTGCCAAAACACTGTGATAGAAACTCTACAGTGTCTGACAGTAACTAGTACCTATATTTCTCTACTTGTCATCAAGTATGTGCAAAATGAACATCTGTGTGTGTGTGTCGAACCTCTGTGCCATAGGCCTCAGTTACTGTCCAAAGACTATTACAGACACACAAATGAGCCGCACTGTTGTTGCACTAGTTCACATGTTCCTTCAAGGACACACACTGTTGTTTATTTTGACTGACTCCCACCAAAAACCGTCCTGCTGCCACAAATACTCACAAGAAGAAGTCATGTGGACGAATCCGCCACTGAAAATAGTCCCGAGCCAAGCGGGAACGTGTGAGAACAGTATCAACTAAAACAGCAAAGCTCTTTAAAACGGGGGCCACCGCCGTGGTGAAAAATGCAGGACCCCCCATTGTTAATATTGCACTGAAGCGGTCCACATTTCCTAACCAATTTGCAATTAATCAAATTACCATAACTAATTATCAAGCAGTCTTAGTGGGACTTTATGGACCCCCCCCCATCCCCACCCCCTTCGGCATCTTTATCATTGAATGCACAGTGAGTTTTCTTGTAGCATCAAAGCAGTGTGAACGCGGACATGTTGGAAACACGACCTCACTGCGCCGGTCTGAGACGGGGGCTCAGCGAAGGGGACGCTGCAGTTTGTCTGGTGCTGTGTGTTGCACTAAACTTGGTGATGAAATAGGACACAATCATATTTACCAACAGAGGAAGCATAAAGCAAAATGGATTTCAGCTTCTATTTTCATAATGAGGAAACTGTTCATTCACTTGGTTCCTGCTTCTGTTTAGGTTCCTAACATGTTTTTTAACTGAACCTTTAGTTACACTCTTTGCCACGGCGCGCTGGTGAAGACGAGGCAGTGACGAAGATGGTTCAAAATGTTGACCCTCCTGACGGAGTTGAAATGGTTGTTCAGGTATTCCAGGTGGCCAAGTGCAGAAAACACTAAAATCTTTCTCTCCCATCTTTGTCTGTAAAAGAGAAGGGCTGTGGTCCAGTTTGGAACAGAACAAATCCTTTGCAATGTTTCTCAAACCTTCTGCTTTTAGTGTTTAAACCACAGACAGACACCGGACTAATACCCACAGGGCCAGTGTAGTGGTACAGTGTGTAAAAGCGAAGTCCTTGGTGATGCAGCTGGGAGAGCAGAGCAACCCAAAAAGTGACTTGTCTGAGTGAGTGTGCGTTAAAACTTCGCTGCAGGGTGTTGTGGGTAACTGTGACTGTGACTTGTAACAAAGCTGATGCAAACATATAGGTTTCAAACTGAAAAACACTTCATAGCTTTTTGGGGTGTTTTTCTTTGGGAAGTGAAGGTGTAAGAAAACTTGTGGTAGGTTCACACCCTGACTTCCAGACTCTTTAATTTCCCAGGACCTTCTCCACATGGGGGGTTTAATGGACAGGCAGCATCTGGGGCCACTGTTCCTATTTTTAGTTGGAAAAAGGTCCAACAAACTTTCCCAAAGGTGCAAAAACACACATAGAATGTCCACAAACAGACATCATGTGACCACAAACCCACAAAGTGACACAAAACAAACTCAAACCACTCAGAAATAAGGATGGGGGGGGGGCTTCTCCTGTCTGTGTGCTCATTATGTTCTAATCCAATCCGTCGTTCTCCACACAGCAGCTACTGAATGTGTGAAGCTGCAGCTGCAGATCAGGCTGAGGAACAAATACCTAAATATTAGATGTGAGGCGAGAGTTTGCACTCAGGTATTTCTGAATGACGGCTGTGCACGTTGCGTCCTGTGATGATCTGATGTTTAACCATCCGTGTGCTGGTTGATGCAGTTTTAACTTGTCTTCTTTTTGCTCGGGAACAATTTGCAATAGAAAGAAGAAATCATGGCACAATTGTTCTCTCTCTGGCTCTTTATCTCTGTTTTCAGCACCTTTCAGCCTCTTCATCTCTGTTTTTCTTTGCCTGTCGCTGTCTCACACAAACTCTCTCCTCCACCGTCTCTTTGTCTTCATCTCTCGCTCTTTTCTTCTCTCCCTCCTCTTCATCCTCTCACCGTCTTTCACTTATTTCTCTCTCTCTCCGTGCATCTCCAGCTCACTCCCTCTCTTTTTCTCTCTGGCAGACGGAGGAATGATGGGTTTGTTGCCGTAGTAACTCCTTCATTCAGCCTCCCTCTGTTGGCACCAGCAGCATCACCCAATGACGACACACAAATACAACAGTTTTCCCACGTCGAAGTGATTTAGTTGTGTCTGTTAGGAAACAAAATGAGACTAGACAACACCAGCACCTCTCCCTCCCTCCCTCCCTCCCTCCCTACCTCCATCTATCCTTCCCTCTTCTCTCCATCTGTCCACCATGCTCGCTTGCATGTTGATTACACGCAGCGGCAGAGAAGACAACAGACGAGTAGAAACAATTGAATCGTGCCTCACAATTATCGCCCCGCCGTCGAGTCGATTTTCATCTCGGAGCGGCTGCTTCTCCTCTCAGATGTTTGTTGTTTGTGGTTTCATCGAGATGAGATGAAACGTTATTGATCGCTGCGGGAAGACAAAGAAAATGGCCTGATACACTCACACACAGGAAACAGGAAATAAATGAGGCGAGATAGGGCAGACGGAAAGGGAAGATCTGCCCCAACACACTGCAGCACCGTTAGAAAACAAAGAAAGATAACGGTGATGTACTTTCTGCTTCCTAACGCAACCTGCAATGGGTTATAAGGAGCTTCTCTTTGCTCAGGTCTGGTCTCAAATGAACTTGGTTCGGGGTTAGACCATGGTTCCTAACCTTTAAACACCTTCTGGTTAAGGTGCAAAACAAGACAATGTTGCAGGTGATGCCAAGATTGTTGGTGGTTTGTACCAGCAGGAAAAGACCAGCATACACGTGGTGCTGCGGGGCCACGCACAGAGTCTGTAATGACCTGGTATTCAGAGAAGGAAGGAAGTGGGGGTGGATGGATGGGTTAACTAAGCTGACAATTAGAGACTTTACTGGTCCTCATTGACTATATATACATTTAAATGTTCCAATTTCAATTTTCTCTGCATTACACCATTTGGGGGTCGACCAAAGGAGACGACCAGGGAGGTAGTGATGAGTGTCGGACTCAAGAGTGATTTCCATATCCCAGTGTGGTGCTCCGCCCATTGAGCCACCAGGCCACTTAAAAAACACACAAGCTCACAAGCTTCAGATTATAAGACTGACACACTGCCGACTGCCGTGGTTCTCAGTCATGGTCTTCAAGAACCCTCAGCTCTGCTTGTTTTCAAACTAACCGTGAACTACTCACTTCTGATATCCAGGATCGGGTGTGAGGCTGGAAGATACCATCTCAGATTAGGGTGAACTGGGATATGTTCCAGCTTCTGATTGGCTGAACATACCTGGTGCTGGTAATTAGCAGGTGTTGTTGGGTTAGTTGGAAAACAAGCAGAGCAGGGGCTCTTAAGGCCTAGGAACCACTAGCCTAATGCATCAAGGAGAGTCTTTATCGGCACCCAGTGTGAGGCTCATGACGTGAGTCACATGACGTATGACATCCACCCTTATCTTGACACCTGCCTTTCTACGTGGGGAGGGTGGGTTGCGTGAGGGGTGGCGACCGACAAGCTATATGTGCATCAGGGTTGGAGGATTTTATTTCAGTATGTCTGCTCAGATGATGTCTTTGAGCTCTGTTTATTGTCTCAAGTCTTTCCTTTGTTGCTCTGTCGCTGACAATGGTTGTCAATTTCAGACAAATGACAACTAAACATTAATCTAACTAATATTCCACCTAAATGTGGACAGTTGGATCACTTTTGTTTAGTCTTTGTGACTGTGCTTCTTCTGTCTTGCGTGTAATTGGTGGGTGGGACTGTCCACATTCGAGACCACCTCTTCCATAGCCTCAACTTGACTTGTTCATTCATTCACTCACCTCGACCGCATCCATGCTGACAAACATCTGAATTACGTTGGTGGATACTGAGTCAGGTCAATGCCGTCGTCAGTCATTTTAAGGACTTAAAGGTTTACTAGTCGTAAAAGACACTGTGAAGTTGAACTTGAAAGGAAGTAATGTTAACCTAAAATGGGCTAAATAAAACAGGCTGACAATTGGCAATTTGTTGCTAAGCAACATTAACAGGAAGTGGAGGTGACGACGAAGCGCGGTTTCCAAGGAAACGGAAATTAAACATATGTGCAGTATAGGTGACCTGGCAAGTGCAGATGCAAACTGTGTGATAAGAGTTGTAGGTTGAATTTAATCTTAAAGTGTTGTAAAGTCTGTGTTTTACGACGCTTCATCGGCGCGTTAAACATAGTGATGTCACTGGTTTGTTATCAACCAGTTTCTATTCTGTTTCAACCGTTTTATAACTGAGTTATTCCTGCATCTCCTTTGCTTGGCTTGTGCCTTTTTAAAGTTTGGGGCAGTTGTTGAAGCAGAAACCCCAGAAAACCTGACAGACACAAGCAAGTTTGTCGCCATTTGATCAACAATCAACGCTGACAGAGTCTCCTTCTCTGTGCTGTTCGGTTTTTAACATCTCCTCTAATCTATATGTATGTATATACATTTTATGCATATACAGCTTTCAAAGACCAAACAGGTGAGAAGAATTATGACCTCGTTGGCATAATCCACACTAGTCCATCGGCCTGACTCAGTTCCTGCAACAATGCCTCTAATGATCCTCTACCCATGAACTTCAGGAACACATTGACCCATCTACATTGGTACTGGTAAAAATCATTTGCATCGAGTGGAGCCCTAAAGACGGGCCTGCACGTCGTGCATCCCTGCAGGAGCAGATAAGGTAAGGTCACGCAAGTGATGATGCAGAAGGAGGCGGAGGTGTGAGTAAAAATAAAGGACGAGGTTGAGAGCGTCAGACTGGTGTCCACAGCATTTTTTTACTCTCTGCATCAGTGAATCATGTTGATCCAAGTGTGTCTCTGGTAAGTTTAACCCATAGTTAAGTTGAACTGGGGTAAAGACTGGGGTATCTGCTTAAATTGGGGTGTCCAGGATCCTGGTTTTCTTTCAGACTGACTGAGGCTAATGCCGTCCAGTGTCTTTGAGTTGCCTAAACAGAATTGTATACAGTAGATGTTCAGTACATTTTCTGTTGCTGTGAATGGATTTAAAGGGGCCAATGCACAAGTACACAAACACTAAATACCTTCCAAATAAATTCAATATTCTAGAAAGGTTTTTTCAGGGTGGTCAGACTGGAGCACACACTCAAAATAGGAAAATTAAATCTTTTTTTCTTTTTACAATAAACTGTATATTACCAGGCTAATAGTGTGTTAAGTGTTTGTTCAGTGTCAAAGATGACAAATACATTTATCAGTTATCTACTATTTTTAACTCTAAATAGTCATTAACAAATAATAATAAACAGCGGTGGAGAGCTAAGAATTGGCCTGGTTGCAACTGCAACATAATTCTATTGTGATAAAATCTATGAAACCACCTTAAATTTACAAATGAATACAATTTTATTTATGTAGCTATGTTTTACCTATATATTCATTTCAGCTTCAGATTAACTCGGTTCTCCTCGTGCTAAAAGTTCTACAGCCGGTGCCAACCACCTTGTCACTCCAGCGGAGTTATGTGGAATATTTCCTCCATTCTAATAATAAATATATATATTTGTTTAGTAATAACACGAGCAAATCACAAGTAAAAGCTTTGATGTTATTATTCTGTAAAGTGCCTTGAGATGAGTTTGTTGTGAATTTGCGCTATGTGAATAAAGTTGAATTGAATTGAATTGAAAGGATACTAAGGCGGTAAAATGAAACTGAGCTAATGCAACTTCAATTTCATACTTTATTATTTATGATATATGGTGTGAATATTGGGCCTGAATGTTTCTCTGTGGGATCACGATGATGTGGAAACACTGAAAAGTTGATTTTCACCGTCAGACTTTCTCTGAGCAGCTGAGCGGCTTCTTTTTTTTCTCCCTGATGTGTTTGTGAGGGGAATTCCTGAGTCAGGCCGACATGTGGCCTCCCTCTCCCTCTCTCAGCCGGACTCTTTCATGTTCTGTCAGCCCGATCGATTTTGTGTCACCGCTGCTGTTCTGCTCCCGGGGGAGGATTTGAAAGGCCTCTCTCGGTTTTGAATGCACACCGGCCGACCGTTTACCCTGTTTACTCGCCACAACAGCTCTACTACAAACTTATAGATCTGTGTTAGTGTGTGTGTGTGTGTGTGTGTGTGTGTGTGTGTGTGGAACAGAGAGAGGATGATACAGGAACCCTGTCATTAGACTAATAGATGCAGTTTCTGCTGAAAAACTAAATAACGTGGATCAGTCCATTTAGTAGCTAAAAACAGAAGTACTCAAAAAGTATAATCATTGATGCATTCAGGGGGCCTGGTGGTCCAGTGGCAGAGCATTGGGTTGGGATACATCTGAAAGAGGGGCCCTCTTTCAGGTGTGGCCCCAGCCAAAAGGGTAACTTTGGTGGCTGGGCGCGGATAAAAAAATGGGAGGTTTGCGGTAATAGGAACGTGTTCTGCTGTGAAAGCTGTGGATCTTTGAATCACTCATGCATTCATGTGTTGCAGCATATTTTGAGGATTTTGATGATCATATGTTCTCAATGTAACATTTAGAATATGAATTACTTACTGCTGATAAAGTATTACGAATGTACTGTAGTTTTATTCATCTGACTCTGAACAGTAGAGTTGTAGTAAAGTCAAAGTACTTAAGCAAATGCACTTCTTCAAGCGCTGAGCTTCATGGATGGATCACTGAAGTGGGCACAAATACCCAAAATGACGACGAAGAGATGTAAAACAATTCAAATGATAAAACGTTTCTATTCACACCACAATTATACAAAAAAGCACAAAAAGTCCAAAAAACAAACTAGGAGGACAACTAGAGAGAGCGGTGGGGGCCATTTTCTCATACTCCGTCCCTGCATAGGTCAGATTTATTGCTGGTGTTGTGCTGAACCACATTACATTCAGAGCTGTTTCTAATAGGATAGTTTTAGAACAAAATACTAGGAACACTTCTCTATCTATGTTGTGATATGTGCAACTGGAAACGGACAAAAAAATAACACTTGAGTAAAAGCCAGAACTCCGTTTTATTAGATTCCATCGAGGTGTTTCTATTGAAATGGTCGCAGTGTGTTTATACGTGGTCACCTGCACAATAAATCTCCAAAAGTTACAACAAGCTGGATGTGCAGATTCTTATGAAAATGCATTGTTTAATGTTTAGTTAATGCCAGTCGCTGATGACTTATTGTTAACTTTAATCAAACTTTATTTATACTGCTTAGCACCTTTCGTAAGGTTTAAGGCAAAAATGATAAATCATCTAATTTCAGTGAATGAATTTGCACAGAAACCAGCCCAGGTGCGACAGGATCAAGAGGAAAACAGGTGTTTTGTCACTGAAAGGCTCGAAAACAGCCATAAATCTGCGGTGCGGTCCTTTCATACGAAGACCTGTGAGCGTGGAGGAAAAGTCAGACAGGAAACATCTTTCTGCGAGAGACGGCGATGTTTCTCCTCTTGGCCTTTCTCTCCTCTCTCGTTGTGTTTAAAACAAAGCGTTGGCTGCTGTCAATCACGCAGTAATAGCGGGCGAGGAGAGGCGGCGAGCTCGTTACGACTTCGTGAAGCGTCTGCTCACGAGCTGATTGGATGAATTAGTGACCGCAGTTGTTAGCGGCCGTGCTTCAGACAGACTCTTAATGTCTCCGTATTAGCACTAATGGAATGCAATTTCAGATCTCCCTCTGCTCTCCCTCACCCCGCCCGGCCGTGATCCTGGGGGCACCGCCGGACCATCGTCTAGGTAACTGTAATCACCACGCCGACGCCCGGCCTCCGTCCTCTTCCTCCTCCTCTTCCTTCTCCTCCTCCTCCGAGGAACCCCTCACTGAGACAGAGAGAAAATTAAAGATGGCTCTTAATAAGAGGCCTGGTGCTAAAAGAAAATGACCAATATTCCTCCTCAGGCAGGGAAACGATTTGAGCTGCAGCCAGTTTTGTGAAGGAGCAGCGGGGGAGATTAGCTCGATTAAGGCCAAATCAGACCTGCTTCCAATTTGATGAGAGAAGGGAAGATAATAGCTCTCAGATTGGTTTCTCATGCAGCTCTGGCCTTCACTGGGGGAATTAAACCACTCTTTGTCTCTCTGTCTCTCAGGGTGACTCCACTCCCTCAACCAATCACACGCGCTAGCTGCTAAATTAGAAAGCTAATATAACCTTTTCTCCTGTGAATTACCTTCATATCCTACTCGTTTTCATTAGCTAAACAATTGGGGGGGGGGGGGTGGGGGGGGGGGGGGGTGGGGGGGGGGGGGGGGTCATGTTTTCAACTTGTACCATAGCTGCAGAAAATAGTTGTTTCTGATTCGGGCTTTTTTAATCTAAGAACACTGCAAATACACATCAGCCATCCTAAATCACAGTTATACAGTGTTAACCTGCAGGTAACCATAGCAACAGCACTGATGCTTCAGGCTTTACTAGTGAAACAAACCTAACAATTAGTTTAGCTGAATTGTTTTCTGTAACTTTTTCCTTTTGTCCTGTTCCCTGCACCATCTGTTGTCATTGTTCTCTCTCTGTCTCTCTCTCACACACACACACACAAAAAAACTGTTTTACTTCCATAATAATAAATGCAACAAAATAAATAAGGAAACAAGTGGATGTAGTATAAAGATGGTAATCCTGTGCACATGTACCTGGGTGCTGAGCTGCAGCAGAAAAGTTGTAACAGTTATTCTTGAACAAAGCTGATGGTGGAATGATGCTGTTTTAAGGCTGAAGTAGCTGTCGTTTTATAAATTCACCGTATGATCCACAGTAAACACACAGACACTAAAACCACCAATAAACCGTCTCTACTCACGTTCAGTGTTGCTCGTCAATCAGAGCCGTGATCCTCTGTTGTCCAAAAACTTACAAAACACTTCAACCCAACACCCTGATACTTTTACCAAGCGTGCTCTAATTCAGCACTGCCTCGTACCACGGCCAGTCAACTTTCAAGGTGCAATTACAGAGATTGCAATCGAGGGGGGGGGAGATATACTTTGCAAATTTGTTTGATTTTATTTGGTATTATCCATCATTTTGTTATCAGTTACATGGAGAACTGTGTTTCATGTTAGGAAGGCACAACGGGCTAATTAGGCTTCATATACACCTGTTTAGCCGCTGGGAGGAGGGATCGTTTAATTCATGAATTCTTCTGTTGGTTCATGTATCCATTTGATTATGATCTGATTTGTTTATGTTTTAATCTTTGATTAAATATGAAAAATGTACATTAGTTTGTTTTATTTGAAGTTACTACCCTTTCAATGAAGAGTCAATATAGTATCGATAAAAACAAAAAATCACACTGAATAACTTGAGTGATTACCGTTGAAAAATGCCATAATCATGCTTGGATTAGACTATTTGGTTCGTTTAAAGTAATAAAGTAAATCTAACTCTGGAGCTGTTCCGCCTCAGTGAATGGAGCTGTTTACTCTGTTGTTACCTTTCTACCATGTGACCCACATGTGGTCAGGCCTGAATATTTTAACACAGTCAGGCTCCCTACTATTCCCAGGGTACTTGAACATTTCATCACTTGTTGCTTTGGCTCTAAAATACACAGGAAATAAGTCCTGCAAATTAATAGGATATGAAGAAAAAGCTGAGCAGGTTGAGATGATTAAATGAGATTTTCAGGAAATGTCTTTTTTTCTTGTTTCTTTTTTTTTCTTGCTTGTTCTGTTCTGACACTCACCGGGTTTCAGTGAGTGCCGAGGTGAAAAAAAATCATTTAGAAGAGAAAAGAGTGAAACGATTGGATGTGACCTTTACAAAGACACGATGAGAACATGGAGATAGATGGAGAGGTGATCTGAGAGGAGAGGTGCAAACAGCCAGAGAGCAGGAGAATTAACAGGATTGACTGTTCCCGGATCAGACGCCGTCCACGGCCTCTGCCCACTTTACTGCACTTTGACATTTGAATGATGCCACATGTCTGCAAGTTACTCTGTGTGTGTGTGTGTGTGTGTTGAAAATGACCCTGTTTGAGCTCAGCTGTAGAAAGGCCCATTTCGGATGGGTCATGAGATTTATTTTTGTCAGGAATGTCAGGTGATTTTATGATCACTCAAAGGTCAGTTCACATGACTGGCAATCAGTTTTTACCTCCATTAAATTTCTGTGGGCATTTGGTCCAAATACTTGGCTTGTGCAGATGTCTGAGAAAGACATTCATTCATGAAGACAGCGTCACAATCCCATGATAGAAATGTAAAAGTTGCACCATTTATAGCATTGGTGGTTTTAATTCTGCAAATCATCCACCAGGAGATGATTTTTAGACTTGTAGCCTTTTTTTTTTCTTAATAAACATTGAGAAAGGTTGCTGAAGAGGAAATTAATTTTCCAGAATACGTTGATGCTCTTTTGCCACACACTTGAACCGTAATCATCACAGGACACTGTGTTCCAACTACCACTGGCCCAGAAGAAGAAAGCTAATCTTTCTTCTGGTATTTTTACAAGTTTGATCCAAATTAAAGTTACACTGGTACATGCTGCTTTCAGGAAAAAGCTTTTCCCATGTAGTCACCTTATCGGTGTTACCAAAATACTTCTCCCAGGCATATAAATACAGCATTGCTGCCGTGCTATGAACTCACTTGGGTACTGTGTGTGATCAGCTGATGTGGTAATCGTGGTCTACGAATGTGCTCACTTGTGGCCCCAGTGGTGAGCACAGGGACAATTCAATTTTCCGCAAACAGCAGCACAAACTTGCCTCGTGCGCTGTAACATGTGACGGCACACACGCTTCGCCTACGACATTAACACCACCCGCTGGTTTAACAATTTTATGAACTAATAAATGCTGATTATAGGTAAACCAGCTGTCAGCACATAAAGTGGTTAAAAGCAGCTCCACCTTTACCAACAGTGACCTTTGACCCTTACTTTTAGTAATTACTGTAGGTGTTTTGACATAATTACCATAATCAGTGTTGTTCAAAGTACACTGTTTTCTCAGTGGAGTACTTTTTCTTTTGTGTTTGAAGTAAAATGTTGATAATTACTCAAGTAAAAGTACTAAACACTTTTACTTGAGTAATTGACTTTAAGTTGTACTTGTAGTGGAGAATATTTTCAGACCAATACTTGCACTTGAGTACTGAGGTGGTGTACTGACCCTGGTTGTCCATGACATTTTTATGACCACCAGTGCTAATGTTGTGGCTGATTGGTTATTAGTTTAAGTTTATTTTGGAAATGGAGCATAATGGCAGCAGCATCCATTTTTACGCTTTGTGATCAACTTTCTGAGAGCAGATTGCTGTTTGTCAGACCAGAGTAACAACAAAGCACAAAGGTGAGACTTGTCTTTTATTACAAATGTTGGGTTTTTTTGAAAGTTGAGTATGTGTACAAGAGAAATTACTTCAGAGTAGGACCAAGTATTTTGTTTTGCAATACTCCCTCTGACTTTTTCGTACCTCTGACTTAAAGTGAAGTACTCTGCCATTTACCGCTTGTTTCAAGAAGCTGCATCTGGGACTGAATGTATTTCTTACGTTTTTGGGGGTGGGGTCTTTTTTTGTCTCTTTTTGATTGCCATCTGTGTCTTTCTGCTAATCTTTTTTTTCTCTCTTGAGATTCTTTTTCAGCCCTTTGTGGTTATTTTTCATCTTTTAAACAAGAAATAGTAACTCTGGCTTTACAGGTGCTCTGATCCTGAGCCTCTGTCTAGTTGGTCCATTCAGGAATCCATCCATGACTTCATTTACATACAACAGTTGTGTTGTGGGGATGTGATGTAAAACTGGTTATGAAATACAAAGAAAATGTTGGTACTGAATGTGGAACTAAACTCCACAACAGGATCCCAATGTAAGAAATGTCCATGTTCTAGAGGATGAAACTGAGGAGCAGGTCTACAGTGATGGGTGGGCAGGTTCTTATTCTATCTTTTGCAAACAGCTGTGCTGTTGGAGCAGAGAAACTAACGCTAAATGTTCGGTGTGTGTCACGTGTGTGTCGTGGAGTTTAACTGAAGTTCGTTGTTAAGCACTTTTTCAGGTCTTGTTCTATTTCAGGGATGAGATGATGAGACGATGATCCCTGTGGGCAAACTGGATTTCACAGCTGATGTCAGAATGTTTTGGTGCTTCTCAGCTCTAACTGAAAATTGTGAGCCAAATTTAGACTTTGAAGCGTGTCTGCATTAAAACAACATCACTATTATCACTCTACCAGCCTCCTGTTCTCACTTAGTTAGATGACGTTTGTTGGAAATCAAATTGTATTCACTGCTGCTTTAAATGATTAAAGCACTAATACAGTATAATACATTTTTTATTACTTGTTTTGATATAAAAATGGTGAACAATGATGCATTTATTTACTGTAACTTATAGATTGATAGTTACTGTGGACCTGCTAACTACAAACCAACAGAAGAAGTCATATTTCTATATCATAATCATAAGCAGAGGATGAAAGCTTTAAATTTGAATGATCCTGTGACATATCTGTTTTTACAACCTACATCGTTCAGTCAAAGTGTGGTTCATATCCCCGTTGCTGTGATTCTTTTGTTCGCATCTGGATTCAGACGAAAACAACTGTCCAGTCCCACAGGAGCTGTGGAGCAGTTTGTTTGGGTTGAGCGTTAAACGGTGTTTTTTTACTTGGCAGCTGCTGTAAATCAGCACGATTCTGAACAAAAACGAACTTTGCAGTTGTTTCATGTTTCACAGCATTTTTCAGCAGGAAAGTGAACCAATGGGAAAATGGTCCAAGTGTACAAACTGGTCCAGTGATTTGAATCAGAGAAAAAGAAACTACGCATTTGAAAGTCACTTAAGTATTAAGTAGAACTGCATTCATTTAAACTGTTGTCTCTGTTGCTGAGATCTGCACTAAAACCAAACCACCAAATCTACTAGAGGACCAATGGGAAGAGAAGCCTCAAAGCTCGACTTCCTGCTCCAGTGACGTCCAGGTGTACTTCAGGACTCTGTGACATCACTGATGGGCATGGCTCAGTACTGTGTGTGTGGTGTCGGCTGTGTGCTGCTGATATATGTAATCGGTTATTTGCTTGTTGATATTTTCAATGAATGTTTGTTAACATTTGTGTAAAAAGCCAAATTAAAGCCATCATGAATGAATGTTGTAGAAATATCAAAAGGTGGCGGATATTTTCAATACATACTGTACATTAAGAAGCTGAGAAACCAGAGGACATTAAAACCCAGAGCTACAGAGACATGACCTCCGCCTCCTCCTCACTGTTTACATGAAACACACTTCTTCCTGCCTCAGCTCCTCCATCTTGTTTTCACGCTGCCTGCTTCCTGCCTCTTTCTTCTGGTCAAACTCACACACACTGAGTCCAGATTAAACAGTCTTGTGACACTTGGACTGGGCTGGGCTAAGCACTGTCACATGTCAGCAGCCGGGGCGGCAGCCGATTGGTCCGTTCAGTAGGCGAGGGCAGTTTTCCTGTCGTGTTTCCCCACATCAAACACCTTTTCAACCCGTTGCTTTGACAACCGTCAGCCAGCAGCTGATTGGAGCTGACTGAGGCAGGTTCAGACGGGGCCTCAGCCATCATCACACCGGACTGCTTTGGTATGGTGGGAACACAACACACGCACACACGTTTGTTAATGCAGCCTCATCTTATTTCATTATAGATTCCAGTATTTTAGCAGTTTTTATAGGCCAACATAATGTTAAATCAGATTCCAATAATAAACATAAGTTTATAATGAGCTTCTTAAAGGTAGATGTTGTCATAGCACTGTTTGACTTTAACACCAGATGCACCTTTAAACTCAGATAGAAAAGGGACTGACACTCACTCCCCCCTGTGTACTTGATCTCACTTGGTATGGTCCACATTGCACTTCCTATAAAGGCAGTTAGATTTTCTCTGCTTCCTGTTTGCCTGTCTGGATTCACACCTGTAGGTACTGAGACTGCTACTACAGAGAGCTTGTGAAGTAAACATTTAACTAACAGAAATTATATATAAATTAAATGATGTCTATAAATGAATTTCATGTCTTTCCCTAACTAATAATAAATGTATGTTCCAAGTGTGAATAGTATAGGTTTGAGGCTAATGTTAGCGATTGTTCAGTTGTTGGCTAACTTGCTAGCATGTTTATTTTAGCCCTGGGTTAGCGTTAACATGCTAACTTAGCATGTTTATTTTAACCCAGGTCGCTAATTTTAGCTTTGTAATGTTGAATTTAGCAGCAACCGTCTCCCCTTAGCAGATATATTTAATTAGCAATGGGCGCTAACAACATGCTAAGCTATACTAAGTACATGCTCTAATATGTACATAAAAGCATGAGTGTGCAAGTTTATTCCAAATTCATTCTACAAACTTTTAGAAAAATGTTGTAATGAATAAAAAGAGAGCATGAACGTGACTTGGTGTGGAACCAAAGCTGCCTCAAACAGGCCTTCACCCTGCCTTTGTATGGGTGATGGAAATCTGAGATAACGCTGAAACAAAAAGGAGGTTTCATATTAAATATGCATTGTAAATCCAGAGAACTCAGTTTTTAACTATTGTGCCACAAGTAGAAGCACAGTTCATAAAACCAATACACTGTGCTTGATGTGTAACGTGATGGTGAAGGGAACATTTACTCTTCTTCCACTAATTTATCAATACTCTGCCTCGTCTGTGTATATTGATAAAACACACATTAAATTGTCTTTACTTAAAGATTTATATGTATGCTAAACCAAAGAACAGTGTTCCTAAGAAAAAACTGTTTGGCACTTTATTCGTGTCATATTGTCGTGTCAGTTCTTTTATAATGAAACTAAATATCCATAATATCCAGAGTTAGTGTGCCCCCCCCCTTTAAAAATGAAAATTACTTTCAGTAAATAATTTTGTGTGTGTGCTTTACAGGAAATATTAGTCAGCGTCCAATGGAGTCAGAGGGACTTTTACTGCTGAAGTGAAGTGAGACGCCTACAATCATCCAACCTGCAGGACTACAGGAGGCAAAGTCTGTTTCTAAATAAGGTATTTAAATTTATTTTGCCACTGTCACTGACCGAGGCTCTCTGCCAAAACATGCAGGTGATTCTGCAGCAAAAAGGTATTTTTAGCTAATCATTCTCCAAGAGCCAGGATGGATTGATTCTCCACCTCCTGAGAGGTGTAGATTTTTCCTGATCAGATCTCTTTTCCATCAGCGGCCTGTAGCCTGCTCTGTGTACTGATTTGCACTTTTATTCAAGCACCACTGGGTAAAGCAAATCTCACCAAAGTTGTTTCCCGAATAAAAGATGAAGGTGTTTATTTCGCTCTGAGGCGCTGAGAGAGCCTCCGACCGAACGATGGAGCCATGTGAGTGAGAAATGTGACCAACACCAACAAAACCGCGGCAGATTTTATGAAGCACATACGCTGATTTATGGGGATTTGGAATTTGTAATAAGGTACAGGAAGGAAACCCACCAGAAGAGTGACCATCTGAAAAACACTAACTCTTCCGTCTTGTTTCCGTGAAAACCAAACAGAATTCTGAAATATTACCACTTTACAGGGAGAATAAATGAATATTCTTTTTGAAATGCACAAGTTGAGCAGCATTGTCTGGTTGCATCAGTGCTTTTTGAGGGCCATGCTGCTCCCTGACAAGGCTGTCATAATAATACACATGTGGACATTTTTAAAAATGCTTTAATAATTGGTGTCAGTATCGTATAACTCATCTGGACTCATTTAGTCATTTTTGTCTTTGTGGTCTTCTTATGCTGCATCCCTTTGTGTTTTTATTTGCACCTCTGTGTGACTACGTCTTTCGGTATGTTAGTGTTTCTTTGTGGACGTTTTGCAGCTGTTGCGTATCTTCGAGGGCTGTGTCTCTTTGTATTTATGCTGCATTTACTTGGTCATTTGTATTTCTATGTTGCAAGTTGTAGTTTTGTTTTTTGCAGCTCCATTTCATTTCTTTTTGGTAAGAGGTTTAGCTATGCTGCATTTTTTTTGCTGGTCTTATTTTGTCTCTTTGATGCATCCATTTGTAGCTTTTTGGCCATTCCTTGCCATCTTGGTAGTCATTTAATTGAACTTTTGACTGTAAGAGCAAGAAATTTTAGCAGTCATTGTTGCCAGTTGTCATGGTAACAACAGTTTTCCAGCTCAGGAGTTTTCAAGAGCTCAGTGGTCATAGAAGCAGTGACATGGTGAATGGATCAAATACTGATGGATCTCAATCCTCAGATGGCTGAATCTGACTCAGCCAAAAACTGTAAAATAGCACTCCATGCTACTTGGCTAATGTTGTAGTGCACCACTTCTGGCTGCTTTTAACAGGTGGATATCTATTTGATGTGGTGTTCCACATTCCCCACATACATGTGTAGTTCGTGTGATCCCTGGTACACGTAAAAACAAGAATCCTGTGAGTGTGCAGCTCACTGCATTCAGCAGCAGCAGGCTCACATTTGTCTTTGTGCTTCTTAAACAAAAACAAGAATAAAAAGAGAGAAATCTGTAACATATTAGCAGAATGAGTTGCATTCAGCGTTCATTTGGAGCTATATTTCACCCATCCCTTGGCTTTTATTTTTGAGGGTCAGACAGTGAGCTGAGATGTGTACAGGTGTACATGTAAACTTAAAAGGTTGGTAGCTTGGATTTTTTTGTGAGCGTGTATCATGGTCTCATAACCTTGTGTCTTTATTCATGTATTTATGTTATGTTTTTATAAGTCACCATATTCAAATTGCGCAGTTTCTATCCATAAAGTTACATGCAGGAGTCATAAGGGTCAATATTTCTAAGACAAGACAGAAGAATAGAAGTTTTCTGTAGCTATTGGAGTCTCAGTCTTTAGAAGTTTGTTGATCTGAGTGTCTCTGTGTAAACTGCTTGAGCAGGAGCGTCTGCTGAGTTTTCTCTTGTTTCCTGTTATTTGGAGCCAAACAGGGCGGCTGCATGTTCAGGTTACGGCCGAGGACGTTGGATATCTGACAGTCCTCCTCCTTCCTGTCGGCTAACCAGCCATTAGCTGATTGGAGGCCATCAATGTGTAATAATATTCCAGCAGGCCATCGTCTTGTCGGAGGGGGGTTGGTGCTGGTGATAGTGGAGAGGAGGGGACGGGGGGTCCATCTATCCAAATCAGCATTAATCAAGACAGCTCGGTCTATTCCTCCTCATATCAAATCAGACAAATGATTACTGGCATTCAGCTGACGAGGGCCGTCGACGGCGAGAGGCCGAGCTGTGCCGCAATCAGACGACTGCTCGCTTCCTGGAGATCCCAGCACAGAATCAGTGTTTTTCTTTTCTTAACTAATCTTTAATAAAAAGGACGATGATTGACGTACAGAAAATAAAGACGTGTGTTTGTCTCATCACAAACCTGAAGCTGCAAGTATTTAAACCGGCCCAGCCTGAAAGCGGTTGTGGTTCTGTGTTTTCTCGTCCGTCTCTCAATCAACCTCGGCTCCATAAGACGTAATTTTATTTCCACTGTGGTGTAAATACAACAGAATGTCCTGGACACAACCGAAGAAGAGAGGGTATTTATTATGGGATCGGGTTTCTCTGTCTCAGGTATTTGAAACAGCAGGACCAGCAGGGACATGGGTTTGTCTTTAGTTAAAACCTGTTTGGTTTTTTAATGATCATATTCATTTAAATTCTGTTTCCTTTTTAGTTCAGAAGCTTCAGGGTGTGTGTGTCAGTGTAACTGGTGTGTGTGTGCAGGTTTCAGATTTGTCTTCCACCTATTGCTGACAGGACTGTGCACAATCATTTGACATGATGTCCCCTGGTCTCTAACTTTAACGTAATCCTAATAATCATCTCTGAACACAACCTGTTCTTGGTTTCAAATTATCTTCTTTGCTCATCCAAAGGTTCTTAAAATGTCCTCGCTTTCATAAAATGTCATCACCTTCCACAGATTGAAATTCTTTCTTTCTCAAAATGTCCCCCAAATATCTTTTGTTTCCAAGGTACCGTCACCATCCCAAAATGTCCTCAGAGTGAGGACCAGAAAACTGTTATTTTCTTTGCTTGTCAGACATGTTTTTCCTTAAATGCCTGTGATTCTGCAAAGTGTGGCTCACTTTCCTAAATGTCCCTTACTTCCACTGGGTCCTCACTTGTCTGAGGACCAGATACGTTGTCCTACATTTTCTCACTTTCCCGGAAATCTCGTCCTCAAAGCGATAGGATCAGACACAGTGATCACACACACCCCTAACGTTCACAAAATGTAGCATTTGTGTGCACAGGCTCAAATAATTAACCCAAATCAAAAAGTTTCTTCAACCCTTTTTGTTCTAGTCAAAACTCAGTCTTATCAAAGGAAAGACCTGGATCTACAGTCTGAACCAGTACTGTGTCAAACTTGTAGAAGCTAAAACTAAAAATGAGCTTTCTGGTTTGTGTGGTTATGAGTCGGCATGAACAAGTTTACTCAAGGCAAATATTATCCAAGCACTCGGTTAAACAGGGATTGGACAAACAGGAGACTTGGACCTTAAAAAATGTGTCCATGTTGTGTGAATATTTAGTTTGCAGAGCAAAACGCACCTAAAACAGACTTTGATTAATGTGAATCTCCTCATTTTCCAACTAGTTGCCAGTGTCTTAATTAGAAACCTGTGGTGGTGCAAACCTCTATTATCCAGCCTCAGAACAACCTTTGTCTCCTCCACACCTGTCACTACAAATCAAAGTGCAGCAAGGGGGGAAAAAAACATGTTTAAAACTTAGATGATTGAGTTTATATTTATGCTTTTTCAATTTACCTGAAGTTCATGTGACATTAATCTAGTAAAATGGTATTTAATCAACCAATTAAACAAAAGTCCAGTTTGGCTAAAAAAGTTTTTATATCAGCAAACACAAAATCCCATAATTCCACAAATGTGTTCATTATCCCAGAGGAGAATGACAGGTGTGTGAGACCAAAGTGTTTCCAAACAGAAGCATTGTGAAGGTTAAAATAGACACCACTTGGCTCAACTTCACGGGGGGTTCGTCCCACTATTTCATCCAAGTCTTGTGTATTTTAGGTTTCCACCTTTATTGTGAGCACATGAAAATTATTAAAAATTAAACGTAAATGAAGAAATTTAAGTCTCATTTATCTGCACAGAGAATTATTGTTTTAATTTTTTAAAACCTTCACTGAAGCAGCTAGTGGCTGTAGTTTCTATCTTTGTTGTGGACTATTTTCAGCTGCGGATTAATCTACATCTGCTCCGCTATTTGCTGCTGCAGTTCAGTGAATAAGGGACTGAATCCAAATAAAGTCCAGTGTGTCTGTTCCTGGTAATGAAGGGATGAGATAGTACAGTTATTCTCTACCTCTCCAGATATTTTTTCCCATGCTCCACCTTTCCTCTGGGTGACTGCCTCAACGCTCTCTCCGAGGACCGGCTGCGGTTTTGGGCCACGCTGCCACAGCTCTCTAATCCCTGCAGGGCCACAGCTCTGAGAAACATGGGGAGAGGTTTCTCCCAGACCCAGCAGGCTGTCATTAAATCACTGATCTGCTTATTAAAGCGACACCTCTCTATCTTTTAACAGATTTAGAGATTTAAACTTTTCACATTAAAATGTCTCATCGTGCAGCAAAGATTCGAAAAAACATTTAGCATCAAACAAACAAAACAAAAGTGCCTTAAATGTAAAACATTTGCAACAGTTTTTGGGGAGCTTGGGGAGGAGGTGGTGGCCCACAGGGAGCCCCATGCAGCTCTCTGACAGTGGGAATGTTTGGTATTAGCTGGTCGAGGCGGCGCGAGCTCAGGTGACAACAGATTGTGTTTCAGGATAATTGAAGGATCGGTGGATTAGATGTGTAACGGTGGATCAACAAACAGCCCACAGTCCTCTGTCCCAGCGTTTTCACACAGCCTCTGGATGAGTTGGTTAACAGGTTAGGAGGAGGCGGGGAAACGTCTCGGGTTCGTTGTCACATGTGAGAATCCACCTGAACTGTGGGTCAATTGTTCAACATAAGTTTCACTTTCGACAAACATGCTGTTTTCAGACAACATTAAGAATATCACGTGACAGTGACTCCTATGTTACCAACTCACCTACGTGTGGAAGGTACAAAGCTGTCTGTGCATAGTTCAACTACACAGAAAATTCTAAAAAAAATAAATAAATTATAGGAATTCTGTGGGTAAATTATGGTGCCGCCATTTCTTCCAGCTACAAAACAATTACTATACAGCAACAAAATAGAAAAAGGTTCTTGCCTACATTGCATGGTGAAAGCTGGTGTCCAAAATGAGTCACATTAAATAAATGGAAGTGGATTGCGGCCAAAAAACTATACAAAAAAGCTATACAAAGAATTCAGTTTT
This sequence comes from Channa argus, assembly GCF_033026475.1. Taxonomy (NCBI): domain Eukaryota; kingdom Metazoa; phylum Chordata; class Actinopteri; order Anabantiformes; family Channidae; genus Channa; species Channa argus. The sequence goes on along the minus strand of NC_090212.1, from coordinate 21,370,758 downwards.
GGCTTTTCTCATAGAATTTCTGACTTTAGCATCATTTCTGGAGAAGTTACAGTGGTGCTTTTGTTGTGCTGGGAAAAAAAGTTTAAAAGTTTAAATCTTCAATAAAACTGTAAGATTTAAATATAAATAAAAAGATCATAACCTTGTGCACTATATATAGATTCTTTTTGATCCTTTTTACCTGCTTTCTGCCACTTTGCAGTGTCCTGTTTCCATAGAGACAGATTTGCCAAGCTCAGCTGATCCACTTCATATTTACTAAAACTTTGGATTCAAACGCTAAGAATAATGGTGAAAGAACTCTGCTGACTTTGTCCTGAGCAGAGTTTTATAGATTTGAATACTTTTTTCTGTAAAACAAAGGAGGCATTGGCAACAATTTTAAAAACTAACGATGCAGTATATAAATTATGATATATAAATAATATATAATTTCTTTAAGCACAAATGTTGCTCTTGATCAAACCTTTCTTTACTTCACTTTTGGCTTGTGGCTCAGAAAAGCATAAACAGCTGCACTTCGGACATTCAGCTCAGATTGAGCTCAGGTGCAACAACCTGAGCACTGGGGCATCAGCTCAGCTCTGACATTTGCTGCATCACTGAAACTAGATTAAAGACCATGACAAACACTCTAGATTCGCTTCTAATGTTCAGGGTCGGGGAACGGGAGGGAACCGTAAACAATCCCACGACCCGATCTGGACCCTTGAGCCATATTTCTAAAAGTTAGGCCCCCAGGGGACAGAAGTGGCCGCATCAGGGGCCAGTGATACCTGTTGGCCCCTCCCCTCCCTTCCTGATTGACAGATGGCTGCACCATTAGATGAGAATGATAAGTGGCTCTCCGTCAGCAGAAAGGACTTCCTCTTGACCTCTGACCCCTGACCCTGACTCTTGACCCCATCAGGGGTTGACCAGCCAGCAACAACAGCCCCCCTACCTCTCTCTCTCCAGCCCTGTTTGTTGGTCTCTCACCCCTCCACAGGTGCAGGTTAGGACTAAGTGATGTAGAGAGTAGCTTTTGTTCCTCTGAAGGAGGAGATACGAGAGGACAAAGACAGCGGAGAGGATGAAGAAGTGGAGAGTCTGTTGTTCTGCTGTTTTGAAAGAGGAAAGACAGAGGATGTAAGCACAGTCAGAGAGAGGAGTGAAAGAAGAGAGAAGACAAGGATTTGAATTGGATTTACTTTACCAGTCAGTCGTTCAGTCAGTGTGACACGTTTACAAACTACATACACACACAAATCCAGTTTACTGTAATTAACTTTACTTCTTGAGTATTTTCTACTAATAAATATTATCTTTATTACAATAGATGTGACAGAAAGATAGAGGTAGAAATGCTTGTTCGGTCTTCATTACGCAGATGAAATGACCTGATGTGTTTATGCTCAGTGGAGGATGTATAGAACGGTACTGTCCACTAGGAAAGTGATGAAATGATTTCTACATGGTTGTTATGTTTAATAATGCTCTGAATGCTCTGCATCAGTTTGTACATTCTTAAGTTTTTTTGTTGACAAATATGATCCTGGAGCCACACAGATCATGCGTCAATATTCTTATATATCAAAAAGGATATAAAACGTATGGAAATGAAAATGTATAATATATTAGTAGTTCCCTTTTTACAAACGATGTGCATCAGGTTGGAGCATAACAATAAACCTGAACTGCATCCAATTATCATGTTCAGTCATCAGTAAATAAAACAAATAAACGCGCATAATACTTAATTACCTGCTGATCGTGTACTTTTACTAAAGTAAAAGTCAAAGTGGATTACTATTGATCTGGCAGAAAGTACTTTTAAAGCGGTTTGTCTCATTATGAAAGCATCTCTATTTGAGGAGAGAATGATCGATGATGACTTTCAACCATTTCATTAATTACCAAATCTATGTGGACACCCGATCTGGTGTTCAGAATTAGAAATCAATCCCACTTACCAAAATTATTTGAACATATTTTTGTATTAAGATTGGTTTACACACCGCACCCTGCACAGCACATTAGCTCGTCATACTTGGCAAATTACAACAAATAAGAAGCAGAAATCCTTCAAATTCTCTGATTGGTTATTATCCTCACATAAAAGCATTTAGAAGTGACTTGGAGCATATACTAAAATATATTAAACATTGCATAATGTATCTTTGAGTACAATTTCAAGGTACATACATTTTTTCAATATTTCTATACTGCTACATTTACTTTACTTTAGTAACTTTGCAGATGATTGTTATAACAATCTAATGGACTAATAAAATCTTATGTACTAATATGGATAAAGCAGCTGTCAGTGGCAACAATCAGCTCCACCTGGACCTGCTGCCGTTTGTGTTTAGGTTTCTCTGGGTATCAGACATCACGGATCTTATTACGAGCTAGATAGTTTGCCAAAGTTTAATACTGGTTAAAATACTTTGTTTTTGTCTGGCAAATGCTTAAACTTTTGGATTGTATTAATATTTTATTATTATATTTTAACTTCAAATGAGTTGTACCAATAAAACAGAAAAGCCTATAATTTGACTTGGAGATTATTTTTGTAGAAACTGTCCAATTATACATTTTTTCAGAGGTGACTCTGCTTTAAAAATACAAACATTGGTACTTCCGGCGAGTCGTCCAGCTTCATTTCACAGTTCATTGGAGTGGGTCCCTTTAACCGGTGTCATTATTATTACTGTAATTATTTGTATTATTATAATTGTTATTATTGTGTGATTTTTTTATTATTTTTTTTTAAACGCCTGAGTGCTCTCACATCAGAGCGACTCCTTAGTCCTACAATCCAAATCTGAAGCTGCACCAGCGGCTGTAAACGGGCTCAGGTCCTCCAGCCAGCCCAGTCTGCCGCTCTGGACTCAACCAATAATTATAATAATTCAGGTTAGTGTTTTGTTCTCTCTCTTCATACTTTAAAGTGTTTACAGTAATAGTAGCTCTGCCAGGAGTGGACCGAGTCTCTCTCTCTCTCCGTATTAATAAGCAGTGCAGTACTCAGCACAGTGCGTGGTAAAGCTTAGCCATGATTACAGTACGCCATCAAGAAAATTAGTTGTTTCCCACACACAGCAAAGCACAGCGAGGGGTTTGCAACATAACAAGTTGCTTTTGTTTACAGCGGCTCGCTAGCTGTTTTCATTATGCCGAGACAAGCCCATAGACTCGGAGCCAGCTGCCACAAATCACACGTTCAATTATTCTGCTTTGCTTATGAGCATCCAAATATTTAGTCCACTTACCGTGAACAAAAACAGTAGTAAAGTGATTACAGCCGCCAAGGAGTCGAGTTCTCCTCCGAGAGGGAAACTGCAGGAAGGAAGGAGACAGGAGACAGGGATGCAGGCGGAGGAGGGAGCACAGTCACAGTTGCTATTTTTCTGCCTTATGTACTGTAACAGTTACGGCTTCAGATCATGTTCAGTGTTTGAAATCAAGGAGAGAGGTGAGGTGGGAAGCAGCATGTTGGACCAGTGATCGAAGTAAAATACTGACGTTTTGGAACAAAAAGTCCAGCAGTGGTTTTCTGGGTTTGGATCACAATAACATGAAGCAAAGACAGAGGACTGACGAACGCCGGAGGAGGAACAGCAAAGTTCCGAGAGAAGAAAGTAGGGAAAGCTGTAAAAGGGAAACTGGGATTAAAAGATGGAAAGTGGGAGAAGAAATAAAAAGCTTTTGCGTGGATTGGTTAGATGAAAGTTTAAAAGTCAGTGTCAAGTTCCTGAAACGTTTGACTTCCAAAGATTTACAAACCAACTCCAGTTGCTTAGACGGGTCCAGATTACTGTAATCACCACACCACTTCTCTTTTCACACTTGGTGCTTAGTGCACGTAGCACACTACACGAGTCAGCCACAAACAAAAGATTCAGGACAAAACGGAGAAATATAGTCATGAACTCCAGGAAAAGGCCTGACTGTGATAGGTTATTCAAACAGGGGAAACAAAAGAGTAAGCAGGCTTAATAGGTGAGGAGCATAGCGAGGAGAGAGGGTCACTCAGGCAGAGGTTAGAGGTCGTGACCTGTGCGGTCTCAGCCTATTAAGAGAAAGACACTGGTCCGAGCTACAGATCTTCAGCAGAGGAATGCAGAGTTCTGAGCAGGCCCACGACGAAGGATTACACACTTTGATAGAAACACTTTTAATAGATTTTGGACTAATCCTTTAAAGCCTTGAACTCACCGCTGAGATTTCCTCTGCTGCTGCATGGTGCGAAGAGCCAGGCAGTGAGGAGACGGTTTAACGATGAAACCAGTAGTAAAGCGATGAAAGGATCTATTAATGGACCAAATGAAGTTACAGACATAATTTAGAAACAGGACCATCTCACTAGAGTCAGAACCTTCCACAGGACACTTGGATCCATGTAGCCCCCTGGAGTTGCATCGTAATGGCTAACCTCTTAAGACTTTGTAATGGACCCTGAAAGCCCCATTAGATCTAAGAGACTCTCAGGATGGAAACACATGAAGAGCACGTCAAAGAACTAGTGGTGACAAAGGCCAACTGTTGTCGCCTCACTTGGATTTCGTTTAGGCCAAAAAGTGGCACTTGAATGCACCGCATAGGCTAGCATAGGCGTTCTCCATGAGAGAAAAACTCCACACCAGCAGGTGGTGGTGGTCTGTATTTGTCATTCAGAGAGGTAAAGTCAAAGACAAGACTGTGGACCTCTCCTGAATTCTGCTGTTCAGTCTGTCTTCAGTCTGTCTTCGGCCTGTGGCCATTTAGACTTAATTTGCTTGCTATCATCCCTTTTGTATCCATCATGGCCGAAGCTTCTTTAATGAAACCACAGCTGGTAATGAACATTAACACCAGAGATTTAGTCCTGCTCTTTGCCGTCTGCCTGCTCTGACCAGCAGCTGCTTCTCTTGAAGTTTGGTGTTAGCATGACTCCCAGACAGCTAAAGCGAAACGTTCTCGCACAATGAGGTGGTATTTATTTTACAGTCTGGGCAGGCGGTGGTCAGAAAACCCATTACTTCCTGTAATTAAACAGTGAGACGCTGCCTAGCATCACAACCAGGAGCTACGTGAGAGAGCAGTTCATTATAGGGCACCTCCTGAGATTATTAAAGGTTGTTAATCAATCAATAATCATTTGCATCTATACTTAAGCACACCGACCAACCACTGACTTTGTGTGTCACAACCATTAAAACAAAGCCCACCTACCTCTTAAAGGACACCTACATCCTGAAGGATGTATAGACCCATGCTCTTAGTGGTTAGACAACACTCAGGCCACCTTCAGCCATGGCCAGCACCACAGGTAGCTCAGAAAAAGTTGGATTTGTTTATTCTGCAGTGTGACGTCATCCAGAAAGGGGCTGCACTGGCTAATATCATGCCTGCAAGTGTGAGTTCCTGCTGGATCATTTTGTAACACGAATGTCCTGTTTTGTTTCTGCTGTTTATCTCGAGCTGGTCACGACTGAACATGGAACAGTTCCTGCTGTGAAAATATTTCAGTCGGTTACAAACCACTGTGCTGTGTTTTGGCATCTAACACGCTTGAATCACATATATCCGTCCCTTCAGCTGGACTCCACAACACAACACTGCAGTGTTTTTAAAGTATGAATGACACCTGGAAGCTGCAGATGAGTCCTTTAATAGGTGATAATGACAGACTTTGTTGATCCTCTCTGCGATTCTTCTGTTGCTCCTCTACAGGGAGGTCAGAGGTCAGCAACAGAGCAGCATTCAGAAGTTGGATCCAGTGTCTTGCTCAAGGGTAGGGGGTCAACTAATAACAGCGCACTGATAAGAAAAAAACTGTAGTCATGTTAGAAGTTCTGCCTTTGGCCAAGCCTTAACTCAGCAGTTATGTCCTATTTCCTTCCTGATGATTCCCACATTTAGTGCCGATATTCACCAGACACAACACACAGACACAAAGTCTGCACATTAAAAAGTTCTTAACTCTGTGAGCACTAAATGCACAACTGTGAAGTACAACTGGTTTATAAAGGCACGAATAAAGATGATTTTGGAGAGCGATCTATGCACATGCCACATTTGAGACTCTTGAGGAGGAATTATTAAATCCATATCTGTAGGCAAAGTTTTCATGTGCGCTGCCCGTTTTTCTTCCTCGTTTCACTCATAAGTTGACATTTTTGTCTTTTGCCAGTTTTTCTTAACAAAAAAAATTGAGAAACTGTTTGTAACCTCTGCAAAGACTCACACCTCCACCCACACAAACAGCATAAACGCACAACAACAGACACAACAACACAACTGTTTACCAGATTATGTGCAGAGCCAGCAGCCATGACGAACCTGCAGAAAAACTCCTGCACATGACTCATCCAGAATCCACAGATACAGCGTTCACAGGACTGACAGCACCATTTAGGAGTGAAAACAGAAAAGGAGAGGAGGTGACGGGGAGAAAGAAAGGAAAATATTAAGAGATAATAGAAATGCATTTGGAGGGAGGGTGGAAAGTCAAAAAAGTGAAACCAAATTCCCTGAAGGCTGAGCAGACAGGACGAGAGAGAAAAAGGTCGAGGGCCAGAGGCTGAATTTCAGACAACTTAATTTGTGGTGGGAGACATGTTATAATATTCATGTCCATGTTTTTGTCCCCCCTGCTGGGGTGGGTTGCCTCACTTTGGAGGACCACACAATCCTTGAATCTGCATCCTCCTTCTGTTTCCAAAATCCCCCTGACACATCAGTGTTCCTTCATAAACAAGAGCAGACAGCCCCGTATTGGATTAAGGTGTTTTTAATTATGTGCATCTTCAGGAGGAACCCGTGAGCTGAAAGCACCCGACAGGGTGGGGAAGTCAAATTATTAAGCGATGCAACAAAGCATAACATTTGAATTACACTTTTACACCTGTAGTTTAACAGCACAAGGTCTTAAAAACCTGTTGTTCCAGCCATTTGATGTTTGCCATATTATTATCCTGATAATCTCCCATATCACTAAGTCAACAACCATAAACCATCGATGTAAACATCACCACAGATGACAGGTGTCTAGTCCTAAACATAGGACTATGTTTGTCTCCAAGAATCGTGGGCCACTTCTTTCTCTGAGGTATCTGATAAGCAGCTGCAATGCTAACCTGTGTTTACAGGTACTGCAGAAGTAGTGTCATTCTCTGCTCGTAAAAACGGGGAATTCTCACTCTTTGCTGCAAGTCAATGGCCTCTGAGGCAGTAGGGTTGTTGCATGTTCGCTCTTTTTTGCCGGCTAAATTCCAGCTCTGGTTTTCAGACTTTTACAAAGATTTCTTTATGTATTTCTGGACAATCAGACGCTGTGGTGAGACACTTCCAGAGCTCGCTGAGTGACTTGAAGCCTTCACCAAAAAAAAAAAAAAAAAAGTTCTGGCCATGACGGCAGCAGCACCAGCTCCAGAGTCACCCTCCCACCACTGCCATCCATCCATCCATCCAACCTTCCCCATGACCCTCACCCCTTCCCCCCCCGCACCCGTCCCCATTAGCTGCAGCTATTACAGCCCCTGAGAGAGAGTCATTACCGCTCCTATCCATGATGATGAAGCTCTTAGCTAGAAACACCGGCAGCTTGTACAGGCTGCGCTTGATTGGCAGGATACAGGGGGTGAGGAGGGTGTGTGTGTGTCTGTCTGTGTGTGTGTGTGTGTGTGTGGAGGGGGGGAGGCGGGTGATGGAGGAGGAGTGGAGGTTTGGTATAGGGGGTTTGTGTGATGGGAACTCCACTCGAGATGTGAATTGGCTTTGCCACTCCAATCAGGCCGCTGGATGACAAATGAAGTGTGTCTCTTTCACTCTCTCCCTCTCTCTCACCCTTCCTCTTCTTCTTCTCTTTCTCCCTCACCCCCCCCCCCCCCCCCCCCTCTCCCTTCACACTTCTCTCTGTCCGGGTGGAGAAAGAAAAGGGGAGTTCATGTGGGAGCGCTTGACAGCAACACAATCACATTTCTATTCAGCTCCCCCGCCTGCCTATTTTACCTTCCCGGCAGCCGGGCATGCCATGCACGCTAACACACAGGCCGGCCAGCCAATTAGAACGCAGTGCAAAGAATCTGTGAAAGACACAAAAGGTCTTTAGAGGTTTGGACAGGTGTCTCATTTGGCCGCGGGACATAGTTTAGAGGCTTTTTTTACGTCTTTGGTCGAATTTGTGGGCAGAAAGCGAGGAAGGTTATTTGTCGCGCTGTCATTTTTTTTTTTTCTTTTTCTTTTAATGCCCGTCTTGTCGTCTGTCGATCCTAACAGCCCCCTCCACGGGAATGATGGGTAAATTTGAACTGAAGGAGAAGGGGGGGGGTGGTTGACTTTGCTTAGAGCAGAAGGAGTTAAGATTGAAAAATGAAATCAAACCTGATTATATTTCCTGGTTTGTGTTGGGTCACACTGTTTTTGTCTCACTCTCGGTGACGGGGAAACACAATGAACGCGACTACTTTTTTTCTGTGCGTACAGTAATTACAGTGGGCTTGGAAAAACAAGAGCGGAGATAATTGGTTTGTTGGTTTGCGGCTGAGTTTGTTTTGCAGGGTTATTATCCAGCAGCTCCATTATGGCTGGCAGCACAGAAATCCCTCATTAGCATACACAAATATATACAGAGAGGATGTGGGAAGAGAGAAAAATGCACCAGTGTTTAATACCAAATGCTCCCTTGCACTCTCCCGCAACACACACATGCAACACACAAAAACATGTAAATACAATCCACAATAGAGTGGCGCTGACACTGCCTCCAGCTGTGAGGAGACGCAGGGGGGTGTCAGGAGGAGTAAAGAGGAGCGATGGAGGAAGGGAGGGAGGTGGCGTGAACTATTTGTTCAGCAGACAACGGAGGAACGAGGGAAGAAGAAAAACAGACAGATGTAGCGGTAATTAGCGCGAGGCCCAGTGGCGGCGGCAGCAGTGGTGGTGGTGGTGGAGATGACAGCGGAGGAACAGTGGAGGCTGACAGTGGCTTTCACCCTCCATCATCATCCTCACCTTCATCATCATCGTCAGGGCCTACACAAACCAACAATCCCTGTCAGTCTGTGTCAGAGCGGCGTGTCGTCGGCACACAATGGCTGCTGTCAGTTAGCTCGAGTTCATCTGGATCAACTCAGTTTACTTTGTTTGTTTGGAGCCAGACCGATGTTTGTTTGTTGTCATGCGCTTCGTTTTGTCCTGATTGGTTTGATTGTTGGGTTGTGAAGCTTAAACGTGCAGCATTTTTCTGCGCAGCTTTGTGTCCTGGTCATGGACGCTCGCCGTCATTCGGCAGGTCGTCATGACATACTGACACCAGGTTTTCCACCACGAGTCTCCAGATCACCTTCACCGAATGTTTGCATAGACTGTGAATCATGAGACATGTGGTGACTGTGAAGACCACATCAGATGATTCACATCATTTCCATATACATCAAACCACTCGGAGCCTCTGTGACCTGCAGGGAAGCGTCATCATTCGGGTTTCTCCACTGAATCCAGGCTCTGCCCTGGTCTAAACTGGGCAACTCCATCTGCAAAAAATGGCATTTCTGTTCAACTAAACTACATTTTCCATGAACAGCAGCTGGTGAGAGAGAGGTCGATTCCTTGCTTTAATAGACACACGTGTATAATTGCTTTTAGGAAGAGCCAAAGTTTTTTCTAATCTTAAGTGCTTTACAAACCCCACACAGGCCTCACATGTAGGTCTTTGGTATGAGTCCTGCACTTTGTACTCCACCTTCTGATAACTTGCTGAAAACTATGTTGCGTCGGAACGGAATCAGTAATTCATTACGTTCCCTTTAAACTCAACTGGGTTTGCAGTTTAGTTGGATATTGGAACGTGATCTGTAGAAGACAGGGTTGGATCTGGAGCTTCCTCTTGGTACGTGGATTAAAAGGTTTGCTGGATAATCTTGTTGACAATGTGACTTCATCCTGGATCTGCTAAGCTTGTTGTCCACCATTCCACTCTTCTTATACGAACATCCTAGTATCTCTCTTTTGAAACTGTATGATAAGTGAAACGTGCAGTGCCAGACTCACTCCTTTTTAAAGTGGAGCTAATGCAATTCAGCCCTTGTTCAGGTGATGTTCTGAGCAGGTGACACAAGCAGCCTGTAGTTGCTTTTACCAGCGTTTATGAAACTGCTTCCATGTGTACTTTGTGTATTGGTGGATGTTGAAGTTTTTTATCAGTGTTCTGCAAATCCCATGATGCACCTCTGTCCTGTAGACGCCTTTGTGGTTGATGGTGTCTGTTCTCATCTCATCTGTGTATTTGTGTGCTGTTAGTACTAAAGGCCACAGGTTTTGTTAATGAACTATGATTTAGTGTCCCTCTATATTTGGATATTTGGCTTTCTATCTCTCTTTCTATCTCTTCTATTCTAAATTAGTTTTAAGTACATTTTAGTTTTTAAACTTATAGAAGTATTTCTTGCTGAAGTTTTACTTTTAATTAAGTAGCGTTTGTACTTTTTGCCTCTGAACTCCTTTAATTTAGCTGCTGGTGTTTGCTTTAGTTTGGTGCTGTTTCCCTGTGTTGTTGCAGTTTAATCAGGTCGGTTCGAGGCCTGTGAGAGCTCCGCTCGACTGCCCAGAGGGGTGAGGACAAGGGAGGAAGGGGAGGCAGGGCGGGTTAAGAAAAGGTAATGTGAGAAAGCTGGAGGTGACAGCTATTGTGAGAAGGTGTGAACGACAGAGAGAGAGAGAAGAGAGGAGGAGGGAGGACTGAAAAGTGCTCCTTGTCCTGTGAGGATGAGCGACCTTTTGAGGAGGACCTTCACCTCCTTTTTTCTGCAACCCCCAGCCCCCTCCTCTCCCCAATCCCCCCAATTAGACAAACATTAACATCAATTAAGGGCCCTCACGGGAACACAGGCTCTATATAATTACCTTAATGGGCGGACGCTTTCTCTCCGTCCTTCTCTCTTTCTGTCTTTCTTTGGGCCCTCAATCTCTTAAACAAACTTAGAGGGCCTCAGTAGGAGGGGCGGGGGGGTAAGAAAACGTTGATCGGCAGTGGGGGGGTGGGGGGGGTCGTTTCCCGTTGCCTTTTGTGGTGCTGGTCTTTCTAAAAAGGCCTCGGCTGAATTGGACCTATTGGCCAACAAACACAGGAGCTGTTCCCACCGAGAGCTGAGACCAGTACAATACAGACCCCCGACTGAGAGGGGGGGCTAGAGGGGAGAGGAGAGACAGAGGGGGAGAGAGGGAGAAAGAGAGGAGCGATGGGAAAGGAAGGAAAAATGAGAGGTGAGAGGGTGGTAGTAGAGGAAACGAGGAATTATGGGAAAGGAAGAAAAAGAGAGTGAGATGGAAGGATGGGGGAGAGAAGAGGAGAGAAGACGGAGGTTGTTAACAGGGAGAAGAGTTAGGTTAAAGTGTGGGGGGTATAAAGACAAACTTAATAGGATGGGAAGACGCTTTGAAGGAGATGAATGAGGAAAGACATGAAAAAAAGAAAAAATTAGGTGACAATAGAAGTAGGATTCCCCTTCAGGAAGCTCGTCTTCAGGGAGCTCATCTCTATCTCCGTCCACCTTCCCTTCATGTTTTCAGTGTGGAAGAATTGAATTATTGTGATTAATGTTGTTGTAATATAAGGCCTTTCCTCACCTCACCTCCTCCCCTTCCTGTTCAAATACAGAGACTAATTCTAATATAGCCAATAGTGATATAAACTAATGCAGCATTAACGTGTCAACAACAAAACTTCATACGGGAAGTTTCAGCTCACTTTTCCACTTTTCAGACGACAGCATTGGTCGCCGGCTCATCCTGCGTCACTTCATCTCTCAGGTGTAAATGGAGCTTTCCGCACTCGTCAGTTTATTAGGGACACAGCTATAAAGTACTGCAGCAAGTCTGATAATGTTTATTTTGCTCAAAGTGCAGCGAGAAGGAAATTTGTCAGGAAAACTGGACCCAGTCAACTTCATATCTGGATCGGTGTACCTAATAAACTGACAGCTGAATCTGAACTGAGGTTCTAAGCAACTGACCCGTCTGTGCCCAGCCTCTAGAGGGCAGTAGGTCTTCAGGACCATCGTGTGTGTGTGTGTGTGTGTGTGTGTGTGTGTGTGTGTGTGTGTGTGTGTGTGTGTGTGTGTGTGTGTGTGTGTGTGTGTATCTGGTACATATAGTGCTTTATTGAGTTGTCAAACTGCAGCTCTGTACTCAACAGGAGTGTGTGTGTGTGTGATGAGTCACAAACTGGTTTAGTTACTGGTCAGACTCAGTATGGACGCCCCTGGATGTGATTATTGCTAATGGGGAGTCTTTAGCCATGATATGTGATGAGTTGGGATGAAATCATGGTGTTTCCGTTCTGCTTAGACCAAACCGGTGTCTGTCCTGTGTCTCCTGCTCTACAAACAGCACAAAGACGAAACAGTTCTGCAACAGTTACAGAAGCAGTGAGGTTTAAAACGGGAGGTTGTAATGCTTTAGCCTTGCTCCTTCATAAGCTGATCGTTTTTACTAAAAGTTATTTTATTAAATCTACACAGAGAAAATACAAAAAGGCCTCCAATTTGTGCAGGAGAAACTCGGTTCCAGTTATTCAAAATCCACAACTCATTGGGATTAACTGTGCTCACCTTTAGATAGCAGTGAACAAAGTGGGACACTAGTCAAACGGGGATTTTAGAAAGACACATTGCTGTTCGGAAAATAGAAAATGTGTCTTTGTCTACCATGCAGCACTTGCAGACCAACATGAACATTCACTTGAACTTGTGGTGATAAGTGTAAAACGTGTGAATTTAAGCCCATTATTGTCTCGCCCACTTTTAGCTGTCCTGTTGGTCTCCACCACCTCAGACAAATGCTGTTTTCCCTTTTTGATCAGTATGAACTAGGTGCTAGTTCTGGTTTAGAGTTTTAAGCCTGCACTGGTGACAAAACACAACTGGTCCCAAGCTTCATTCTGCTCGCTAAGATTGACGTTTTGGCCTACAATAAAGGAACAGACGCATTTTGGAAAGTTTTTAATTGAAGAATTCACAGGGGGATTGGTTGAATTAATTTTTGTGATCACAATGTCCCAAATTTCTGCAAGGACTGAATGTTTAATTTGTATTATTGTAAATGTTAATATTAGCCTTTGTTAGCCTCGGCCTCATCAACCACCCCACAGTTAAATCTAATAAACAATGCACTGATCTTTACTTATATAACAAAGTTTAATTTGGTCTTGGGGGAATATTCTGCTCCCAGCCCCCTGACAAAAGCAATTTTTGGGTTTAGACCAGCAACCAAAAAGTTGGTCCTGTTTTCCTGGACTGTCAAAACATGATGAACTTAGAAGTTGGACACTGGCTCCAAAGCAGCCCTGAAACTGATTTGTGGGAAAATAGCCACTGAGCAGGTAGTGGACAGTAACTTTTAAAAGCTTTCAATCTGAAAAGAGTTGCTTCCTAATACAATTTTATTCGGTGCGTTTATATATATAAAAAAAAACAGTTACAACCACATTAATCAAATGCATTGCATCACTTATATCTTAGACAGCTGACTGAGCTTAGGATGTTTAAATTTCCGTTTTTCCCTTAGAAGTTGACATTAGAAGTTCATCTTGACCTTGCAAACAGGAAAGGGGGCAAAAGTCGATTGTGGAGCTTTTAGCCATTCTGCAGGAAGCGATAATATAATCACACCAGAGCACAAACTCACATCTCGTAAACTGATCATTTATCAGCTTTGTGACTGATTTCCTTCCTTCCTGGCAAGCTCTGGTGTTATTTGGTTTTGGCTTTTAATTAGATTTAATTTGAACGCAAAAACAATTTAATACTTGATTATTTTAACTCTGAAACTGTGACTCAATCAATCTGAACTCCTGATGTTTCTCTTCTCCCACTCTCAGAAACCAGAGGTGTACTGTATTAGCTGTAACAACACAAAACACAAGTCTTCTGTCGACTTTTTCTCTTTAACTCTTCAGTGCCGTTTCCTGGGATTCTCTGGCAGTAAAACGTGACAAACGGCGAACATTAGCACCGAAGCTGTCAGCAGACTTAATTAATCAGACTGATTTCATGCCGCAGAAGCACAGTGATTTGAAAAGATTGCGGTGCTTTCGAGGAGTTTTCAAGGAGTTTTTGATGGTGAAATTTTTTCCTCCAAATTACAAGTAGAGAGCCGTGCTACATCAGCGCTCGCATTTACATTTTACACTTCAATCATCCCAGCTGATAGTTATGGAAGGGGGGTCCGTAGCACCGGAAACTCTCAGATCAACACTAGAACCAGTGGAGAGGAGCTGACAAGATTTTGTGGAGATTTCAGTTCAGAGGTCAAAGGTCACAGAAAACTGATGGATGATGTATGCAGTGAAGGAAGACATGACAGATGGTGGCTCTGCTCCTTGTATTCCAGCCGCAAATCGATTCAAACACCTCTTATTCAATCAAAGGGGGGGGCAAAAATCCTGTTTGAGGCAGATGCCAACTCTCCAGAAACTGTAAAATTACTCTGCTCTCTAGTTGCAAGTTTTTTTAACATTAACTGAACTCTACACGTGAGTCCGTGCTCGCCGATCCTCTGGCTGGAGTCTTTGAGTTGTTCTGAAGTACAACAGAAAGTGTGGATGTTTTTATGGTAAAGCAAACTTCTAACCCACCTTTAAAGCATGAATTTTGATTACACATACACAAGTGTGCTATTCATTTATTGCATTTTTTGCATATATTTATGTGTTATTCTATTTGGTTGATTTTCAACATTTACTCAACCATTGTCTTTATCTGTTTTATCTATATTTTTATCTAAATTTAGTTTTGTGTTCTTTTCACTTTTCGTTGATTACAGTTTTTAACTTTTATTTTTAATTCGTGTGCATTAGTCTCATTCTTATAATCTCATACATTTGTTATATTGCACTCATTTGGGGTGCGTGGTCGGCTTCTCTATTAAACATTATCTCAGTTTTTACACATTTGATCTTTTATTGTCTCTTTTGATCATCTGTAAAGCACTTGAAATTTTATTTATCTTCACAAAAAGGGCTGTATAAGGTTTTGATTGGTTTTATTGTGTGTGTGGATTATGTTCAGATTTGTTTGATCAAATCTGAAAAGAGCACTTTATACATATAAGAGCACTATACCATCATGTTTTGTGTGACAAACAGCTCAGTTTCTTAAAAACAAAACACTTACATTTTCTCTGATTTGATTTGAACAGATTTTTCATAAATGACAGTAGATCACAACCCTCCTCATCTCTTCACTCACCTCCGATTCTGTTGATGCTGTTTTACATGGTGACAGGAAACATATTTGTAAAAACCACTTCTGATCCGAAATAGTCATTAGACATGAAGCAGATCTGGGACCACATGCAAAGTGGCCAAGATCTGATTTGTGGTAAAAAAAAAAAGAAATTGGGTTTGTTCAGAGTTGGTTTATTAAAGGGGGCAAAAAGATTAGGTTTGGACCACGTAGGTGCAGAAAGCTCCATCACATTCAAACACCTGAGTAACATAAAAACAACTAAGTCTGTCGTTCCGTCCTCTTTTTAGTCGCCATCCAACAAAAAGTGCATCTCAGCCAACATTGTGATGAGGGAGACATCCAGCTGGTAAAATCAGGATTTCATTTAAGCAGTGTTTTCTAATCAGATCAACAACTACTGTCCTATCAGCATTTCCACACAAAGTACTGCAGCTTAAGCTTCAAAAGCTTCTGCACACTCATTAGATCATAATGTAGCCGCTGGTTTTCCATTTATCTAATAATAAATATGAGAAAAGTCCAGCTCTAACTTTACTGTTACTAAGGGTTTGTAAGCATCTTCTTGTATGATGAAGTAAATTTATGGATATTCAATTGCAAAAAAACACAGGAAATATTTAATCCTCCACCTCCTGTTTAGTTGCAGGGCTGGGATAGGTTTTAGATAACATGAGGCTTTTCAGGTGTCTGCTGGTCCTGCAGCCCAGATGTCAGTGAGCAGGTCAGGTAGCAGTGGAGTCCAGCACCATCCGCCTCACACTATTTTTATTTTAATTAATGTATTTTATGGACACCTGCGCCAGTGTCCAGAGACGAATGTGAGATGTCGATGTGGCCTGGATGATCTTGATAATGTCTCTGTTGCACTGGATGCAGACTTTAGGACCCTTGTTTATATTGCCAAGGCCTTTTGTCTTAGTCTTCCTGGTGCTGCTGTCTTAAGAGTCAATTTCTCAGGTGACTCTCTGCTTTCTGCATGTTGATTGTCACGCTGTACTGAACTAAATGGATGCCACTGGCAGGTCTGAAAGTACGGAAAAAAATGAGCTTGTCAATCTAAAAAGCTTCAGTAAGCTTTGAATAATGTTGAAAAAATAAACACCCGCATGCTCCTTTAAAGAACAAAGCTCGCTATTGCTGAATTCTGGCAATTTCAAAACTGCAAAATGACAGTGAGAGCCCCCAGAAGAGAAGAACTAAGAGTGTGCAGCGGAAAACAAGGTGACATTTGTTAGTGATTGGCTGATTGGCGGCGTTGAGTTTATTGTTGAGCAGCCAGTTGGACACAAGGCTCCCACTAAAAACTTGGCTCACAAAGAGACAACTGTATTGGAAAATGCAGCTTGTGCCAACTGTGCTAATATCTGTGTTCTCTGTGGAGTTTCATTGAGAACGTGTTTGTGTGAATTTGTGCCCCACACGCCCGTCTGCAGGCGCACTCTGAGCCTTTCACAGGCAAGTCGCCGCTGCTGAGGCACAACACTGAGCAAAACACAAAGTAGTTTCCTTTTCATATAGATGCTCCGTCTTCACGTTGAAACATGTGCTGCAGAACACACAAAAATACAAAACACCAGCACGCGGTCAGTCGTCCACAGCGGAACCGTCCGTGAGGATGCAGACTTCATTGCACCGTGCACAGGAAGCTTGGTATTAAAGGTGGTCATTCCAGCAGATAGGAGGGTGGAGGATGAACAGATAATGGTCTCGTGCCTTGATGCAGATGATCATTAAAAACAATAAAAAAGTTAATAAAATTAAAACAATTTAAACTTTATTTCCAGAAAATGTAATGTATGGAGTTGTTATATCATAATGGGCCACTTTGGCATTTTTTCCCCCCCCTCTTATGTTCACATGTTTTATGAGGATGCTTTGCAGCGCACAAACGTTACTGGAGTCCTGTTAGTGAAAGAGGCTAGTTTTGATTCTATGTGATAAACAGGTCGTCTTGGCTGTGACAGGAAACGGTTTGATTGCGAGGAAGCCGATGGTGGAGATTGTTCTGTAATCAGATCAGCTACAACCTGTGAAATGTGTTCGAAGCTTCATCCACTGCTTAAGCATGAGGCTCTACTTTTCTTCTCCTGGCTCTGCTCTGCTACAGTCTGCTACATTCTGCCGCTCCCTGCACCGTCCCTAACCCCACGGACTGTAGCTTTAAATAAATCACTACATGAACAGAAAATACATATTTCACAGGGTTGTGTTGTTGGAAGTAAAGAACCACTTTAGTGTCATTGTAACTGTGCACAGCACAGTTTAATGTGAGGCTCATCAACATGCTTCATATATCTTATAAGATCCTGACTCTATCTTCTATCCAGTCCAGTAAACAGGCATCTATAGTGAGTCTGGAGTCTGTTACATATAGACAACACTCCCAAACTTTGTAACATGACCTTTAATAATCCTACAACTGGCAAAGTTCCGCAGCTTATGTCCTGAAAATGGCCATATATGACGTGTGGTGATGAAACCTGCAGTGACTCATCTGTAAGTCTGTAAACGGCTGCGTTTTGCATGGCAACATCCTGTTCCAAAAGGAAAATCCACCATGTTACACAAGCTTTCAGACGACATTTTAACTACGGCTGAAGAGAAGGACACGTTAAATGCTTAAACTGTTATTATTTATGCTGGTACAGGACAGACAGGCTGGTGTGTGGATGTTAAACTCCAGCCAGCGAATTCAGGTTAGCTCGGGTTATGCACTCGTGCAACCTGCTGCTGGCGGCGATTCAAAAACCCAAATTACTCCAGTGTTACACTTTAAATCCCGGCAGCATATTTGTGCCTTTTATTTTTCCACCGCCGAAGGTGATGATTTAAGCTGTCATGCTGCCGAGCAGTTTAACAATGGTTTTATAATAGTATTTCAGAAAACTCAAAACATCTTGGACTGGGCCTGTAAAGTGCTTCAGTGTTTGTGCCTTTTGTGTGTGGCTCAGCGAAGGTAACGATTTAATCTGACATATTTCGGAGCAGCAGAATAATATTTCAGCGTGGTCTTTCTTAATAGCGGGGAGAACAAAAGGCTGCAGGCCATTCATCTTCTGACGGCTTACTTTGACACAGGCTGCTCCGGGCTCGGCGGGGCTCCGCACAAGGAGTCAGTGGGTTTAGACGAGCTGCTGCTTAAACGCACTGACAGGGAAAACCTTAGCTGATCTTGTGGTGGGTGAAGGTCACAGGTTCGAGTCCCCTCATGCTGTGGTTCATGCTGCAGAAGAAATGCTGAACAGCTGCCAGCTGTAGAGATGTGTCCCAAAAAAAAAGAGTCATCCTCCAGAGAGCAAAAAGTCAGTTTGATCCCGTGTTGTGTGGCCTGATGATTAAAGGTGAAGTGAGGTGATGAAAATCAATTTTCATTAATGTTCAGTGGCTCTGGTAAAGTCACAGACTTTGTCACTTTTGAATGATCCAACTGTACCATGAACCTAAGTGGCTACTTTTGGTCCCACTCCGACAATCTGACAGCAAAAAAAAGAAATAAGCTTAATTAAACAAGGCTCCTTCGGGAAATGTAAGATGATTGTAGTTATATCTCAAATTGAATCCTACTAAACCTTTACTAAAAATTATATTGAATTTGTGTTAATTTGATTTTATCGCAACCCTTTAAAATATTTTTAAAAAGGTCTGTGAAAGTGCAAGAAAATTTTCACATACATACACAAGATTAGAACCAAATAAACTACCCGTGTCTGTTTTTACCATCTTTCAGCAATTCATTAAGCTCTCAATTCAAAGAAACCTTTGTGCTGCAGTTCAGCAGTGTTTCTATTATTATACTGTGTCTTGTTTCTAGTTTAATCAAGTAATCAGTGTGGCAGTCAGGTTTTGTGTTTGCATCACCACAACTGCAAATATTACTGCATTTAGTACGACTGAAAAGTTGCTGTACTGTAAATATAGCTTTATGCACAAAACTATACAGCTTGTGCCACAGGCCACCACATGTTCAGGTGCATAACATAGGTTTGTAATGACTGAGCCTGAGGCTCTAGTTTGCAGTGATTGTAACCAGTGGATGAATTATCACTAGTTGTGGCCCTAAATTGAATCCTGTTGTTGATTTGTAGCCTGTAGTATGTTCAGAGTAAACATGTCGGCTAAGATCATTATAATTTGGAAGGAAGTAGGGAAGGATAAAAATATGGAAATAGTAGAGAAAGAATAACAGCTGGGAGGAAAAGACAGCTTCGTGTTTTACAACTTTGAAGTTCAGTGTAAAAATGAAGACATGGAACATTTGTTCAGTGTGATTTTTTTTTTTTTTTTTTTTTTTTTTTTTCCAGCTGAGGCGGAGGCAAATTATGTTTTTGTGATGAAAAGCATATTTTGGGGTGTTTTGTGTGAGAACAGTCTTTGGTGTTTTCTGAGGGAAGCTAATGATTTAAGCTTGACATGTCTGTGCAGCTTAATAACAGCAGAATAATAATATTTCAGTTTGCTCTTTCATAATAGCGGCTGCAACAAGAGAGAGAGCGAGCAGGCCATTCATGCGGCATGATGGGTAGTTTGACACGGGCTGCTGTTCTGCTCAGCACGATGTTTCCCACTTAGAGATGACTGCAGGCGTGCACGTACGCACCCACACTTGAAGCATGTATGACAAATCCACACGTGCACTTGCATGTGTGTATGGTTTTGTAGGGAAGGCTAACAAATGCTAACACACACACTCTGCAGGCCTGTCACTCTGTGTGTCAAATGAGTTGACGAGGAGCATTTAAAGCTCGCTTTCCTGACACACACCCCTCATCTGCAATGACAGCCAGCAAGCTATTATTAACACACACACACACACACACACACACACAGGTATGCACATCAAGCTGACAGCTCGGCTATTAACCCCCAACCCTGTCTGAACCCTCATATACATCACAGCAGGACATACATTGTATCAGTGTGTGTCTGTGAGAGAGAGAGAGAGTGACTGTGGACGGCGATGCTTCTGCAGCTGCAGTGTAACAACAAAGTGAAAAGTTGTCGACAGAGCGAGCGGCGCTGCCGTCGACGACGTCAGTAAACACATCGCCAAAGAATGAAAACAGAGAAAGAAACACACTGTTAGTTAAAAATTCAAATGTCAGTGAGAACCGCGGATAAACCCGGATTCACACTGTTGTCAGGCCTTCAGATGGGACTCGCAAGGTCACCGTGTGCACACCGGAGGTCAGGTACATGTGATCCGCATTGATTTAAATGACGATATTGTTGCTAGGCGACAACAAAGATGGTGGCTTTGTTCCCTTTCAACACAGAGATTTAGTATCTTCTGCATGTCTGTGTCATGCTTCAAAAAACACTGTGCAGTATCAGATCCCGATAGAGGCCAGAGTTGGCACCAACTCCCCGAAACCTTTCCCCACCGTGTGAACTGACTGGGTGTCTGCAGATGTAGGCTGCAAACGCTCGTGATTGTTTCCTTGGACCTGATGTCTGAGTCCGGTTTGCTTTGAGCTGTGCTTTTGGATCTTATCTGTTGTAAAAGGTGTTTTGGGTCTGTTGTGGGGGCTCATCGTTACAGTTTTCTCATCCACGTCAGACTGACCGACAGGTTAGGTTTAGACTCTCGCAGCAAGTAGATTAAGGTTAAAGAAAGGTTCAGGTGTGTATTACGACAGAAAAAGGCTTTAAACTTAAGGCGCCTTTAAACCAAACCACAAATGTTCTCCAACTTCGACCAAAGTGCTTCTGTTGACTAAACTTTGCCACACAACTGACTCCAAAGTCCATCTCCATCCATCCTTAACCACTACGGCTGCTGTAAACCTATGCCTCAGTGTGCTCAGAGTAAATTCACTGTTTAACAGGTGCTTTCTTTTTCTCCCGGGTCAGAGCCGAATGGAACGTGCACATAGATTTTCTATCTGAATTTGAGATTTAAACAAAAAAGCAAATTAAAACATTAAGTGCATAACTTGAAATTGACTATTGAGGGCAAGCCAATATTTCTATGTAATAGATGCAGTGATAAATTTAGAATTTTAAAACAATAGTAATAATTGAATTTCCACGTTTGGCACTGATTTGCTGTTTGCTTCCATAGATTCTTCCATTTATATGTCTGGCAGGAAGTTTGGAAAAGACACTGTCAGACTTCAGAGCATGAGCATATGGCTGTATCCTGGAGGAGGAACAGCGCAGCCACAACGCGTATCAAACTCTAGAAAGGATTTTCATTTGTTTGCCAGCTCCACTGATGATACAGATATGGTCCCTGTAGGTGGAGATAAAACAGCAAACTCCTGCTGCTGCTTCAGTTTCATAATCTTATTGAACATGGAGATTTAACGTTACACATTTTCTCATTTCTCATATGAAACTGCACAATCACACAAAATTATGTGTTTGATGTGCAAGAAGCAGCCAAAATATTAGGTTTTAACTCATGGATGGAGGCACAGGCACAAGAAACTGGGAGGCTAGGGGAGAAATCAGTGTTATGGTTCCTGTTTGAAATTCAGAGATCAGTCGCAAAACGAGCACAAAGAGAAGAAGTGAACCAAAAAAGGAACAGATCAGGATCCAATCAGCTGAACTGGACGGTATATTTTGCAGCACACATCAGTTTTTCTGTAATGAGCTGAGTGTTTTAAGCTGTTTAAGTCGAAGCTTCTTTTCCACGGAGGCACCTTTGGATATGTTCTCCTGCTTCACTCTGTGCTGTCTTCAGACACAGGAAAAGCGTGAGGAGTGTTTTAAAGACTCCTCTCTGCTGTGACAGCCTGCACACACACACACAACCCAAATATAAACTGAATTTCTTCTCTCCCTCTGAAGACTGCACACTGAAACTTAATTACATTACTTCTTTTTGTGTAGTCATTAGATGTAATTTTTCATTTTCCATCTCTTTATTGTTACGTGTGGAGGCTGAACACGTTCGACAGACCACTAATTACAGCAGGGAACTGATTAGAGCTGAGTGGCCACCAGATTAACAGCTAATCGAGCTCTAAGACAGCTCCATGTTTGATTAATGAGGCAGCTAGGTAAATGTTATTGCTACAGAGGGGGCGCACACACATACACACACACAGAAAAACCGAAAATACACACAGAAAGTAGATGCCAACAGGCAAAACCACATGGAAATAAACCAGTATTGTGTGGAAATAGAAAATGTGCATAAAAACACACCTACAGACACATACGTGAGCACTTGAAAGTTTGTGAACAGTTCAGAATTTTTCTCTTTCTGCATAAATACAACCTGAAACACGATCAGCTAAATTCCTAAAATGCTTTAGCCCTTCTGTGGTAGAACCACCTACGTGTTTAGGGTCATGTTCTTCTACATTTCCCTGTAAAATTTGCTCGTACAACCTCGAATTCCTCGTTTCATCAGTGCACTATAACCATCCTGGTGCAAAGGCATCAAAGCGGGTCCAGATCCTGATCCATCCCCCTCCACGTTTCACAGATGGGCTTAGGTTCTCATGCTGGAGTCATCACCATCACTTCTCATTAAAACCAAAAAGGTCTACTGTGGTTTCATGTCAAGAGAACACTCAGGTTCCTCTACATGTTCTTGATCTAGTTTTTGGAGGTTAACAGCTTCCTCCTGAAGCTCTGACGTGTTCCCCATGTTGTTCACTTATAGTCGACTCATGAACACTGATATTAACCACTGCAGGAGAGGCCTTTAGTGTCCTAGACATTATCCTGAGGTTCCTTGTGACCTCCTGGACTGTCAACATATTGTTCTTGATTGCTGGACTGGTCCTTAAGAGGGTTACAGTGCTGCTGAATGTCTACCTGACAGTCAGCTGGTGGAGTCCTTTACCTTTTTCCAACCTGGTGAGCATCAACATCTCCTCTTCAATCCCCTGTGTTCAAGCCATGACCGAGTTCCTCTTTCTTTAAATAAGGCAGATCCTCTGAGACCCACAGCTGATTGTCATCACATTGACATAAAATTATTGGATTTGAAGGGGTTCTCATACTTTTGTGTCCCTTTGTCATCTTTAAACCTGGAACTTGAAATGACAAGTAGAAGCAGGGTCCTTTCAACAATGCATTTTACTGTAGGAACCAGGACCGGGCATGTTGCACATAGCATGTGTGCAAATGATTAAATCATTTCTCCTACATTCACATTTGAATGTTTCGATTCCTCTAACATTGACTTTATCTTATGTGTTTGTGCTGCTTTCTCCTGGAGGCCTCTTCCTCCTCATTATGACAAATGACATGTGAAAAATTGTGACTTGTGGTCACATTAAAATAATTGGCACCAAAGCGCTCCTGTGACAGATACTACCCGTATCCTGATCACTGCAGACCACACCCAGAGCACCCCCCCCCCCCTCCGTGCCAACTCTGCAGCTTAACCACTTAGCAGCAGATTAGGAAAATCAAAAGGTAACTGAGGAGGCAAAGGGATCTCTGGGTTTTTACACAAAGGGCTTCAGTGTCCAGGCCTCAGATAATCCTGCTGCTGCGGATCCAGAGCAGGGGTGTGTGTGTGTGTGTGTGTGTGTGTGTGTGTGTGTGTGTGTGTTTGGAGGGAGGGAAGGAGGATATGGAAAACAATGTTATCAGTGACTGATTTCACAATGAAAGTTCAGCTCAAAAACATTATGTTCAACTTGTCAAACTGTTGAGACAGACTTTAAAACCATGAACCTGCAGTTGAGAAACACAGTTAACAATTCATAGTATTTTACTGCCTATCAAGAAACAAAAACACATTTTCCCACCTGTACGTGCTCACCCAGACTTTTAGTTTTATATGCATCCACTGCCCAAACGTCTGAAAGTTTTCCCCTTTAACAGCAGTCTGTCCACAGCTGCCTGCACTTTATACAACACATACAAACCTTGTATTTTAACTTTTCTCACAAGACAAGATATCAGTGCTGTCAAAACTCAAACAATTTCACTACAGGGTTCATTCAGGATCTTCATTAGCAGAAGGAGTTTGTGCTCTGTGACTCTGACACTTAAATCAGTGCACGGTTTCTACTCATTTTTGTGACTTTTTTCCGCCTTCTGTAGGAACCAGTTGCCTTAGACAAAGCCATAGATAAAGTGTATAAACAATACATGTTGTATGAGCGATTTAAAATAATTGGTGGGGTTTTACTACTTTTCTTGTGCTTGAGTGTGAACGAACTGCACAGGTGGGCCGGACCTCTCGTACCTGAAGCACCAGTGTGGCTTCATCTCATTGAATTTGGAGTTTAAATGCGGCCCGTTCTCATTCTGAGGCGTCAAAAAGCACAGCTTCATCCAGCTCTTTTAGCATCACGCGCTGACGCTACGGGAACCTGTTCTCAACCCTGATGCTTCAGTATTTGAAGCAATAACATATATAAAGTAAAAAAAAAAAAAAAAGTCTTATAGGGAGGTGGAGGTGGTAGTTGTTGGTACGCGTCACAGGACTTCGCTACAGGAGACCAGGGTTCGACTCTAGTGAGACGCTGTGCGCTTTGCTTTGATCATAGCACAACATGGTGCACGTGTTTTTATTTAATTGATCTGGTACCAAGTGTTTGTCTAACCCTAACGCAGTCTTTGAGCGCTCCAGGAGCATCACGTTCATCACATTATCTTCATGCTAATTTGTTGAGAAGTACTTTAGATTTTAGTGATTAATAAAGTTGATTTCCTCAGAGCAGCTTCTACGTTCTCCCCTTCATTTCACCGCCTGTTCGATTGAATGCAAGTCTCCGTTCTGCATCACACGCAACCGCAGTCAAGAGTGAACACAATAAAATGATGCAGTCTGTCAAGCAGCACAGGCAGCCTTATGTGGCAAAGTCGGAGGCGTTGATGGTGATCTCAGGCATGTGCAGCTCTGTGAACAGGTGTCACAACACAGTCTGAAACACTGTGACTGATCCAGTTTGGAGAATTTGGTGAATCTGACATGGAAATCTTGACCAAAGTCTCACAAAGAATAGCAGAGGAAGTTTAAATTTAAAATGTTCTTACATAAGCCTGTTGTAGGTGTGAGTCTGCACGTGGGTGAATAAGAAAAGTGGAACCAGAAATCAGCAGATGTTTCTGTTTGTGCCTGCGTCACATTTTTCTCTGTTTAAACGGACGCAAACTTAAGAGCAGTCGAGCCTTCCCTGCTTGTAAGTGTGGGAGATTTGTCTCCATCTGCTCATCCAGTCAGAGGTGTCCCTAAGGGGACAGTCCACCTAAAACAAAACTACTTCTTCCTCCTCTTCCTCTGTGATTTCCTGCTTCTCCCAACGTGTCCACACAGACGGACAAATCGACCCGAAGCTTCGTCCAAATAGAAAACACAGAGCTCAGGATGACAGAGGACAAGAAAAATATTTCCACCTCCTCTTCGTCTATCTCCTCCTCTTCCTCCTTGTCTATCAATAAATGTGTTGATGGGAGCAGACAGGGAAAAAAAAGACAGACACAAACACATGAACACAATCTGTCACTCTCCTAAATATACCTCCAACACTCCCTCACTTCCTGCATCCTTTCCTCCTTATGTGTTTCACTTGTTTTTCTGGTATCCTTTCACATTTTCTCATCTTCTTCTTTCCCCGTTGGTCTCCTTCATCCTGTCGTCCCTCTTTCTATACTTTTATCTCAATTTTTCAACATTTCTCCTCTCCGTCTCTCTCCGTCTGACTTTTTATCCCTGACATGCTGATTTCTTCTTCTCTCTTTAGATAAATACAAAGAGTTTTGTCTGTATTCAGTCCATGTCCATGATGCTGTGCCAGCCTGCAGACTAGCAGCCTATTGATGCACATCATTGTTTCTTTGCCTTCGGTGGCACCGGCTGGTTTACAATGCCTGGACTTTCAGAGTACGTCCACAATAAAACCTATACATTTGTAAACCTGTTATCTCCTCTGCCCAGATGAAAAAGTGTTTTTCTCCCCAGGGCTGAGCTTGCATCTTCTAGATTCTTTAAAACGTCAGCTTTGATGTATGAGTGTGCAGGGTAAATGTCGCTATGATGGATAATGTAATATGATAACCTGTGAGGGTTGGAGGCTGTGTGACTGTAAAGTAAAAAAGGCACAGAGATTATCAAAGTGCTTTATGTAGGTAAGGAAAAACAGAAATGGTGGGTGATTCTCTGTTTGGGAGCAAGAGTCCCCAATTTTACGTAACCCGGCTGATGGGCTATGAAAAAAATACGAGAACAAATGAACTAATTTGCTGCTGTAATAAACAAAATAAGAAGGCAAATGAGATGTGTTAATCAGCTCAGTAGTGCACATGTGGATGCGTCAAGATGACGTAATAGTGTAGCAAAACGTGAAGGAAAACCCGTGGAGCCTGGACATAGACCAGACCAAACCAGAATAAAATCAACTGCAAATAAAATAAAATAAAAATGCACATAATGAAGTTAAAATTACGGGGCAGTGCAATATGTTTTATATGTGCAAATTTAGCAGAGAAGCCAATGAGTGAAAGTCACAGCGGTTTTGTTCAACTTGAAAGCTAAACGCACATTTAAGGAGAAGACTATTAACCGCATCTAACTTTCTGTGTGAGGGTTTAGTTTAAAAGCCGTTGCAGCCAAATACACGACGTGGTTTGGCTGATGTGATTGAGCTGTATTTCTATTAATTTTGTCAGGTGACCTCATGATTGGCCCGTGGTTTCTCTCTGTTGTCTGACAACATGAAAATATGTAAATGTGGCTACATAGGGTTAATGCTGAAGCATTCAAACTCAGCAGAGGCGACAGAGATCGGGGCTCATCTGAAACACTGCGGAGCGACGAGCTGAGAGCGAAGAAGTCCACTTGTCTTTTTTGACTTTTTCTGCCTGAATGAGAGAAATTGTTCTTAAACATGCAGCAGATAGTGGTTCTGGGGCAGAGATTTGCCCTGACTTGTGTCTCCCAGGCTTATTGGTAAAGGCGGTTGCGTCACACTAAAATTACAACTTCCTTTCCTTTGGGCTGTTCCCTTTCAGGATTCGCCACAGCGCATCACGTGCCTCCATCTAACCCTGTTCTCTGCACCCCCTTCTCTCTCTGTCAGACTAGAATTACATATTGATCCAAAATAAGATCGCGAAGCCCAAGAAAAGAATCGAATAAACCACTGATTATTCAAATTTTGTATCCTATTAAAGGTTGCGAGCATGCTGAAGCTGATCACAGCTGAGCCTGAGCAACAAAACACAACTTGCTACTAAATATAGGGAAACAGACTCTGCATTCATTATTTCACAGAATCAGGCTTTATATATAAGAGGAAACATGTTTTATGGCTTCATACGGTCTAAGGACCTACATAAAACAAGTTCTTTTAGTGTTTGATTACAAAAAACTGAGCTTTAATCTGTGCTTTGAAGTTGAATTCTTTTTGACTTGAACGTGTTTTGCCATTTTTCATCATTACTTGGAGTCTTCTGTCAGCTCAGTGTCAGGTAGTTTGATTTCCTTTTGCTCTTTATGACTCCTTCTCTCTCCTCCTCTTCCACCCTCTTTTTTTTTTTCTCACCCCCACCCCCACCCCCAGACTCCACCTGAGGGTGGCTGTCAATCAGACGTAGAGGGGGGCTGAGTGAGAAGGAGGAGGAGACAGATGGAGGTGAAGATGGAGGCCTCAGTGCTGCTGGCACTCAGTCTGTGTGCATCTATACGTGTCTATATATACATACTGTGGTGAATATATGATCAAACTAAAGATGGAGGACGCCTGCAGATGGAGACGACGGGGTCACGTCTGCCAGAACGGATCTGTCTCTCCTCGAGGAAGCCAGGAACACTATAGAAGATGTACATTTAGGTTTAGAAACATGGACAAATCTTTTCAAAGTCTCACAAACAAAAGTAAACAAATACATTTAAATATGTTAAAACTTTATTGATCCTGTCTGTTGGAGCAGCCGAGTCACAACAGCGGTTAAACTTTCGTTAGATGCCCAAAAACCGTCCTGCATTGTGCAGTCATATCGTCATTTTCAAGTTTCCCTGTGCAGAGTGAGTTGGAGCTTTAGTTAACTGGTTCAGATGTAATGTGGAAACCTGCAGCCTTCAGCTCCATCCCTGCAACTGACTTTCTATGCAACTAATTGGCAAAGGTGTTTTTGGAGAGATTAGGTTTTTATCAAATTATGTGGAACACGTTGATAATTAATGCAAATGTCAAGTTGCAAATACTTTAATATTGAATGTACCAGTAAAATACATACGCTGCACTGGAACAAACTGTTGGTGCTTTGGTTGCACGTCATTTCAAAGAGACGAGCTTGGAACAGCGCATGTGCTGAGGAAGAGCTTCCCGTGCTGTGGTGTACTGCTGTGTACTGCTGTGTTGTTATAGTAAAACTAAATCAGACAGAACAGGGTTATCCAGTCATTTCATACATACACGATATTTAGTATGTTTTAAACTATCTGCAGTTACTACACTTGCATTTATCAGAGACATCAGGTCAGTCTACAACACTTAAGGGAGTTTTATTGAATTCAAAACATGGAAAAATATAAATCACTTGGACAGAAGTCCCTGCACCATTAATTCTGTAGAAATAACATTAAGCTCTGCTGTTTCACAACATCTGAAGTTCATTTCATAACACATTAGGTCTTATCTGTACCTCCTGCCTCCCCTCCCCATTTCCCTTCACCACCACCTCCGCCTGCTTCATCTCCTCGTTTCACCTGTTTCACCCTGAGCTGTTTCCTTAAACTCCAACACACACACACACACACCTCTCAGCTGGCAGCAGATGTCAGAAACGGATAAAAAAAAGATGTAAAGACACAGGCGATGCAGGCAGGTGTAGGTCTTCAGTTCTTACAGTGCATTTTTATTTTTTCTCTTAACTTTCTAAAAATAATTGTCTCATTGCTTTACTGCTTCTCTCTGTTTATATCATTTTACTCTTTGTATAGCAGTTTGTATAGTTAAGTTTCCGCTTTAGATCTGTTGGTCAGGAACAAACTTTTTTGATTGCCTGATATGGACAATATTTTAAATTTAAATTAAATTTAAATTAAACGTAGACTAACTGGATTGTGACAGGCTCAAAGCTTTGTTCATTTAGTTTCATTATAGGATTTTGCAACTAAGAGAAAAAGCAAAGAAGAAATCAGGAGACACATTTGAAGGCCATTGGACATTGTTTGGACTGTCTGAAAGTCCCAGGAAGTTGACAGTCAAAGCACAGAACCTGACAAAGCTTATGTCAGGATTTCATGAGTCTGTCGGGAAGAAAAGGAAGGAAAAGATAGAAAAATAAAGGAAACGCATGACAGTGCGAGTTTGTCGTCATTCTTCCATCCATGCATTAGCTGTAACTACTTATCCTGTTCATGGTCATGGGGGACTGGAGTCTATCCCAGCTGTCATTGGGCGAGAGGTGGGGTCCAACTTGGACAGGTCTCCAGTCTGTCTCAGGACCAACACAGAGAGACATACACCGGCAGACAAGCATTCACACTCACATTCACACCTACGGGCCATTTGGAGTCACCACTTAACCCACCAGCATGTCTTTGCACTGTGGGAGCAAACCCACACAACCACATGGAGCACGTGTAAGGTCCACACAGAGGCTGCAGCCTGCCAAGGATTCGAACTGGGGAACCTTTAGCTTTTGGGCGGCAGGGCAAACCACTCGACCACCTTGCTGCCCCAGTTTATCCTCATCCCTCAAGTGAATTTAGGCTTCATCTCTACTGCCTAATCAGTCCTGTCTGCAGCAGAGCAGCAGTTTTTCTGGATTTATGTGACTGAGTTTATGTGACTGAGCTTATGTATTTGGAGTGCAACATGTACGGAGCTCAGGAAGGAGACATGCGAACTGCTCACAGGCTGCATGTTCTGCCTTTTAAAAATGACGCGCTGATGTGCGAACACGACTGTTGTCTGCGGTGCTGCATGGATGGATTAAGCCCCCTGCCCCCCAATATAAACCCCCCAGGCTATAGGAGACACAAAAAAAACTACAAATAAGAACATATCTGTACATGTCAACTCATAAGACTGCTGTCACTTTGTGTCTTTGTAGTTGTTAAATATAATTTCATTGTGTCTTTGTGGTCATTTTCCAGTAGGTCCATCTAGTTCTGTACTCGTACTGTATACGTAGTATCTTGTATATGCAGAAACATGGTTTCTGTCATTCTCATGTTTCATTGATTCTAATATTTGTACATTCCTCTGTGTTGTGATTTATTGACCTCGCCGGGTAAAGCACTTTGAATTGAGTTCATCAACATTTATTCAGTTTACTTGTCTAGAACTCAAATCCTTAACAGCGTTGGTTCTTTAAAAAGAAACATCAAATTTAATATTTATGTATTAGTTTTCTATTTCAGCCTGACAGTTTATGGAATTTTTTTGGCTTCACTCTAATTAACAAATTCTGTTCTGGACATAATTGAAAAATTCTCACAAGATTTGTTTTTAGAATATCCAGACTCAGAAAGAGGGAGAGTTTTGGTTTCGGTTTGTGTGTTTGTTTCAAATTGTACCTTTGCAGTGTGTTTATTCTACCGGGCAGATTTAAACAGTTGTCTCTCTCTTTCACTCACACACACACACACACACACTCTCTCTCTCTTTCTCCCTGGAGAGCGTGTGTGTTCATCGAAATCTTCCTTCGGCTCAGATCACTGAAAAAATAAACTCTGAGAGTGTTTATTATTCCTGACCTGCCAGCTCTGTGTGTATGTGTTGAAATCCAGGTGTAAGCTGTTGAACTTGGCTGACCTCCACAAATCAATTTATCTTTGTTGCTCGTCGTCTTTGTCATCATCATCATCCTCCTCCACTCTTCCCATCTCCTCACCCTCTTCGCTTTTCCCATCTTTGACTCGTATCTTGTGTTCTCTGTCGTCTTTCTTCTTTCTGAGCCGTTTACCTGCATTTTATTGACGTCCCCTTGCTGATTCCTGATTCGTTACCTCTTCAAAGTCCAGAAAATGTCCTGAGAACAAAAAGTTCTGAGATTTTCTGAAAAACAAACATGGTTAGGAACTCACGTAACTGGACTCCTCCAGAGTTGCACTATGTCTGATCTCTTTGTACACCATCCATGACAACTTCACTCAAGTCCAAATCACACACGTCTCCCGGAAAACGCAGCCCGTCCTTCCCTACATGTTGTGCATAAACATGCTGACAGTGTTACTCATTGAACACGATACATTTTCTAGTGAACAATGGACAGAAGGTGTCTAAAGAACATTCAGGTTACAGATCTAACATGGCTTGAAACTGAGTGACGAGGGATTGATTCAGGTCTCTGCAGTCTGATCGACCAATCAGTGTATCCTGCAGTATCAGAGTGAAGATCAGTTGTTTCTGAAGACACCTGATGCTCAGCTGCAGTCAGATGCTGATTTTATTACTGCGCAAAAAACTGATTTAAAAAAAATCATCCCAATATGAGACACAAAAATTTTTTTTCAAAGTAAAATAGTTAAAATGAGAGACAATAACTGACTAAAATTACTTTATTCATCTCTGAGGGGAAATCATCCAAAGCTTCTCATGTATGGACTGAAGTGTCAGTAATAAAGTGAATCAAAATGTTGAACTAACTCACATAATTAAACTGTGTGTGGAGAAAACAAAATGAATCCTGAGCAGTAATTTTTACAACATTCATTACGATAATAAAAATTGTGGATTGAGACAGTATCCTCTCACCGCTGAGTTAGTTTTATTAAAATGACATTAAACTAACAATAAAAAAGCAGTAGTTTACCTGGAGAAACAATGGGGATCAGTCATTGGCTCAATCGTGCTTCTTAGCTGCTGATTGGTCGGCTGAACCTGCTGCTGCCTACACACACATACAGAAACACAAACACACACACGGACTACATTTTGCTACACATGTTAGTGTGCATGCAAACAAAATCCAGAGTGTACACATACACCCCCCCCCACACACACACACACCATTAACTACAATTTGGAGACGCCAAAACCCAAGTTCTCACTACTCATATGAGACAAGCTGGGATCACTGTGTGTGTGTGTGTGTGTGTGTGTGTGTGTGTGTGTGTGGAACTATGACTATGTATGCTCTTATCACCTCTGTCTCTTACACACTGCACCTCAGGGCCAACAAACACACACACACTGTGAGAGCACAGATGGCCTCACATTCGTGTCTCCTGCCAAACAGATGGACCTGGCTGGATTCATTCAACGACGGACACACACACGCGCACACACAAACAAACACACTGTCACAAGCATGTACACACAGTTATTACAACATACACACACACACACACACACACACACACACACAAACAGAAACCTTCATATTACCCGCAGTGTGTCGAGGATTTAAACACACACACGTACACACACTGCTTCATACACAATGGCGGTTGTCCAATGCTTAGTGCCCTCAGTCTGTCCTAACACACACACACACACACTCCAAGGCGGTGGCGGCCGTCCAATCACAGTGCCCTCAGTGTGTCTCTGTGAGTCGGAGATGTGAAGTCTAATTAACAGAACAGCATCAATATTGATGAGGGCCATTTTATTCCATCTATTCCCAGTCCTGCTATTAAATTCACTTAAGTTTCACTTCCTGTTCACAAACACCACGTAGCAAATCAACAGGGTCAGAGGTCAATGCGGCAGCGGCGACGGCCACTGTACAAGTCTTCTTTTATGATTTTCAAAGCACTGTGCAAAGGCTGGGCTGGAAATGAAGGGAGACGGGGTGCGGCCATGATGTGTGGGTGGGGCTTACAGAGGAAGTCACACACCTGTACAACACAGTAACAGGATCCAGTGTGTTTTAGCGTAGCTGTTGTATATCATGTATCTTAATATGTAATCGATTAAAACATTTTTCTCCCATTTCCTCTTACTCTTTTCTTCAGCCGGCCTTGGTTGGTCCAGGTTGCTTCCTGATCCCGTTCTCTGCTGTGAGACCCTGTGGCCTCTGCTCTCGACGACCAGCAGCATTACTCCTGACCTTGACGATGGTGAGTCTCAAGTTCCTCAGATCCTTTCTGAGTTCTGTGCTTCCTTTTGGAGTCGACATGGTGGGTGGCTTCCTCCACAGTGATCTGTGTGACAGCTGGCTTTTCAGCAGACCGTCGCAGTTGCCGTCTCCATCCCCAAGTCGGTTCCTCTATTAGTGGCCGTGGTTTGCGCTGCACTTAAATTGTTTAATTTTGGAGATGATTGCAAAGTCTGGTTTAAGCAAGATCCACATTTCTGATGCAGAGAGAAGAACTGGCAGCATCAGAGTCCTAGAGAGGCCCATTTTAATCTCATTGGAGGTGGGGGTCCATTTCCAAAAAGTCTATTTGGGGGAGAAAATGCTGCAACTTTTTTTTTTTTTTAAATTCAAGTCTCAAATGTGTACACTGACCAAACCAAATTTCTCGCGTGAAAACGCTCCTCGCTCAGACAATCTCCCGTTGTAGTGTCAACCACAGTTCCAGACAATGTCCAATGCTGATTTCTCCTGACATTGCCCAGAGTTCATATGTGCAACAGGCGTTAGCGCCGTAATGATGCACTACGGTGGTTAACACTGCGAACATGCCAAGTGTAGTCGCCACCGTTTCTTAAAGCTACGGCCACAGTATCAGCTTGTAGTGGGACGTGGGGATTTTTGTTCTGTAAACACTGAGAAGTGTCAGAGGTGTCAGCTGCTCCTGAAAATGTGGACATGTTGAGTTTCTTTAAGAAGAAAAATAAAGTCTTAAACTACAAATGAATTCCTGTGACGTCAGTTTTGGATCTGGTTACAAGTGTAATTGTAGTTTCGAGCAGATTTCATATATTTACCCCCCACATTAATGTGAGGGGTAAATAATGTCCTTATTACATTAGGGACATTCTGATGCAGACATTTTTTTTATTGCAGAATTTAAGTTAAGTTTCATTAAAAGAAGTCTATGAAAGTAAATACTGTCTGACTAAACACTGGGCGGACAAGGAGTCTAAAACTAACTACAGATGCAGCTGCTCTCAGCTCAGGACTTGTGTTGTTTAAGCTGTCAAGGTGTTGAGCTGTTGTTGAGTCTTTGGCTTGATACCATCCAGAGGGTTTTCCACAATCCAGCAGCCTTATACACACACACACACTCACACTCGTCCTCTGTCCGTCAGTGTTCCTCATCTCCAGGGACAGATCTGAGGTAATGGAGAACGACAAGGAATTAGCAGCGTTTGCTTTTTTAACAGATTGGCTAAGGCCTGTACCCCCCCCAAACACACACACACACACACACACACACACTGTATGACTCATAGCCACTGACCAGCAACACAACATTATGATAATTAGAAGTTGTGCTGCCACAGATTCAAATGTGTGTTTTTGTTTCTGTGTTTGTAGCAACACATAAAAAATCTCACATATTTAAATATTCAATGTTTCAGTCTCATTATGGAGATGGAGTCAGCTTGGACATTTGGACATCCATCAGTGGACGGTCTTGTTATTTTTCCTGTCTGGGTTCTGCTTTGACCTGCACTTTGATTGGATTCTTAAGTTAGATGTTTGGTCAGTGCAGAGTTTTGGTCAAAGTTTGAAAAACGTCTACACTGCAGCTGATGTGTGTAGATGTTTTTGGGTGCGTGGTCTGGATAAATTGTTGGTTTTTAAATAAGAAAATCCGGAGGATTAATTAAGTTGATCATGTAGTTTATAAAGTAAAAAGTGTTCAATACTTCTGTTGTAACATTCGCTTATTTAGACGTCCAGAGGCAACTTGGCTCCAGTTTTAATTGGACTTGATTTAACATGGTCTCTTGTTCCTGCACATGCGCCACAGCCATGGAAAACTTCGTATCAGGGTTACTTAAGTGCACGTAGAGTAAATGCCCTCATTGATTAAACGAGTTCTGACACACATTGCCACAGATTTTTCCGCTTTTTTTTTGTTGCAGGGTGCAATTGTCCATCAGCTTATCATCAACAGGTGAACCAAGTGGTTACCTGTATTCAGAAATCAATCATCAAATATATGCATGATTCAAATCAAAATCATGGATACATTACATCAAAGCTTGTTGAACATGCACGTAGCTTTGCATGCAAGTCTCTTCAGGTGTGTTGTGTATTGTTGTTGGGTGTGAACAAAGGGTTTGGTCATCCAGTGAATTCTGTTTAAAATATGTGTGTGTGTGAGGGGGGGGGGGGGGGGTTCAGCTAATTGCAGTGTGTTGATTGACGTGTTGAGACTGGAGGAAAGATGAGAGCAACCTGCAGTTCACTTTCAGGTTGGATGTGGATGTGTATGTTGGCTGATATTGGATCTTTATGGATGAGTGTGTGTGTGTGTGTGTGTGTGTGTTTGAGCGCTGACTCCTCTCAGGTCAAAGTTCATCATAAATCCTGCAGAGGGAGTTTTACACTAAAACATCCAAGTTTACCCCAGATGGAGCGTCAGAGTTTAGTCTGCAGCGCCGGCTCTGAGTATACGCTGAAGGTAATTATTTGAATTTACAGCTGATATGAGCACAGACGAGACAGAACGAGTTCAGATGTGTTTGGACTGAACTGGAAATAGAACAAAAGGACAAACAGTTTGGAGAAAGAAATTTAGATTTGATGAGTTCAAACTGAGACTGTTTTTATTTTAGTGAAACAGTTGAACTGTTCCTGCAAGAAAAGAAAACCAAAGAAAAACGCTCCTGAAGACGAACTTAAATACATTTTGACTTTGTAATGGCACATTTAAGAGGCAAAGACATTTTAATGCAAAATAAATTTGTATTTTAATTAGCAGGTAATAAAATAAAAAAGCAGTAATAAAATAATAGAATAAAATACTGTAATTGCACATTTGTTAAGATGATTCTTAGGGCTGTTATTACACTGAACGTTTTCATCTAAATTCTAATTTCTGTCTGACCACGAATCACAAATTCTGATTTCATTCCTTCTGCAGTAAATCAATCCTGATTCTGACCCGGATACCAGCATCAAATAGGGGCATTCTTCTTCTGTGGTCTCTCCAGGGTTTTGTGAGAGAAATTCAACCATTCCCCTTGAAATCGGCCACTCTGTGCTGTCCCTGAACGCCTCTTTGCTAATGCTATGTGATGTTACTTCGTCAGGTCCTTTATGTACAAGCAAAAGCAAGTACCTGAAGTCCCCTCCTGGGCTTCAGGTTCTAGCTTTGAGCAGCTCAACCTTGAATTAGATTTATTCTGAAGAGAATCAGGAAAAGGATTTGGTGAAGCTTTGATGGACTGAAGCCAAACCTCTTCTATATTTACACCTCTGCTGCTGAGGGTAAATTTAACTTCGCTCTGCCACACAAACACTCAACATGTCTGCTCAGACCAATAAAAAATAAACAGTATTTCTGAGGCTGACGGCCAAATCTTCTTCTTCACCTCCTCTCGCTCTGATCCGGAGGTATCTTTAGCGACTGCGGCGGCGTCTTCTTCAGTGGTGTGCAGGAGGTCTGGTTGGGACGGATCGGAGGTGAGGAGCTGGCGGAGGTAATCAGATAAACGCTCGCCAGGTTTTTCTGATTGAAAATGAAAAACCTGAGGCGGTGATCGACGGCCCAGGGCCCCCCACTGCGTCCAAATCCCTCGCCATTATTGTGGCGATGTTTTCATCGCAGCTCAACGGAGAGGCTTCACAACATGACAGGGAGGGGAAGAGGAAGGGGTGGGGGGGGGGCAAAGCAAGGCCGGAAATAAAGTCCTTCCTCACTACCTGAATTTCTTCTTTAGTTTCGCTTGTCATTGTTTTCATCCTTCTTTCCTCCTCTTTTCTTACCTTCCTTCTCCCGCTCACCTTTTTATTCATCTTTCCTTCCTTATCTTTGTTCCTGCACTTCTATCATTTCATTCATTTTATCCTTCCCTTCTTTCTCCCTCCCTGTGCTCTTTGCTTGGATTTCCAATCTTCCTACTTCTCTTTATTTCTGTCCTTCACCCTTTCCTTTTTTAACATTTTTGCATTTCTACCTGCTACCTGTTTTTCATTTCTCTCTTATTTTAGTTTTTACCATTCTTACTTCCTGCTTCCATCCCTTCTTCTATATTTTATTATACCTTTGACTTCTAATGTTCATCTCCCTCTTTATTTCTCGCTCCTTTTTTTCCTTTTGCTTTTGGTTCTCTTCCTTTTAGCAACTGTTCTACCTTTCCTCCCTTTTTTTTAATTTTCCTCTTTCTTAAACCTGATGTTTTTCATTGTTCCTCACTCTCCTTCCCTGCTCCTCTTCCCTCTCTCCCTTCATTTCTCCTTCATTGCTTCCTTGCCCCCTCTGTTCCTAGCTCCCCTTTCTGTTACCCCATCTTTTCCTCCCTCCCCCAGCAGCAGCGGTGTTATCCTCTGCAGAGGATTAGTGTTGCCCAGGCTGGTTAACATGTCAGAGGAGAAAACAGACAGTAAGAGGATTAACAGAGTCTCTCTGCTCTGTGGGACATTCCTCCACGCAAATCCTGTTTTCTCTCCTTCAAAGTGGAAACGTCTGGAGTTCAGCGTAGAAAAGTGGCAAGTTCAATTCCAATCAGCTGCAAGAATTCGGCAAATTTTAAAATGATGTCAGAAAAGGTGAAGTTAAAAACGTTTATTGTGATACAAAGATATTTTTGTCAGTGTCTGGGAATTAGTGCAACAGCGTTACAATGTTGTCTCAGTGTTATTTGGACTAAAGGCAGTCAAATGAAAACAGCGCTCGTGAACGTGCATCCAAAGCAGAGTTAATATCTGTTAACAGAGAGAAAAAATCTAAACTAAAGTAGACTTTAATGGAATTTAAGACTCTGGAAGTAAGAGGACAGGACACTGCATGTTCCACATTCCTCCATTGTTTTGGATTTCACGACAGCGAACGAGTGTTGGGTGTCTCACATCTTCGTATTATGTCACATCAAATCATCACCTGTCTCCTAAAACTTGCATTTCTACACAACTCTTTTGAAAGCACAGATGTGTTTGGTACACATTGTAATTAGGAGCAGATTATTGCTGTTACCAAAATTAGGTTATGTTGCAAGTTGCAAATACTTAGATGCTGAACATGTCCATAAATTGTTCCCATAAGCTTCTTTCCACAAATGTATTTGATCTTGCAGAACAGCTTCAGAGTTATTAAAGCTACGTAATGTTTAGACTCTCACAGCACTCAATGTTTGAAACTGTGGTCAGTGCGTGGTTTTCTAAACCAAACGCCGAGTCCACCATCCAGCTCAGCCACTTTACTGCAGCTCAGTCTCTGCTTCATTAATGAATCAATATTTAGGAAAATAATCCAGGCAGTGTTTGTTTCCCGATAAATGCATTTACAGTTTAATTGTGTTAGAATGGGATTTTTAACAGACACATTTGATTAATTATTTTTTTTAATTGATTGCTTTATAATTTAAAAGGAGCAGCAAATGTTACCTGATGAAAATATGAAGAAGCACTTTAATACGAGCAGAGACTGTAGGCATCGAATGAAATAAACAGTCGGTCAGCTGATACTTCTGATTGTTGTTTTCATTAACACCTCAGCCCTAAACATCTAATCCAAAAGTCCACACATAGGTCAGTGTGTTGTGGCAGCTGTAGCTCAGTTTGTGAGGAAATTGTGCAGAGGCCACAGGATCAGCGGTTTGTGGTTTGACTCCTTCAAAGATTGATTTGGTTCAAAATGCTTTGGAAATTTTTAAAAAGTCGAAGGATTCTTTTTATTTTATCCCCAATTTTTTTTTTTCCCAACTGTGTTCTTATTTAGCCGCTTGCCTGCAATCGTGCAAAAAATGCAAAAATCTCTAAAGACCGGCAGTCACACAAAGTTATTTGGGGCATTTAATGAAAAAATTCACCTGTGGTCATTTCAGTCTTTATTTCATGCAGAGACATGGAAGCAGCCTCCTCTTGTCCTTTGTGTCAGTACATTTTTAGGTTTAAAGATGTGTTGAAGTCTGAGAAAAGTTCAGCTTTTCTCTCCAGCAGCGCCTGCTTTCCTCCCTCAATAGTGATGAAGATGAGGATGACGGCCTTGGTATTTGGACTCGTCAGTCAAGTGTTTTTTCCCTCCGTCTGAAAGGCAACTTTATCAGACGCTGACAGCTCGGCCCGGGGTCGCCACCTCGCTCTGCTGTCCCTCTGAAGAACCGGGGAGGAGCGGCAGGATGGAGCTTTGTCTGCAGCAACAAAAGACGACAAGACACCCAGCGAGCTGTGGATTTAACCCCCTGAAAATGCACAGACGCACTCCCTGAGAGGCTACAGGTGGAGCAGCACTGAAGACAAATGCATAATGAGACGGTGGGAGGTTTTACAGCAGAATCTGGGCTCTCAGCTGATCAGTCAGCTGTGGGAGAGGAGCGAAGGAAGCAAGCTCAGAGGAACACAAGTTAACGGAAACTTGTCTGTGTCCCAATAAAGGAATTTCTCTTCTGCAAAGTTTCCATTTTGTTCTCGGCCTTCCTCTTGTCGTTTGATGCTAATGACCAAACCGAGCAAGTCTTCTTTGTTTCAGCATGTCTTGAGTCTTTCTCGTCTTTGCATTATGTCCTTGTCGCCATCTGCTGCAACTAATCGCTTCACATTCATCTCCGATCACGGCCCATGTCTGTACCAAGTGTGACAGGTTGGGCAGAATCCAGCACTTGTAGACCTGCATCTTGATGTTTCGACTTTACTTCTTGTCCCTCCAGATGTTGTTTGCGTTTCATGTCTGGTCCTTTTCTAACATTGTCAACTGACTCACTTACTATTCCTTTCACTTCCAGCACCAACGCTTACCCACGTCCATGCATGGATGGATTATAGAAAGGGTCTACTGATGCCAGGGGGCTAAGAGGTCAGGAAGCCTGTGGGCCTCTGCTTCTGTTTCTGTTCACGCAGTAGTTCTTGTCGGAGAAAGCTCAGTAAAAAGGCAGAAAACACATGATGAACAGGGGCCTGAAACTTTCCAAACATTGGCACAAAATTAACAAAACCGGACAATAAATGTTCAAACACAAATATAAAAAAAACAAAAAACAGACATGAATCATCCACACATCAAAATATCAATTTATCAATGTATCTAAATACAAAATGACTAAAAAGTATAAATGCTGAAAATAAACCAAATGTTCAAGTGGAGTAGTTGCATTCTGAGACAGAAGATGCAGCTCTGCCTTTCGCTGATCAAATGGCGAAGCTTCTGTGCAACGGCTATTTGTCCAAAGAGTACAAATCCATTAGTGTACTGAAAATGGATGAGATTGAAATTGTGCAAATAACAATTTACCGCATAAAGAAACTTGTTATATTACTAAACCTAATTTCTCTGAAAAGTAATACTATTGCGACAGGTGGACCCTTTGTTTAAAGTAAAGTGAAGGAAAGATGCATGATGGGTTGAATAGAGGAGAAAAAGAGTGTGGAGGTTTAGAGCGTCGAAGAAAAGAAACAGCAGCTCACCTGCAAACACGAACCTCCTCTTTACTTTAATGGACACGAAGAGACAAACTCATTTCCTCCAAAACAAAGCTGCTGTTTTCACCCTCAGCGTCACTGTGTGTGTGTGTGTGTGCGCGTGTGTGTGTCTCTGTGTTTACTTCCTCCTCACAGCCAATCAGAGGCGGAGCTGTGCTGCCAGCAGTGAGAAAGACAAAGCTAATAATTAGTGGAGCGGGCGATCGGCAGGTCAGTCACACGGCAGGACTCTGCAAACACACAAACACATCTACCTGCTGAGTCTTTGGCTTGTGTTTCCTGTGTGTGTGTGCCTGTGTGTGTCGTGAGGTGATGGGGGAGGCGTTTAGAGGCTGGCGGGGCAAACAGCAGGTCGACAGGAAAAACGGGGGAATCTTCCTTTAATCAGAGTCAGCAGGTCAGCGGAGGTTAAACAGTTTTTTCCTGACAACTTTAAGCCGCTTCGTCTTTTGTGTCTCCTCTCGCTTTAAAGATTTAACCTCTGAACTGAGAGTCTGCAGGCCGACCAGCAGGTGTCTGAGCACCCACGGGTCCACGTTTCGAGTTTCAGTAGCATTTTTTTATCGTGGAGGTTCTGATCCAGCCATTTTTAACTCTAACCAAGGTCAAACCATCATCCGCAGACAACTTTGAATGTTATTATTTTTTAGTATGTGGATGTGGTGAATTTAGATGATGAAGGTGTCGTTTTCTTTGTTTCGCCCCAGACAGAGGTGGACTGTTTGTCAAGTACTTGTTGATAAGAATCTGGCATCGGTCTCCTACAATGTATTGTTTTATAGAACT
Organism: Channa argus; assembly: GCF_033026475.1. Lineage (NCBI taxonomy): Eukaryota > Metazoa > Chordata > Actinopteri > Anabantiformes > Channidae > Channa > Channa argus. Next base: position 21,329,410 of record NC_090212.1, on the reverse strand, counting down.
AAGCTTCAATCCCAAATCCATTCTGCAGGAAACTGATTCACTTTTCTAATCTACAGAGAGGAAATGGCTACTATTTTGACACTGAACACATCAATCTAATGTTTCCAGACGTCCAGCTTTGCAGTTCAGCCATGAACAAACCCTGAAAGAACAGCTGGGACGTTGTTTGTAATATTTTGTCTGGGTTTAACCTTAAGGATTATTGTCTTTTTAGCCATTTTTCAACTGCCTGTAGTCGTTTTTGTGTCTTTTTAGATGTTGTATCACAACAAATATCGCGACACAGGCCGACGCTGATTCAACATGCTGAATCAGCTGAGAAGCCGACATTATTCAAACCCGGGCCTCTTGGCCCCCCGGCCTCTTGGCCCCCCGGCCTGTGCTGGTAGTTCCGTTCAGTAATCCATCCCTGCCTGATGTGTGTATGTGCAGTTCTAAGCCGCTCTGAATAAAATCCAGCTGACTGAATCTAAATGAAAGCAATTTTCAAAAAAAAAAAAAAAAAAAAGGACAATGATGTGATTTTTCTCATGTGTAAAAGTAATGAGCAAATGAACTTTTTTTTTTTCTGCCGTGATTTTGACGCCATTTTGACTTCACCCTCCCCTTCAGACCTTTCACACAAACACACTCAGCCTCCTTCACTGAACGGCAGCAATCGGCAAATCTGTCACTTTTCACCACAGGTAGCGATATAATACAGCCTGTGATTAATTTTAATGAGACACACAAATGTTAGAGAGGGGGGAAAGTGATGCAATTACAGAAAGAGAGAGAAGGGAGAAAGGAAGAAGGGATGGAACGAGGGAAATGGAAGGAACGCGGGAGGACAGGTGGGATAAAGGATGGAGAAATGAGCAGAGGAAAATGAAAAGAAGGCAAAAGGAAATAGAAATGCGAAGGTAGAGTAGAAAAAAAAGCCAGTTTATTACACTGCCAAAAGTGAATTTTTACCTAATAGATAAAAATAAAAATCCATCACATTTATTCATAGTGATAAAAATATGATCATTAAACAAAAAAAGAGTTGGAATGAGTCAGTTTCTGAAGCTTTAAAATCAGCTTCCCTGTCACTAACGTGTTTGAAGTCTTCGTACATCTCTGTAGTCATTACTTTGTACTCATCTTACATCTTTGTGCCTTTGTTGTGTAGCATGTGATTTTACATCTTTTTTTTTTTTTGCATCTCATTGTGCAGCTCATTGTACACATTTTGTATCTGTTTAAAGATATTACACATAGTAATTTTGTACCTTTCCGTGTTTATTTCAATCTAGTTATTCTTTTTTTTTTCTTGGTCATTTTTTTAGTCTTTTTGCTGCATCTCATTAGAATCATTTATCTCTTTAGACAAGTTGCATCTTTCCATCGTTTTAATTCTTTTTGTGGACATTTTTGAGCCTCGTTTTAATCCCTGGATGTCTGTACTTGTTAAACATTTTTATGTTTTAGTCCTGTTCTCTTCATGCTCACGTTTGAGTTCTGAATGCTTCCGGAAGTTCAAAGCTTAAGTTCCTTGTATCTTAGAGGTCAGAGAAAGACATGAGACACAAAGAGGAGAGAGGAGGGAAAGAGAAACAGAGATAAAAGGAGGATTCCCAGTTTGATCTGCAGTGGTTTTCACTGCAGCTCCCAGTGGGGTTCATGCACACACACTAAATTAATAGCACTGTGAACAGCAATTTGCAGTGAGACAAAGACGCGTTAAACTGGCTCTAATTGCTGACAGTGTCACAGCAGCAGGAAGCCATTTTGTCGCTCGAACAATGATTTGCTGCTCCTTCCTCTTCATCACTTCCTGTTCCCGGCACCTGTCGATCTAACTGACGTGACTTGGACTATGGATAATGCCTTGTGCACACTGAGGCATTAGTGCAGGAGGAAAGTGTGGGATTTTAATGATCCTCGAACAAACGTGCATGACTTTAAGTTTACTTTTACACCGACTTCCTAACCTGAGAGTGCAGCTGATTTGACTTTACTCTCTCTCAGCTGAAATCAGTTAAATTTAAATTAGTTCGAGGTGGTTTTAGTTCAGTGATTTGATGGGGACTGAGTTTATTTTAGGTTCAGTTTGAGTTGATCGTTATTAGTATTAGTGTATCTTAGTTGAGTTCACTCTTGGACTTGTTCAGTAAGTTCAGTAATTTTCTTAATAAACAATCACCATCCAGATGCTAAAACCAACATTGCACCTCCTCTGCTCACATTTGATTTTGTTGTTTCCAACAACTATTAAAATCCCATCAGTCCCACAGTTGACATGTTTCGTCTTGGGCTGTTGGTTTTGATTTTCTGATGTAAAACCGGTTTATTTGTGATGAGAAACCTTCAGCTTTCAGGTCGTCTGCAGGTCAAGCCTCTGTTGTCTGCGTCCTCTCCTAATGTGAAGTGGGGTCAGCCGACCAACAGGAAGTGAGGATGTCGCCACGGTGTCCGAGGGTTAATCCTCCTTTTGATCCCTGCAGACAAAACACAGCAGCCCCCCACCCCCACCTGCAAAGGTTAAACCCTGCATGTCTGATCATCATTTAAAGGAGCAGCTCGACTGTGGTCATAGAGCAGTTTGAGGGTTAGCAGTTCCATTAGGGTGAAGTTTGAGTTGGGCTTACGTCAGTGAGTGTCCTCACAAAACCACATTATGAACACGTGGTGTGAGTTGTTGACCCCACTTCAGCGGTACTTGAGTTCGGGGTCGAGTGGCTGACAGACTCAAGAGCCTCTCAGTCTCTGATCTCTGCAGCATGTTTCACACCTCGGCGCTTCAGTAAAACAACTGTCAGGAGAGACTGCTGACTTTTACGAGTCATCTCCAAACTGTGGACACGAGGCTGGAAGAATGTAAGACTGGACACATTTCACTGGAGCTACGGCCACAACAGGAAATACAGACCAAAAGCGGCTTGCAGCTTGTGATGTCCACGTACTTTTAGCCATTTATGATTTCGTACATGAACAAGTGGTTAATGTTTTAACCTAATTGTAATGATTTTTCACTAAGCATCTCTATAATCATTTTGCTTTTCATTTAGTGAAATAGCTTATTAGTCGTCATAGTATTGCTCGTTTTTTTTTTTTAATAAAAATGTAATTGGAACTGAAATGAGATACAATCTGAGCCTCGCTAAAACATTAAACCTCATTCTCAGAACAAAACTGTCAATGGCCACAAATCAAATAATTTTCACCAATTCGGGCAAGATTTTTAGATTTGATTCGATCTTGCTGCAAAACTCTAAACACATTCCCACTGACACAGCACAATGTGCCCGATGATGCACTTTGATGCAAGATGCAGAAACAGATGTAACCACCCGTATCCTGTCAGCGATTGGGGTGGAAACCTGTTAGTACACAGGATAAAATCCGGTGTATCAGGTAGTTTGTGATTTCAGAAATGGAGGAAAACAATGGACGTGGAGGAGGCTGAGGACGCCTAAGGACAACAGCCATTGATTATTTTAGCATCATAGTTGCCTCCAAGATCAAGGCGATCAGAAAGTTACCTGAGAGGTGCAGTGCAGTCACAGCAGGACGTCTCCTTATCCTACCAATACTGTAAAAAAGGAATTACAGCGTGTGTCTCTACGCCGTGTGAGGATGATGCTGGGACAGGCAGTGTCCACTGTCGATGCTAATAAATATCTTCCTGTTCTTATTGGTCTTTATTTTAGCTGGTTTTATAGTGAATGTTTGCCTGAAACTGTTAACAAGTTAAAGATTCCGTGAACGTGGCTTAAAGTTTCAGTGTTTTGGAACTTTAAGGAAATGTTTTATTAATTCAAAAAAAACTGTAATATCACAAAACTACTGCTGAGAAATCTGATTCCACTAATGGATGTTGTGATTTTTAGTCCTACTGATGGTTATATTTCCTTCACATTTGGCCTGAGTTGAATCGGCACTTCCAGTTTGGATCAGTCAGTTCCACTGATACTGACTGGGAAAATCCTAAAGCATCTTGTTTCCTATGAAATCTCACCAGATTAGTGGATGTTTATTTGTGTTGGGCAGCGGAGATAATGATGTCCCCACTAAGTGTAAATCACACTGAATCTAAATGTGTATCATGTCTGTGTTCACATTTGACTGAGCTATGATGCTGAGAGGGAGTGTGATGTTTGAAGGTAACCGTGGCAATCTGTCTCCGTCAAAATAAACAGAGTAAAATATGAGAAATATCCAATAAACAAGCAACAAACTGCATGGGCAACATGCGGATAGTAAATCCTAACTGGTGTAATACAGGCCAGCGTTGTACAAATTGGCCACTTCATTAGTGTCTGTCTGCAGAGGCAGATTGAAAAGATCTCGGGTCAGGCAGCACGTTACAGCTCAAATCCGGAGAGACCACCAGGAGAGGAGGGTGTAGGGTGTCCTCAGTGTCAGCTGGACTGTCGGGTACTTCTACTGCAGTCAGGAGTGGATGCGAGGCGGCATAAACACAGAATTGATGCAGAGAAGAAGAGAAACCCATCAACAAACAACACACCCTTTTGGGACAAGACCCTGTTGTTGGACCAGGTCCAGTCTGAGTCCCCTGGTAGTGACAATAGGCAGATAAACGCATATACATTCAAGTCTCAGGACTGAGCAAATACACACGACATCATGTTCCAGTTTGGGTTGTTTGAGACCTGGCTGTGTTGATAATCGGCTGCATTATTGCAGAAGCATCTGTCTGTTTACTAGCGATGTTCTGAGTCGCTCCCCAGGACCAGTATCGACTAAAATAAAGTCGACTCAGATCTGCTGCTTTCTGTACTAATCTCTTTGGTGCTGCAGCTGCTGCCTTCACAGCTGGACTCTGTAGAGGTGAGCGAACGTGAGTGTGTGAAATGTGAAAAATTGTTTGGACACACGGGCGAGAGCTACACAGTAATCTATGGGAAACCGGTTGATTTGTTGCACATCTGTAACAGGCGCCTGTATGCAGCCAAAGATGGCTTGTAAACAAAGATGCTCCACTCAGTTACACTGCTGCGCAACCTCATCTTGGTGATACTATAGTTCAGAGATTTATTTCACTCTAAATCACCCTCAGCCCTGCTACTTTTTCCTACACACTGCTGGTTACCTGGATCAGGTGTGTTCGGTCAGTCAGCAGCTGAAAGAGACCATCATTCAGCTATACTACATATATATATATATATATATATATATATTTGCTGAGAATACTGATGCACCTTCACTTAAATTGCATTTTCAATGCAGGATTTTTACTTGTTCACTGTGGTACTGCTACTTTCACTTCTTCCACCTCTGTTTGTTAATTTCCTGTGTATTGTGTTTTGTGTGTGTGGTTCTTTGGGATGGACTTGGAGCAAGCTGCACGAGCTCCCATTGACATGTCTTTGTCAGTAAGGAGCTGAATTAACTCTGTGGTCATTTCTGAGGCTGCAGTTTGGGTTTCATCTTATTATGGGCTGTTTCTGTTACTCCATCCAACCCCAAATGTAAAACTCTTTATGTGTCTCCATCCTGTCTCCTCTGATTGGATCAGCCGGATCGAGTGTCACAGCCAAGGAACCAATTAGCCGCTGACACTGACCTCCCACCTCCTCCTCTCCACCTCCCTCAGGACCCAAACGGCGTCTTGGTCCTGGCACACGGCACAGCTGTCGGCGTATTAGCCTTCCGCCATTGCAGCTAACAGTGCAGACTGCTAACCCTGCAGCCCCCCCACCATCATTAAAAATAAATGTGAAGGGGCTTTTAAAGTGGATGGGTGAGGCGGAGGGGGTGGGGGTTGGTTGAAGATTGTGCTTATGGAGGGGAAGAGGCTGCTGTTTTCCAGGGAAAATATTGTTATTGATCCCATCTCATCGTTTTAGACGTAAACCGATCCGGCCTTAGATTTTTCTCAAAGTGTCTTGTTGTAACGTCCATCACTGCAGAATCCGATACCTCGTTAACAATTCTGGACCTAATGCAGCAGGATGGGAGGGAGGAGGATAAAAGAGGGGATGCGTTCCCGGGGGAGCGGCTGGATTGTCGGGCTGTTGTCGCTGCGACGAGGACGATGGAGTCGAGTTATGAAAATGAAGTGGGCGTAATTGATTGGGTTGGTAAAGTTTTTATTCCTGCTTATTGATTCTCAGTCAGCGAACAATATTGATACCAGCAGAGGAACAACTCGATATGAAGTGAAACATAAACACAGCGGCACCAAGGGGAGGGAGGGAGTAGAGGAGAAGAGAGTGATATGACAGAAGGTCTGAAAATGAAGAAGAATGAGAAGCGGGAAAATGAATATCTATAAAAATACGAGCAGTGACGTGGAAAAAAAGACGAGGAAGAAGCAGAAAGAGATGCAGCCTCATAGAAATAAATCCAGTTGTGCATGAACAATTGACAGTTTATGTAGATCTGTGTAGATCTGAATCTCATGCTCTACTTTCTCTTATATCAGAACCAAGAAGTTCAGAGTTTGTGCTCCTGCGATTGTAAAAATGTAGTTACATAATGATGTGTTGCATATGTGAGAGCTCACGTGGGCCTTCAACCACAACAAGTGTGGAGGTGGAGCTGCTACCTGCAACAAATAGAACGCGAATATAACATCTGTGCTTTGCAGGTTGTCAGAAACGGTGGAAGTATGAGTTTTCGTAGCAAACAATTAATAAAAATAAACCCAGCAGAATATGAGGGAAGCCTGAAGCTGCAAAGGCGGCAACGACAGAAAAACCTCACGGTGTGTTTGCCGGTCGTTCTCCTTATGACAAAAGTAACTGCAGGAACAAAGTGTCGGAGGCAGCAACAAGGAGATGCAATATCAATCCAAACTACTGGCAGGGATTCAGAAGGTTGATAAGAACAAAGATGATAAGCTTTTTGGATCCCTGCCTGTGCACAGCTCACACTCTCTGCTGATGCACCTGATGGAGACGTCACCTCACCTGGCTGTCATCAGCTCACAGTTATGGTGCAGTAGGTGGCCTCCTACATCCTAGTTGGTTAAGTGTTGTGGTTTTTTAGGCTAGAAAAGAATGAAAACAGAGCTACAACCCCCATCAAAGTCCTCTGTTTTGTAGCCTCCCCCCTTTCTATTTAACATGGCTGAGAGATGGCACCTCATTGTGGGTTGGCTGAATGATGTGACTTGTGGCCAAAAAGATGTTGTCGATCGGTTTTATTTTCAGCGTCCTTAAGATAACGCTGTAAAACATTATCAGTCACGTCACTGAGCAGACAAATGTCCCCAGTGTTGCAGCCAAGGATGCGTCAGATCTGTCTGACTGGATAAAGTTTTCTTTTCCTCTTCTCCCAGAGTTTATGAACCAGGACGGGCCCCGATCGACCCCCTGTGACATCTTTAGCTGCGATCGAAGATTGTGTGAAACAGCTTGTGACTCGACCTCCGACCTTTTACCTCCTTCTCGTTTGTTTCTCGTAACGCTGATCCCTGAGTCACTGAGGCTCGTTTCCCGGTGAGTCAGTGCGAGGCCGACAGATGATGGACCTAAATGTGGAAGCCAAACAAACATTTTAATGATGTGAAGGGCGCGAAAGAATCTTCAGAGGGAAGGAGAAGGGGAGAGGAAGAGCGAGGATGTAAAGCGAGCTGTAACGTGAGCAACAGAGGTGCGAGTTAATGTGTCCATTTTTCTGAGTGTGTGTGTGCAGTCTATTTATCCATCACAGAGTGTGTGTGTGTGTGTGTAAGGTGATTACAGATCTGGAAGCTTTGGTTACATTCCCCTCTCTCATCCTGCCATCCTGCCCGACCAAACGGCGGTGGGTTTGATGGTTTTAGTGCCTCTCCGCTCGATGCAAATCTCATCACCAGTTTTTAGACACGAACGCTGGGAAACGACAAACAGAAACCGGAGAGAGGCCGCATTAACGCCGCCGTGGCTCCTTCAAGAAAAGAAAAAGGAAACCAGAGGCTGAAAATACGGCATCGGGTTTCAGCCGTTTGGAAAATATCCTCAATTTGATCAAAAATTTATAATGTGACTTTTAGAGCAGCTTGGGTTTCCTGGAGGCTGCTGCTGCACATATTACAGCTCCTTTAATGTGGTTAACACACTTTAACACACCGCACTGCCCTGCACTCTGTGTGTGTTTGTGTGTTAATGCAATATAAGTCGGTGTGTGTGTGAGTGTGATAGCATGCACGGTGATGTGAATGCTAAAAAGCCATTTTAAAACCATAAACAGTATTTATTAACAGCTGCTGATGAATTTTATGCATCAATAGTTTGTAAATGTAACCAGTCTAGCTGTTTTCTGACACATCACAACAAACTTTGATACTAATTAAGATGAAATACATTTTCTCCAGTGTTATGTGCTGTTGAATGGTTCTTCCAAAGTTTTACATTTAATTCCAGGATCAATATTTTTGCTTCTCTGTTTGCTGCTGTGCCACATCCCATCACAGTCTGGCTGATGCACATAAACTACACATCGGACCAATCAGGGTTCGTCATCTGTATCATGACTCCGTGTGTGTGTGTGTGTGTGTGGCATGTTTGCGTTTGTGATAAACACCTCAGCATGGCCCACGTGGCAGCCTGAGCAGCAGCTCCTCTGCACGTGTGTGCACGCCTGCAACAATTGTGCACATGCAGCTGTTTCTCTCGGACACTGTGTTCTGTGCTGTACAGACAAGATGGAGGAATAAAGCTGAAAAGGCTAAACGAGGGTCCCAGCATGAGTAAACTAAGAACTACTAAGGACAAAAGTGTCTTGTACCTTTCTGATCTCCTTAAACCTTACATTCCTTCCTGTGCTCTTTGTTCCTGTCGGTCCCCGAGAGTTAAAACAATCAGCTGGCTTTGGCTTTTTCTCCTCGCGGCTGAAATTCAGGACACACCAGTGATGGTGAAGCTGCAGTTTCAGGTACTGGACTAACTTGGAGTTGCCAAGTCCCCGACCCCCAACATGTGTCACAAAGTAAAGCGTGTCTATATTACTTTTATATGTTTAGTCTTGTATCTTCATAGTGCACACAACAACACGAGTATCTAATTCAGCGACGTTGCCATCAAAACTGTTCACATCGTCGATGACATCTTAAAACCTCAGCTCAATGCGACAGGCTTTGTTCAGCCTTCACATTTGTAGCTGAATGCTGGGATCTTTCCTGCTGTTAATAATGCATTGATTATTTGATTATAGGTATAGGGTGGAGGTGGGAAGGATTGGAGTTCCCACAGGCCAATGAGCCAATCACCAACAAGGATCCGTGCACAGTACGTGTAGCCCGCAGATCATGATGTTTTAAATGTCAAGAGGCACATGCTGGGTCCGCAGGGTGACTGCAGTTCCATAATTGTGCAAGTTTGCTGGCGTGTTTGATGATCATGCAACGGACCTGAGGCAGTGAAGGCGTTAAACAGCTGAGAGGAAGCAGCACACGATGATGGATACACAACATAGACTTCACAGCTCAAAGAGAATCCATGTGTCTGTCTGCGTTTCTGTCTTCCTCTGAGTGAATCACACAAACATCACCACTGCCGTTTCTGTGTGTGTGTGTGTGTGAGAGAGAGAGAGACAACAAAAGTGCAACAACACAAGTTTTTTTTTTTTTTTTTTCTGAAAACCTCGAGTGATTTTAAAAAATCCATAGCGGCAATCAGATTTCCTACACACACACACACACACACACACATATCACGTGTCTCTTTGGTGACTCAACATGCAGAGCAAATTTGGTTTAGGCTGAGAGAGGGAAAAGCATGATGGGAGGATGTGAGGGTAGTGACACAACCTATCCTTCCCCCTGGAGGAGAAACGACAGAACCTGTTTAAGAATCATAGCTATTTTCAGAAGAAATCCAGTCACGGTGTCTTTCAAGTCTGTGTCCACACTGCAAGCAGCAGCGGCTCATAATTCAATCAGAGCACTTTTTATAGTCAATTCACAAAAAATAAATACAACCAATATATTTAGGCCTTAAAATGGAGCTTGACCTGGAGCCCACATGCTCACTGGCAATTTTACTTTTTTCTTTATACTCCCAAAGCATCATGGGAAGTGTAGCTCCATAGATAAAATGCCAGTTAGAAGTAAGACAGAGTGTAATAAGGGTCCATTACTGGTGCTTTCATCAATGATTGTATCAGTTTAATGTATTTTTTTAAACCAGTACTGAGCATCACATCGTCTCATATGCCAAACACCAACACACTCCTGCTTCATGTACAACATCCCTTACTGCGAGTGTCCAGTAGAAGTTACTCCTTCACTGTATTTCTGCTGTTCTTTGTAAGCTGATTGTCAGCAGTGCTTTATGATTTATAAATCTGAGCACTCATCAATTAAATCACGAGAGTGGAAGAAATACAAATGTTTACAAAACTCTTATTCAGTAGATTTAAGATTTTTCCCTAATTTTGTTGACATTTCCAATTTTTTAAAAGGTCATTTATGAAATAACTTTACATTTAATTACATTACAGTAAATAAATATTTAATGTCGGTAAAACTTTTTCAAATTTTTAGATAAGTTCCGGGAAACATTAGTAATTTTGTTAAGTTAGCTGTTCATAAGCTGATAATCACCAGGATTTTGCAATAAAAAAAGTGTGTCAGCAGTTATTTGTATGTATTACATATACATATATACTACATACTTTTTTCTTTACAAGCTCAAATATAACAAATTGGGAGATAAGAACTTGGCAATAATCAGTCAAACACGATTTTAGTGAAGTTAACAAATAAACACCAGATAAATTTCAAGAAATTAATATGCAGCTTGTGTATTTTCTCTATAAAGTGTGATTTTTTTTTTTTTTTTTTTTTTACAAAATCTTACAACATCTCAGGTATCTTCAAAAAAACTATAAAAAGGAAATACTATTAGTAACTAAACTTGTACATAGTATTTGCACAAATGTATTCAATGACGTCTTGTGGTTGAGCCTCTCACACTCTTTTACAGACTTTCTTCTTCAAAAGCTGCAGTGTGTCGCCACAGAACAGTAACGTGTTCATAATCAATCAGTTAATCAATGGACATTTACCCAGAACACACACACACACACACACACCCTTCCCCCTGAGCTCCTTGTGTTTACAGTCTTGGTTAGTGATGGCTGCTTCAAGACCTTCCTGTCGTCAGCGCCATCAGTCAGCAGATATTACCCTCATCTGACCACACACACACACTCACACTCACCTCAGTGAGGTCAGAGTGTGTGTTAAATATTTCCCCCACAGCCTAATGTGGATCGACGACAGATCCTCGACCGCTGCTCCAGCTTAACATTTTAGAGATGTGCTGTATTTATAAGAGGCGTGTGATAACTGCAGAACTAAAGGAGTCTGACTCCTATTAAACACACACACACACACACACGGTTTGTTGCTGTTTGTGTGCTGCATTGTGGATGTGGGATTACTGGGCTCCAATTCTCAGCTCTTGTGAGAAAGTTTGTCTTTCCAACAAACAGATGGAGTTAGCATAAAGTGACCTGTTATAATATCTAATAACAGGTAACAAATCTAATATCTACAGAATAATACAAAATTTCCACAAAACACTGGACAACACAGCTAATGTCCCTAAAAACACGACCACAAAGACAAACTGTCATCGTGGAGGATCACATCAGGACCTGCTTCATCCCAGGATGAAGGTGATCACTCAGAACAACTTATCTGCAGACACATGGACCCAAAGCCTGGCAGCAAAATGCCCCCCACAGTAACAAGGAGCCCCCAGATCTCTGCATAGCAGCGCTGAAACATTGTCTCGTCACTGTATAGAAACAGTTTGTTTTTGTGCTGCTTCCTTCTGCAGGCAACAGCATTTACACAGTGAAATACTAGTCATGCATTAACTCCCACATATGCACTAATCTGCCCCTTTGTTATTGAGCTCATTTGTGAGATTTAAAAAATAAAAACATAATAATATTTATTGCACTATGAATGCAGCAGCACATAACGTGAGACTGCAGTTATTTGTTCGTTGTTCGATTCATATTTTCACACACACACGCTTACACACGTGGGCGGGGCAGTAATGTGGTTGTAGTCTGGTTAGCATCGATTTCCTGCCCGCTCGCTTTAATAAATGTCTTCCCGAGTCATTAAAGGAGGAGAACGCATCAGCTGCATCGATCTGAAGCAGTTCATCACACAAAATATAGACAATTTAGTCCAAACTGATGGTCGAGAGTCTATTACAGAGAGTGGATCATGTAGACGAAAGAGAGAGTGATGGAGGATTAACATGTGGCTTTGTCTCAGTAGCTGTTGATGTTTTTGTTCTTCAGCGATGACGAAGAGCAGTTTACTGGTGAGACGAACACTGACCTAAACACACGGTGGCTCCGTAAAAGCAGCTCTTTCCTCACAGCGCGTGAAGAAAGAGCTGAAGGAACCCGACGCTCGTGATATTTACATTAGTCTTCTTTTCTAACTTTGCTTCAAGTTGAAACCTGCCCACGTCCATTATCTGGATGTTATTAATCTGCTGTGTGAAGACTAATCGATTCATAAATAAACTGATAGCTAAGGTGAAACTGGAGCCTGTCGGTGACCCTTGGTCAAATAAAGGTTGGGATTTTTAAAAAATAGTTGAAATGTGCCATCTGTGAGCTCAGAGGTTTCAAGTCAATCTACCAGCAGCTGAAGGAATGTGTGTGTGTGTGTGTGTGCACGTTGCACTTGCAGAGCATGTTGACAGCTTCAGTCTTCATCAGGAGGAAGTGTGTGTGTGTGTGAGAGAAGTGTAAGAGCAAGTCGTGCAGTGATCCTTAAAAATCTGCCTCATGTAAATGGATAGTACACTTTCTATTTTGTGCGCGTGTGTGTGTGTGGCCTGTGTAAGTTTATATGCAGCCTCTCTGACCTTTGACCTCTGCCACCAGCTTCAGTTTAACCAGATGCTGTGAAAAAAAAAAACCTTCAACATAAACGTTCAGACGTTGCTGTAAATAATTTTTATTTATTAACTCTGTTCATTTTAGGGTCAGTTTGATGGTGATGGGGCTTATTTCTGTTGCTTAATTTTTCCTGGACAGTGGTTTGAACTTCTGGGGTTAAAGCTCTTTCTTTTGGCTTTAACCCAAAGGAGCTGGTCCCAGAATCTGTGTTTGTAATTCACTAATTTAGAAGAAAAAATTAAAATGTGTTGTTCAATATGAAGAACAACTTTTGGAGCCAAGCTCAAAAACTCTACTCAATATTTATATTTATAAACATATTTATGCCTTATTTTTACAATCAGGATCTGGGAAAAACAATACATTACTGTGGCAGAAGTACGAATTAAGTGGGGTTTTTTAACCTTTTGATTAAAACAAACTGAAATTGAGAAAAGTATCTGGAACCAACATGACCTATTGAATTAATTGTTATATTAAACAAAGATAAACAATCTGTAGCTTCAATAGCTCAACTTTAGTGCCTAAATATGTCAACAAGATTAGTTTTGGACAATTGGACATAACACAACAACATTGTCACCGTGTCGCAACATGTTCAGGAGCAGAGCTGGGCTGGTTGCTTTCCATAACCACTGTGGCTTATCCTGATGTTGGGTCAGGTTTCCTCCTGATGACTCTTCCTCGTACGTTGGACCCGTGCTTGCAGTTTGACGTGAAAGTGCTCTTCGTCTTCCACACGTTGTTCTGACTTCCAAAGTTTAACTTCCATTTCTTACTTGACAGTGAAAAATGGTTGTTTTCCCAACGTTTGAGGAGCCAGAGAGTTTATCATGGGCCAAACATTCCTCATTTTCATTTTCACACCTGTCCAAAAGAGAGTTTGCAAAGCGCTGTACAAGAAAAAGAAACACAAAGCAGTGAGGACATGATGAAGACGAGTCAGAGCTTCATGTTACGCCAGGATTTTTCCTTCTGCTGCAATGTGAAACACACACACACACACACACACACACCCCTCCTGCGTGGTTTAGGATGAGTGTGTGTGCTCCTATAATTGTCGCCTAGCAACAGGTTGGTGCCCTTTGTTATTCTGTTTACTGGAAATGTTTGTTGTAAACAAGGACGAGGGAGGAAGAGGAGGGAAAGAAGCGATGAAGGAGAGGAAGTGAATGAGAAGAGGTGAAGTGTGCGGTGAAGTGACTCGGTGCTAAAATCTATCATTATCCAAAACAAAGCACTCTGAGGCTGCCAGGCCACGCCCCCGCTGACTCTCAGGACTCGTTCTCCCATAATTCCTCTGACCCCCGGCCCGGGCTAAGTAGCATTTGCCAACCAGTTTGTGATAATTACCACTTTGAAATGCCAGCGCGCAACAGTGCGAGCTTGGCTCCATGCTAGGGCAGCGTGCTATCGCATGCTAATGGCTAAACAACATGATAAGTTCTGTAAGGTGAAGCAGAGGGTGGTGTTCATAATTACTGGTTAGCTGGTAACTGTTAGCCTGTGCTGGTAGCTCAAGCCATTAGCTTCGAGAGAGCTATGTGGAAAGGCCTTTGTGGAGTCAGTAATTAGCAGCTAGCAGTTAGCATTTCCCTTGCAACAGGTAGGAGACGGTTGCTTGGTGAAATTTAGCAACGACAAATGAAACTCTGATGTGACGTGACGTGATTTATTCCTTAATTTAAGAAAATAAATTCAGCAAAATAAATTTAAAAAGTTCAGGTTAACGGTGGGTGTCCATCTTCACAGTCTGTGTATGGAGCATAACTAAGACCTGGTTCAGAGTCACTGAGCAGCTCTAACTATGAAATTATTAAAACATCTTAGATTTTAGGGCTGGTTTTCAAAGCACACTCAGTGTTTCTGAGGCTTTAGCTACTTTGAAGATAATTAAAGCAGAATCTTGTACAGTAAATGTTGATGTACGATCATGGATGAAGTGTTAAAATCAACTCCACCTTCACCTGCTGCTGCTTTTAGTCCTCACCAAGTCTTTCTCGTTAGGTTTTATTCAGAACTACAAATTTGCTTTGAATGTTTGCAGTTTTAATTTTCCAGAACCTGGAGTTGAACCACTGTGTTTCCTCCAACATTTGCCTTTTATTGTCCTAAGCTAAAGGGTGAAGAGAAGAACCAAACATTACAAAAAGTCAGAAATAAGGTTTCTGAAGTGGTTCTTTCCCAGTAACTTCATTGACCTGATACCCAGGTACTAGTAATTTGGACTTGAACATTTGAGAGCATGTTGCTTGTGGACAGAAGTTTAGAGTTGTTCTTCGTGTAATGGAGCACATTTACTGAAGTAATGAGTTTGTGTAGAATGAAACCATATCTAAAACCTAAAATGACTAGTTTAAAAGTACTTACAATAGAAAATGTCCACTAGATAAAGTGTAAATCAGTGGCATCTGTTAGAGTGCATTGCTCATATTCATGAATCAAAATTATTGTACTTGCACCCTGACCTCCATTTTAGCACCGCCTAGAAAATATAACACCTGTTCCACTTGTAAACAAGATATTTCACTTTCTATCCGTTCTGGTGCAGTAGAGCAGACGCACTTGCCCCCAACACATTACTCTTAAAGCTACAAATGAAATGTTTTAGTTCAGTTCCATTTCTATTGATTGTCCTTAAACTTGTAAAACTGTGTTTATGAAAGTGCTAAAGGTGAAGGCCCTTAATTTTGCTCACATTTTCTGAACTAGAATAGAAAGAAAGTCTACCAAACATCTTCAGACTGAAAGCCTCCAACATCAGAGAAATGCACAGTGTAGGAAACTTTTTAAATGTAGATGGAGGAGGAACATGTTTCCAGACACACACAGACACACACGGCACAGGTGAAGAGAAAAAAGATATCAAACACACAAACCCATCGCTATCGGCCGCACAGGTGTTTTGTGTCTTCTCTCAAACTGTGGTTACCGTGGCAACAACAGGATGGAGGATGAGCCTGAACTTGCCGTGTGAGCAAGTGCCACAGTGCATCTTGGGTAGCCATTAGTCTCAGCTTGCTTCCCATCAAACAGGAGTGTGTGTGTGTGAGAGGAAGAGTGGGTCTGATACCAGGAAAATACAACAACAGTAACTGTAACAACAGTGTGTTCGCCGGGTGCTGCAGCTTCTGCTGCACAAACAATGGAAGGCTGCGTGTTTGCACGCCACAAAGATGATTCTACATGAAATCAATAAATGTACTTTAGATTATTTTTCAGCTCCATGTCCGAGTCGATTAGAAATTCCAATAACCCAGAATAGTGTTCACTAAAATCCCGACAGCGGAAACCTCGCACACTGGGTCGTGAGCGTGCAGCCATCGCAGCAAGGCCTGCTGGGAAGGTCTGCGTCAGGGCTGTGGAGACGCCAACAGAACCAGCACTGCATCTTAATGCAGGAACCGAAGCAAAGAGGTTCTGTACCGTAAACTGCACCTAACAACAGAGCTGCTGCCTCGTCCACGTGTCTCAGAGTGGGTTTTATTTCCTCTGCAATGATGTGTGAGTGTCTTATTTAAGAGCTTCTTTGGCGGTAATTTACATCTCACCTCTAATTCTGGTTGTTTTCCTTCACCATGAATGTGTCTGGTTGTCTTTTGTCTTCTCATGGTCATTTTAGCTTTGTCACAAGCATCCTTGTGTGTTTGTGGTCATCTTTGTGCCACTTTCTGCTCGTTTCACTGTGATTTTGAGCGACTTCTGATCGTTTTGCTTGCTCTGACCGTCATTGTGATGCTGTCTTCGGTCTCTTTGAGGTCATTTTTCATGGTTTTGTGCACATCGCAGTACATTATACAGTGATATTAACACCAAATCCTGAACAGAGGGTCAAAAGGGAGGTTTAACAGGTGTCATCGCTGAGCTGATTAGTTTAATGCCGTCTTGTTTGTGTTTTACGTTCAATACCTTTTCTGGCTCGCTGTGTTCGGAAGCGGCGATCTGAGCATCGTTTCACACCAAGGTCACATCTGAGTCTGATGTGTCACCTGGACAAGTCTGACATTCTGCTGCATTACAACAACATGACACACATCCTCCGTCTTGTGGTCGCTGTGTCTCTATCCAGACCTGCCCAGGTGACATCTCACCGCCGTCGCCGCTGCTGCCGCCTCGACACATGATGCACAAAACGACACACACTCTGCCTTGTGTGTTTATGTCTGTGTGCATATGAGTCACCGTGTGTGTCCTCTCCATATTTATTTGATGCTCGTCCATATTTGTCAGTGAGCAGGCGTGTGTGTGTTTAGAAATCTTTTTATGTCTCCCATCGCGCGCGCGCGTGTGTGAGTCACTGGAGTGGGTGTGTACGTTTTTATGTCTGAGTGTGTGTGTGTGTGTGCGTTTGTGTGAAGTGTGAATTGAACAGAGCTGTGACCAGATGGGCTCTGTAGATCAGGTTACCTGTTTATAGAGCAGCATCTGTCCACCCTGTCAATCAAACAGGAGGAGGAAGGGGGTGGGTCAGAGTGTGTGTGTGATGGTGAGAGGGAATGATAGACAGCAGGAGACTTTCAAATGTGGGTCACATACCAGAGTTGAATAGTTTTGTTATAATTAACAGTATAAACTCTGGTTCCTCCCTAACGACAAAGGCCTGTGGGGAAAAGTAATATCACAAATTTTACAGTTTCATAATTGAAAACACGTCCTAAAAATCTCCTGACAACAGTTTTACATATGAATACAACTCTCAGGTCGTTTCCTGTTGCTTCTGTAAACTTTTCTTCCCTAAGACCAGACTTTGTAAATGACGCGTGACATTGCCTCATCCAGTGGAGCTGCTCTGTTTGCGGTTTGTGGTGCAACGAAAAAGTGAAAGAAAAGTGAAGCAGAACAGACGGCGATGCTGCACAGTGCCTTTAAAACAGGTGTACACTGCACCACCAACTGCTGATTAGGTGGGTCAGGTCGGTTCAGTCAATCAGTTCAGTCAACACCCCCCCCAATAAGTAAGGCAGCCCCCTAAGCAGTGCATACAGTTATGTTGTGACAGAAAGTGTCACACACTAGCATGTACAAGCAGCACATTAATAAGATCACTTATTCATCCCAAATTAGGGCAGTAAGGACATAAGAAAATAAGAAATATTAAGAAAAGGGACAAGTTGT
This sequence comes from Channa argus, assembly GCF_033026475.1. Lineage (NCBI taxonomy): Eukaryota > Metazoa > Chordata > Actinopteri > Anabantiformes > Channidae > Channa > Channa argus. The sequence goes on along the minus strand of NC_090212.1, from coordinate 21,311,446 downwards.
AATTTGAATTCCTGTGATTTCACTCAGTATAAGAGACTAAATAAGTCTAATTGTGCCACATCTTTTACTGGTTAAATTCACGCTGTGTGCAGTTGGAGATAAATCGTGAGGAAATGAGACGCTGCTACAGGACCCGTCCTGATTTAACCAACCTGTGCATCTCACAAACAGGTGGGGGGGGTGAGGGGGGGCTGATCTCTTGGGACCCCAGCCTCGTGCCCTGTGGGCCCTTGTGAGCTCTGTGCACACATGCAGTTCCACCTCTGTCACGTTTGTGTAAGTTCAGCAACTATGGTTGAAGAATGTGGACTTGAGGACGTGACGAAGGTTCGGCTGCTGTGAAATCTGAGAAATCAGGATTCTGTGAATGGAGCTTTTGAACGCAGCAGTAAACGTGACGGCATCTCTCCAACGTTCTGTCACTGAAGGCGACAGAACACAAAAAGAAGAGAATATAGAAAAGAAATTTCCATTGAGTTATTCTGTTTCCTCCATGTGTCGAGAGTCGGGTTTGTTGCAGCTTCCTCTTCGCTCTTCCTCTTCCTCTCTCCTTATGTCATTGACTGTTCTCATCTTTCTTTCTTCCTCTTTTCTTTGTTTTCCCGTTTTTGGCCTCTTCCACCACCTCAGTTCTCTCCTCTGCCTCATTCTTTCCTTTTGTTGTCATTTCTAAATCTTCCTCTTCCATCCTTTTTTCCCCTCATCTCTTCATAGCTTACCTCTTCTTCCTCTCCCTTCTCTCCTCTTTGTCTCTTCCGTCCATCTTCATCCTTGCACTACATCTCTGCTTTTTCATTTTTCCCCTCTCCTCATTCCTTCCTCTTCCTCCCAGCCTTCCTAAGCATTCCTCCTCCTCTCCTCATCCTCCTTCTCCCCCCCCATTTCCCCAACTTTCTCTTCCTTATTCTCCTTCTCATTTCTACTTTTCCTCTTGGTCATTCACCTCCTGCTCTTTTGTTTCCTCTACCGCTCATTAACTTTTTCTTCTTTCTCCTCCTTTTGCCTCATTCTTCTCCTTATCCTTTTTTCTCAGTCTTACCTTGCTAAGAGGAGAACTCTTACACCTCCTACTTTTCCTTGTTTTTATCTTTCACTTCCTCCTTAATCTTTTCCTCTTTCTTTTGTGTTTACACCTCTTCTATTTTTGGCTTCCTCAACCTCCTCACCTTTCAAACCGGCCTTCTTTGATTCCTCCTCTTCTTCCTCCCTGTCCCTCATCTTTGACATCCTCCTCTTTTCTTGGTGTAAACACCTCCTGCTCCTTCTTTTGCTTTTGCTAATTTCTTCTCCTCTTCACTTGTTACCTCCCCTTCTGCCTGCCTCTAATTTTTTTTTTACAGTTTGGTGCAAAAATGTGCATCCCCTAATTCTGAAACGAGTAAAACAACTAGAATTTTTTGATAATATTTAATGCACATTGTTCAAGGATTGTTTATTAAACGAAATATTATAGTACAATATTGAAAATTAAATTAGTGCAAAGGTTTAAATCCACCTTGTTACATTATTTAGCTGTGCAATGAATATTATTTCAAAAATGTTTTCTTTCTCTCTCAAAACCAGGGGATGTGAAATACCCTCTTCTCGTTCCTCAGCTCTTTTACTTTCTTCTTCTTCCTCGTCCTGCTCCTCATCCTCCTCTGTGTTTGCCGAAACTGTTTTTATATTTAGGGAAAAAGACAAACATCTTTCCGCTGCTGCAGAAATCAATGCCAATATTTTCATCATCTTTTTTCATAACATCCCTCTCTGCCTCTCTTCATTTTCCTCTCTTCCTCATGTATATTTCTCTGCAAATAAATGTGTATTCCCACTAAGAAATCAATGCAAATGCTGCCATTGATTTCTACTTTTTCCACTTGTTTTTTTCTCCCCGTCGAGCAAATCTCTTTTCCTCTCAGAAATCAATACAAATATTTTCCTCCTTTTTTTGTTCTGTTTCTCTCTCTCTCTTTCTTCTGCCCCTTTTCTCTCTGCCTCGCACGCCCTCCCTCCTTTTCTTACTCTTTGTCTCCTTTCTCCAAATGTGTATTTTTCTCCAAGATCAATGCAAATATTTTTCCCATTTTCTGTCTTTTTCTGTCTCCCGCTACCTTCCCCTCTCCTTCTCTCTCTCTCTTTCCCCCCCTCTTCCACTCTGTCCCTGCCTCTCTCGCCCTCTCTCGCCTAGCAGCCGTCATTATGCAGCTGATTGCTGCGTTTAGCCTGGTAATTGAAATAATGAGAGAAGATTACCTCGCCGCTTTTAGTCACCTCGTCTAATCCACCAATCAGCTGTCAGCAGGTCGAGATAGAGGTGTGTGTGTGTGTGTGTGTGTACAGTATGTATATGTGTAGATATGGATGTTTGTTGCCTATAGAAGTATGTTTGTGTGTGTGTTACATCTGCTGTCGTATCAAGAAAATCAATGATGCTGTGTTCCCTCAACATGACCGCCTTAAACAACAAACCAGCTCTGTGTGTGTGTGTGTGTGTGTGTGTGTGTGTGTGTGTGTGTGTGTGTGTGTTTTCCATCTGATGTCTTGTTGTTGGATTTCTTTTTTTCATGTCGTGCAGCGATGCTCTACTTGTTAACAAAGACGTCATCTAACTCAAGCTCTTGTTACAAGATTATCCTGAGCTTTTGTCCATATTTCAGTCTTCATCCGACCAAAACCAGTTACAACATTGACTGGCCAAAGGGGTCAAAGGTCATAGCACAGGGTCATCACTGCAGCGACAGAGGAACTAAACGCATTTACACTTCCCACCAAAATCCGTGTTAAATGTCACCAAATTTACAGAAATACAATAAACAGATATTGTTCCTTTTTTCAGTTTTTTGACAAATTAGTAAAACAGCAAAATGAACTGCTGCTTCGTGAGTTATAGTATTCAAATCAATACCTCCTCTTCTTCATCTTCTCAGTCCTAAGCTGCTCTACCTCCTAAATGAGTAGTTTTTTTGCATGCATGATCCCCTTTTCAGCTTTCAAATCCCTTCTTCATTTTACAGTCACTGTGGGGTCATCTGGTCCTCTTAAGTATACAGGAGCAACAACGCTAACACACACTCCCCAGCTCCTCCTCTGTCTACATTTCTGTTTGTCCGTCTCCTCGTCCTCCTCTGGCCGGCCAGCTGAGGCCCGGAGTTTTCGTCTTTGTTCTGCAGCGTCTCGGCTGACATGCTCTCCTCCATCCTCCATCCTCTCCCCCGCCGGGATAAGCTTTTAGCCACGTCCTAGCCACACAGGCTAACCGCCACGCAGAAGCTCTCACCGGCTCCTCGCTGTTCCAGCCAAATGCCGCCACGCAACACCATATAATTAAGAGCTCTGAATGCGAGCAGGCAAATGCAAAGCAATTTGGGACGAGGCGAGAGAGATGGGAGGGGGAGGAAGACGGCGAGCCAACAGCAGTTTCAATCTAATTGGGCCATATCAATTTATTTCACATTTCTGAAATGTCACGCCTTGATGTGAAGCTAACCGAATTTGCATACGTGCCGCAGCATGTTTTTACCTCAGCAGCAAAGTGTGGATGAAATAAATAGAGACGGGAATAAATAGAGGAGAAGAGACGCAGTGGAAATGCCAGGGCTTTTGCTCTCCGGCTGAGCTGCTGCCTGGTGAGGGTGTGGCAACGCTGCCGACAACAACAACTCTCCTGATGTGTCCACATGATGTTGCTGGTGGAGAGCTCAGCTTTTAAACACAGGCGGTGGTGGAGCTGACATTTCTGCTGCAGAGAGTAGAGGAGGCAACACAGCTGCACCCACCAACAACACCGCAACAATGACCAGTAACACAACGCAGCTACAGCCGCCAGCAACACAACAGTGACAAAACCAGCAACACACAACTACAGCAACCAGCAACACAACACAGCAATGATGACCAGAGCTTCGTTGGCGCAGTAGGCCGTGCGTCACAATCTCAAGGTCACACAGGACGTGTGTTTTTAGCATCCTGGTGGCTGAAAGAGCATCAGGCTGGGATGTAGAACCAGACGTTAAGACTTAAGTCATAAATTTGGTGACTTTCGGCTCTACTTGATATATAACAAGTGGCCTGCAACTCAATTCGGATTTCAACACCAGAGACTCGTGACTTCTCTTGGACTGAAGCCCTTTGATTTGGGAGGTCTTGCTTGAGACCCCAGTATAAACAGTGTTTGCACGTCCTTGATTAGATGTAGTTATAAACAGGCTGTATTAAGCCACAGTGGTGTGAAAATGCTAAGCTAATGCTGCTAACACTGATGTGTTTATGGTTTGTACATGCACAGTCACAGGGACTTTCTCTTCCTCACATGCAAGTGCAAAACCTATCATTTCTAAATTTTAATTTCTAAAGTCGAAACTGTCAGAAACGTGATGATTCTCTCTATTGTTGAGGACACAGGTGCTCGTGGAGTCATACTGGAATGAATTAAAAGAAGAGGTGGTTCTAATGTTTTGGCCTCCTTATTTGAAATAAATTAAGTGGGTAAAACATTAGAACCACCTCTTCTTACAATGCAGTCCAATACGACTCCCCCCCCCCCCCCCCCCCACTTCCACCTCAATAATGAGTGGAAAATCTATTGTCTAACCACTGACCCTGCTACCGTTGCCTTAACATTGATTTTGAAATAATTTTTTATTATTTCTGCCTTTACTTTCGCTGACGTTTGGGAATCTGAAACAGCAGTTATTTGGTGAGTGGTGCATTTTGACTTGTTCATGATTCGAAAAAAAGTTTTCGACTTATTTGACACATGCAAACCAGTGTCTGTCTTATGTCTTGTTTCCCTCCTATAATTTTTATAGCTCTATCTGAAATCATCTCTGCCTTCTCTTTTCTCTCTCTCTTCACTTCTCCTGTCATTAATTCTCTTTCTCCCTGTGTTGACGCTTTTCCAATTCAAACCAATTAGACGTACTTATTTCTCAAGAGCTTAAAGTTCATCTCTCTCTTTCTCTTTCTCCTTCTTCTTCGCCCAATTGCCCTGTCTCTCCACACACACTCATTAACACACACACACACACACACACACTCTCTGACTCGGGACATGTTTTGCTGTGCTATTTGAAGTCATTACCAGAGGAGTGTTTAGCAAACAGCAGCAAAGAGCAGTTTGACATTTGACTCTGACAGGCCTCCTTCTGTCTTTTTCCTCCAGGAATGTGCGTGTGTGTGCGGAAAAGAAGATGGGAAGTGAAAATGTGTGTGGGCATGAATGTGTTTATGTATATTAGTGTGTGTGTGTGTGTGTGTGTGTTTTTTGATTGTTACTAAATGTTGTAAAGAGATTTCCGACCTGTTTGAGGGACAAGACGTGTTTTTAAAGTTCAGGTTAGGATCAGGTTTAGGCTGAGGAAGTGTCCCCACAGCTATAGTAATGCAAGTGTGTGTTTCAGTTGGATCAAGTATCTTCCACTCAGGGCAGAAGAAAGACAGAGGTCAACACACATTCCTGTGAGTGTGTGTGTGTGTGTGTGTGTGTGTGTGTGTGTGTGTGTGTGTGAAAACGGCAGCTAAACCAAAGCTGGTCCACAGCAGTAAACAATCCAAAGCAGCAACCATTTCTGGGTTGACGACTCCAGTTTCCCACCAGCTGAGATCTGCTGCATTTGTAGATGTTAGTGGGAGCTGAACATCAGCCAAAGTTCATCCTCCACACGTTTTTAAAACCCTTTCAATTTCAGACGTGTTTGACGGCCTTTAGGTGCCACATAAAATCTGAGATTAAAGACAGAGAGAGATTAAAGAGAGAATGAAGTTGGAATATTGAACCTGTACGCGATTTCAGACTTTAGATTTTAGTATGGGGTAATTCAGACCGGATTTATTACGGGATTTTTTTAAAAAGAGGAACATTTTTTATATACTGTAAAGTCTAATATTAATCTCAGGCCGGTGCTGCATTCTCACTGACGTAAAGATGAAACATCGGTCACTGTTTGACGAAGGACTGTGTTAATTTAGGCACCTGAATGTGATTCAGCTTGAGTCTGTTGACGAAAATGCAGTTTGTGAAATTTCTTCACCGTCAATGGATGTTTTTTATTTCGTTTTAGTCTTCTCTTCATACCAAAAATGAGTCAGTAAATATACTTTCATTTTAATTATTAACATTTGTGTAGAAATCATTTTTATGTTTACGCTTCATTTCAAACATTCGTCCTTTGAAGAACTTGTTGGTTACAAAGATCGTTTGTGGGGGAAAATGCTCCACTCTGTAGCTATTGTACAAAAACTAGTGAAACTCTGAACAGGGACACGTCTTCATTATAGACGATCCCGTCATGTCGGCTTCTGAGTCACATTCTCCCAGTTGTTCTTTAAGTCACTTTGCATTTTTTAACCTTTTCAACCGTCGATTGAACAAATACAGATGTGTGTCCACATGCACATCGCACATGAGTTTTTTTTTGTTTTTTTTCCTTCAGCTTTAGGCTTTGTTGCAGCTTCAGTCTCTGTTTTAACACTTCAGGGATGTAAAACCTGCAAAGTGTTGAAGCTGCAGTTACAGAACAATCACCTGACACGCTTTTGTTCCTTTATTTTTTTGACATTTATCAAACAAAGATGTGAAACATAATGTCATGCTCTCCATGCAGCAATCATGATAATAATATAGTCATAGAAAAGGAAACACAGCAGAACCCACCACTCAGAATAAGAAAAGTACATCTGCTCAGCGAGCACCTCATCTGCATATCACATGACCTTTTGATTATAACTGTTATTTATATGATCGAGTGAAGTGTGTGTTCTCGCTGTGCATGTTAGAGCCTCTTAATGTTTCCACTGGGGAAACTCTTCAATATCTCACAATACCTCTGATTAAAAGCTACACATCGTGGCCAAAAGTATGTAGACGGTTGATGTACTGTAGTAGCGTGATTGTGGTGCCATGGCCATTAATGTGCTGCTGCACCCGCCTCAATTCTCCTGGTTTCAGTCACTCCACCAGATCCTGTACCCGGCTGCAGGACAGACGCGAGTGTTGCTGAGGTCAAACACTGCTGTTGGCTTTTATTACAATGAAATATATTTAATGTACTAAAAATACAATTTTGCAGAGTACTCATTATGCAGAATATTATCGCTTTATAATTACCGATACCATAATGTGCAGAGCTGCCGCTGGTAAAGATGGAGAGTTCACTTTAACCACTTTATACGGGGTTTTTTTCTCAGTTCATTATGTTACTTTTTAAACACACAGTTTTGATTTGATTATAATTATTGATGCACCAACTGTTTTTCACTCTAATGTTGTAGCTGGTGGAGTTGAATTTAAATTATTCTTTAATAGAACAGCTTCATATACTGTGTTTGACAAATGTGCAAAGTGACCTAACGCCTTAATAATAATTCATTTTATTTATAAAACACTTTACATTTGTGTGCAAATCTCAAAGTGCTAAAAAGATAAAAAGCATAAATTAAAAGAAAACAAACAAAATAAAGTCGCAGCCCCACTAATTAGTTTATCTGAAGTCTTTAACTGAGTCCGCAGTCTGTGATGCTGAGAAAGCTCGATCCACCATTGTCTGGAGTTTGGTGCCGGAGGTACAGTAGAGCTGCTTGGACTTTGGCTCCAGTCTCCCCAAAAACTGTTGGCTGGGTTGACTTCAAGCCTAGAACACCATTGTCTACAACATTGTTGCATAACTATAGCATTAAGACCAGCGTTGTCCACATACTTTTGGACGTATACATTTGCATGGAAGAAGTTTGCAGATGCTCTGTGCAGTACAAGGACTACTACTACAAGGACAGTTATTATTTCCTGCCTTTTGTTGGATTCTTGCTTGTTTTGTGTCTCTTTTTGTAGCTGCTTGTTTCCTTTAGTGACTCTGGGTCCTCTTGCATGTGTTCCACCTCTTTTGAGTAGTTGCCGATCGGTTTTCCAAATTTCTAGGCGATTTTGCCTTCTCTTCACAGTTGGGAAGTTTTTTTTTGTTTTGTTTTGTTTTTGTACTGAGCTCAACTTTCAATAAGAAATATAAAGAGCCACCTCATACCAAAGCCCTCCCAACCTCTCCGGCCCCTTGGCTGGTCCCAGTAGGTCTATTCAGTCATCCATCCATGCGACTAGGTCTGCATGTTCACACTGTCATGGAAAAAGGTGTGTGTGGCAATGTGCATTCATCATGTGTGTTGTCCTCATCTCCTAGTTAACCACAACCCAGCCTGGTTTTAGCATCTCTGACTCTTTGAAGTGGGGGTGGAAAGCTGAGCCCAGCATTAGCCATCTCGCTCGCCCCGGGGCCCGACATTAATATGTGAACGCTGCTGAAATGAACAATACAGCCTTTACATTCATTACACAGAGCCATCAGTCACTGGTTAAACTCTGTGTGTGTGTGTGTTTGTGGGAGGAAGGGTGACATAGAGATCACACACACACACACACACATGCATTCACACACCACATGATACCTGTGGATACATACACACATTTGTTATCATTGTTCCTGACGGATTATACAGTATAATACAAGCAGAAACACAGACGCACAGTTCACTTCCTATTGAAACATCTAAATCATCCACGTGTCCCCTTTACTCTCACACCTCAGCATAAGCTCCAGTTAGCTTTGTGCTAACCTTCCTCTCAGATTTGATGTTTGCTGTGGTTTGTATCTTCCACGTTCTGTGGCAGCAACACTCAGCATTCACTGTTTTCTGTGACGGCAGGTGTAACAGCAGGCTTGGACACCCAGGTGATGTGCTCCAAGTTCTTTGGAGAAACCCGGTAAAAGGTCAAGGAGTCCACCGCAGCTGTAAATATTCGACCGAGTGACTGCGTTAAAATGCACGTAAAGGACACCTTCAGTGATATTGAACTTGCTTGTCTCGGATCTAGTTTGGGTAATACATGTACATAAATACCATTAAACGTCCCTCTGGTTTGCCTCCAGCTGGCATCATATGGAGGAACCTTTAGTTCACATTACGTCATCTCTCATCGGTCACACTCACAAGTTTGTATATGTGGTCAATCTGCTTTTCCAGAGCTCCTCCAGATGACATGATCTGAACTTCTTAAAGACTCCTCCGTGTGATGTCATCTGGAGTTTTTCAGCTAGAAGAAGAGATATATTTTAATACAAGGAAGTCAGAGTGAAGTTTAAAAGCACCAATGTGAAACTTGGTGAAGTTGCCCTTTAAGAAACCTTGTTTTGTGGCCTGATTTCTCCTCCACAGATTTTTGTGTTTGTGTTTCAACAAAGAGACATGCAGCTGATCCACAACAGGACTCGTGTGAATTAAAAAACTCTGCGGGGAAAAGTGACTCATCTAGAATTTTACGAGGTATTTTGCGTTAGTTAAATTTTCTGTCTGACTTTAGACAGACTGTTTAAAAAATGAGGTGGCATCGCTCCGTTAATGGTCTCTGCTTTCCTTCATTCTTTCACTTAGCTGCTTGTTCCTTGTTCGACTTTTAGTGTTGCATTGTGGGATATTTTAAGTACACTTTGCACACTCAACATTCGGACACTGCTACGAAATGGCGAACACACTATGTAGCACAGCCCAGGTTTGTCTTATCCGACAAAGCCCACTGTAACCTAGTAATTTAGGTCCATGGAAATGCACCGAGCGAAGGTCTAGCGAAGGTCTAGCGGGTTTATCCTGAGGTAGTTATTATGCCAAGTAATCGCTGGAGTGTGATGGTGATGAGAAGGAAAAGTCAGATCCTGCTAAACTTGCCATCTGCCATGTTTAATGATTGTCAGACCTCTCCGACAGGAACAGGATGAGAGAATCCTACCTTTGCCTGATTTGTGATCACCTGTCAGTTTTTGCAATTACTGTAGTTTTACTGCAGAAGAAGTTTGGTCACAGGCCAAAAACTGCACATTCTGTTACACACACTCGGAGCTGACACTTGTGCACACCTACAAGCCCATGCTCATCGTTGCAAATTCCATCTCTCCAGTGTACACACACACACACACACACACACACACCTGCTGGGATGGATCAGGTTCAGGTCTTCAGAAAGTCGACATGTCAGCTCATTTCTTCTCCTCCCTCAAATTTACCCTCCATCTCCTTTGTTGTCTAACTTTCCTCCCCCATGAGGAGACTTGAGCCCCCACAAACATGACAGTCCACACACACACACACGCTCTTTCTCTTTCTTTCCAGTCGGTGTAAGATGTCACCTGAGTCGCTGTAATTACGCCCAGGGTGCTAATAGCGTTTCTCTCACCTCTCTGGGAGCCAGCCAGCGTTCACGGAAAGGTGTCTGTGTGTGTGTGCGTGGTAGCGGGTGAGGCAGGTAGATAATGGGGTCGGTGTTGTCTCGTTCGGCTTTGAGCTTCTGCCTTTGTCACTCGTCAGTTGCTTGAACTTTTTTTGTGTTACCAAAGACCTTGGAGGGGAAGCAGATGTGTGTGAGGAAGGAATAGGTGGTGTGTGTATCTGTGTGTAACACATTGTGCTTGCATACACACGTCGTGCTCTTCCACCTCCTCCAGCCCTCACTTCTTTTCCTGTACAATCAGAAAGTGTTTTTTTTTTTTTCATTCAGCCGAGAAACCTGACTCCTCCTGAACATGTACTACAAGTACTTCTGTACAGCCACAGTAACAGAAATAGTCCTTTTCTCCTTGTGACTCCTTTGCAACAGAGTTTGTGTCTTTGCTTTGTGTTGTTGGATGTGTGTAGGTGAAGCGTCTGTGTGGAAGAGTTTGTAATAAAATACAAACCACAATCAGGGTGTGGAGCTGTGTAGAACCAAAGGACGTTTGGGTGCTGGATTCTGGACTCTGTAGAGCTGACTGGAAGACTTTTAGTCTTTTTGGAATTCACTTAAACCGTTGTCTTCACTTGGGCCTATTTAGTCTTGATGCAAGTCCAACACAAACTCAACAACCCGAGAGCTGAATGAAAGTGGACGGCTGGTCTGAGCCTTGGTGTCTGTCCCAGGAAACTGGTCTTTGAGCGTGAACTGTCCTGTCTGTGAATGTTAGTCTTCATGTGGGGTCCTGGCTTTAGTGACCTGTGCTCTCAATTTCACATTTCACATTTTTGGCCTGGATATTGAACATTTTGTTGTCAACATGTTGGACTTTAGTTTTAATGTGGCTCTTGTTGGTCTCGACCTCAGAATCTTTGGACTTAGATCTGCATTAAAACTGGTCCTTTATTCGGTCTCGTATTGTAGTCTTTTGTACTGGATTTGGTGTCTGCTGTGCTTAAATTCTGACTTTCCCGTCCTGACTTTCGACCTTCTTGGTCCTGCTCCCTTGCCAAACGCAGCTGTCTTTCACTTTGCAGTTGTTTTTTGTTACTTTCTGGTCATTTTTCAGAGAAGAGGAGCTGTGTGTTTGGTTTCTCCTCTGGAGAAGCTTCAGTGCTTTTTGATGGGCAGCAGCTCGCAGTCCTCGCCAACGCCAGCTCAAGTCGAGCATCGTCTGACAGCAGCTGCAGGGAGATTCTCATCACCGGCCCTGATGTTTGGTACAAGGAGGACTGAACAATTACACAGTTGTTTGTACAGAGACACTCAAACACACACACATTCATTTTAACACTAGTGTTGGTGAAACTGGAGAACAGATGTTAATAAAGTTCATGTGGGAACTGCTGTAGTCATGACGTCCTGAACGCAGCAGGATGATAATGTTTCACAGGAGGAAGAGCTGGAGAGTCGGCACAGATCTGTTCACTAAACGCCAAACACACACACACACACACACACACACACACACACACACTCTCACTCTCTCACCAAAACACACACACAAAGCCTTCATTCATAAAGAGAAAACTTCTTCCTCTTCCTCCTCTACAATTCGTTGGGAAAGCAACTTACCTGGAACAAGAACCTGTCACCCACACATCAACACAAAGACACAGTCGCGCACACACACTCACACACACTAGTCTATCAGTTTCAGACAGGTACGTCCTGACTGAGAGATGACACACACAGTTGGCAGAGAGACAGACCACAGGCCTGCGGCGTGTAAACATAGTTATCGTGTGCAAACACGGAGGATTGGAGGATTTTCCACCATTAATTACTGAAATGGTTGGTGTTTATGCAGAAACAGAGAAAACCTTTGAGCACCACTGTGAAAAGTTCAGTCCCTCTCATTTCTTCATCGTTTTCATCTCCCATTTCTGTGTTTCGCTCTCTTTTCCCTTTTCCCTCCTGACCTTTGACCTCCGTTGCCTCACAGTGAGGGTGTGTTTGTTTCGTTGGCCGACACTGCAGTGTTTGTTTCACAGCAGCGTTGTTTCTGTTGTTTTCACTCTGACGCCTCCAATGCTGCGACACGCGGTCATGAAATCTGAGAAATTAATCAGAGCTATTGTTCTTCAACTCAGTAATGTACCACTGTGTGTGTGTGTGTGTGTGTGTGTGTGTGTGTGTGCGCGCTCAGTTTTGTCTCTGTTTGGGTTTGTTTATACTGTGTTTTCCTTTCTCTCAGGACAACAAAACAGACACTCTTTGTGTGTGTGTTTACTGTGTACGGTGTGTATTTTCATACTTTGTTGCCCCCAAGTATATTTCTTGTGTTTTGTCTTTAGTAAACAAAGGCGAAACATTCAGACTTTGTATAGTGTGTTCATGAGTGTGTTGTTTCCATTTAAGCAAAATAAATCAGCCTTCTCCCTTTAACATCTAATAGAGTAGCAGGAGGTAGAGCGGCCATCCGCCAACGCCTAGTTGCAGGTTCGATACCCAGCTCCTCTGGTCACATGTCAAACAACCTTGAGCGAGTTAGTTGCTCCCAGTGAGTGTTGTCCCCATCGGTGTGTGTGATTTGTGAATGGGTGAATGAGAAGCAGTGTAAAGTGCTTTGAGTACCAATAGGTAGAAAAACGCTGTATAACTGCAGAGCATTTACCTTTTAGATCAAACTTCATTGATTGGAAAGAGACTTAATCCCAGCATGCATCAGAAACTGGGACTGGACTTTCAGTGTAAAATCAGCATTGCACTTCTTTGCAGCCCCTGCACTGCACTGCAACTAATGCTCATACTGGTTATCGATGTTTGCAGATAAGCTCAACAAGAAATACATTTTAAAGCATCAAAGAGTTTCTGACAAAACAGTAACAGTTTATTTTGAGGGTAAACACGTGAAATAAGCCAACTTTTCCATGATTGTATTTACCCGCATATGTATGTTTTAATAAAAAGCAGAGCCCACAATTTGGCAAAGCTGCAAACACTGCTTCTGCCTCACTCTCCCAGAGATGATGACTTTATTCTGACTTTGTTACGACTTTAATGTCAGAATTATTTAGTGAACACAGAATGAGTTGACCTAGAGAGACACACTGTGAAAAGCCAGTGTTTCTCTGTGGTGGTTGTTGTTTAGCAGCACTAAATCCAGAAAATAGCTTCATATGGTGATAAGTGCCAGTGTAATGAGACAAACACAGAGCTCAATATGGAAGATGTCAAATCAAAGCAAATCAGCCAAAATGCGGACGACAACTTTCCAAAAAAATCTAAAACCTGCAGGACTGTGTCCAGGAGATCACCAGCCCAATTTTAGGTCCAACAGATTCTTGTACAGTGTGTGGGTTCAGTCAGTTTCTGGTGAAAACTGAGGAACCTCTGGGATTAATAAGGATTCATCCACTGCAAAGCAGGACCAGACCCCGGTGAGTCTTTGACAAGCTTTTTTTCTGCAGGTCCTTCCTCCATAGTTCCAGCTTGTACTCAGCACGTGATCAGTTCCTGCTTCTCTGTGAAGCGTTGAAGACATTCCAGGCAAGAAGCGGGAAGACGGCCTGCCCGCTCTCCAGTTACAAACTCAGCACATCTGTTTACATATTTCACCTCGCTAAGTACATGTGTGTGTTGTTCTTTCTCTGTCCACAACAAAACAAGCGCTCCCTTCACTTATGTGTCTATTGACATACCTCCAGCCTCTAAATTACCTGTGTGTGTGTTTCTGCTTCCTCCACAACACAAACCAAGCGCTCCCTCCTGGTCTTCGCCGTGGGTGTACCTGTCATCCCCGGCCGGCTTGTTTACATACTTTGCGGCTCTAAGTACATGTGTATGTTTTCACAGTGTTTCCTTTCTTTGAGTACAACAAAACAAGCGCTCCTCTTTTGAACATGACAGCTCCCTCTAAAGCTAATGTCGCCCTCGGGGGCCAAAGAGGAGGAGGAGGAGGAGATGATTCATAACGACCTGCTATCCTGTCAACACACACACACACACACACACACACACACACACACACTCTGCCTGCAGGGACAAGAGGTGCTGTTGCTTTTAAGGGTGAGTCCAACCTGGATCGTCTTACGTTCCTTCTCTCTCTCTTGAAGTCATTTGTACCCCCCACCTCCTCCTCCTGCCCTCCACCATCATTAACAGCTAAAGTTACTGCCCCCCACCTCCCCTCCTCCCCCTCGACCTACAGTGCCTCCCCTTCCCCCACCACCCTCCGAGCTAAACACACCCATCAATGTGAGTGTTTGTGTGTATAAATTTCTCTACCTGCTCATCTTGGTCCTCCACTGTTCCCATTTTTTGTTCGTCCTGGGAAAATCCCACAATTGCCCAAAACTTTAATCTTAATCCAGTACTTAAAAGTACTTGTTGCCTCATCATGAGTACTTTTACTTTTAATGCAGGACTTTAACTTGTCGTAGTCAATTTTTAGACCGTAGTATTTTTAGAATTTTGGAAACTTCTTCCATCCCCTCAGAAACTCTAGAACAGGATTTTAATATTATTAATGCTAAAAGGGTTGATAATAATAGCAGGAAAGTTGATTGTTTTTAAGAAATTAAGTGTTTCAGGGTTAATCCATCCATACTCAGGATTCAGTTTATAACTACATTTTTTTTTCTGTTGGTGTGGTGGTGCTTCAAAAGTGCAGAAGCATGGTCACATCATAACTCCTAATGTTTCACTCAATCAGCATTGAACTGAAAAAAAAAATTACAAACAAAAATCGTAGAATAATCCGTGACCACTGTTCCTGCAGATTAATTGAAATCCTCTCAGTAGAATTACTTACTTCCTGCTACCTGCTTAAGGTCCTGTTTCCACACAGGCGTCTTGTTCTCTAAAATAAACCTTCTTTACTGCGAAGGAAAAATCATTTAGAGAACAGCCTGTCTTCTTTAGAGATGTCCAACATTGATAGTGACACAGTGAAATCCCAGGTGATGGTTCGAAAAGCTGCTGAGTGTCTTCGGGTGATTACTGACATTATTAATCACTCACATTAACACAGATGACCCGCTGCTCCCCAACTCCTCCTAACCTCTTTTCTACCTCCTCCTTTCCCACCAGCCCCCCCTCCTCAGGCCATCCCGCTCTGTAAACAGCAGTTTGGTGGGAAAGTTTAGTCCATCCATCTCCCTTCCTGTCAGGTAAGATGAGACCAGGCGGCTGCAGGCGGCTGATCGATGACGATCTGCTGCACCTCAAACTACACCTGTGCACACAGCTAAAACCAATCATTTTACGCTTATGTGATCAAACCTCTAATAACTCGCCAAATAACTTCACTATGGTTTGCATAATCTGAAAGAGTGATAAGTGGAACAAAGAAATGCAATGAAATCTATAGATTTTCACGATTTCAAGCAAATCAGCCAAGAATTTCACTCAATGTTTTGCAGAAGAAAGGGATGCAACAAGGCACCAATCCAACGCCAAATGATTGAAAAATACATAGAAACACAGATGAACTTTGATATTTATTTCTCTCGTGTTTTGTGTGTTAATTTGAGGAAGGCTGCACCATCTTCATCACGCCATCTCATGTACCAGTAATTAGACAGTTTCCATTTAGTTTTTATCAACACGAACGTTTCCAGCTCCTGTCCGTCCATCTTCACACTTGGCAAAAAACATGGAGGAACTGACTGGATGAAGTCTGGAGAGACCTTGTCAGTGACTCTTGTTTGCTATAAAACCCAAATTGCACTTTGTTGCATTTTGCTTTTATTAAAACGTCAACTTTTAATCAACGTGGAGACTTGCAGCAGTGACTTTACGTGAAAATGTGACTAACATACATGTATCAGTGCCTTGCTCCGAGCAGAAAAAGTGAAATATTCTGAAGAATTAGTTTAGGGCGGCTGTGGAAAGAGAATTATGGAAGCAACGTGTAAGTGCAAAGCTAAAACTGAAGTGAAAAAGCAAAGAGAGCTTCCGATTCAGATCAACATGTGTGAGCTGCTGTGGACTTATTTTTACCCATGATTGTGTTGTGGCTCTAGGAAATGTGTTGTCATGTTATTTTTTCAGTCATATCCATCCAACTCATACACAGAAACACATAACAGAGACACACTGTCCACTGAAAACACTCAGAAAGAGCAGACAGATTTTCTGCAGATGACGTTTTTACTTTAAACACAAAGCCCTGAGTGTGTGTTAATCTGTGCTGGTCTCTGTCTCAGTTTAGTAAAAGTCCTTCAGTGCTTGTGTGTTTGTGTACGGTGTGTGTGTGTATGTGTGTGTGTGTTTGCACACAGCAGTCTGTATTCAAACTATCGGCTGATAAAGTTAAACCCTGTCTGACCGTTTCAAGCTTCGCTCTGCGCCCTGTTGCTCAAAACACCACCCAGTGCCCGTTTGCTTTTTCATCTCAAATTGAACCAGAACAAGCGCTCCCTTCAAATTGTGGGAGAGGAGTGTTATTCCACTTTGCTTTCCAGCATCATTGTGTGTTTTAAAACTACTTCTGGTCTTTCTGGACGACCCACGTTGGGTTGAGTTTGAGTTATTTCAGATCAATCGTTACGAGTCAGTCAACTTTAAAGTCTCTAAAACAAGTATTTGATGGAGTCATTCAAGACATTGTGAGAGGTCATTTAAGGTGAGTCCAAGTCTTGAGTCGTCTGAGTCAAGTGTTAGTCATCGAGTCATGTGTTTTCAGGTTGAGTCTCAAGGCCTTTTAACATGGCTCTACATTAAGTCTTGAATCATGAGTCTGGTTTAAGTGTCCACAGCTCTGGCTGAAACCTCTGAAAGACATTTTTAACTAGCAGAATATAAAGAAAAGTATTTTCGACGAGTAAAATTATAAGACCTACTAGAAGTTGATGAAAACACTGTCACTCTATCATCTCTCTCTTCTCACTGAGAGATAAATATTAACCTCCAGACTCCTGATGGCAGCTTTAATCGTCTGTTTTTGTTAGTCTACGTTTTGGCGATAACGCCGGCTGCTCTTCAGGGTACAGAGAGTTTAGCGACACTAATCCTCAGCACCTGGCTGATCTGACACCAACATGACCTGAGACACACAAACACCTGTGGAGCCGAGCCAGAGACTGAACCAGGACAAAGTGGACTGCAGTGAGGACAGTCACTGGTGCTTTGTCCTGCTAATTAGCACATGTTAGCATCCCGGAATGCTGGAACATCTGAAGATTATAGATTAGAATTTTATTAGTGAATGTTTTTATATGATGATCAAAATGTAAATTTAGACACTTACATAATCAAAAAGTCGGACTGTGACTTTAAAGACCAATACTTCAGACTAGATTTAATAATTTCCCCACATGACACATTTGTGTGTCTAACAAACGTATTTTATTCCCTCAATGTAGTTTTTTAACCCTCGAGCTTCAGTTCATCAGTGTAACGTGACTGTGGCACCATGTGCTGCTCTGCTCCACTCGTCCCGTTCAGACACAACATCAGGTCCAACACTCGTGTGTAATAGGCTCTGGCTCACAGCCGGTGGTCCAGTTCATCCTGGAGGTGTTGCACAAGGCTGAGGTCAGGACTCTGCAGGCCAGTCTCAGTCTTCACAGCAAGAGGGAAAACCTTTAAAAAAAGGGGGGGGGGGGGGGGGGCAGCAGACATATTATCAATTTGCTGGAATCTTTTTGATTAAAGCACATTTTCATCTCCACTGATTAGAAATGCGATTGACTACCTATAGTTCACTTTGGAAATTTAAAAAGGATCCTGGGAAAATGGCCCTAGTTCATAATGTTAACAAATGAAGAGTCTACTGTAAATGTACCACAATCACATGAATGAATGGGTGCAGAATTATACATGTTTAAAAAAGCAGGCTGAATATGAATGTGCCATAGAAGATTCCCAGTGTCTCCGCTGCCTGAAAATGCTGTAGAAAATGTATTTTTGTTATATCGCAAACACAAAACGTCACTAAGCTCAGAGTTTGTTTAAAAAAGCACTTAATTCACATCCAGACAAGACTGTGACTCTGCTTAATTAATTATATTTACAACCTCACAGCTCCTAAAGTCGGGAGGTTTTCACAGCTTCAGTCTGTTTATGTTCTTCACGTTCATATCAACATGGATCTGCTGTTGGCTGATAAACAAAATGTGTGTTGATGAACTGATGACAAAGACACACAATGTTAAGCTTTAAATGTGTTAACAATTTCTGCAAAAAGCAGGTTTTTACATATTTCATTTACTGACTTTGTGTATTTAAATGCTTCCCCACAATAATTCTTTGGAGTTGGGAAAGGAAATGAGAGGAAATTAAAGAAAGGGAGACAAGGAGTCGAGGAAGAAAATGAGGAGACATTGGGGTAAAGGTGGACAAGAGGAAGCAGAAAAGAAGAGGAAGAGAAGGAAGGTGAGGATGAACACGGAAGAAGGTGAGACGGATACGTGGTCGTAGTAAGGGTGAGAGAATGTCCAAGCAGATGAGGGAGTGGGAAAGACAATAAAGAGACAAGAAGGCAGTGAGGGAGACAAGGAAAGGGTGACGGAGAGGAAGCAGAGAAGTAAAGGTGGAGATGAGCTGGAGAAGGGAACATGACGTGGAGGCAGAGAGACTAGGAGATGATGAGAAGCCAGTGAAGAAAGAAAAGACGTTCAGGTGTCCACATACTTTAGCCTTTAAAGTCAGTGTGAACTAATTCAGTATGTTGGTTTCTTTCTGGTAAACTTGCTGGTGTCGTTCTTCTTCCTCCCTCTGCATCTGTCCTCAGCTCCTCACCGCCCGACAAAGACACATACACGTCAGGGGACATTGGATTGACTTTCATTTGTTTCCCTTGAGACTCAAAACACACCCTAACTTTAACCCAAGCATTCACAGTAAAAATCAAAGATTTACCCATGGGCACCAGTATTTTGTCCCCACAAGTGAGTATGTATGTAGTTGGATTTAAGTCCCCCCTCACAGACACACTCACACACACACACACACACACTGAGGGGAGTAGGAAGACATTCACAGAGAGAAAAGGAGGGGAAACAAGGAGCAGAGGGGCTTTTAGGCAGGAGGTCAAAGGTGAGGGGCCCTTAAACCAACACTTTGGCCCTTTAAAGATCACAGCAATTACCCCCCTACACACACACACACACACACACACACACACACACACAGAGGCTCAATTCACCAGAAGCACCAATTAATGATGGTGGAAAAGGCTGAAAGAGAGAAAAGAAGTGAGGCCATGGACACAATCACGGTCACTTACTGAGGGGCCCGGGCCCCCGGCTCTATTCTTAACTGAAAAAAGGCCGAGGAGGGGGACGAGGTAAGATTCCAAATTAACTTCCCCCTGGTCTCTCCCTGTGCTGAGCGAGCCACTGTCTTTTCAGACGTTCAGGATCAGACACACAAAGCCACACATCCAACCATTCGACCCGTTTGTCTCACCTTCACCACACTCACAATCAACTACTGGCTGCTTTGCTCTGAGAGCGTTTTTATTCAATTCAACTTTATTTATATGGCGCCAATTCACAACAGTCATCTCAAGGCACCTTACAGAATGAAGTCAAGACTATAAAGATGTACAGAGAGAACCCAACAATTTAACGGAGGAAACCTCCGGCAGAACCAGGCTCAGGGTGGACGACCATCTGCTTTGACCGGTTTGGGTGAGTGGAAAGTGAAGAGAGAAAAGAAAAAGAGCAACAAAACATCGAGCAGGTTGGTAGGACCAGGAGCTCCACACAGCTTCAAAGCCCGGGGACACCTGCAGAAAGGGACACCTGGTACAGCCCAGACCACAAGATGGACGCCCCTCATGTTTGGAATCTGTAAAAAAGTGATGAGATGATTCTCTACCAAAGTGAGAGGATCCAGACCACATAAGCTCATGTGTGTTTTTGGTGTCCCGTGTGTTACTGGGAGGTGGTGGTACCCGATCAAGAACAGCTGTTTAGTATCTCGCTCACATTATTGCTATTCCTTAATGATGTACGTTGTTATATTAGTGAACATGAAAGCAGCAGCAGTTGTGCAGCGCTGCTCCAAACTGACCAAGTGAGCATTTCCTTCAGACGCTTCGTAACTTCGACACACAGTTGGCGCTGCCTGCAGGAAACACTTTTCAGCTCCTCCTGCCTCCTCTTTGTATGTGACCAAATGAAGTGTCAGTCAGATAAATGAACACGTCACAAGCATCAACAGTGTTACAAACTCACCCAATGCTGTTCGACAAAGTTTAGCTTTAATCAGTGGGCGCGCTGACTGACCGACACATGTAGCTGCGCTGCTCACACACAACGCATGTTGATCAGGTCTCGGACAGACTGCAAACCAAGATTAATCTAGATAATAACACACATGGTGATGCAGCATGTTGTCTGTAGATTCCGTGCAGATTTTATATAAAATGACACGTTTAAGGCCTGTTCTTAACATACTACTTATGTTTGTTTTTTTAATTTATACATTTTTTTTGGAATCTGAAATTTTCAGTTAAACGTTAAAAAAGACTTTCTGTGCTTTCTAACATAATTCGTGGGGTTTATATTTACCATCTTATTCTATGTTTTACTCTCATTTTAAACATTTTTTAGATGTTGCAACTGTCCATGTTTTACTTTACTTAACAGTATAAAAACATGGATAAATATCAGGGAAAAGCTGAGATCTCTCACAATGACACACACAGTAACACACACTCTTGGGGGCAGGGTGAAAGTGTGTGTGTGTGCACGAAGTGTTAATGACTTCTGTCTGTGCGTCAGAGTTACACACCATCAGTTTCCGTTGACAAAAACACAGTTTGTTGTGAAGCTCCATCATGTTTCACAACAGACAGAAGAAAACACAAAGCTTTTATTTTAGCGGATCATGGACTTCCTGTTTGGTATTCGGTGCTGGGCTGGTCTGGTTCTGCATGTGCCGTGACTTTAGCATTCACTGAGTGCTAATCATGTCACAGCACTGGTAACACTGAGGTTGCTGGTGATGATGAGACCTTTATTTTAAAAACCGTGAGGAGAAGAATTTTTGATTAACAGTCATCTCAAGACCATGATGCCACTTCCTGATTTAATTTCCTTTAATTTATTGCTTCGCTGGAGACATTTGGCCATTCCACGTACAGAAAAGTAACTTCCTTCCTCGTCTTCACACCCTTGTAAATTTAATGCCACAACGAGCACCTTCCATCATCCTCAGTCCTCGGTTACAGTTTGAGCCTTATCATAAGTGGTGATCAATAAATCCTGATGGATTTACCTTCACTTCATACAGGAAATATTGAGATAACAGTCACACAAGATGAGTTAAAAGATGGTAAATTGTACCACAGTTTAAATGGGCAGAGAGAAAGGAACTGGTTCTGTGCAGCTGTAGTCCTCGTAGTCCTCGTAGTCGTCTCTTTTTGGATGGTTGTTTTTCAGTGCTCTCGCTGGCTCTTTGGTCCATGTTGTCCATCTTTGCTGTCTTTATGTATATATTTCTGTGGTCATTTTCGACAATTATGAGATAGTTTTCTCTTTGTTGTACTTTTTACTTGGTTTTTCCTGCTGTGCGTCTTTGTGGTAATGTTTTCATTGATTGTTTTCATTCTCATGTCATAGAAGTTGTCTAACGAAAACCATGCAGCCGTCTGACAATGAGCTTCAGACCATTCGGACTCAGGTGTTTCCTGTGCTCACACTAGGACTTTTGCGTGTTGTACGTGGACCCGCTCACATTTTCTCAGGACATGTGTGTTGTGGTTGTACGACAGGCTGTGAACTCCCCAGCTGATAGATTGGTCTTAATATTTACTGATGAACTTTAATCACCAGATCTAAATGAGACACAGTTGTCTGTCTGTTGGTAATCACTCTTCTTCTTCTGTGGTTGCTGTTGTCGGTAGTGTAAAGTTTGGAGCAGAGAGCGGTCGACCTCCGGCTGATCCCTCCAAGCTCCGAGTGTTTGGAGTCAAACTTCAGCTCTGTCTGATCTATTGGCTGCTGTGTTTAGGACCAAACCTTCAGCCACTCACTCAGTGCACACGATGGATCACACGCTCGGGACGAAGTGTGCGTGTGTGTGTGTGTGGAACATATTCCTCTTCTCTGTCAGCAGCCAATTGGTCGCTCATTAGACCATCATACATCAGTGCTGGCCTGACCTCCCTCCTCTGAGTCAGCTTGGATCCTCCAAAGCCCACATTTCTAGACCATTACAAGGGCACAAAGAGCTCATTTCAAGTTTTCGTCCTAACACAACCAAGAAATTAAGATTTATGTGGTCCGACCTTGGAGGACACAACTTTCGCAGACATCACTAATCCACTGTGTGCCAGTCAGTTGTTAACTTTAGCTGTTTCTGTTCACTTTTGGCCTTTGACAGACTACTGAAGTCGTCATAACAGAGGTAATTTTAGTCTTTTGAGTCACGTTTGTGAACATTTGTGCCTCTGTAGCGTCAGTGCTACGGGTCAAACAGATCAATGACCTTCTGAACAAGAGGCAGAATTGGTTGGTGGAGAATCAGCCTCTGTTTCTGTGTAAATGTGCAAACTCTCTGCAGAGCAAATGTGAAGCAGCGTCTCTACAAACGAAGGCCTTGTGAATATTCTCAAGTGAATGTGATGATGCGATGAGAGGTCCAGTTTCACTGGGTGCCGCTTTCCAACCAGCAGTTCCATCACATTCATCAGTTCATTTGTCCCCTTTACTTTTACTAATACTGTGCATTTTGATGGTTATTCTCACATAGTTTTACTTAACTGTGATGTTAATTGTGAAATGAGAAACGTAATGTTCATACAGACAGTAAGACACACAGAAGCTCTACATTAATGCACATGCCAACTATTAATCCAACACACTTACACACACACAAAGCAATGACCTCTGACCTCTACTGGGAGTGATTTTTCTCCTTCACACACACACACACACACACACGCAGACGTGAACCCAGCTGGGGGACACACACCACTGAATCCGATGGAGTGTGTGCGTGTGTCTTTCACACTCTGTCCGGACCTTAACACCTGCAGCCTGTAGGTGACACTGGCAGGTTCCTGTCCCTCAGTTGCCCACGCGGTAGCAGACTTTAGCCTGATCCCCAGACTGAACGTCCACCTCCGTCACTTCATCGTTCATGTCCATGTTACCATGGTGATTTTGTCCTCTAACCATGCTCATTTTCCCCCTAAACAAAGGTTTCAGTTTAAAGTTTAAAGGTGGAGACTAAAGTTCTTCCTTGACTTCTCAGTCGCTTCAAAATATCAAAAACTCCTGTGTCCAGTAACGTTTTTCATTGTATTCAAAGTCTGTGGAAAGATGTCCACCCGGGGCAACCAATGCAACGATGTGAAATTATTTCAGCTTGATCAAAAGACTTCACAATCCTCTTCAGGCTGTATGGATCTCTTTCATAAACGTATAGGGAGGAGAAGAGAAAGGACAGAAACAGGAAAGAAGTGGATGGCCTGATGTCTTCACAGACACACAGCTCTTCATCTTCTGTCCAACTATCTTCTAAAGATCCTGTTACTATACAACTTAAGTGCAGCCCTGAGACCAACGTGCGACCTGTTTTCTCCCTGACTCGCTGCTTTCTACTCCAGTGTGTCTGGACGATCTGTTTTTTGCTGCATTTTGTCTCAGTCATTTGAGAAGGTGCATTCAAATACATCCGGTGATCTAACCACCGTGTCTGAATCAGAGAGTGATGCCATGAGGAAGCGAGCAGCTGCAAACCATCACTGTAAAGTGACAATGGATGAGGTGAATTTCACCAAAAGTCGTTGGCAATAGTCGGTTTATCAACTGGAAAACACCAGAGTAAATATTAGTGAAGTATGTGAATGTGATCGGGGCGTCTCTGAATAAATACAGATTAAGTTTCTTCTGCCGCTGTGTACACACACAAACACACACCCACACACACGGTCCTTGATCCTGTTGGATTCCAGTTTCTGCTGCTGTTGAACCCAGCTACATTACACAGGGTTTCTGTTATTAGGGCCCACTGGTATAAAGAATAACACAATAACACCGAACGTCTCCAAACTCCGTACAGTTGAACCAACACCTTCATGAAGCAGGATTAACTTCAGCACCGTTTGATTGCACTGCATTAGTTTGATAAACTACCTATGGAGTGTACGTCTCCACCACAACATGCCCACTTAACTCACCCAATCAGCCACCGACACCCCCCTCTCCCCATTCCCCACCGCTTGTCCCAGATGCTGTTGCTATTGTCCTAATACTCACAAGCCAATTTAAGCAAACCCAGTTAACAGCCTGCAGAACCGAGCCGAGCTGATAGACTGACAGTTCTCTGACAAAAGGCACACGGGAGAAATTCCCCCGCCTCTAATATCTGCTGTCAGCCCGGACGCATCTAAAACACCACTAATGCATCACCCCTCTGTCACTGTGAACCCCCCCCCCAACACACACACACACACACACACACACACACACACACACACACACACAATCCTCGCTCGAGCTGACAGAGAGAGAAAACGAGTGATATGAATACTCTGAGCATAACAATGCTAAAAAAGAAAAAAAATCACCTCTATAATGGCGCCGGCAAATAGCGAAACATATTTAGTCTGACAAAGGGGCTTCTGTGTGATGGGATGTTCAATCTTCCCAGGTGTCAGTGCCTTCACACAGGAGGGGAAATGGGTGCCAGACAGAGAGACATCCAAACCCCAGAAGTGCATCCTAAGTAGGCGTTGTGATGCAGAGAGCTGAGTGAAAGTGATAGCAGCATGATGATGATGATGATGATGATAGCGCTGCTATTTGGTCTTGATGGGACGCCGATTTTGCCGCCACGCAAACAGTTTGTGTCGCTGAGAGCAAAGCTTGGAAAACAATAGGGGTGTTTTACTGTGGTGGCATGGCGATGGAGGAATGGCTCTAAAGCATCTGAATTGTGAGCAGTTCGTCCGGAACATTCAGCTACGGAACAATCGCACGGGAGGTCAAAATGTTCCAGAGCAGGCGAAGCTTTCAGACTGAAGTTATGGGAAGAACTGCATTTACACTTTGACTCCAGCACAGGAGGCAGGTTTATAGCACAGTGGAGGATAGAGTTTGGATGTGCTTCTCATCCTGAGCATGAATTTGCAAAGTGGAGGGTTTATTTTAGCGATCGGCAAAGAGAGAAGGTGTAGTGGACGTCACAGACGCTGAGTGACTCCACAGGTCAGGACACAGGATGTTACGAAACACACAGCTGAAGCAGAAGCCATTGATTGGCTGAAGGGAAGCATCGCTCACAAACCTTTAGAAGTGAATATCTCTGCACCGCCAGTGCTGTTCTCTGGGTCCGGGTCTCACACCTTCACATACTTTTGCCCCAAAACATTTGAAAGACGTTACTGTACGTTACTCGGGATCACCAGCATTCCTTGTTTGGGAGTCACAAGCGACAAAGTTGGACCTATGGGAGGCTGGAGCTGGCGGGTGGGTCAAGAAAAGAGATGGACTTACATTCCACAACGTTAGTTTTCCTTTTTTTTTAATTTTATTTAGAGAACGTCCTGAGGATCACAAAACAGTTCGACCCCACAGTTTATCCAAACTTTATGAACCAAACGTTTGTGGCCACCAGGCCTTCATCAGCAGTATAGATGTGTTTTAATTTGATACCACACGTTTATCATAACCATGACGACTAAACATAAAACAGCTGCTAAAGATGGACCTCGTCCACAGCTTGCTGTGCACTTAAACCCTTTCTGGGCCTTTACTCCTTCTCCCTGCTATGTTCTTGACTTGTAGGTCACTTTAAAGAAGATCCTGTAATGTTTAGGAAGAACATAATATGAACCAGCAACCAAGTTGTTTTTGTGCCTTGAAATGATGGAGAGGTCGCATTGAATCCGTTATTGTAAGCTGTGTTTATGATTTATGATTTCAGTCCAGGCAGTCAGCATTCTGGTGTCAGTCAGTCTTATAGTTTTATGAGAGGTTAGGGAGAAATGATCTACATCCCATAGTTGTTTAGGTTGTTGCTATGTCAACAAGCACAATTCATCATCTTAAACAATGAAATGAACTCCAATTCTCATTTGTCCTTCAACTTGTGGCACCTGTGAAGTGAAAACCACTCCAGGTGACCAAGTGTCTGACACTGTTAAAAATCTACACTATGAAAGACACGAAATCTTGTTTTGCTTAACACACAATTGCATAAGTGTGTTTTTATAGTTTTTTGAGTTTAAGAATTGACGATAAATAACCACGACCGAGCAGCACGTGAGCAAGCTTTCAGCTGTGTGTGTGAGGGGTTAATACCAAATACAGTTTAGAACCTTCTGAGTTTTAGAAATGATTATTAATGAAGGATCAGTAGCACAAAAAAGTACAGCAGCAGTGAGTAGAAGTACTCTGCCCTGCATTAATAGCACCACAGGAGTAGCTATGGAAACCGTCTCCCGTCCTGCCTCTGCTGTACAGCCTCGTGCTTACCTACAGACCCTCACCTACAGATGAACAAAATCTGCTCTAAAGTGTCGGAAGAGATGCCCGCGCGCACACAAACGCACATGGGCGCACACACACACACACACACACACAGCTGGTTTCCTCTCTGCAGAGTCCTGTCACTGTGTGAAGTGTGATGTGTGCGTTTGTGTGTTTGTACTTGTATGGCAATACATTGTGAGGGCCAGTTGGAGTCTTAGACTAGGACAGTAGGGACATTTTGACCGGTTGTCACACCTTAAAAGGGCTGTGTGAGGGTTAAAATTCGGTTTTAGTGTTTAGGTGAAAATCAGGTTTTGGAGGGTCGAGGGTTGTGGTGAGGGACTGGGGGATGTATTCTGTCAGTGAGTGTCCTCACAGCTACAGAAAGACAAGTGTGTGTGCGTCAGAGCCAGCAGCCTCTTCTTTGTTTTGCCGAAATGACAGCAACAGCTTCTCCCTGTCTGCTGGTGTAGGACGTCAAACTCACACACACACACACACACACACACACACGGAAATACACACACTAATGATCAGGTAGTGGATCTGTGGATCCAGAGAGTGAAAGACTCTTCACTGTGTTCACTTTTGTAAGATTGTGTATCAGTGTGTACCTGAGCCTCTGTCAATGTATGGTGTGTGTGTGTGTGTGTGTGTGTGTTGCACACATTTTGAATGATGGTGTGTGTTTGTGTCTACATTTTTTTCCAGATCTAATTCATTTATTTGCGTGTATTTGTATCCTATGAGCCTGTATGTGTATATGTTGTAAGTAAATCTGTTTATTTTGTTCCTTTTTTTCATTCAGGAATATGTATCTGTGTGTGTGTGTGTGTGTGTGTGTGTGTTTGCACATATTGTAGGCTTGTGTGTGTATGTTGTGAGTGAGTACATCTGTGTTTATTTAGCTGATATTCAAAGATCATGAACATGTGAGTGTACACATTTTTATTTTCATTTGTGTGGGTGTTTTCTGTAATAGTGCATGTTTGTACATAAGTTATGTGTTTATTTGATTCTTTTTTTTAAAGAGATCCTGTTTGTGCAATGAAGTTTTTTTTATTAGGTTTCCCAATAGGTCAGTAAGTCTTTAGTAAAACACTTGTGTGTAATGAAGAGAAACCAGAGTAATGAAGATTCTCTTTGCTGATTCACATGTAAGTGAGTCATTGTACAGGGCAGCTGTGAGGAAACACGGGAATCACATCGGCCAAAGATGGCTTTAAACCCTCTACAGTTGGTGATAGATTAAGAAATATTACATAACATAACATTGATCTTTCACCAAATCAATGATTAAGTAACAGAGCACACGCTGTCGCTGAAGCTACATTTTTCAGCTATTGAACACACACGAGCTCCACAGCTTCTCTTAATGTTACAGAACAGCACAGGTGTGTTTCTGACAGACGCACAAGTTCTGATCCACCAAAGAGCCGACACAGATAAACCAACCCATCGTCTACATTAAAAACCAATAAGAATCTCATCACCGACTGTATAAAGGCTGACAAACGACACTAAAGTGAATACGTAGGAATATTTTCCTTCCGTTATGTCTCTTTGTTTACATCCATGGTCTTTGGGATTAAAACTGTCATTAACTTTAAACAGCCTCTGTCTGACTTTTCCTCTGCCAGACAAAAGTGTAGCAGTGCTACTTAAAGCTTTGCTACAGGTGACATGAGAGTGGGTTGCAGGTTTTTGAAACCCCTCACCAATAGTTTAAATGCTTGTTTCTAAACAGGGGAAACAAAAGGAGAATCTGACACCGAATGAAGAAAAGTACCTGCTTTCCTGTCACACATCCAACAGTAATTGTCGTCCTGGTGTATAAAAATACATGGGTATAATTTTGTAGTGTGTAAATTAGCATCTCTAACTGACCACCTGTTATGTTTTTCCACTTATCCTCTGTTATGTTGGAATTGCGATTTCTTTCTAAGATTTTCTTAAATGCTCACAGGTTCCACTAATAGTTTGAGTGTGTGTGTGTGTGTGTGTGTGTGTGTGTGTGTGTGTGTGTGTGTGTGGAGACCTGCATGTGTAAGTGATCAGTCAGTAAATGTGCATTTACTTCAGAAGTATTTTAAGGGCTTATTAGTATTTTGTGTGTCTATTTGTGTGTATTAAAAACACAAGTAAATATGTTTTAGTTCATTTTACAGCTCATGTCCTGTATAATGTTTTTTTTGTGTGTGTGTGTGTGTGTGTGTGTGTGTGTGTGTGTGTGTGTGTGTGTGTGTGTGTGTTAAATAAGGGTTTGGCCCCCACTTGCCTGAAAACACCCTCCTCCCCTCCCAGCATCAGTTGCCTGGAGACGGTTACCATGGAAATGGGAGACTGGAGGGTAGAGAGAGACCAATACGAGTTGATTGGCATCTCTCTCTCTCTGTCTTCTGCTGTTTAATAATCTCTGTTCACTGCTGTGATAGTTTGATCTGGCAGAGAAAAACAGTGCAGCTCTTTTTCCTCTCTCTCCCTGGGTTTCTCTACCTCTCCCACCCCCATCTCTCTATGTTGCACTTCTGTTAATGTCTCATTATTCCCAATGTAGGAATACAAATACTGCTATACAGTATCTTAGTTAGAGCTGTAGGTCTGCGTGTCATTCTATGTTCTATCTCCTCTATCTTATGCCAGGCCCAGACTACACAATGTTTTTAAATTAGACAATTATGTCAAACATTTTTTGTTGGGACTTGGTACCTGACCCCTTCACATTTTAGTCAAAGTGTTTGTTAAGAGCTAATCATGAACATAATAGGAATGTCCACTTTACATTTACTGCATCGTGATATTTTAAATAAGAAACTGGTTTGTCAGCTTCTGCTCGCAGTTGGTCCACTTCCCTTCTTAAAGACTGTTGGTTCTATCTGGCTGTTTGAAGTCGGGCTACACCACAGGCTGCTCAAGTGGCCTATACCAAACTGCTTGTAGGGTTTCTGTGCCACCACACTGACTTTCTTCACCTTTGTGGTGAGTTTTTACTTCTTTGGTGTTTTACAAACACTGAGGACTGAAACTGAGCCGATAGTGCTGAGTTGGAGCGGCAGTTGCTTTTACTTCCAGCAAAGCAGAAAAGTGTTGGTGGAGCTGCCGAACGGCCGAGTGAAACCAATCCCAGTTGTTGTGGTTTGCAAAGATGTAATGTGTAGTTACATTTCTAGGGAGGTGCACATTAGGCTACGTGGTGAGGGGCTGTGCGGAAACTACGTGACACCTACCACGTAAATTTGACAAGTATTAATCAAGTTTTAGGACCATTGCTGTTAAATGAATACATGCTCCCACAGAACTGGCAGCATATCGTGTCACTTAGTATATGCTGATGACCCACACACATACGTCTCTGCCCCATAGCCGCCCTCTCCCTCCCCGTTACCTAAACGTTTCTTATAGGGATGAGCCCTGGGAACAGCTTTATACACACAAACAAATTATATTAGGGTTATTGAAAACAACTTCAGGGTAAAGGAAGGTAAAAAAAACTACAACGGTTAGTGCACGAAAAGTTTAGGTTGAGGTTAAGTTAGAAGAAAAGTGACATTAAAAAAACGCTACTTCCTGACTATAGTGGCCACGTGTGGCACGTTGTGTCACGATCATCATTAAAGAACCCAGCGTCTCACACTAGTTGCTGTGGAAACTTGCCGTGTGTTGTTATAGCATCCACCGCCCTGTGAGAGTTTTTTGCTTTATTTACTACATCTTTGCTATAGGTGTTAAATATTGAAGCGTCTGAGTTTATAATGTATTACAATAAAAGCTCTGCGCGTTGATCACTAACTCAAACAGCTTTTTAGATCCTCCTTAATCCACATTATCATTTGATCCAGTGTTAACAGCAAATATTGTTCATTGTGGCCTTAAGGCCTCAATTACAGACTAAAGGACCTGAGGAAAGTTATTTTTACAGCATTCGTGTGTTACATTTCTCCTTCTGTACATTTCTCCTTTTCTCTCCATCACTCTGATTTCTCCACCTCCTTCCTCCCAGCAGTCGTCACTCAACACACAAACACACACATATAATTTCTTCCGCTACATCAGGACTGTCTTGTCTGGGTCTTTGTGTGAAAATCTTTCTTCCTCACTTTCTCTCTCTCTAACAATAACATGTTGTCTAAACAGACACACTGTGTGTGTGTGTGTGTGTGTGTGTGTGTGTGTGTGTGTGTGTGTGTGTTTCCCAAGGCATCATGGGAAAATGGAGACAAAAAGGAGGGATGAGGGATGGACAACAAGACAGGAGAGAGAGAACAAGACAAGCTCATGGGGGGAAATGGCAGTCTGTGAAAATTCACTCACTCACACACACACACACACACACACACAAACAACAGTGGCAAGATTTAATACGGTGTTGAGGGTATTGAGGGTGTGGAGGTGTGATTTGGGGGGAGTGGGAAACGCCACCACCTCCTCTGGTGAATTGGATCATCAACCACATCCCAAGACACCACACACACACACACACACACACACACACACACACACACACACACACACACAGAGTTATTAGGTGGAGCAGGTACAGCTGGGACTTGGATTTAAAGACAACACCACCTGGCCTGATGGTAGTCTGACAGTGATTAACACACACTCGTCACACAAAGACACAGATGCGTGTATACACTTTCACTTCACATGTACACAATGATTCAGCCCAGTGCAACAGCACAGACGGCATTTTGTTGTGAGCTTTAGCTCCAGATCATGTTTGAAATTGATTTTTTTTGTTGGATTTATGATAAATATGACGCATAATAAAAAAAAGTCGGTGTGTAACAACCCTTCCTTGTAGTTTCCTAATAGTTTTAGTTCTGTTTTTATGTCCTCTTGCACATTCAGGTACATGGGTGGTGTATTATTTATCACTGCCTCTCATTAGTGAAACGTGTCATATTATCTGCTTCTTATTTCTTCTGTTTGCCTTTGTTGTCTTATTCTTGTTATTGCATCATTTCTTTGGTTTGCCAAGGTGCTGAGGTTTGCTCCAGTACTCTCGGCTAATCTTAGGCCGGTTTTGGTCTAGAGTTCTGTTCAATGTTCTGTTTTTGCTTATGGATTTTTGTGTTCTCCGATTATTTTTGATCCTATTTGTTCCAGCATTTTTCGGTTTTTGCGTTAGTCTAATATTCTGATACAAACTGGGTTTTGTCCAGGATTCTCAATTACCTCTTGCTCTGGTTCTTTTTGCCTCATTTTTATTCATTGCCACCTTCACAGAAATGTTTACCCTACAGTAAAACAATCTGGTGGAAATGAAATATGAAGCGAGAGGTGTAGTTGGGGGAATAGATTTGTTTTTAAGGCTTTTTACGTATCAGTCCAGAGCACAGTAATTTGGAATACAAACAGGATATTTTCCTGTTTGGTTCTGATGATCTTGATAAGAAAAGCAAATAATCCACCCGCTTTGACCATGTGCATGGACGTGATTGACCGTTGCAGCTCTTTGCTGGATGACATCACATTGTATTGTAGAAATGATTGAACCAGAGCTTTTTTCTGCATAACATTATGTTTTTTAAAACTAACATTCCCTGTGGCACCTTTAAGATTGGTTTACTTGGTATCTCCAATTGCTGTTGGTCCTATTTTCACTACTGTTGCTCCTGATTTTGCCCAATACTGTCTGATGTTTTGCATCATTTTGGTTAAACATTCTCAGTTCTTTTAGCTTCATTCGTATCCAGTGTCTTTAGCGTTTGGTCCAATATCCTTTGGTGTAGCTTTGTTTTCTGGTCGATCAGATCAGCAAAGGTTTTGAAATGTTGAGTGTTTTTGTGATGTTCCGCTCTGCTGTTTCCCTGTTTCATGTTTTAACACACCTGGAGTGAATTGTTTTAGCTGTAGTTTTTCATTTCCTTTTCTAAAGATGTTGAAAACTTCTGCCATCTGAAGATGAGTTGGGCCACACAAAGCCGAACTGAGCGTAGCGTAGAGGCTGTCAGAAACGTGTGAGCCAACAGATGCATTCTGACTGCTGTATTTATAGAGGTGACTCATGTCAGTGATACTAAATGAGTTTGGTTAAATGTGAAAACACAAATAAGCACAGTCACCTGCTTGTTTCTTCCATGTGTGAAGAATCTCCTTTGGTTTGTTGGTTGTATTTCTCAGGAGTTAGTCACTCATCACCTTTCACTTCAACAATACTCCCTGAACTCAAACACGCAGTAACCCGACCCATCACAGCCGAGTAACATAATACTGTAGATATGTGCACTGCTGTCTGTGTTTACTCAAGACTCTGGTTGGTGAGGAAATTCAGGTTTTCTTTATGTGTTCTGCACAGCTAGCGAGTCACCAACAGCTCCTCAGACTGAAACTACTGCACAATAATTACAGTAAGGAAGGTCCTATGTGACATTACGTTAGAACCTCGATGTTTGCTGACATGGGAAACAACGCAGTCAACAATCAGTCAAAACTCACATCAGTCATAGTCTTGGATGAAGCATCGTTTTATGCAGCTTTTAATCTGCCCAGTGTATCAGTCCAAACAAAGCACTCGAGTCAGAATCAGAAAACTGTTTATTGTCGAGTACAATTAACAAATAATTGGAAAAGGGATAAACTGTTTTGTAGGAAAATTAAATAATAATTAGGCTGGTGAAACACTTATTATAACCAGGCCACCACATTTTTCTAAACCTACAGTAAGCTTGGTTATTTTGTGCATAAACCCAACCAAACCACAATGTTTGCACAGTTGTAATCCAGTGTTTTTGACTCTTAAGAATGAAAAGTTTGCCATTATGGTGCTAAATAGGTGCCTGCTGCCAGGGGGGGGCGTTCTTTCAATCAATGTTTTGTTTGGAGGTACACAGAATAAGAGTAACCCCAGGGCTCTGCACTCACAATTTCATAAATCTGTAGATCTTTTAAGTTTACAGATAAAGCTTTTTATCATTAATGAATGCAACAAACTAAAATGAGTTGTTTTTAGCAAATATTGTCTATGAATCTGTAAAACATCTGCGGCTTGATGCTCATATCATGCAAAGTCATTTAGTCTGAGAAGTGAACTTTGAAAGTAATGAGAAATATTAAATCATATCTGTAAATTCCTCAATTAATTCAGCAAATCCAAAATATCAAAGCACACTGTCTCATTTTATTTATTTTTAATCCCCGTCCTGCTGCCACAAATGCTCCCTGCTGCAATGAATGCAGATTCATATACAGCTGAAAATAGTTCCCAGCCAGTGCACAATTTCCTACTGGTTGAGTAACGCTGGGCTTATAAAAAAAGAAATGTTTGGATCTGCATATGGAGTTTTGTTTATGAAAACAAAAATACAGAATAACACCAGACGTCTACTTGAACATGACCAAAAATATTATTGGACCCGATATTGGCTCGGATATTGAGATATTTGGTGGATGAGTTAAGTAGGTGTCAAACAAAGAAAGAAAGGGAATCAAGGATGAAGTTTGAAAAGAAGAAACAAAGATAAACAGTGACAGACTGTTGGAGAGTTGCTGAATTCCCCTGATGACAGACACATACACACTAAGTTGACACACAAAGACACAGTGATATTATGTTTAATATGAAACACACACACACTTAGAAAGATAAGCCCCTGAGACTGGAGGAGCTGAGGGGATTTGATGTAGAAGCCTTTGTGTCTGTAAACTCAGTGAGGCTGTTGGGAAAACAGAAAGCTCAGAGTGACACACACACCCACAAAGAAAATAAATATAGAAAAATGGAGAGTAGATAAATGAACGCAGATGATCAGAAACCCGTCCCTATCAAAACTCTAACACTTTTATTGCATCTTTATCGGAGTGTAATCAGGGAAAACAGTCAGATCCACTTTCATTTGCAGATCACGATCAGACATGTTTGGCTATAGCTAAGTAAAAATGGATACAACATACTGTCAGATAAATTTCTTATTCTGCAAGGTGGACCCCGCCTCTTCCCCGATGATAGCTGGGCTACACTGCAGTCCCCCACCACTATGAGCAGGAACAGTGGTTACAGATAATGTAACTGGATATTTAACAAATACTCGCATGTGGCTACTGTAGAATAGTCAAAATAAGGGGGGTGGGAGGTTTAGGAGCTGATGGTGGTCAACATTCACCAACAACAGAGGATGAGGCAGAATCTGAATAGGGTTTGGAATCACAGGTCAGCTCAAAATATGATCTGATTGTGATATTTTGCAGACAATGTCTCTTCAACACAACGCTGGTGATTCTGCGACTCGATATATTGCAACTAAACAAATCTACAATATCTGATGAAAAGAAAGAAAAAAGCATCTGTAAAAACACTGTAACGTTCCAAAATCCACAAAGTGGTCAGATGATTTACACGTATGTATTTTACATGGTAACAGTGCATCAATTTCCTAAAAATGAGTTATGACCACAGACAAACCTGAAAATGATTATTTTCCAGAGGAAATCAGAGGAAAACTGTGCATTGGTGTAGTTTGGAGAACATAAATTTCACTCTCTTCAACGAATGGACCATGATGGGAACATATAACGTTAGCACCCTCAAGTCCACCCATTGCAGGTTAAGGCAGATGCACGAGCGTTTCTCTTTTTTCCTCTGTCACCTGTGCACAAAGCTGCAACAGCAGTGAAAAATATTTCCAGCTGGGTTTTCTATATGTTGGTACCAGTGCTTGAATCATCTTTGCCATCTTCTCAGACAAACCACAGTGGTAAGCGATTTGATGCACATTACATTCATTAATCTCTTTAGTTTATTCCAAAGAGGGTCCAAACTTAGAGGCTCAGCAAGCGTTTGATTTAAAAGGCACTGCTGCATGTTTGATTAGGTCCACAGAAAAGGAAAAAAAAGTGTAGTTTTAATACTGTAAGAAAAAAAATTGTGTTTCCAGGGCTTAACATTTCCCACATTTCAAGAAACTTGATTGGACTCCACCTGTGGAGGTTCCGATGAGCACATAGTCCTAGATCATGCGTAAATGGAAGAAGTTTGAAACCACCGGGACTCTTCCTAGAGCAGGCCGGCTGAGTGATAGCCAGAGAAGGCCCTTAGTCAGGGAGGTGA
This sequence comes from Channa argus, assembly GCF_033026475.1. NCBI lineage: Eukaryota > Metazoa > Chordata > Actinopteri > Anabantiformes > Channidae > Channa > Channa argus. The sequence goes on along the minus strand of NC_090212.1, from coordinate 21,275,787 downwards.
CCAAGAACCCGATGGTCACTCTGAAAGAGATCTAGTGTTTCTCTGTCGAGACAGGAGAACCTTCCAGAAGAACAACCATTTCTGCAGCACTCGCCTGATTGGTGGAGACATGAGGCTGTAATTGGTGGTAAAGGTGCTTTAACAAAGTATTAAGCAAAGATGCACTGTAAATAAGGTACCTACTTACTTTTACTTAAGTAGAAATTACATTATTTATTTGTTAATTTGTACTTTTAGTACAGCATTTGAGTACTTCGTCCACTGTCTGCAGTTGGACATTTGTGTTGTAGGTAGCACTAAAGTAAAGTGAGTCATCAATATTATTGGTCTTGGGTTCGAGTCCCAAACTTTTGTAAGAAGAATTAGGTAAATATGTAAACACTAAATATGGATGAATTTCAAATGGACTTTTAAAGTCAATAAAAATAAGCCTGATGAAAACAACATGTTTAGGAAAGAAAGAAAACCAATTTTTGCATCAGAAAAACTAATCTCTTGCCGAAAAACAGATCCAGTGAGGTTTCCCCATCATCATACTGGTTGTACTGGGCAGCTCCTAGTCTCAGTCCAACCTTTAGTTAATGAGCAAAAGGCAGATGAAAAGAAAACAATAATATTGATTTGATGCAAGATGTCAGCTGTGAGCGTGATGCTGACAGTGATGCTGCTCTGTTTGTTTCAGCTGAACAAAGCAGAAAGCAGCAGCATCAGCTGGCTGATTAGCATGGAAAACAAAAGCGCACACACTCCAGTCATCCTCTTTATTAACGTGCTGTTGTCTTGTTGTAATGACACCTAGACGCAAACAGGAGGACGCGTTCTCACACTGTGACAATGACAGACAGCCACTCACACACACACACAGGACTCCGCTGATATATGGGCTGATAACAGGTTTTCGTCTCGGTGTCCGACAATGAAAAATTGCATCTGATTGATATGATGTTAAATAATTTCAGTGAGTCCTAATGACCTTTCCCCTTGTGTCAAACTTGTCGCGGGACACATTGAAACGCGGCAGGTTTAGGCTGCAGTTCATTAGCAGTGAAAGGCGGCTTTGTACAGCCTGTACATTGGATTTGTGTTAGTGTGTTCAGGGCCACTATAAGTTCCGATTGACCTAACGTACAGTGAGGCAGGACAAACTAAGTTCACATTTTCCTTTTCACATGGATCTGAAACCAGATTTTAGTTGGTTGTTTAAAACCTGTGCCCAGGCGCTTTATTCTACAACACTTGCTGATTCAAAACCTTAGTCGCCTTTGACCCAAAGCTTTAATTCATAACAGTTTTCTCTCCCAAAAAAACATCACCTGCCTCAGCCTCCTGTGACCGGAGTACTGCAACATTGTCTCACTATCACAGCCTCAAAACGTCTCCCTGTTAAATCCACTCCATCCCCTCACAAGGACTAAAATAAAATACAACTAAACTAAACTTGTTGTTCATTCACTGACACAATCTGTACTTTTATTCAGGAAAAACGAGCTACGAGACGGCAGTTGGGGAGGATCTTCCTCTGACTCTAAGCAGCTGCTGTAAGCTAATGTTGGAAGTTTAGTTGCATGTGAATGTAGTTTTTAGTAGAAAGAGTTGCTAATGGTCACATCCATTTTATTTACTGGCCTCCATTAGAGAAAACATGTTTAATCCCTTTAATCTCTTTTAGTGCATTTGTTTCTTTTTCAGGTAACGGTGTCTACCTACATTTTGCTGATTGTTAAACCCTGTAAAATATCTTTAAATGAATTGTGTCCTCATTATTTATTAGCTTCATTAAATCTCCTAAAAACAACCATGTAGCCATGACGCTGCCTCCAGTGAGCTTCACTACCGATGAGCCTGTGTGGATTTATGAATGGATTCTTTGCCTCCACACCTTGGTCTCTCCATCACTTTGGTTGAGGTTCTTCTTTGTTCCTGAACTTCTGTGGATAATCTCTGGACTTGTAAGACTTTCAGTGTTTCCTGCTGATGAGCAGTTTCCATCTTGTGGTTCAGAATCTGTATTTCCGGAGTATTCTACAGATGGTGGATTGTGATCCCTTCAGCCCTGCTCTGTGCAGGTTATTGCTGATGTCACTGACTGTTATTTCTGGAATTTCCTTCTCAGCTATTATGGTTTTCCTCTTTGCCCACCTGTTGTGTGGAAGTTGCTCAGTGCACCAGTGGTTTCTTTTTATTTTAGATACATGTCAGGACATTATAAGCAGTTGATGTTCTCGGTTATGCTCGGTCGTCTCACTGAACTGTTATGGCTCTAGAAAAGACCTCGTCTGCCAATAACAAATAGACGTATTGTTTTCTACAGCTGCAGAAAGTAACACATCATTATCAAATTGAAATTCAAAGAAATAAAAAAAAAACCCTGATGTGTTTTTTTGACAGTTTTCCTCCACTCAGCTCTTCAGACTCCTGCTGAGTGTGAGTGTGTGTAAATGATATGGCACCTTCACAATGTAAAGACACAACACTTGCATGGACTCTGATTACTGAGGTAAATACACAGCATGGGTGAGGCAGCGTGCTGCAGTGTGTGTGTGTGTGTTGCAGATGAAGGAGGGAACAAACACAATGACAAATCTAGCTGAAGTCTGTCTCGTAGCGGGATTGTTTTAGCGGAGCAGGGGTTTGTGGGTAAACATGCTGATGCTGTTGGAAGTTAAACATGTTGTTAAAGTCGGCGCACTGCACACACACTGCTGCTCCTGGGAGTGGTAGAGGGAGCTGAGGCAGACCCCTTCACTATGTGCAGACAGTGCAATACTGCGCTACAGCCTTCGGTTTTGCATTCATTGAAAGTTTGGGCACGAAGAAGAGTTTTATAGAGTCCGACTGTTTCCCGTGAGCAAAGAGGTTAACGGGGAAGTGTTATAGCAAAAGGCTGTGGAGACAATCGAGCATTGTAGGAATGAGCCCTGAAACCTGGAAATCACAAAGTCTGTAGTTATTTCAAAGGCTTTACGCTTAAATGATTGAGGTCAAGAGATTTTTTTGTGTTTTATTCTTTGACAGTTTATCAGTATCTTGAAAAAGGGAGGTTCCTAACAAGTGGCTAAATAAGACTAGAGGTCAAATCTCATCATACCGAACTCAATTTCATTTGACAGATGTGATGTTTTGGTTTCACGAGATGGAAGATGGGACAGATGGGATTTATTTTTCCTCTAAGATTTAAGTGCATAGGAAGTTGTGGAAGAGGTTATATACATTACCCAGGCATAACATTATGGTGCTGCATTTTGGATCATCTGGAGGGGTTAATTAAATTAAGATTAAAACCATCCATGCAAAGATAAAGTTAGAACGTTGATCAGACTGAAAAAAAAGTGTATATTCTACAGGGGAGAAGCACGAAATCGGTGTGAGAAATATTTAATGTGAAGGAAGGTCACATAGAGACAGGTTTTGTGTACACTGAATTGTTTTTACTATAAATATTCTAGTTTATTCCAGCATTTAGCATGGAGATTAGGAGGCCAGTGAACTAGCAAGCAGCAGGCCAGACCGCTAAACACTCAAATAATCAGGACTATTCTCAGCTCTAGCGTCGTATCACTGTAGAATTTTGTGCTGTCTTTTTAATCCCAGTTGTCTCAAGTCACAATTTAGATCAATCTTCTAATGGATTCAGTGAAAGTTTTTCCCTGGACGTTAATTTGCAGCACATCTAATTATCAAAAGTTACTTTAAATAAACCAGGTGAGTAAAAGCACCTGCAGAATCCCGCACAAAGGAACTGCGATGCCTTTGGAATTTCTCATTGACAATAGAAAAGATAGTCATCGCCTGCTTTCCCATAACGCTTTGATTTTTCTGTAAATGTTGTGGAAATATTCGGTGTCTGCTGGTCGGGGGTCGAGTCAGCGTGATAATGAATCTCATCATACAGCGATGGAGGAGCTTGGAGAAGCTGTGTTTTTGTGCGTTTTTGGTTTTACAGGAACACAGATGTGAAAATGCCATCACATCATAATAATGATTTCATGTTAATGCTGCTTTCTGCAGAGATGTGATACATTCAATAAACAAAGAGCAGCTGCTGCAAGTGTTCAGCCTGACATTTATATTCACATTGATCAGGACCTGCTCTTTCTGTAGGAGCACAGATGTGGAAAAAGAAGACCACATATCCACAAACTGAACTGTGTCAGTGACCTGCACAGCCCACTAGTGTAAAAGTTTCAAATAAAGAAAAATAAATGAAATAACACAAAGTGAGGACAAAGAACAAATCAGAATTCAAACCAGAAACGTTTGTAGATTATTTGGCATACATTGGGTTAAGAAAATATTTTATTTTTATAAAAACAGCTTAATTTCTTAATAATAACAAAAGAAGAATAAATATCCAGTTTAGTAATTGTTTAATAATCAGTATGTTACTGGGGAGCACAGGGTTCATGTAACACATTTGTCTTTCTCCAAATGTATATATGAAAAAATCATATATTTAATAATGTTTTTATATAAGCAACATTTACCTCCCTGTTACAGATGAACACAGTGCAAATTTCAAGGAGGTGCCAAGTTAACATTTGCCCCATGGGTGGGGTTAATGGTAACAGGTCTGTTTATATAAGTATATTTTCAAACCATATTGCATTATATCATATCCACCTATATGACAGATCAATCAAGACAATCAATGGCTGCTCATCTACAATGTTTGAGAGCTAAATAAATAAAGCTTTCTCGCACAAGTGGGTGAATTATTTTAAACAATGGCCAGTATGGAGGGTGTGTTTAAGCCTCTAAAGGTTACAGGTGATTAACACAAAAGGTTAGATTTTGTCTTTTACACACCTCAGTAACTTTCATGCCCTGAAATAATTTCTTTAAAACACTGGCACATCTGTCAGATTCTTTATTTATTTATTTTTTACTGGAGACAGTGGCAGCAAATGTGTTAATGTGATCAGAGCTACAGGCTCCTTGATGCACGTAACAACATAAAAAGTGAGTTTTTGCCCCAACGCTCCACATTTATATCACATTATGTTACATATTTTTACACATTTAAATGCCTGATCGTTTTAAAACTGAAAATGTCAAACCATTAATAAATGTATGACACAATAACACAAACAAAATAATATCATACATTTAATAAAACCTTTTTACATTATATCTTTCACAAGAAACCTTAAAAGTTTATTATGTAACTTATTAAAAGAAAGAAAAAAAAATGACACAATTTTGTGATCAAACTAATGGACTGATTGGATGTGTTTTTCTTCGCATTCAAATACTGGAATTGTATGATATATATTTTAATGTTAACCCATATATTCTGATGGCTTTTATCAGCCTCCATAAATCAGACCTAAAAGCTCTTTAAAATTAAAAGATCAGTTTAATTTGTGCTCTGTTTGAGAGTTATTTTATCTGTTAACATCTTCAGAAGAGTGCTCACTTTAATAACCGGCTGTAATTAAATACCACAAAACAGTTGTTTAAACCCATTTTCTCTTAGTTCCTGTTTCTGTTTTTCAGATAATTCAAGAGTTTGGAGAAACCTTGACTTTAAAAGTGAATAACTTTAATTAAACATTGGCGTTTATTTCAAGGGAACAAGCTGTCGGATGTTCTTTTAAATAACCCAAATTTTTATTCGGAAACATTTCATCTGCTCTGAGGGAACCAGGGACATGGGTCAGAATTGTTGTCTGCCCGTGGGGTCATTTTGCATCTCTGTGGAAAATGTAGTCATTTTGTGGCCATTATGTGTCTCTGTGCTCGTTTGTTTTCACTGTGCATCATCAGGAGGAATATTATCTTTAAAACTTATCCTCACATTTTTATTACTGGTACAGCCGAGTAACTGTTTCATCCACTCACTGGATGTTTTCACATTTCCATCATGAGACACCATATGCAACCCAACATAAGATGTAGAGGAAGAGCCTGCTAAATCTATACTCTTTTTTTCACTCCATTGTGGGGAAGAAAATCTTTCCTTTCAAAATCTGGAACCTCCAGATATTTTATTTTCAACCAGAATGGTGAGGCTTCCTACTTCCCGCTCCCTTCTCCCAGCCTCCACAACGCCTCCCTGGATCCCCTCTCTCCCTGTACTTCTCACCCAGATGAAAAGCTGCAGAAGTCGATACCAATGGCAGTACGACACGTTCCCTCGCTGAGCAATAAATCTCTCAGCTGTGTAACACAATCCCAGCAGTGTGATACCTGCTCTGACTAAAATACAGACCTGCTGTTTGAGACATGGCTGAAAACAGGAATAATTGTCCCAGACAGATGGGAGTTAGGACGCAAACTGCTGTCAATGTTTGTGTGAGGACGCCCTGATGCCTTGTGTGACAGAATCACTGAGGAATAAAAGACACATTTCCAACTTTTTTTCTTTTCACACAAGAAGCTGCAGCTCCCCGTGATGAACACAAGCCTGCAGAAGTCAGGAAGTAGAATCCTCACTTTTAAAGTTTGTGACTCAGACAAAAAGACTTCACAGGGGTCAAGGCCAAAACATTTTAGAGTTTTAACAGACAATGTCTGTCTTGTATTGAGTTTAGTTGGCTGCGTAATAACAAATAAAAAGCTTTTATATACAGATGGAAAATGGCACTTAGTCCGTTAATAGCACAATTTTAAAAGGTCAGAGGATCTAGTACAGAGCCGTGTAGTACTCCGCACACGATGTAGTAAAGGTAACTGTTTTTCACACTTGGTTTCCTCCTAGTGAATAAAAGTAATGGGCCATATCTCGAGCGTCACAGTGGTGCTGGAGCCAAATCGAGCTGTTATTGGGAAAATGGTAGGGTAAACCATGGACAGGTTACAAGACTGTCTCAGGGCTGACACATAAAGACATACACACCTATGGCCAAGTTCAACCGTCCTCATTCCTGAGCCATCAATAACCGTTGCCTTGTCCAGTCCTTTCTGTATTAAATACTTAAGGTACCCGTCCATGTCATTGATTGACGCTCTGAGTTCCAAGTGTAGTTAAGTAGAAACCCAGACGCTTCAATATTTGACGCCTAAATCAATGGTGTGTAAAATATGAAGGAAAAAGTTCTCATAGGAAGGTGGACGGGGTGGGGGATGGTACAACAAGAGACAGGACTTTCCCACAGGAGACTGGTGTTCAACTGTAGAGATTGTATCACGATGTGGTGCACGTGGTTACTATATTAAGGAAGTAGGTGTGTGTCAGTGTACCTGTTTATAGTGAATACCTGGACCATGAGAAGATGAAAAATGGAAATATAAAATGTATAGATAAAGATGTTCTCAATCAGGTGTGATCAGGTGACATATGTCACAACATATGTGACGCAAGTGGACATTTATGTTAATTTGCAATAGACAGCTAACAATATTGTGGAAGGTCAAACTGAACGTAAAACTGTGTGTCATGTAAGATTTGACTAAGCTTTGCCTCTGAGTATTTGACACATGCTCCAGCAGTCAGGTGTTATAAAGTAGACCACCTTAATTACCTCCATGGGTTGTGTGGTACTGCTGCTGCTTCAACAGTTGGATAATGGTTATAAGCTGCCACAACTACAGTAACTTCCTGAAATGTCTGCACCTGTTCCATTCATCTCATGGAAAAAGTGTGTAAAGTTGCACGTCCATGTTAATAATACAACAATATATAAAAGTAAAATGCTTAAAAGTATCATTCTGCATGAGAGCTTCACTTTGTGGTGACGCGTCTGCAGTGAGGAAACCTAAGTACGGGGATTTCATTTGTCACTGAGTACTTTGTACTTTTTTACTGTGGTAATGCTACTTTGAGGCCACCATTGTTACCGGCTATGGGAATGATCCCTCCTCAGCGTGGAGTTGTTTGTTTTCTAACAACGGAGCAGACGCATAATCCTGGAACAAGCGGGCAATACAACATTTATAACACATTAATAATTCATTAATAACATGTTTACACTGAACTCCCACTGAACTCTGCAGTTGAAGTTTCTACTCTGAGACAAACTGAGCTGTTGCTCTTAGTTTATTCTGTTTAAAGAAATCAGTGACAGCCTCTCGTGTGTGTGTGTGTGTGTGTGTGTGTGTGTGTGTGTTCAGTCATCCAACAGGGTAGTCGAAACTAATCTTGATATGTTGAACAAGCAAACTGAAGCAGCAGCAGAAATCCCCTCCTTCCTCTATCCTCTTCTCCCCTCTAGCCTCAACCCCCCCCCCCCCCCCCCCACCCCCCCCCCCCACCCCCCCCCCCCCACCCACCCACCCACCCACTCTGATAAATAATAAACGACCTTTGAGTGGCTCCAATTTATGAGCCGGTGAGAGCGGGGGCCCGATAATGGACTAATTAGTTGTATCTCACATTAACTGATATCGGACACTCGGCTCCTCAATGCTAACTTTTATGTCTGGGATCTGCCCCGGGGGCCCTGATTTGGGACACCCAAAATGCTGAAGGGGGAGGAGGGTAAATGGGGTAATTATCTTTTCCGGTGAGACCAGGAGGAGGAGGGTGTGTGGAGGTATTTTGGAAAGGGATCGACAACTACTAACAGGTATTTCTGTGTATCAAAGCTTCCACAATCCCTGAAGGAAACAAAACCAGAGGAAAATGCACAAAATGACAAAGTGGAGTTTTCAGAGCCTGCTCATGCAGCAGCAGCAGCGGTGGTGGAGGAGGAACGAGGCAGGGCGGTGAAAACAGGTGAGGCTTTGTTTGGCTAAGTTTCTGAGGTAGATCCATATCAGGAATCCTCTCCCGCTCTGCCTCGCGCTCTCTCCAAGGCAGATCGGTTTACAGCGTGGAGACTTGCTGTCGCCTCTCCGTCGGCTGACAGACAGGCAGGAAGGGAGGAAGGGAAGCAGAGGAGGCTGAAGAAGAAGAAGAGTGTAATGGAGAAAAGAGAACATCTCTGTCCAAAAAAGCAGAATTCAAATGAGATTAGATAAAAGTTTTATGATCCCTGAGGGGAAAGTGGGATGACCCAGCAGCAGCAGCAGCAGTAAACTGGATACTGATAAAACCTGAGAACAGAGCAAACAGAGTGTTGAAGATAACACTGCATGTACAAACAACAATAAACAGTATGAAAATAGAGCAAGTGGAACAACAGACGCGGATAATACGCTGCAAACATGATGCGATGATCATGTTGACCCAGAGATTAAAGATGAAACCGTCTCATGACAGAAGAGGATTTCTGAAATGTCATCAAATGCTCTTCATATTTACTGAGGGACAGACAGGGCAGCAAATTACAAACCTGTATCAAAGCAGGAGGTTGTGTTCATTCAGGGGATTTACAAAAGGAAAACTCAGGAACTACAGGAAGACTGTTCCTGCATTACCTTAAATTCAAGTCACAGACATCACCAAAAATATCAATTATCGGGAAACTTTTCCAATCTGGGAAATTCTTTCACACTCATCCCGACTCTGAAGGTACTTCCAGAATCTGTCCGAATAAAAAAAACAATAATCTTGTCAATGCGCAAAAACTAGTTCTCAAGTAGCAACCACAGCACTTGCCTGATATTTGCAAACTGTGGTCGCTTCTGACCACCAGCAAGCAAAGGTGCATCATAGGATTTACCTATGTGGCGACTGTGGTGCAGGAGGTGGGGCAGTCATCCACCAACCCCAGGGCTGTTGGTTCGATCCCCGGCTCCTCTGGTCATGATAACATCAGCATGTTAACAATACAATTGGGAACTGGCTGATATCAGGCAGGTGTGTGTCTGCTCACCATCTTATTGGGAATCCTGATTAACGCACGACTGAAGGACTCAATTGGTTTGACCCACATAGACTCCATTTTTCTTTCAGTGACTCTGCTGCCAGTGGACGCAGGCCCAACAAACTGCCTTCACCGGGCCGACTGACCGCAGAACAGGACCAAAAATAGTTTTCATGTAGGCTCAGAGGGAACAACTCTGCACTGCCTTTGGTCATTGGTTCATGGATTTTAATGATTTTCCCCTGTCTGCTACAGAAGGTAGTGGGAAAGTGAAACTAAAACCCTAATCAGTCTGTGTAGATGCCGATAAATAGTCTGACTGTTGGGAAAATGTGCCAATAACAAAATGAACCACTTTTTAGAAAGGTTTTCACATAAAAAAAAAAAAAAATGAAACAGATGTAGACTTTGACATAACACCTATTTGACACAGAGGACGACTATCACAGTGATAACAGAGTAAAACTTAATGTTTTACACTCTTTACCTTTTATAGCTAAAAAAAAAATTTTTTTAAAGTGAATAAATTACCACACCTGTATTTCTTCCCTCTCATATTGAATCAAGCATGTTTTTTTCTGAAGATAATCCCTGACACGAGGCCGTCTTTCTGGGACGAGGGGGTGAGGAAGAGGGGAGTCAGGGCTTTGGGTGAGAGCAGTAAATGTGAACAGTAAGTGAGAGGTAGAGCAGGTTTTGATAATTAGTCACCTCATTTCCACCTAATTAACACAGAACCACACTGCTCTGTAACCTGCTGCAGGTGTGTGTGCGTGTATGATGTGTTTGACAAATGACATTTCCGCTCTAACACGTTAGAGGCTTCTCTGCTGATAGTGATCTAATTTGTCTTCATGAGAATCAATTACGTAAAGTCACTGTTATTGTGCTCAGACTACAATATTAATACGGCATAAATCTGAGCTGTAGAAGCTGCAACTAAAATAAAATTCTGCATTAACCAAATAATCATTTAATATAGAAAACAATGAAACGTTAGCGACTGAGTCTTGCTTAGTCCAGCCAACAAACTTTTCAGTGATATAAACCAGAAAAAGCTGCAAAAACTCATTTGCAAAATCTGATTGTATGTAAGTATGTGAAAAATTAACATAGATGACGCTGCAATGTTTTAAATATATGCTTCACGAAAAGGCAACTATAATCTTGATCATTAGTGTTTTTGGAGGTCTTCTTGTGTGAAGAGGCCAGGTAGGAGCCATTCTGCTGTGGCTTAATTCAATGACTGATGAACATCTGAAGCACCAATAGAAGCTGATAAACGTGTTTACATGCACCAGCAATTAGTCATATTCCCAGAAATGCATTTACTCTGCCAGTAAACATGTATGTTCTACTGAACACTATTCGATTTTCTACTCGTATGACCATAAATTAAAAAAAGCATCTCTGTTACTTCCTTTTTCAAAAACTCCATGTCTGCCTTTTTTTTCTTCTTTTTTTTCTCTGCTGCTGCACATACTTGTCGGGACATCTTCCAGCTGCTAAAACCAGAATGTCCTCCAGCGCTGGCACCGGTCCCAGTGTGTCAGAGCACAGGGGCCGGCTGAACAGAGCCACTCCAGGCAGAGTGACACTGATACTATGCCCGGCTTCCTGTTTCAGCTCCGGTTAACTGGAGCAGAAACCTGCCAAACTACAGCTGTTTATTAGCCAATTATTGTTGGAAATGTGTTTTAGCTTAGTACCTTAGCTACTTTTAGCTTTGGCTATCTTTAGCGTCCTTGAGCTACATTAGCTTTAGCCGTCACTACTTGTACAATAAGGGGTAAGTCCTCGGGTCTTTAGCTATTTTAGCTTTTAGTAGCCTTAGCTACTTGGTCACATCTAGCTTTGGTTGCATAATATCTTATGATTCTCTGGTTTACTTTAGCTACAGTACATGGTGTTCTTTAAATACATTAGTACTTTAGTAACATCAATGTCAAACTACTTTTATCCTAAAAACTGGTGGTGTTAGCAATTTCAATATTTTTTATATGATCTTTTGGTTATTTCAAATATTATTTTCTAACATATAGCTACTAAATATATCTTCATCTAACTATAGCTTCAGCTTTGTGATGGCCTTTAGAATTTCTATATCAGTCTTAGTATTCTGGCTACATTCTAATCTTTAGGTAGTTAGCTAGTTATTGACCTTTAGCAGCATTAATAGATACTTCAATGCTGCGTTCGTTGCATTTAAACCATTGTTGCAAGCAGCCCAGTGGGAAAAACACGAGACATTTTAGTTAGTTACGCTCTCCCCGTAATGGCTGCACGTGTATGTTAAGTATAACGACCTACAGTAGACGCTGAATGCAAATGTAGCTAGTGAGCTAATCTAGGCCATTTCAGTAGCAGCAACAGTGTGATATCAAAATGATGGTTCATAACCATTTTTGGAGAAACACTCCTGAGTTCTCTTACAGACCGAAAATACCTAAAACTTCGATATATTTTGAGACATTCAAATACAGATTCAAATCACCTAAACAAAATTCATATTGAATGTTTATTTGCAGTCTTACAGATAAGCAATCTAAAAATAAATTTCACCAGTGCTAAATAACTTCTGTGTTATATAATGTTGTTTTTTTTAAGTCAGTCAAGTGGGGAAAATGTGAATAATCCAGAAAAGCAGTGCAGCTGTAAATATGTGGACACAAGTGAATAAGAATATAGATAAAACTCAACATTTACACCAATTCTTTCTATTTTGACTGTTCTTGTATAGTAGACGTAGCAATGATGAGCTGTTTCCTTAAGCGCTGGATTGACGCAGTGTATAAATAATAAAATAAATCACCTGTCGTGTCGATTGTGATTTTAAAACAGCAGATTTTTTTTCTCTTTAAATCCTTCAGTGCTCATGTGAACAAGTTGGCTTGTTTTATCCGCAGGTTGTGAAACTCAAACCCACTCTGAATAGAGCTCGTATGAATTAATGAACAGCGTATGCAGGTCTCCTTTCTGCACGCGGACGATGGTTAAGTCGATTTTGACAGGCAATTAGGAAAAAGGCCCACAGAAATATTTTTCAAACAAAAGCACTTGATAGCTTAATGGTTGGTAAATCCAAGCCTCCTGCAGGCCTGAGCCGGGTGGGCGGTGTGCAGGGGTGAAACATGGTCGTGTGCGCTCAGACACGGACCAAACCGGGACTTCATACAGGACAGTCGGGGTTTGGGAGGCAGGTATTCACCGAATGTGATACTTTTTTTCAGTTAAGTCATTCTGTTACTTCATTGGCACGTTTGCTTCTGTGCGGTGATATTCTGTCTTTGTTGGCCTTTGTTATGATTTCGATTCTTCTTTGTGGTTGTTATGTGTCTTTCTCTGATTGCTTTGTGTCTGTTAGTGGTAATTTTCATTTGATGTTGTAATATTGCGACACGTTTTAAAGGCACATGTATATTAGACATCTCTGGATGTTCTAGCCTGATAAAATTGATACCACAACTCATTTTTTCAGTCTCTCTTGTAATTTATCTTTCGATAACAACAGTACTCGCCAAACTTCGTTTTTTGTTTTTTTTTCTTTGTGCAGTTTTTGTTCAACCCAGACAACACGTCCCAAACGTTTCATGTCCAGCCCTCAAAAAGCGATTTGTCAGACCACACACTGCCAGATTTTTGTTCTTGAGAACACTTTTGTATTATAACTACAAGAGTTTGTGTTTGACACATGAACCACAGAAATCTCCACATGACCTCTGGAGGCTCTGGAGTTTCTTTACTTTTCTGCTCAGCTTTGACATGTCTGGCTTTGACTGCTTATGACTATACACATAAGAAGCTTTTACGCTCCTTTAAAATGGCACTTCGTGTTGAGTCCCGAGAATATCTTCTCACCTAAAGTCTCCAGATGCTTTCTAGCAATCAGACAGCAACTCTAACACAACAAGCGTGATCACTGCAGGGCTCACCTGTCTGCACTCTGGCCTCTGAAACAGGACAGTTAGTGCATTCAGTAGGTGAAAGCTGTGGGACTGTGCAGCCTCAGTGAGTCCATCATTGGTTTTTTTCATCGTTACCAATGGACACCAAACGTCATCACAATACCAGACATTTGTTTGGAAGCCACGTGTGGAAAAAGTTGTTTCCCGCAGGTTAACAACTTAAATTACACCGATCAGCCACGACATGTTAAGGTGGACAGGGGTCACGATGGGCTCTCTGCACAACCTGCAGCTACTGCATCTCCGATCGCTGCACTGTGTATCACTGGTCACTGATTGTCCACAGTTTCGGAAGATTGTATAACTTATTGTTGCACGTGGATACAATCTACTACATTGGTGTATTTAAAAGCCTATGGCTTCCGACAGTTACATCACCTTCATCTAACATCTTTTACCTGATGTAAAACGAATCAGTCTGCACAACTTATGGTCTGCCATTTTGTGTCTTTTGTTTGTGCATGTCTGTGGTCATTTGGTTCCAATTAGGTGTCATTTTGTGTCTATTGGAGGTAATTTTGGACTCTTAGACGGTAGTTACCATCTTTAACATCAGCCTCGATCTTTTCATTCGTTAGCTCTTTGAATCTCACTGCTATTACTGCAACTATTTCTAGTTGCCTCGACCCCACTTGTAGTGATTTGCATTTCTGACTGCATTCACATGCACATAAGTAACCAGCTTATAATTTGCTCTCTTATCACACGTTGTCAGCTTTTTGGCTGTTGTTCTCCAGTCTCTGATTTAGTATTAGGTATTTAAACATGAAACCTGTTATGACTAGGGGAAACTGATTTAACCCAGAGAACAATGATTTCTATGAGTAAACATTTTGCACCAGTGCAGGGCAAATGTCTGTAGACAGGGTGCAGATGACAGAATGCATATGGAGCAGCGTGTCCTGGTGCAGGTGTAGCTGAGAGTAATGGAAAGTTGTCTGTGGAAGTCTTTTTAAACTGAGACAGCTCAGGCTGTGAAAAGATGCTCCAGCCTGCACTGAAACGCAGTAAAACCCTGTGAGCCACCCATATAAATACAGACTTACTGGTCATTTTGTGTCTCTCTGCAATTGTTAGAGTGACTTTCCAAAAACATATGTATACTAATAGTCACTTCAAACCTTGGGGCTGGAGCCCATTCGGCCTGTTCAGTAATCCGTGCTCTGTACTCATCACATCCCTGCTCTGTGCAACTTTTTGCAGTTGACACTGAGCAGACAAACATCAAATGTGGGCACGTGGAGCAGAAAGAAGCAGCCTCAGTGTGTTGTCAGCTGCAGTGCGAACACAGCCCGACTCTCTGTGGATCCACCAGCAGCACTCTGAGCTGTGGAGACGCCTGATGCCAAACAGATCAATGATGGTTCCTGTCTGGCCAGGCGGACGCTCCTTCTGGAGAACCAAGTCTTCCATCACAACATATTGAGGGCAGCAAACCACCACCCATCACCTCCCTCCCCGTTTCTCCACCCCCAGAGAGAGGAAGAAAGGGAAAATAGACAGCAGAGAAGTTCAGACTCAGCAACTGTCGCCATGATTGTTCCATCACAACCAGTTAATCAAGAAAATGTCACGTATCAGGAAGAAGAAGCTTAGTATAAGATTGCATAATCAAATCCAGCATGTGCTGCATGTTTTGCAGTGTTTTTTCAGCAGTCACTGACATTTCTTTCAAACCAGGCCTGGTTTTAGATAAACTCATGATACCAGTCTTGCAGGCATGGAATCAAAGCATATCTAGGTTAATGTGAACCAGATTATGGATGATCTAATTCTATATTTTTACTTTTTGTGTTGTGGCTTTCAGCAAAAGAAGGTGGTGTTTTCTAATTGTTTGGCTAATGGCAGCAAACACAGTTGGAAGTAATAATTAGCATATTAAAAAATTGGCCTATTGTCCTTTAACCCATATAAAAAATATGTTGTTTACATGTTAAAATTATATATAAAACCTGACCAGAACTCATTAAAGATATTGTATGGGGTTGGCAGTAGCCCAGTTGTTGAGGCGGTCGTCCACGGACCAGTGGTTCGATTCCCATTCCCGGCGAGAGACTGAACCCTTAGCAGCCCGTTCCCCCCCCAGCCGTGCAGCGCCGGTCCCAACCCCGGTAGAAATTGGGGAGGGTTGCGTCATGAAGGGCTGTGCCAAATCAACATGCGGAACAAAATCCGCTGTGGTGAAACCTGAACTCCAAGCCGAAAGGACAAAAAAATAATATGTGTATATAAATAAAAAAGAAGTGGTATATTATGTCCATCCAGAACATTAAATTAGTTATGACTGCAGTGACAGACAGTAGATATTGACATGTCATAAATCATAACATGTATTTGGATTCTAGCAATATTGTAGCTAGTTTAGTGCTAAATGCCTGTGAGAACAATTAACTTAGAACAGTAAAACTACAATATTACCATTTTAGTATAAATATTTAAATGTATGCAGAAAATGTATTATTTGCTAAAGGCTTAAGGTTTGAGATCATGCGCTGTTAAGAATGTATTTTTCTTTATATTTGAGATCAGCATCATAGATTATGTCAGCATGATTCACTGGTGTTTTCATTGTGTTGTTAGCGTATGATTGTGCAATTAATAAAACTTTGCAGGGATTTTATTTATTGACTTATTAAAATTCCTCCATCCTGCTTTCCTGAATGTGGGGCACTTTGATACTGTGGTGTAAATACACATATTAATTTTCCACTGTAATATCAGCCTGCCTCTAACAAGCAGCTTGTTGTTGTGTTTTTCATGCTCCCTGCAGGTCACTGCTCCAATTAATCAAACAAACAAACACAGCACAGTCTGCCCAGGCCTGTGGCTCTTGTTGCATCGGTCACCTTTATTTTAGGTAACTGCTTGTCTGAAAGGGAAAATCTCAAGTTTTTATTCATCCATTAGGGTTGGAAACATCTGCCTTAAGCTGCCTCACTTGATCTTCCTCTTTACACGTTTTATGTTTCTCTGGATCAATTCTTTCCTTGTTGTGTAGCTTAATTACCTGCAATAAAAACCCAAATATAGGTTCACTTTGTGTAAGAAAAAAGAAATTACAATTATTTGACACTAAAGACAGTAATAGTGACACACAGCACATGTTGTGCACATTATTATTTATTCTATTAATGATGCTTTCGCACTGTTAACATTCTATGAATTGTGAAAGTAAAAACATGTGGCGTGACCACCTACTTTCTCTTTTCTCTTCTCCATTCTTTTCTTTGCTGTCAACACCAGGACTGGATTGACAAAAAGAAAAAGCAGCAAAGACAAAAAGGAAAGAGAAACTGCCCTTTAATAAAATGTTGTGCCCACCTGCAGGGTCAGTGAGCTGCTGAAAATGTGTTTACCTGCTGTTTGCATTGACAGTGAAGGAGTTTACCGGATAAAATGAGGAGAGAATGTGTAATTGCTGCTGTCCTCCGTTGGTCGGGTTTTTCATGATGAGCAGCAGCTGCAGCTCAGAGTTTACCTCCTTTATATTTACGCTGTCACTGCTGACACAATATTATTATCTGGTCAGTGTGACAGATCATCAGCTGCAGCACGACAAACTCCAAGAGGAGTTTACTTTTACTTTACTAATAGTTTAATTATTGTTGTAGATGTGGCTTACATCATACAAATCAGATAAAAATAAATAAATCAGCTGCTGGACTGAGCACATTGCCCTTCACAACTTCTACTCATATTTGCTACTAAGTGTCTGTCTGTGCCTAATTTCCCATTGTCGTTGTGTCATTATGACAAATAGTTTGGATTAAATTTTAGCGCTCAACTGGCTCCGGATGAACAAAATATTAGCAGCAGATATCTGACAATGTGATGATGAAGAAATTGAGAAATGTCGTAAAAACCATGTTCTATTACAATTGAGATAGTTTTTATGTGTTTTTTTGTATTAAACTTTCAAATGTGGAATATGGGAAAATCACACATACCTACGTATCAAATATAAATTTTTATTGGTAAAGTTGAGTTTTCTGCTTTTTGTGAAGAAAGTGTATTTTAAAGAGTGAAATATGTAAATTGGTATTACTAAGACAATAATCCAGTCACAGTACTCAGTCTGACAGTGCGGAATTTAATTTAAAAACTCGACATTTCCATGTCGAAATATTTCTGCAGATGTTTAACAGTTTGACAGTGCAGAATTTCTTATTTAAGAGCAAGGCACGTGTAATTTACGTTTTCACTTTTGTAAAAACATATTTTTTTATGTTTTATTGAAAAGAACAGGAACAAATATATTCATATTTGAAATTTGTCATCCTTACATTTTACATGTGGAAATGTACAAACTTACAGAATGAGAAATTCTCTGAGAAAAGCTTCATATTTGACGTGTAATTGTTGTTTTCACATCTGTCATGTCAAAGTTCACAAGCAGAAAATGCCAACAAATATTACGTTAAATTCACCTAATGTTTGTGTCTTTGTACATTTAGAGGCTCTTTTCTATTCACTCACGTTTTTGCAGATTCTACACTTCAGTAATAGCAGGCTGTTAAGTATTTCCACACTACAAAAATGGCCCGTGTCGTCCCTCCGCCACAGAATGTATCGTAAAACTCTGCAGTGGGTGTTTGTTTAGCAGCTAAAACAGTTTGCTTGTTTTCTGGGCTCCAACATATTGGTGACAGGACACGGAGCCCATCTTAAAATGCACACACACCAGGCCTTGTTGAGCCCTGCAGTCGGCAAACACAGCACCAACACAGATACAGACCAAACACACACAGTCCGCCAGTAGAAAGCAGACAGCGGCTGCTGGTGTGTGCTGACAGATTTCTACAGCACCTCGTTCTATCTGCTCCTGGTTCCTGTGTCACATCAATCGACCCGTTTGCTGCCGATCCTCGGCCCGATTTTTCCGTTTTGATACTAATCTGCTGTAGAGTCTCCTGTGTGGTCACTTTATTGGCATCACTTTGCCGTCGGACAGAAATTAGGTTCACTGTAAACACAAAACCTGCAGTTTCCACTGAAGACTGATGGAAACATCTGACAATCTGGCCTCATCCATCATTGATTGGTTTTATGTAAAATGTGAGCAGTTCGCTGACCAAATTGCAGTTGCACTCAGTATTTCTCCCTCATCTTCATTCCTGGTTCCTTCGTTAGGAAGCAGTTAAACGGGTGAATGTTATTCGCTAATTGCTCAGATTGAAAACTGCTGGTTTCAAATGGGTCCAACTGCAGACCCCAACTCTAGCGCCCCTCAGGTCTGCGAGCTGGTTAAAGGAGACTGGGGTCCCAGACCTGAGGTGCATCACATCTGTGGGTCCTTGAACACGACACATCCACTGGGAACATTTTTCTTTAGTCATATTTAAAAATACTCGTTAGATAAAGAGCAAACGTTCTCTTCTGTGTCTGCTGTAAAAGGAACATTTCCGTGTAGTAAACTAGAAACGTGCATCCTGTGGCCACAGACGTTGAGGTCGGCAGTTTGGTCTGAACCTTTTGGTTCAGGTTAGTTCATTTAGCAGCTAAAATATCCACTTTCTAATATTAGAACACAAAACGCGGCAGCGCTTTGACAAAGTTATTTCCTGAAGTAAATACGCAGCTGACTGATCCTGACAAAACGAGGACCTTGACAAAAGCTGAACCCGTAATTTTGAGCAGCCAATACCAACAACTTTTGTCCCGTCTCTGTCATCATCATCGCAGATTTTCTGCAGTTCAACTCTGTGTTCTTAGGGTCAAATTGAAAAAACACAGCTTCTGAGATGAGGTGGGAGCTCTTTAGTCAAACTTAACAAAGAACATGGAGAACTTGTGTAAAAATAGTAGAGTTTAACCTTTATAAGTTTGGCAACTTATTGAACTCGTTACTTCCTGTCACAACAAGTCCTGACATCGCTCCAAAGTTACATTTACGTCAAAGTGACTACATTTAGCTTTGCAGATTACATTTTTTGACAGGTACAATTATAAAAGCTGGTTTATAAGGAGGAACCGACGGTGTGTGGAGATAAAGGCGTCCTCTAAAAAGACGAGATGCTGCTGTGAGCAGATAAAAAGGAAGTGCTCTCCATTGATTCGTCGCTGTTGACGCTCCATTGACGAAGAGCAGCGGAGCGCACCGAGACCAGCGGGCTTTTTAAAACCACAAAACCAAAGATCACACCAGGTTTAAGAAAATATTATTATGTCTTGTAATTGGCAGGAATGAACCAAGCGAGGGAGGGGCAGGAGGCTCAAAGACGAGGAAGGAAGGACGGAGGAAGGACGGGGGGGCAAATTGAAACGACACCACTTTGCACTTTGACAATCGGATTTGGTGAGTTTGTTTAACCCGACAGGCCCTCGCCGAGCCGCCTGCTTTTACACACTCATTAAAACAATTATTCACGACCCGTCGAGTGTTTTCTTGCTTGTTCACATGAACACACCACCACCCCTCCCAGAACATACACACAGGCTTCATTTACACTGTAAAATCCCACTTCCTAATAGTTCGCTTGTATTTAAATACTTTATCTTAAGTACTAACACAACATTTAGTGACAGTATCTTAAGTACTGTATCTTCAGTGGCAGAAAGTAACTATTTTAAAGTACTGTTGTTGTACTTTATTTGAATATTTTATGCTGCTTTAGTTATTTTAATTACATTTCGTTTCCAAGTACTTTATTGTAATGTTGCATTTTTATGGTGTGGTAAAAATACTTTGACCATTATAAAACTATTTAGTTCTATTTTAATGTTAAGGTCCCACTTCCTGGTAGTTTAACTATATTTATATACACTGATGTCCATGACCGTTGTGGTAAAAAGAACATTTTAATATTTTACTTTTGACCCCATTAAATTTATTTTCAAACATTTACAGATTCTGAATATTAATAAAATAATCAATGAATAGATTCTGTTTTATAATAGATACACAGCAGTCTACCATTGTAACATATACTTTTTTTGAGTCTTTTTTTTTTTGTTAATTTTGATCCTTTAGATTGTGTTGTAAATCCATCAGTACTATTTTTGTTGCTTATTGCTTATTGACCGTGGATGAGTTATTATCCATTAATCAATTTGACTTTGGGGTTTTTTAACCTGATCCTCCAGCTCCACACTCGGTCTTTTAATTAACAAAAAGAGCAGAGAGATTTTCTTCAGTTTGATTCAGAAAAATGTCCCATGACATGTCACAGTCATTTAGAACACAATTATTAATATTTACCTGCAGGTTCATTATGCTATGACTGTTTTTTGACAAATGTTGATCTGGGTTCAAAACCAAAGAGTCCAAATGTCCACGAAAACATTATGGACACCTGAAGTCGTCCCCACCGTACAGGTAACTTTTGTGATTTTGAATAAACCTAATAAACGTTTTTTTAGCATCCAAAACAAATTATTTTGTAACCATGACAACAACAGCCTGGTGCTCCATTGTGCACTAGTACTACTGATCCTACTGGGAGGTAGAAGCTCATCTACTGAAACATTAGTATAAACTGATTGATGGTGTGATAACATCCCAGTCAGCTGAAAACATATTTTATTATTTAATGTGTTCAACATCAATACGTTTGCAGTCGGAGTTCTGTAGTATAGAAACATCATTTTTAGGAGACAGGGTTGACTTCATGACAGACGCTTGAATGTCCCACTGTTAGTGCAGACACGTGAACTAACCACAGCTGCTCCACTTCTCCATCTTTACAGTCCTGCTAATTAGTTGTAAAGTTGTTTTATAATTTTTTTTTTCTTTGAAGGCCAAATTATTCTATGATGGGAGAAACAACAAATATTTTTTTTCATGTAATGATTGTGTTAAACGATAACCTGTCCGCCGCTGTTTCCTGAAGCTTGAGCAAATCGGAATTTTCTGTCATGGAAGAGTAGAAGATATGCATTTTTCAGAAGCTGGAACCAGTGGATTTCTGCTAAAAAAAAAAGGATCAAACAGTTTGTGAGATTTCTAGTAGTTGCTACTAAATCAACTTTTCAGTTAATCAACTAATCGTTTCAGCTCTGGAGCACTGGTTGATTTGTTAAATACCATGTACAGTCAATAGGGGCCCAATGAGAAAATCATGCCCAAGTGAGGAGGTTAATCTGGCCATGCATTTCATTCCTTCCCCTACAAAATCAGACAAATGTCTAGTGCGCTCACAGCAATCAGACTCCAGCTGTAGGAGGTGTAGTGCCTTGCTCGAGGACACAAAGACATTTAATACAAATGTAGAACATTTCTGTCCAACACATGAGCACGAAGAATGTGAACTGCCTACAGAGAAGGCCGAGCTCCTGCTGCTGTGTGTGCGTGTCTCCAGTGGTCAAACTGCTGCAGGGGCCCCCGGGGGCCTCATCTGGACTAATCAAATCCAGATTAGCCATTTAAAGCAGAAAGACATCCACACACACGGGGCTGTACCTCTGTCCCTATAGAGACATAGCAGCCAAAGTGTCCTCACAAACATAGCCTTGCTGTCTTATTTTTCAGTGCTCATAACTCGCTCCTCTGCCTCAAACCAGCAAGCCGCAGCAGGTTGACTCCAGTTAAACACCAGTAAAACCAGTTAAAACTGAGCAGCTGTGTCAGTGCAGATTCAGCTAAATTGGAAAGATCTCTGTAACGAGAAGTGAGCGGTTTAAAGCAGAGGATCTCCACTATATGGGTCATTCATTCTGTTCTTCCAGGCCATGTTTTTGCTGGTTTCTGGTTGCTGTTGCTTAATTGCGCCTGATTCCACTGGACATTTGTTCTGATTTATACCAAATAAATTCCAATTCCTGCCATCATGTGCAAAAAACAAATAAATAAATAAGACCTAGGGATTAGATGGGCTCAACAACAGGCCTCAGGCTTCTTCAAGACGATATGAGTCCATTGGAGAGTCTCCCTAATGAACTGAAAAACACGTGCTGAGGGAGGATTTTCAACAACCTGGCAACACAAAAGTTGTTCTTTTTAATGTCCTATAATCTATAAAACAACTATAAAGCCTTAAATGACACCTTTTATTTCTCCTGCTTGGAACTTTAGAGAAAACAAAGTGGAACAACATATTGTCTGCAATGCAAATTTGTGTTTGGAGAACAGAAATGCTGGCACAGATATTAAAACAGCAGCTTATCATTATGTATTTAGTTACAAACATCATGGCTGAAACGACGAAACAGAGGTTGTAATAAATCAAAACTGTCAGATCATTTTAGGCCTTAGGCAGTTTATTTAATTACAGGATTATGACCAGAAGTAAAAGTTTATTCATTTTTTATTTGGGTAAAAAAAAACAGCCCAAACATTAGGAATATTTCCGTGGAACTAGTGCAATTTAAACAGAAATCCAATGACTCGATGACCTGATTTTGGTCTCTCAGGCTAAAAGCCGGCTGCCTTATAACTAACTGTGCATTACAGTTTCCTCAGAAGTTAAAATTCAGAGCCGGAAACACGCACATCCAATCTCTGTAGCAATATGTCAGCACAGAAAGAAGAACAATATTTGCGACTATTTTCTTGAAAGACAAATAAGACAGAAGTGCTAACAAAGTGTCCATTTACTAGAACTTTACTACAGTGAATGTGGAGCAGCCATCTTGGGGTTTGAGGTAGGGTTGGTGAGGTTCCTCTGACTTTCCAATTAGAGAATCCCACTTCAGGGATTGTTCCAGCTGAGGAATCTGGCTGAACACTAGGATATTCCACACTCCTTGTTCAAATGGAAGGAACTGTTATAGTGGTGCAGTGGTTCCAAAAGTAAACCTGCAGACATAACTCAGGGCTAACAGGGCACTGATGGAAAGTAACTAGGGACTTTTACTCAAGGATACTTAGCTACAATTTTAATAAATATTTCCATTTCATGCTACATTGTCCTGCTACTTTATTACATTTGAGATGTAAAGACCTTTTGCTTGAGTACGTTTTAAATGTAAGCAGGTACAAGTTACTCTGTAACTTTACAAACCAGCTCTACTCTGAACCGTGTGCATTTATTTTGCATAATTTACAATATGAAGGATTTATACAGAGTGATTCTGAACATAAGTAAATAATCTGAGTACTACTTGAGTCACTGTAGAAAACCTTTTCAGAAACATATTTTTCCACATTTTCTTATAGAATCAAGAGCAAATTAAAATATCTCAGTTTGAATAATGAAAATCATTAGGTTGCAGCCTTCAATTTATTTAATGATGTAAAATTACAAGTACCAAAAGAAAAACTACTCATTTCACATCAGTAAAAATAAAATTACTGCATTATAAATATTGATGATTAATGTGTTGCTCACTTTAATTTCCAGCGGTATTGAATTTCACAACAAAAGTCTAATTCCACGGTATTGTGTTTTTATTTATTTTTTATCATATTCTAAAAAAGTTACTACAGTTTGAAATAAATGTAGTCAAATCAAAGCAGCAGAAATTAGAAATACTCTGTTGTCTTGAGGTTTTCTGTTTGTTAGTTTGTTTCAAAGAATTCGGATACAACTGCACAATAGATTAAATTTTTGGGAGCAGGAGGAACGAAGTCTGGGCCGCTTGGTATCCCAGACATTAGCCACTTGTCTTGTTTAGTGCTGCTGAACATGACCAGAACCTGCAGTCAGTACAATCCTGTTTTAGAAGGTTGGACATAAATTTAAATCATGCAATGATTTGTCAAACATATGTTAGTGTGTTGATTTATTTTATTTTTTTGGGACATGGGTTTGCCACCGTGTGGCATCTCCTCTTCTTTTAACAACACTCTGTGCTTTAAATTAAAAAGCTAGAATTGACCCTCTTCTCTAGTAAAGGGTTTCACCTGCTCGTCCGTTCACTTGTGCGAAACATTTACCGTGTTTTTAGCGGAATTTGATGTGGTGTCCCTAATTTTCTGGAAGTGCATTTGTTTTTCCTAAGTCATTTAACAATGACGTTGTGTAAAAAAAAAAATTAACAAAATATTCGTCGTTACAATACAATGAAACATGTCGTCATGAGCCGTACAGAGTTTTAATCTTCGGCAGCTTTCGACGAAGAAACCCGAATGGTAAAAAAAAAAAAAAAAAAAAGGGGGGGGCGTAAAAGAAGTGCCACAGCGGTGCCTAAGTTTTTTTTTTTTGTTTTTTTTAATTAATTTTCTGTGTGAAACGAAGCCGAACCGCGGAGACTTTTTTGATTAAATCTTGATTCAAGGTCAAAGGAATCATGACTGAGACCGCACCGGTTTTCCTCGTGTCCCTGTTTGTGCCTTAAAGTCTGACACGGGAGAAACGTGTGTACACGTCACAGCTTACACCTGTTGTCTGACTGCAGGTGTTGCTGAGCGACACACCGTCACGTGATGTTTGAGTCGACACGTCAGGTTGAAATAATTGGATAAAAATCCCGAACAGGAAATAAAGGGATTCTTAATAAAACGCACTCAGAATGATCCGGATTTAGACTGTTGGTGTGATTTTTTTTTTTCCTATTGTTATTTACTGTGGGAAAAATAAATCTTTTTACTGGGTTATTAAAGGACATATTAAAGCCTGAGATAATCTTAGTAACTTCTAATCCACCTTTTACATATTTTATTCATCGTTTTCTTTCTTTCTAAATGATTTTCACGGTTGTAATTTCATTTTTTTGTTTGTGTGTGGGTTTTGTTCTGCAGAAAACTAAAGTACGCGGTTACACAAACACACACACACACACACACACACACATAAATAAAATAAAACCTTTACTCCACTGTAAACTAATCAAATATTTTACCAATAATTCTCTTCCTATATTAAACCTCCGCTTTCATCATACTGGAGCCACTCAGAAATACTCTTCAGCCTCTGCAGGTCTGGGGGCCTTGGGCACTTTCTAGCATTGCAGCACAGAAAGGAGCTTGTTTTGGAGCCTAAACAGAATTTGACGTGCGATAGAGTACGGAGGCCCAGAGAGCTCAACAAAGTGCAGCCTCAGAAAGGATGCTTGAACACTGCAGCCTTAGCTGTGTTTTCTCTTTTTTTGCAGCATTTTTTTCGAAATGCTGCGCCTCTGTTGTCACGGTGGTGAAGTTCTTCTCTTAATTTGCTTGTGTTTTGTCTATTTGCCTGTGATTCTTTAAGCTGCAGGGCGATGACCCTCTGGGCCACTGTCGTACTGTCACAGTTCCACTTCGCACTAATTAATACAAATTAGTGTGTAGCCAGATTACAGAGGCGTTTCTACTGACGAACCCTTCTGTTTACTTATGGTTACTTTTTCACAGTTTTAACATCTGTAGCACAGGGCATTAATGTAGCTGGGATCTTTGTAAATCTACTTTCTAAAATGCTTATTGGACCAAATCATTAAAAATCAAAAACATGAAAAGAATTGAGTAATAAAATAGAAATAATAATAATCATATAAAGAAATTATATGAAATAATAAACCACAATAAAGTAACAGAATCAGACGGATTCTGTGGAATAATGACCTATTAATGACCGAGTTCAAATAGCTGCTCCAGGAAGTAGCCTGATCCGGCTCCTGACCTGAATTAGACCTACAAAGAGCTGAGTGAGTTCACTTCAATGACCTTTGACCTCAGAGGATTTAACCCTCTAAAAGCCAATCACTGCAGCCGCCTGAACCAGTCAGACCCACAGAGATTAAAGACCTGAAACACACTTAGGTCGAAAAATCCTGAAATACTTGATATTCTTACATAGTGTGTCCAGTCCTGCAGAAAGTGGCTCATAAACCAGACTTGCTCTAGACTTGGTGTCATATGATCCTGTGGGAATGAAACTTTCACCAAATTCTTTTTAAAAAGTGGAGTTTTCCGTTTTCAAACGGCTTTTTGTGTTGCAGTGCAGTTAGTTTCCAGTGTGTCCTCGGTTTCCCGTTAACTGTTCGTTTCTGGACAATTATCAGCCATTAACGGAACTTTCAGCAGTAACCGTTTCCACTTTAAATTTCCCTTAAGTTCTTCTGGATTTGAAATGTGGGGCGTCAGTGAACAGGAGGAGGAAGCACTCACAGTATTTACTAATAAGTAAAAATACTAAAACTACTTTGGAAAAATACATAAAAATCAAAAACACTTAAAACTTTAAGTAAATGTAAGTCAGATTATAACTCAGCTTTAACTACTCATTCATTTTTGTTCTCCTGATTATTTTCTTCAATAATCAGTTGATTATTTGATTAGTAAAAAAAATCCACAGTTTAATAAACAAAGCAGAAAATGCTCATATTTTGAGAAGCTTTGATGTTCTACCTGTATTTTCTGAAATCCTCTGTAAAGTAACTGAACCTTCAGTTCACTTATATTTAGGACATTAATCATCGCTTAGATTCAGTTATTGTTTATATTCTCCTCATTTGCTGCCAAAAACATGACTAATCGTTCCGTCCTCTGGTCTCTGCTCATTACTGAGTGTGTGCAGCTTCTGACACCTGCAGATCTCCTCAAAAACCTACAGAGTCGCATCATCTCAGAAAAGCTTCTCTAAATGTGGTTTTGGACACATTTGGATTTTTGATGCCTGAAATATCCTCAGAGCTTTGACACAACTGTTGCTAAAATCCTCCAGAGCCTTTAAGTTGAATGTGAGGAGACAATGCTGCTTCACGTGTGCAGTTAAAGGTTCGAGGAGGTTTAGTAATCACACAGCTACATTCAGACGTCAGCACGGATTCTGGTGTTTGAAGGATGAGGCTGAAACTCTGACGCTGCCATTTTATTAGGTGATTTACAAATCCGGATAAACTCAGCAGAAGTTTTAGCATCTTTTGGACACGATTTTAAAATCGACTGCATCCAATAATTTTTTATTCTCCTTTGAATAATGTCGTTTCCTGTTCATTTGAATAATGCTGTCATTTCCTGTTACCATATTTGTTTTGTGGAGAAAAACATTTTCTCAATATAAACTTGTATTTTCCCAGGACCGAACCGGATCGTGTTTGGATCCGAAGAGCTCGACCTTTAGAATTTGGGTAAGTGTTTCTGAAACAGTTGCCATGTGCACTTTTCTGACATGAGAGGCTCAAGCTGGGGCTAAGAAAACTCTCTGATTGTCTGTAAAATCTTCTGATCCTGTTTTAACGCCCCCCCCCACACACACACACAAACACACACAACACACCTCAGCAGCAGATGTGGGTGCAGCTCTTATCTTCTGATCCCAGATCTGTGCGGCTGCGGTTTTCTGTTTGTTGTCGGAGGCTGGGCTGCTCCGGGATCAGCCCCCCCACTAACAACAAAGGCAGACTTTCAGCAGCAATTTGTCTGTTTCCTCAGAGAGGGCCGGGAGTTAAACGAGTCCGACTGTAACGCAAGAACCACACCAGCCCCTCCACCCTTCAGCCCCACCGCCCCCCAACAATGGAGCTGCCGGGGAACCCAATCTCCGTCAGCCTGATGCTATCTGTCCCATGTTAAATGGGGTGACCAGCAGTCAAAAGACAAAAGAAGCAACAGAAGGACACGGGGGAGGAGGGGGGACGGGGGGTAGTGCAGATATCCTTTTCTTTCTTTAACTCAGAGATTTTCTCTCCAAATCAGAGTTTTAAAGTCCAACTGGTTTCTAAAGTTTGGACGACAAAAACTCGAGCGTGGAATCAGATCCAAACTTTTAGTTCCAGGATTTTTTTGGATTATGATTTTGGATTTTGACCCACTTCCTCTTACTGAACCCTGTAGAAACTAAATGTTCTGTTTATGGTCAGTTTATTCAGTTTATTGTTTATGGCTGTGGGTTTGGTTTCAGACACAGAAATTATTTGAAAAGCAGCATTTTTATAGAAAAGGACTGTTTATGACTAAATAACAACTAATGTCCCAGAAAGTTTCACTAAAGAGGATCTGAAACGGTTTCAGGTCCATGTATGGAGGAAAAATTGTGACCAATCACTTTGTTCTTCGGCAGGTTTTACAACACTAAAACTCCTTTTGGCACCAGTTGATAAAGGGAAAAAAAAATGCAGAAAATCAGGAACTTTTGTATAAAACTATCGATTCATCAGAGTCTGTAACTAAGGAAAATTATTAATATGTGACTTTTTTAAAAATTATAAAAGTGTAAACGCCAGTGGTGGAAACCCTGAACTCACAGGATAAGCCGAAAGGACAAACGCCAGTTAAATTCTATTCAGTGTGGGAACTTTTTTTTTTACTCTGACAGAAAAATAATCTGTGCACTGGTTGAGATTATCCAGGATTAAGAAAATTGGACATTAAGAAGTTTCGACACGTTTAAGACGAGACATCAATCTTGGCAAAAAACACTTTAAAAAAATGCCTGTTTTAATCTCTGCTTGTAGGAGAATGTGAAAATAGACGTACGGCTTCACAGCTGCTAAAACCCAACACATAACCCAGGTTTGGATAATTATGAATTGTTAAGGGCTGATCGGGATATTTTTAAGATGACAGGCAGCAATAATAATCTTTTATTTCTCAAGGTGGTGCCAATAAATTTAGATTTCTTCTCTTTAGCATTTGAGATGGGATTTAAAGCAACACTGGGCGTTAAAGCTCTGGTTTGGGTTGTTTTTGCAAACATTGCTCTGTTTCTTCTAAAAAGAAGATCATAATTAAACTTTTTTTGTAATGTGAAGCTTTTTTGGTAAACTGACTTTTAAAATACAATTTGTTTTTACCAAATGATACCAAATATTTCAGATGTGCTTTTTTATTTATTTATTTTTTTACACATTTTGGTACCAAAAATGTATCAGATTTTTTATTCCAATAAAAATGTAATTTTTATTTTTACAATTATTTCAAAAGTTTGAAACAGTCTGAATCTAAAGTCTGAAATGTGCTTTGAAGTCCATCAAAGCACATTTAGAATATTCTGGAGACTGACAGGATCAAACCAAACTTGGACTGAACATTTAAGACAAACACCGACATTATTCAGTGTTTTTCTTTTTTCTGCAGCATTTTTACATTTTCAGTGTTTTTCTTTTGGAAAAGCTGTGAAACTGAGTTTAAGGTACTGTTGCCCTATAAAGTCTGGACTGAATCCTACAATTTGGGCTCATTTTTTGTTTTGCTGATGATGCTCATTTTAAGGTGCATGAGCCTGCAGAGCACTGACACACTAAAGGTCTGACATTACGTACCAGACTTTTTTTTTATCTTTTATATTTTTTCCAATTTGGTGTTGGAAAAAAATCTAAATCTAAATCTTCAAATTTTCTTTTGAGAGTTTTCTGTTTGTTGCGATAAAACATTAAAAGTTTTCATTAAATCTGGTTTGGACTAAAAATGTTCATATATTTTTCTTATTTTAACAGAGTTTGAAGATCGTGGGCAAACAGGACTGACCTGCATGACACTGAAATAATTTTGAAGGTATGAAATGTATTATTTTAATGTTTTTTGTTAATATTTTCCAACTTGGTGGAACATACTCAAATGGGCACAGATAAAACTGTTTAGAGCATCAAGGTGAGAAAAATATAATCGGTTTGCACGAAGCTACAAAGGTGAGTTGTTATTTTTAGGATCTTCTTCTATGAGCTCAGAAATCTGCCTGGACTGACGCCTCCAGCTGCACTTTTTCCACCACACATTCGACCTGAATCAGAACCAGCTGAGACACACAAATAAAATGTAGATTTGTATGTTTGGTGCTGGTCACCTTATGGAATTTTCTGTGAAACGCAGCCTAAGGGCCAATGTTTTCTCAAGACAGTAGCTGTGTGTTTTGTGCTTTTTGCCGGTGTGAGAGGAAAATCTCTGGGCCTAAATGTCGCCTCAAATCTCCTCTAAACCCGGGTTTGTCCTGATGTGGATCCGTCCACACACACACACACACAACTACACACACACACAGCAGATCCAACACATCACTGGTCCCAAAACTTCAGAGTTTTATTCTGAGCGTGTAACAACATT
The DNA here is from genome assembly GCF_033026475.1 of Channa argus. Lineage (NCBI taxonomy): Eukaryota > Metazoa > Chordata > Actinopteri > Anabantiformes > Channidae > Channa > Channa argus. The sequence goes on along the minus strand of NC_090212.1, from coordinate 21,245,296 downwards.
TGTAGCATCGACAACAATAAAGCTGAGCAGAGTTTACGCTTCGGCGTTGGACCATTTGAAAACAAAAAAAATTCAGTAACATTCATTTCAGAATGTTACACTAAAATTGTCAAACACACATTTGTATTTTTCTAAACCTGAAACTGTATTTTCAGGATGAGGAATAATATCTGTTTGGATTATTTGTACTCTGATTATTTGTACTTGTGCTCTTTGGCACTGAACTAAACGATCTGAATCACACTCATGTGTGAGATTCCTCTTTATGAAAACATAAAAGTGCATGTAAAACATCACAGCACACTGACAGTTTAAACTGAAATCACTGGTTCTCACTGAAACAGAAGGAAAAGCTTCCTAAGGAACAAACCCAGCTCAGAAATCTGCCTCCACCTGCAGCTCTTAGCCTCAACTCTTCACCTGAACCTGCAGCAGTTTCATCAGCATCTCTTTCAGCCTCACAGACAAAAAGAGGAACTCAGCAGCACCAAGCAGTGATCAAAGCAGAGGTTCACACACCAGCCTCAGACACGAGGAGCCTGGAGAAAAGACAACCGTGGCTCAAAACTCTCCCTCTAAAATCCACATTTTGGAGGAAACATATTAATTTACTGCCACAAAATCATGCACAGCAGGTTTTACCTCTGACCTCCAACAACAGCCTCAGGGTTTTTGAAATGTGTGAAAATAAAGCCAAAGATTGAACTGCAGGCTGAAAATGAAGGGGTGAAATTAGACAAATTTAAAACTCCTGAAAATGTGGGCTGCATTTCTTTGTGCATGGATTATTTGACATAAACAGAGAAACAGAAGGTTTGACCTTTGACCCACAGACAGATACAACACAGGCCTGTGATGCTGCAGCCAACCCGCCATTCAAACCTCTCCCTTTAATTTACTAATAAATGAAAGCCTCTAATAAATCCCCAAAAAATAAAACGCAGATTTTTTTAAAGTTTTCCAAACAAAAAAAAAAAAAAAAACATTTTAAAAAGAAACGTCACAGCCTGTTTCCGTGTCACGCCTGTGACGTGCACCTGTGCATGAATTGTAAATTAGATTTCCACTAGACAACAAAGACACACCGGAAAAAACAACCATCCTGCATTAACAGAATCAACAAACTGAGGGAAAAATATGTGGGGAAATAATCTGCGCATCACAAGAGAGAGAAGCTTTAAATACAATAACAGCAGATCAGATAGGATGAGGTTAGGAAATTGGAGCAAATAAAAAACTATATATATATAAATTAAAATAAGCTCAGTCGGGGGGTGACGGTGCGCAGCCGTAATGGGTTTAAATGTGAACAGAAATCAGCTGAGATGGTGCAAACACCGGGCGGAGTCCGCGGCAGCTTCAGTGCAGGGGGGTCAGTTTACAGGTTCTCACCACCACACTGCACCAGAACCTGCAGGCAACACGCGAGTGTTCGGGGCTGTGTCTGCTCAACCACAGAGTCTGAGAAAAGGAAAATCACAAAAACACTGGGTCTGACATCCAGGAACACACTTAAGAGCCTTCAGGTTTAACGTTAGAGTGACAAAAACCTGCTGCACGAAACGTTTGAATTTGATCTGGAAGTGTACAAACCATTGCTGCTGAGATTCGGCGTTTTCTAACACGCTTTGAATTCATGTGTGAATGCAAACAAAACCAGATTCAACAAAAAGCATTAAAAACCTCGTCTGAACAGCTCCGCGTGCTCCGGTCTGAGGAGGAAAATCTACAGGTTTGAGAAATGTCTATTTGCTGGCTGACACACACTTTGTGTTCGAGCTGGAAATTCACACCAAACAGGGCGGATTGGAGCACAGCGACACCTCAGTGTCCCCAACACAAAGGACGGGGAGAGTGAACCGGGCCAACACAGATCAAACAGAACTGACACCAAATCTAAACCTGAGCCTCAGAAGAAGAAATGGTGCACAAGCTGTCACACGAGGTCAGCAGCGAAAATATTCAAACGAGGCTCAGAGGAGCATCTGCAGAGCAAGTGTGAGAGAAAATACACAGCATCAAATCTGACTTGAAGAAAAATCCAACACCAACGTGACTCGAGAAGAACAAACTGCAGCGGCTCCAAACAAAGACACGGAGACGAGGTCTCCTGAAGCCGCTCAGCGTCTGAAGAACGGGAGGGAGCCGGACAGAATGTTTAAGCTTTGAGGGATGCATTTAACTTATTTGCAGCGTTTGTGAGCTTTGATCAAACCAGCTGCACTAAAAACAGACACACGTGGATCACGGCAGAAGGTGGAAACACGAACACAGAAAAAAGGAGGAAAAACAGAAAAACACAAACACTGACGCTCAGAAATGTTCAAAATTAAAGCTCACATTTCAGCACCGTTTAGATTTGATCTGTGAAGCCAGATAAGGTGGACCGAGGCCAAATGACACACACACACACACAGCAAATGTAACACGTCAGGGCTCAAACACACCGCCTGACGAAAAGAACTAAACCGTCCACACATTTCGTTACCGAATTGCCAAAACTCTGCAGGTTTAAGGGATTAGTTTGAGCTGATTGCGACGTTGGGTTTGAGATTCTGGCTGCAAAACCAAACCAGCTGCAGCAAAAGCGTCCAAATCCCGAGCACAGCCGTGTTAGAGAGAACAGATCTGACATTAAATCAGTGCAAATGTGGCGCAGTTTGGGGGCTTTTCTGCGCACAAAGCTCTAAATCAGCCAGAGTCGGAGGCCGCAGCCTGCAGCGCTCAGATTTCCCCGCTCAAAAGCAGAAATGCTTCAACCTGAAGCACAACAAACCCCTTACAGTCGGTCAGGCTTCGGCAGCCTCGACGCGACCCCTGGTTGCATCATTTGACACAGTTTTTCCAGCCAGACGCGCCTAAATCTTCATGCGTAAAAGCTTTACGCACGCGCGCCGCGGTGCATTTTCCCACCGCATGCGTAAACAACAGCAACCAAAAGGCCCGAGAACACAAACAGTGAGGTCTCATGTGGACAGAGAGGATTTCAGAGCCAGATGTTGAAAAGCTTGAAGCATCGCTGCTGTTTTGTTGTTTGCTGGGTCTAAAATCCGAAAGCGTCTGTGCTGATGTTTAATGCAGGTTTGCTCCATATTAACATTTACATTAACAGCAAGAGCCAGAAACCACATAAACAAAACGCACAATATACGTTCAAAATACAGAAAACAGACAATTTTACCCTCAAACGATAAAAACAGGTGCTTAGAAAACCAAATGTAAATGTTGGGTTTTTGTACCGGTTGATTAACAATCAGTGACAACATGAGGGCAGCAGGAAAAAAGACAAAGGGATTTGCGTTAGTTATGAATGTAACCTATTCTTTTATTTTTATTTTTTATGATTAAAACATTTTTTTTCTTTTTTACTTTTGTAAGCGACAAACACGGGAATAAGAATAAGACCACAATAGTATCACAACCATGAAAAATCGTTTTTAGAGACGACAATTAAAGGACAATCATTCCAAGTATCAGATAATGAGGCATTTTTTTTCTTCTGTCAAACAAACGGTTTTTTTTTTTTTTTTTTTTTTTACATTTTCTTCCTTTTCCGAAACAAAAACAAAACTAAAACCCAAATTACAAATAGACAGTTTCTCTCTTTTTTACTAAATTTTACAAAAACTAAAAAAATAACAGGAGCGTGAACGTCCGTGTTTTAATCGGCGGTCACGTTTACAATCAGAGAAAGCACAACTGCCACTGCGGAAAACATCCATCCACACAACGAGACGTCTGCGCTCGAGCTCCGCCGTAAAATCGGAATTTGGGTATTTGATCAACAGTTCAAGTCCCGCTGCTTCCATCACGGTTTGGACCTTAAAAACCAGGCGGATTGAGGCGGGGGTCCCTCCAACTGAAGCTACAAACTGATCTATTGTATTTTTTTTTTCTTTTAAATACATCGGCGCCACCAAACTCCATTAAAACTTCCACTAATTTAAGAAAACAAAAAGACGTCCAAGGCCGCGATTGAAAATAAAGACAAATCTCGTTTGAATGGACATTTTCTGCAGTGAAGGAGGCATCATTCACTCAGCCACTCGCTCACTCATTCACTCCATAATCCCCACTGCATTAGGCGTCTTTCACAGCTGAATACTGACTCTAATTTACCTACAAACCGATTCTTTGGTCTACACGTACATTAAGAGTTTGAGTTTCAAAATGAAATGAATGGACAAACAAGCCTCAGCATTTTCAGGGCGGGGGCCACAGTCGCTTTGCTTTCTGCTTAAAATGACACATTTTTTTATAGAAAATAAAAATAAAAAAATTAGTGTTTAAAATTTGTAAAATAAAATCATTCTCCGCCGCTGCGCCTCTAACCCGCATGATACCTGATAATACTGCAAACATGCGGGGGGAGCGGCTATTACACATATTATTATTACTTTTTTAATCTCAAAATTAGACGAAACTATTTTAAATACACATTCTATAAAAAAAGTAATGCCTCCTCCAACAGCAACAGAAAGAAAACTCAGCCTACACACCTCATCATTCTCTCTCTCTCTCTCTCTTGTTTTTTCTCATATCACATTGCACGTCGCTGACTGACAGAACTATACAGAGACAAAGCCCGGACACCCAGGAACAGACATTATGTACACAGAAATTAAAACTGCAAGAGAGGATGGAGCAGAAGAAGAAGATCGTCATCAGTATCATCATCATCATCATAATAATAATAATAATATTAAAAAATACCTGGAAACTGCAGGGCTGCTTTCTGTCAGTGTCTCTCTGTGCTGCTCTGTTTGTTTTGCAGTTTAAGTCTCTCCTCTTTTTTCTATAAGTAGGTAGTTTAGAATAATTTTGTAGTATTTTTTTTTTTACAGTGGAAATGTTCAGTGTAAAATGTTCAACACACAGTTCCAGTCATTTTAAGATTTTCCCTCCTTCAGGGGTGGAATGAGAGGGTGGATGGGTGGTGGATGGATGGAGAGGTGAAGTCAGGTGGAGGGTGGGGGTTTGGGGGTGTTAGTGTATAAGCGGGTTGGAGGTCGAACCCTGGTTTTGATGCGTGAAATAGTCAGACAAACCCCCGGAAAGTCCCGAGGAGAAGGCCTGCAGAGAGCCGGACAGTGCCGGCCTCAGAGAGTCACAGGGCAGCGAGGAGGAGGACGGAGCCTGCGGGGAATTGGAGGCCGAAGCCCGGGCGGCCTGCAAGGAGCCGCCGCTGCCGCCGGTCTGCGCCGTCATTGGCGGGTGAGAGACGTGGGGGAAAAAGTAACTGGTCTGTCCGGCCAGCAGGTTGACCGAGCAGGGGTTCAGGGAGTACGTGGCCCCGGAGCAAGGCACGGAGAGGCCGCAGGGCACCGCCGAGGCCGCCAGGGCCGCCGCCGTCAGGTGGTGCGTCGCGTAAGGGAGGTCCCCGCCGACCAGCCGGTCCATGCTCAGCCCGTTGGAGGACGGAAACGACGAGTGGTTGTTGCCCATGTTCTGCGTCAGCATGGTGCTGTAGGACATGGGGTGACCCGGGTAGCCCGACGAGGTCCCGTTGTAGCCCAGAGCTCCGCCGGCCCGCGGGTGGTGCAGAGAAAGGAAGGGAGACATGGGCCAGTACAGGGAGCCGGCCCGGTCCATGAAGGTCAACCCGGAGGTCAGCCGGGCGCCCCGCTTGAAGGCCAGCTTGGCCCGGGACGTGGTGGAGCGCCGCCGCAGCTTCCCGGTGGTGCCGCCGATGAAGACGTCGTCGCTGCTGGGGTCCAGCATCCAGTAGTTCCCCTTGCCCGGGTCGTCGTAGTGCCGCGGCACCTTCACGAAGCACTTGTTCAAGCTGAGGTTGTGTCTGATGGAGTTCTGCCAGCCCTGCTTGTTCTCCCGGTAGTACGGGAAGTTCTTCATGATGAACTCGTAAATGCCGTTGAGGGTAAGCCGCTTCTCCGGGCTCTGCCTGATGGCCATCATGATCAGCGCGTTGTAACTGAACGGAGGTTTTTCGTACTTGCCGCTTTTCTTCTCCCCGTCCTTCCCTCCGGCGCCGCCGTCCCCGTCTTTGCCGTCCTTTTTCTCCTCCTGCTTCTCCTTGTCGTCCGGGCAGCTCTCCTGGCTCGAAGAGTCACTTTTAGGGTCCGACTTTCCGTCCTGCTGCGCCACGGGCAGAGGAGCCTTCTGCTCGGCTTCATCCGCGCCGCCGGGCCGGTGGTGGTTCTGGTGGTGGTGGTTCTGGTGGTGATGCTGGTTCTGGTGGTTGTTGTTGTCGCTTTGCACGGCCTCGGGCACCAAACTGTTTATACTGAACGACGATTTAGGAATCATTTTCACCTCTTTGCGCTCTCCCATATCCAACATCACCGGGCAATGAGGGGGGAAAATGGCAACGACCAAAAGCGACGAACACAGCTGGGTTTCAATCTGCCCTGTCTCTGCCTGCGAACCAGGACGGGAAGGAAGGAAGGGGGGATAGATAGGAAGAAAGAAAGTATAGCCCAACAAACTATCTCATGTTCGGTTTGGGGAGAAAAAAGGAAACACACACACACACAACACACATGTACACACACATCGATAGGAGACAGATAGCTGCAATTAATTAGGGAGCCACAGCCACTAACGCAAGTAAAAAACATTGGTTGGACCTTTCCAGTCCTCAGCCAACCAGGGGAACATTAGTATTAAATATTAAGGCGTCCTCTGCGCTCTCAGCCAATCATGACGCACAGGGAAACACACACATCCACCAATGCCGTGCACGCTGCAAAAAATACCCAGAAGCCTCTTGAGACTAAAAATAATGTTTAAAAAAAAAAATCTTTGTTGAAGACAAATGTGAAAAATCCGAGCGCGGGGTTTTGATTGTTGTGATCCCCGAAGAGATTCGTTGGTTTGTTTTTTGTTTTTTCACTTGTTGCAGCTTCATTTTAAAACCAGCGGCTACGAAGGATTTTTCTTTTTTCTTTTTGCCCCATTCTGAAGCAGGAACGAGCGATTTGTGCAACGAATGAACCTTAATGGAGAAATGAAAGGAGGGAAGTGATTTTCAGACTGAACTGTGTATTTTCGGGGACAATTTCCAAACGGAAATCCGACTTTCAGCGCGCCTCAAACACGCCAAAATGACTCTCCAGCACGGACACTTTTTGCAGTGTAGAAAACAAACTCGCCCCTATCAACACTCGTCTGCCTCCCCCTCATCCCTCCCATCGCTCATTCTCCCCCCCCACCTAAACCAAACCCGTCGCTGGAAAACACACACCGTGTATGCGTACACCCAAATCCCCGCCGCACCTCATATTTACACTCCTTCGATTCAAATATTTTCCCCTTCGGCGTCTCCAAAACTGTTTACGTCCCGACTCGGAGGGAAAATAAACAGAGGAGAGGGGATCCGGAGGCCACGCGGGCACGGCCAGGACACGAGGCGAGGATTTGTGTGTCAGATCGCCGCAGAAAAGCTACGGGCTGTTTTCTCCACGGCCGATTCTCCGTGCGTAAAATGCGCGTAAAGTGTGCGCCGGGGAGGCGTAAACACGGTGTCATGTCAGGGCGATGCTTCCAGGAGCGTTTGTGCAGTCAGTTTCCTCCCGGAGGCTTCATGGTGGAGGAGCATTTAACAACAACACACAGGGTGAAGCGAGGCACCAGCAGACTCCGAGCGAAGGAGGAAAGATTAGAACACACATGAACTTAAGGCCGCGGAGTGTTTTTTAACTAAAAATCAAACGGTTACCACCGTCAACTTCAAGTGTGAGATTCCAACTTTAGTCCAATTATTATCAATAAAATGCTACTGCTGTTAATACTCGTACTTTTACTGCTACAATATCAACTAGACATCACTACTCCCTCATTTATTGTTCTGCATATTTTCGCCTGAACAAATAAAACCCGCATTGGAGCATCTTGTAGGCTCATTGTAGTATTTTTTTTTACACTTTTAATATATTTATTTTGCAGTACTTAAAAACCAAAGTAAATTGTGCTCTTCTCAGAAAGTGGGTGACTCATTTTTTGGAGATTAAATTTAGAGAAACGTCAAAAGGTCTAAATGAAAAAATAACTAATAGTGGAAAACAAACACACAGATGGACATTATTTTTTTGGAGGGGGGGGGGTTATTGTTGAAAAATTTCCTGGGGAGGGAGGGAAGTTCAAGCGCTCAATATTTCTAAAAAAAGACAGAGAGTAAAAACAAAAACAAATTCTGGCTAAAGTCCCGCACGGCTAGAACAGTACACATATGTATTCCTTAACTTTTACTCTTATTAACATTTTATATATATACTTTGAAATACTATATAACGTCTTATGAGTACTGATTTTGTTGCTATAGCTACTACTAACACAGTAGTATCACTATCACCACCTCTATTGCTGTTACTACTGTTTTTATCACCTTAGAGTACAAATAAGACACAGATTACACTCAGATGTTTCTAAGCAGTTACAAGATATGTGTACTACGAAGTAATATTCACTCAGTAATATTTAGGAAAATATTATGTAAAGCTGCTGCACAATTTGTTTGTGCAAATAGATATTAGTCTATTAATGCTTTCATAGTACTACTGCCCCAACAGGGACAACTACAGCAGTACTCGGTTACAACTGTTGTAAATAAAATGTAATATCAACAGTACTGTGTTTAAGACGCGGGACGTCATTCCACCTTAAATGGCGTCAGTCTGCGAATTTAGAGCAAATCGTTTAGGATTTTTAAGGTGGAAGGAAGCGTCCAGAGTCAATGGAATGAGACGTTCTGATCATTTAAAATTAAATGCAGCTTGAAGCAACAGCAGCGGCGGTAGCGTAACATTTTAAGGTGGTATGAGAGGCTCAGAGTCCCGTCAGGGGGACAGTAACGTCTTTCAGATTTCGAGTCCTAAAACCTCAGTTTACTGAAACCATCTGGAAACCTCAGTCCACGGAGACGTTTTTGTGCAGAAATGTGACGTGAATCATTTTAATTATCAACATAAAAACTAAAAAATGAATAAATCAAGAACAGGCCGGCACGAGGACGGGTTAGAGGTCCAAGCAAAGACAACCTCCACAGTTTGGACAATTGTCTCTACAAACTCAAACTTGTTGGACGCAGCGGGTCGCTCATGTTTTGTGTTGGAAACTTTTACGCACAGAGACGCTGCAGCGTCACGGAGCCTCCACTCTGGGTTAGTTTCATCACCACCGTGGACAAATGTTACCAGCGTCCCACATTTACATCACTGGGTTCTGATGCTGCTGCAGGTTCGGTAGCTGAGCACAAACAGAACTTTTCCGCAGGGCAAAAAGTAAAACATCCGTTTCGTTTTGTTTGCGCGTTCTTTGTTTTTTTTTAGAATTTGTTTGTGTTTGTTTAGCGTCAAATCAGTTTCCGAAATTGTTCCATGAAGATTAATCAGTTTAACACGATGGTTGTAGATTTTTCACATTAACACATTTATAGCCGATTTTGGTTTTGAGAATAAAACATAAAAAAATCAAACGGGGTCAAAATAAAAACATAAATCCTCCTCTTGCCTCCTCTCTCCTCGCAACTTGGTGATGAGAAGGTCAAGAGTTAGATCTATGTATCTGTGTTCAAGCTCACTACTAACAACGTGCGCTGTGTTGCTCACAGGTCAAGGAAAGTCACACAAAGGAAGGAGAAGTCAAACCCCAACTCCAACCCCTCCCTGTGCAGTTGCGCGTAAAGACGCAGCGCGGGCGCGTTTCTGTCTTTGTAAAATTATTTCACCAAAGAAAACGCCACGTTTGCTGTCATGCTTTGTATTTTGATGGGATGCATTGAGTTGGTGTTGGTGAACCGAACATCCTGCCAGTTTACTGCTGCTGCTGCTGCTGCTGCTTTGCTCACAAGTGCTGAAGATGTGAGCGCAGTTTGGAGAGTTTCTCCGTTGTAGCGACGTGTGCGTGTGTCGGGCTGTGAGACTCTGCAGCATCCAAACAGACCTGAGGAGGACGAGGAGGACCTGCATCCTCAGCAGGACACAAACCTGCATCCAACTCACTTACACATTATTTTCTTGTTCGTCAGTGGATCGTCTGATGCAGGATTTAGAGAATTTATTCTTTAGGAATTAACCTTTAAAAACCAAAGCAGCACGTGGATTTTTTTTTTTTTTTTTTTTGGTGGGGGGAGTATTCATCTGATTTTTAGAAAATCCAGAGACACTGACTTACACGTTGACAAATGTCTACAGTTTGAAAGAAGAGAGAAGTCTCCTCAAAAGAGCAAAACCAGACTTCGTTGATTTTCTACAGAATTTTAAAAAACAGCCCTGTTTTCCCCGTTTCCTGTGCCAAACAGCAGCTGGGACGTCAGTCTCTGGCCTCCTTTGTGGTTTCAAACTAAACTCAGTCCATTTTCTGCTCAATTTAATAAAAACAAATTCCAACCAGTAAAAAGTCTGAGTGTGTTGACTCTTATCTCAGAAATTTCTATCACTGCAAACCAAATCCCATTTATATTCTACAGGACATCATGATGGGTTTAAAGGCTCAGTGTAAAACATGCCAACGAGATTTGGGAAAAGCTGGGGAATAGACACGAACCAGACTCCATTGATTTTTATCTGATTTTGCAGAGTGAACAATGTAGATCCTTTGTTGGCCAACTGACAAGAGGGACTGCAACATTAAAACCAACCAAACTGTGCTCACTTTCCTCTGGTTTGGAGAAACACATTCAATTCCTCATAATCCCAGAAGCATGTGAGAGTGAGAAGTTGACACTTGCCTCATTTGTTGGTTAAATAATAACTGGAACTTCAAATCAAGCTTAACCAGACTCCATTCATTTTCTTTTGAATTTACAGCACATCTTAAAGCTCACATTGCTTCGCTAAGGAGAATGAGAGGGAGGTTGACTTCCTGTCAACTACCAACTGGGACTTCAAGTCACACTGAGCCAGCCTCTATTCATTGTCTACACGATTTTAGAACAGAACGTAAAGACTCCAATTTGCCACAAAGACGTTGACGGGCAAGTGGGTGTTCAAATCCAACCTGACCAGACTCCATTCATTTTCCTTTGAATTTTAAAATACATCAAACCCCTTAAATAGCCCGGACTTTTTAATTCCTTTGGGGTAAAAAAAAAGTTAGAGTAAAGAGAATAACATAAAAAAAAAATCACTTTGGTCTAAAGTTGTGCCTCAGTGTTTGAGCAGGATGTGATGTAAACACGCTCATGAATGTACCTTCACCATCTGCTTGTTAATTAAATCTATAAGAAAACATTAAACATTTGCAGCCTCCAGATGTCACATTTAATCCAATTAGATCCCAGATTTAAACATTTCTATTTAATATGTACACAGGCTCCACTATCTGCATTTGATAATATGTCAGTTTACACACTGTGACACACGGGCGGCTGAAAATGAAGAATTATCGCTGAGAAAACTTCACACATGTACTGCACAGAGAAAGAAACCTGCAGGTGACCTTTGACCTGCTGCAGGGCCACACATAATTAACATCTCAACCATCATTAGAAGCAAAGATTAATTCAGTTTAAATTGATTTTATTGCTGCAGCTGTTGCTATTTCTCCCCTTAAAGAGTCTTTATTCATCCCATCCGATAATTTTAGCACCAGTGTTTAATCAACTTGAAAAACGACTCACATCTGATTCCTCAACATGGTAAAAGTGTTCAAAGCCCAAACTTTTGGAGTGAAATGAAACTTCTGAAATGTTTAATCCAGATGTGAAACCAGCTGTTAGTTCTCACTTTTTAAAACCCATCTGCTGTTTATCTCTGCTCGCACACACAAAGTCCACACACGTCTGTACCCGTGGGGAAGGATTAGGGGGCTACGCAAGAGCTTAAGGGGGTTTGTTAGGGGAGTTCTCAAAGGTTCCTAAAGTCAGATCTTGTGTTAGTAACCGGGTTTCTGTGGTTCCACAACGGATGACTTATGTTCCTAAGGTGATAGGATTCATAGAGAGAGTTCCTAAGGGGTTTTGAGGAGCAGAGTTAGGGGAAGGAGTACATCAAGAGGTTTGTGAGTTTAAGGTGTTTTGAATAGTCCTTAACAATAGATGTGCAAAGGGGGTCGGGGGGGGGGGGGGGGGGGTTCCGTCAGCTCTTAATGGGTTCTCGAGGATATAACAACCTCTGAGGGATTTCGTAGGGTTCCTGAATGCGTTTTATTTGTTCTTTAAGGGTTTGTTAAGGGGTTCTATGAATCCTTTAGACAGGTCAGAGTTGTTTAAAAGTTCTTAACTGAGTTCCTGAGGTTTTAATGAAGCTATAAAACTTATTATGAAGGTTCCATTGTTTCTAGAGTTATTATGTTGTTCCACATGAAGGGACACTGAAAGGCTTTCAGGACATTCAGGGATTTCGAGGCCTTACTAGGGCCTCAGAAGGAGCTCTGTGCTATTATTCAGAGGTTCTGGCAGCACTCAACAAGGTCTTTAGGTTGTTAAGGAGGTTTCACTGGTTGCTTATGTTATGTAGGAGTGCTAGGCCATCTTGAGGGTTTTTTTGAGGGTTTCTTTGTTACATGCTGTGATGAAAGCGTTCCAATGATTCTTAAGCAAAAACTGAAGCTGTTCTAAAAGATTTTAAAGATCATTTTGTTTGTGGTCATTTTGTTGGAATTTTGGTTCTTGATGGCCATTTTCAGGGGTTTGGTGGCCAATGGTTGGATGTTGTTGAGTCGGCCTAGTTTGTGAAATGTTTTCAGATAATACAAACCCTCTGCTTCGGTCATGGCTTGGTTTCGCTTTCACTCGCACAAAGGGACAGAACAGGCTGGTTTTGCACCTGAAGTTTCAAAGGACATAAAGGGGTTTTGTTGGGATTTAAGGGGATCGTAAGGTTCTGGATGTCCTGAAGGGGTTTCAGGGATTCTTAAGCGTTTTATTGGTTCTTGGTTCTATTGAATGTTTTATGGTGGGTTCTTGTGGATTCAACCAGGCATCAAGCTTTTATTCGGGATCTTCATGGAGTCTTAACATAAACTAAATCAAATTTTATTATTTTGCTATATCCAAACAATTTTGTTTGTTGACCGAGTGAAGAAACCGAACCTTAATCTGGAGGATTGGGTCTGAATGTTTGAACACAAGGACACCGGCTGCATGTAAGCATCATCATCATCATCCCTATTATTGGCTTTAAGGCCCAGAGAGAAAGTTGTGAGCAAAGAATTCAGAGGGATCAGCAGCACAAGCGAAAGGCGGGGGGAGGCTGAGGAGAGGACAAAGGGCGCCTCTCAGCGGCGGAGACAGGAACTACACCAACACACAAACCGGTTCCCTGCAGACACTGATCGAACTGAATCCTCTGACACCTGGAGAGAGAAAAACGGGAGGAGGCTCCTGGAAAAGGATTTTCTGTTTACGCGATGCAGGAAAAACTAAACTAAACTGTTCGGTTTTTGGGAAACGTCCCACAGGTCACATGAATCCGGTTTATATCTGAACATGAGGATAAACCAGTCAGTCAAACCTGCAGCATGTCCAAGCTGAAAGTCCACAGGAAGTCTTTAAGGACTTTAAGAAAAAGGAAAAAAAAATAATTTAAATCTTCTGATCTCTAAAAAAATCCTCAAATGATCCACTTTTTATCTGAGAGATTTTTCAGACAACATGATTTACATGATTCACTTTAAATCAGATCTGTAACTATTTTAGAGACATTTTCATGGATGCAAACGAACGTTTTGGCTGCACGAACATTAGACCTTTAAAACAGAACTGTGACTAAATTAATTCTGCACATTTGATCCGGAGTCGACCTGTGTCAGAAAAACAATTCAGAAAACTTCACATTTATTTCACTGAATCCTGCAGAAAAACGGATTCAACCTCATGTTTTGTTCCCAGTCACCTCAGGCCTGAAAATGTAAAACATAAAACCACAAAGCGGATTTTCACAAATAAAAATAAAACAATAACTGCAAACATCGACAAAAATGCTGCCGCCGGTATTTATGCAGATTTAATTTCTTAGACATGTATTTTAACGAAAATGAAATGAAAAGTCCTGGTCAAACCTGCGGCTGCAGCACAGAACTCAACCCAGTGTCAGAATCTAAAAGTAAAACCGAGAGAAGATTTTCAGGCACCAGTGATGCGCTGGTAAATCCCGCTGGTTAAACTGGTCTGAGCTGCAGCAGAATCAGACGGAGGCCTGCAGAGAACTGGGACGTAGAGTTTCACATTAAAACATCCTGTTTGTCTGCAGCATGTCGTTATTCTCTGTCACATCAACTTGTGGCTTTTAATTAGTTTTAAAAGACTCGTATTTTGAAGGTGAAGCTTAAATATTTCGTCTTCTCTGCATCAAATCTATTTGATCGTTTACAATAAAAGCCGAGCGGCGCGATGACAATAAAACATTTTATTTAACTTTTCTCACATTTTCTCCGATTTTTAAATTGGAACTTTTATGAAATTATTCTAGCTGTCGATGTGATATGAAATATTATATAACTATCTGCTTTATATCTTGTTGAAAAACCACCAAAACGTCCGTTTGTGTGTGAATGTGCAACCTAACTGAGAAAACCTGAAGGAGAAATCGGGCTCCGGTCTCAGATTATTAAAGAAAAAGGCAGAAAATCAGGGTGAAATCGCACCAATCCCCGCTGCCACGCTGCAGAAAAACAAAGAGGAAAATCATTAGCTGCGTTGGCGCCGCAGGGTTAATGGTTCAATCAATGAAAATGAACCTGAGACGCGGACGATGCGCTCAGAGCTGCGGAGGAAGGAGCCGAGGCTCATTACTGCGGCGACAGCGACGCCGTGCGGCGCACAGCAGGACGTGCGCGAGGCTGCACGTTTGTGCTGCAAACTGCAACCACACGTTCAAAGGTGAGAAGTTAAAGCGATGTTTAAAATCAAAGATCAGTGCTGCTACAGAGACTAATGTGGCTCACAACCAGCAGCAGGGGGAGGTGGATGGATTTAACACATCTCCATTTAAACACGATGATAAGATCCAACAACAGGTCGTGTGCAGCTGCAGAGTTACAGTTGTGCTCAAAAGGTTTCATACACTGCTGCTGCAGCAACACTGAGCGTTCAGTGAGCTTCTCTATGCTGAGTCCGAATGATTGTAACACACATCTTTAATACATGAAAACCTATTTGAAGCTCAGGTTTTTCGAACATCAACAAGATCAAAAATGAAATTAGTTAACGTGATATTGGCCACATCTATTAGTTAATTTGCCAAACCTAAAGTTTCTTAGCTTCCCTCCTGTCAGTGATCGTGATCGACCGCGGCCAGTGGGAGGAAAGTGCACGGACCTCCGTGCAGATCTGGGAAAGATGATGGTAGATTTACTCAGGTCAGGAAGGTCATTTTGAAACCACTACAGATCATCAGTTCAAACAACTGTACATAAATACAAATTACTAGGAGGAGGAGCCGCTTTCCAAGGTTTGGAAGAAGAACCAAAATGTCTCAATCAGCTGAGAGGACTTTGGTTGAGATGGACAGGAACAACCTGGGAACCATCATGGCACAGGTCTGCTGCTGTTACACCAGTGTCACTGTCTACAGTCAAGAGGCTTTTTACATGACTATGGACTGAAATGCTGCAGTCCAAGAAAGAAGCTCCTGCTCCATAACCCACCCCTCACAGCTCGACTAAAGTCTTTAGAAGTAGCTAATGCAGTGGAGATGGCTGTGGAGTAGATAGAGCAGGCTAACGGTAGGCTTTTGGAAACCTTCAACCTGGGTGGACCTCCATCGATTCTGCCCAGGAGAGACGTGTGCCAGAAGCTTGTCGATGGCCTGAAAAAGGAAATCGACGTCTGTGGAGTTTCCACGTGTTTTTACTGGACAAACACAACACAGCCACCACAGGATTTCAATGACGAATGGTGGAAATATTTTATTAAAACATTCAGTGCAATTCATTCAAGTAAGTTCAGTGATTTCAGGGCATCTATTAAGTTCCTCAGCATTTTCTACAATGTCTCAAATTGTAAAAGCAATACGCACATCTCACAGCGACGAGGGGAATAAATGAGAAAGTAAATAACATTGTTGTAATCTGCAAAAGCAGCTACAGATAAATGACGTTACATCACATACTTCTGATGTTTATGATCTATAAACTGGAGCCAGTTTTTTGTCTGAATGACTCTCACTCAAACACTTCAATTGGCTTTAATTTCCCAAACTGATGAAGTGTATGAACTCCTGATTTCTGTCGCACATCTTAATCTGACTCATTATTTTTAAGGATTCACTTATTGATCTGATTGAATGGAGGAGGATGAGTCTAAAGATGTTTGGATTTGTTGCTCATTAATAAATAAATGGAGTTCATTTGCTAAAGGAATCATTAGCCAAAGTTCCTCTTTTAGGAAAACACGGAGCATCATCTCTGCCGAACTGAGTCTCCACAAATCTTTTCTGCTTCTAAATGTAATTTGTTTGAATTGATTTGCTGTCAATCAATTATCCGTGAGCGAGTGTCACTTCTGAAAAGGTTGAGATCACGTGATGGAGCAGAAATCTTTAGATGAGCTGATTCATTGACAGAGTTCGTTCTGACAGAGTTCACCTACTGTCTGCTGCAAGTCACAGAGAGAACAACCTGCTTGTTGCAAGTTTTACTTTAAAAGGGTTTTTTTTTCCTAGTGATGGATGGAAGAAGCTGTGCGGAGCTTTGGGCTTTAGGCTTCAAGCAAAACAAGAACAACGTGTGGTGGTTTGTAAAAGTTACAGCAACCCTCAAAGGGTGACTTCACCAATTTTCAACTTGCTTTCTAACACTTTAGTTTAGGGCATAAATGTACATTAATGCTTCACATATTCTGGAGGAGTGTTTCATCATTAGGACTTCAGATGGTGTCGTGTGGAGGAGCTCTGGAAAAGCAGTTGGACTGTGATTAAGACCTCCGCGAGTGACGAGAGACGAATGTAGAGGGAAGTGTGACGGCAGTCATTTACACGCACGACCCAAACTAGATCCAAAAGAAGCAAGTTAAAGACTCTGAAGAAACAGGAATATCTTCCCATTTTCAGTGTTTTAGCTACTTGAGAGATTACAGCTGCTAATCCAGCTCTTGACTTTGCAGCTGGGGTGTGTGGCCAATGGAGGCACAGAGGCTGCTCATAAACATCAGGTATATTCTGGGGAGTTTTCTTGCAGGTTGCTGCCGTTCTAGCAATCGCACGAGACTTTTGACTGGAGCCTTGTGAAGGCTGACAGACGATTGGCTGCCAAGTTCTAGGTTAATTAGATGTGGCAGATATCAGGAAAAGTCACACATACTTACACATACATGGGATATACACTATGGCTGAGACATGTCCTTGTTTGCCATGAAACATGCAGGTTTCCACTGTGCTAACATGATGGAGAAGATCACAACACTGCTGACAATATGATGGAATTCTGGAAATAGATCTTTTCTCCACTGAAGTTAGAGTTTTTGGAACGTTTCTGGGGTTTATCGTCTCAACCAAAGGCTCACGCCGGCAGCTCTAATCACCCTCTTTCTGGCAGTCCAGACCTTTTCCGGACCTAATTCTAAATAGATTTTCTGATAATCGTGTGTTTAAACTGATGAACTTGAATTAGCAAATTCAATGTTCCGTTTCAATTCAATCAGTTTGGTGGTAGAAAATCCGTTTTTCTATTTAAAAGCAAGAACATTTCTAAGACTCTTTAAGAGAACGGTGCTGTACAACGGGATCGCAGACAGAGTTTCAAAAGTCCATTTGCTTTAATAGACATAAAAGACTTAACCCCAATTTTTCCTCAGAAGGCCAAATTAATTAGGTTTGTATGCCATCATGGAGACATGAGCTGAATCTAGAAGTGGATGTGCTGTGCACCAACTTCACCATTTTCATCAAGACGCAGGAACTGTCCAGAAGTGTTCTGCTGAGTTTCAAACTCGTCTGAGCACCGAATATGGTCTGAGCGACAGTAGCTATGGGATGTCAACATCAGATGATAGTTTTCCAAATTCTCAATAGGATTCCCCGGAATTCCGATTTAAGTGAATGGATCCTCTTCACTGGAGCCTCACGCTTTTAACGCTCCACCCCACTCACCTGAATTTGAACCTTGTGGACTCCAGCTTTTCCCCAAAGACAAGGCCGATGTGTGGAAAATACTACGAGGATTGAAAGGACATGATGGAGGCAGTGAAAGAAGATAGTAATTTAGTAAGAGGAAAAAATGGGGTTGATTGCTTCTGTCTATTATAACAAATGAATGTTTTGAACTTCCCTAGTAAGCGTTTGAAATACGGGTTTGGAGAAAAGGATTTTTCTGTTGTTGGACCTTTAAGAGACGATGTCCTAAATTCCTAATTTATTGAAGTAAAGAAAGGTCTGCACATAAATAGGTTTGTCTTCCTAACCAACAACAAAAAAAACTTGCTCACATTTATTATTTCTTTGTTTAATGATATAAAGGATGTGACTGATTCACAGCTACACGTGTGTTGAAACACGAGTGGAAACAAGCTTCACACCTTTAGCATCATCTGTCCATCACTAGTTCTATTCCCCATCACACCACATATGTGTAGCGTGAAAACATGCAGAGTCAGTTAACTGCGATTCCCCCTTTTTGTGTTTGGAGGTCAGATATTTGGCACCATTAAATGTAAACGGAATTAGCTTTTAGCGACCTGTGCGTGCAGTGTACTCATGGACGTACAGATGATTATCACTGCAGAAAAGTGGTTCTCGAACACGTCCTGTTGCTAAGTGCATTTTTACGGAATGTTTTAGTTTATTTGGAATTGACATCACAGCTAAGTCACGTTGAAAGTAGAAGTAATTCGGCTGTGGATGATGTTTGACTTATGCTTTCAAGAGCAGCAATCAGGTGATCGAATGTCTCCATCTCACGTCTCTGCGTGTGTCTCCCAGTTAACTTACATAAGTTGAAAAGCAAAAGGAGGTTAGTTGTAGTTTGGTTTTTACACCATCAGCAGGGACACGTGGCTCACGGGGGGCGTTAGCACCTGACCGCTGTAATTTTACCAGGACTCAGCATTAACACAGAAATATAAGACTCGTATTTTCAGATTTAGAGGAACTTAAGAGTGTGTGAGGGTCTTTTCGTCGAAATCAGTCGTGACTGAACATCCATAAATCTGCTTAGAAATCAGGAAGGTGGCACCTGCTTTGATTTTGCTTTGATAAAACGACCAAAAACATTTAGTAAGAGCACTTACAGATAAAAAGTAAAACTGCTGATACTTGGCATTAGATAAGGCTTTTAAGATTCTTTTATAGAATTGCTTAAGAATTTGTCTGAGTTTTTCTCTCATTTTTCTGAAATTGTTAGGAAAAAAAACCCTTCAGTAACTGTGTCACCTGCACCATTTGGATTCCACAGAATGGAGGAGACATAATGGTGATCAGGAAGGATACTTCTTTCTACTTCTTTGTAAAAAACTTCCTGAAGACGTTTATCTTTGATGTGGACACAGCGGGGTTGTCCTGAGTCTCTGGAGATGCGGGAGGAGGCACTGGAGGAGGCTGATGTTGGTGGCTCTCTGCACCTGCAGTGTAGAAAGTAATATTCAGGAAACTTTCCACACAGATTAGTTGACGTGCTGCCGTACGGTCTCACCTGTGCTCCTGACCTCCCCTCCCTCAGGGTAGCGGTGTTTGTTGTAGTATGTGTGGGGGGGTTTGGGAGGAGGGTGGCTCTCTACGGAGGTCTGTCTCTCCAGGCTCTCAGCTCTCCTGTCCACTGGTTTGGTCGAGGACGAATCATCTGGAGCCTCGGCCAACTTCTCCAGACTGAGGTTGACAGATGATGCTCTCCTGAAAAACAGACTGTTTTTCACTCCTCAAAGTTTTTCAAGCAGTTCTCCCAACACCCCCAAACCGCAGACTCTGGCTGCTAACGTGCAAACATCATTTAGCTCGAGGGTCACGAGTTAGTTTGTTAAGCTAGTCGGCATCTAACCAAACACGGAGAACACGTTCTGCATGTTTATGTGGGGTCCAGGAGTCTGAGACCACATCAGAGGTCTGTGACATTTTCATGTAAACATTGAAAAAATTAATAGGTTTGAAGATTTTACAAACAAAAGAGTTTAAAACATGATAGAAGAAATCTGTCAGACATTATTTGTTGGTGAAACTAATTTGTACAAAAGATAATAGACTAATAATAGTTTTCTTTGTGAAAGTACGTTTCCTTAACGATCAAACTGTTGGTCTGTGGTGACGTTTCCTTTCTATCTCTTGATGTGTTGATCTTCTGATGCTGTGGTCACTTTGGTGCCTGATGGTACCTTAGATAAAACAGATCTAGTCCCCATAAAGTGGGCTATGGCATTTTCCAGCACATGGTTCTAGCTCTACTCTACTCGCTGGTACCAAGTACTTGGACTTGGTATGAAACACATGCTTAGAAAAATAATACCAACAAGTGTTTCCTCAAAAACTGCCCTCCAGTCTGGCTTCATCTAAAATAGTTCCATTAATCTCCAATAAGTCTGAAATGTCCTCAACCATATGTCAAGTGTTTGATACAGAGATAGAGGCAGTGCACATTCTGACAATGGTCACATATGAATCACACACAGGACCACATGCAAATACGTCTCAGATCACTTGGAGGCGATTTTGAACATCTTGTCAGACATTGTTCTGCTGGGAAGTATAAATATGAATATATATTTACAATTTATTGTATATATTATAAAGCCTCTGAAAAGTTGATCAAATCCAGCTGAATATCATCTGAACATGAGCTTCAGTGGAGAAAACTCGCGGAGCTCTGAACTTTGTGCTCAGTGATTAGCTTCAGTCTGATTTGTGACCCAAAAGAATCGTGTCTAAATCCTGCAACTTGATTAATTCCTGGTTTGCATGGAAATGTCTCAGATCTTCCATGTGGTCTCAGACTCATGGACCCTACTGTGTTTCTGGCTGAACGGCTCTCCCAGCTTCAGCAAAGCTAAAACTTCCAGCCGCGTTCAGGTCTCTCTGATTTGGGGAATCTTGTGCCCAGCGGTTGTTGGGACAACAAATAGCTTCGATGCTAACTGCTGTTAAAACCACAATGTCTGGTTTTTATTTTAGATTTCTGTTTCTAAGCACCTGTCCCCTGCAGAAAAGCCTTCCACGGATGAACCGTATGACTGCTGCAGTACAGTGCATTTCACCTCCGTGCTGCAGATGTAATGCGTGTCCTGTGCCACCGTGTGTTTTTCCACCACTGTGTGCCCGCTGAATGTAATACACCTTGTCAAAGTATCTCATTAAAGAAAAATCCTGCTGGCAGGGAGTTTCATTTCTTTGGCCTCTCACCCACCTGAGAGGTGCCCGGTGCCCCCATAGTGCACAGTGTGAACAAGTAGATGTGAAAGTCAGAGTCAAATTACCTTACGCTGTTTGAAGGAAACCACTTCAGGCTGAAACGCTTCTGACTGACAGACGTCCTGTGTGACCCCGAAACCATCTACGCAATGCTTTTACACTCTTTCAATTCATTTCAGGAAATCTGCTTGATAAGTGAAATTCTTTAGATAGGGAGCAGTTCGATCAAAATAAGAATGATCTGGCTGTTTAGGACAGGCTGAAATATTGTCGCATCACACATCAACACCTGTCTGTAGCAGAAAGTCCCGGCTTAACTTGGTTTCAATCATTTTTATTAGTCACTTTTGTCCTTGATTTGATTTTGATTGAGTTGTGTTTTCATTCCAAACTAAACCAAACTAAACCATTTCAGCAAGTAGGAAAAAAACTATACTACAATAAAGTGTTGTACTGCAAACACAGCTGCGGCGCAATCAACTCCAGTGCTCGGTTACATATTTACCGTTTGACAGTGGCTGAGAGTTAAAGCAGCCTCCAGGTACAGTAACATTCAGTTTAAGTTGCTGTATGCTGTAATATTACACCTGAGAAACATGTTTTGATTTGGTAACTGGCTTTGCCACATAAACTCAAGACATTTTTCAAGAAACCAGTAAAATCAGATTTTAGTTTTTAAAGCTGCTGTTGGCACAATATTTGTCTTGCCCATTTCACCCATGCACTACTTTCCATCCATCTGACAGCATCTGAACGTGTTGGCTTCATGTGTGAATGAGCGCACTAGGAGCTTCTCCATAAATGTCACAATAGCAGTCGTCAAAGTTCAGTTGCGATGCAGTTCCTGTGGTGGAAATCTGTCTTTACTGGGGGTTGGAGCCGGTAACATTTCAAAGCACCAGGCAATTTGACGGTCTCCACACAATCTGCCAGTTCTGAAATGTTTTCGGGAACTAAAATAAAGCAATTTAGCAGGAGAAAATGTTACACTAAAATGAAATGTACAAAACTGCATTTCAAACCTCTGCAAGTTGATTTTAACCGAAATTCTGTGAAAATGAACCTGGTCAAAAGGCAGCAGACATGAAAGGTTTGGGATTTGTAGCTGATGAGCTGAAACATGAGGATTCTGTGACCTGGCTGCTTCAAGAAGCTGTGGTGAAACAAGTGAGAGCTTCATACCATGACATCAAGGACAGCTTTGGAGGACAGTGTGTCTGACTTGGTAGAGTTTGGGTCAGAGGCTGGGAGCATTAGTGAGGGTCCACACAAATACAATATAAAGTAGAAACGTGTCTGTGTGCTCACCCAGAGTCATCAGAGTCGCTGCTGTCAGATCCGGGGCAGTTTTGGAGCTTCTTTACCCAGAGCAGCTGGAGCTCTCTGCTGGACGCTGCAAACAGGTACTGACTGCCGTCCTCCAGTCTGAAGGACGGTCATAAAACACAGTCACAACACACACACACACACACACACACACACAACCTCCAGAGAAGAGGATTCAACAGCCAATGTACTGCACAATTATTCACACATCTTCATCATCCAACCTGTTTTAAGAATGATGTAAATACGGGCTGACTTGATGTTTGGCTTTGTTGAAAGTATATTTTAAATTCTAGTTTCCCAAAGACACCAACCTGTCCGTCCAAAACAATGTAAGAGACCTGTATAATATTTTAGATGATGGAGCCATAACAGTGTGTGTTCACCAAGTTAAATTCTATGACTTTCAAAGTTAATTATAATTATAATCCCACACAGGATCTAAAAAATAAAAAAAAGAGAAATCATGAAAATAATTTAATAATAATGATTAATGTGATTTAGTCTTCTTTCCTCCTTTTTCTGATTTAAGCAAAGTCTTTTTGTATTATGTATAATTATACATATTTACAATTATTTATACCCTATATAATGTGTATTGTTAAGTATTAATATAGTCTAATATGCATTGCTCCACAGGACAGCACGTTATTTCATTGAAGTGCTCTTAGGTTTTTAGGAGGCACCTCAGGTGTAAATGGGTTAACTAACGAGCTGAAGCCGTAGAAGCAGCAAACAGACCTAAAGCCTGAAAACACACAACAAGCATTTTGAAACAAACGTCAACTAATTATGCAAAAACCCTACTACTAACTTTAAAAACACCTACATAATAGGTGCCATTAAAAATCAGCATTTGACAGGTGTGTGTGTGTTTGCTGTGGATGTTCATCTACTTACATCAGTTTGAATGTGTTCTCCTTCCTCCTGTAGTAGGAGTTCTCTCTGCAAACTGCTCCAACCATGTTGATAGGAGGCCATCTAGAGGTCCTCTGTGGAAACACACACACAATCAGGTCTGAGTATTCCATCAATGTGACTGGAATACTGACAGTGTTGAGTTCTCGGAGGATAAAATCTGTGTTTGTC
Source organism: Channa argus (assembly GCF_033026475.1). Lineage (NCBI taxonomy): Eukaryota > Metazoa > Chordata > Actinopteri > Anabantiformes > Channidae > Channa > Channa argus. Next base: position 21,221,654 of record NC_090212.1, on the reverse strand, counting down.
GTCTTCCATTCTATCAGAATAAATCCCTATGTTGCTGGAACACATGTGGCTTCAGGTTGCGATGTTCTTAGTGTTGGGATTACTGTCACACCTCTGCAGCAGCTGCTCTGTCCTTATACAGGCTGAACGTCTCTCCCTCCAGAACAGCAAACACCTCCTCCCAGTGCTCCAGACCCTGCACAACCACCAACACAGTCAAGCTCGGACAGTTAGCTTTCGTTTCAGCTGCCGACTTCTTTTCCGGTTGTCTGAAAACTATTAAATTCAACTAAACACGTCCCAAAGGCCACTTGCCTACACAGTTAGATAGGCTTATTAATTATTAGCTAATCTTCTAATTCTACTTTTGTTAGGTTATCACTTCTCAGCTTTTAGATAGAAGCCATCAGAAAGCTGGTATGAGTATATTATTGAGGTATTATATTAATATTTAATACTAATTTTAAATGAATGAGCGGCCCAAAACATTAGAACCACGTCTTCTTATGATGCTACTCATTTCCCATCAGTAAATAATAAAACGGCTTCATCTCATTGTGACTCGAGCTCTCACCTTGTTTGCTGCATGTTTCAGCTTGATCTCCAGCATCCCCTCCATTCTGGCTGGCTGCACTGCTGTTACCTGCATCAGTTTAACATTCACTGCAATGTTAAAATGACCTGTAACTACCTGCAGCTCAGAGACTGATCATTTTACATTTAGGAGAAACATTGACTGTCAAGCTGCACTTGAGACATTTTACCTCAGCTGTGGATTCTTCTTGTTGTACATCCTCTAACATCCTTTGTTGCTGTGGAGGAGACGGAGGCAGTTCTGTTGTTGGAGGAGAAAGCTCAGGGGAATCGTCTGCTGTGGCTGTTGCAGCAGTTGGGGAGTCGAGTGGTGCATCAGGAAGATCAGATGTGATCTGTGGTTCGAGGGTGTTGAGCTGTTTTCTCCTCGGCAACGTTGGTGATTCAGGGGGAATTTGTCTCTCTGCAACAGGTGGAGGTGGTGGTGGTTCAGTGGGAGCCACTAAATGTCGGATTGGTTTAGGTGAGTCTGGTGGTGTAGTTGGTTTCCCGGGTTGTTTTGAGGGCTCGGAGTGGCGTACGAGCACCTGCTCCATAGAGGAGATTCTGGGCTTTGGAGCCAGAGGAGGTTTGGATCTGGGATGATGGTTTTGCTCAGAAGTCTCTTTAGACAAGGAGGAGTCAGAGGTTTGGGGGGATTGGGGGGGTTTGGGGGACAACTGTGGCGGTGATACAGGATTTTTTAGAGGGGAATCAACTGAAATGCTTAGAGCAGAGTCAGAGTCTGAGGATCTGATTCGATTTCTTCTGGCCTCCACAGACAGAATGGAGCTGGGACTGGCAGGAGGACTGTTAGATGATTCTTCTGGAGCCATCCTCCTGACACTAAATCTAGAACCTGGTTCACGGTTTAGAGACAGATTCACGGGGGAAGCAGAGGAGGTGCTGAGACTAGTCTCCACTCGAGGACTGTCTGTATTCTTGACTAGCGTCTGTCTGCCGCTACTCACTGGGCGTACGATCCGTGGGGTTATTGGATCCGACGGTTTGCTCCTCAGGGAAGAAACTCTGGCTGGAGGTCTTCTGTCCTGTAGGTCTTTGTCCTCACTTCCACGAAGACCCAGTCTCTTCTCTCTCTACGATGAAAAGGAATTTGAGATTTAGAGCAAAGACAAAGTGTTCTACAATCTTACACCCAGTCCACAAACCTTCATCCTCTCCTGTTTTTGCAAAGTGTGATATAAGTGTGGTACTTTAGACCCTCCTGCTAATCAGGGGCCTCCGATTGGTGCCAAATTCATCCTGCAGCACGACAATGAGCCCAAACATCCAGCCAGGGTAAACAAGCAACCTGCCAAAATATTGTCCTGAAGCGGTGCTTTTTCATGAGGCCTTCACATGAAATATTAATTTGATTTTTCTGTTTGCTGCACTTTGAGCTCACTGACAAATATTAACTATTCATGGTGTTTGAAAGCATCCTCACACTACTTTGAGATACTACCTAAATCTTTAGTGGAGTATTGTAGAGTCAGGCAACGATATCATCCTGACAGTGCGGAGTTTCTCTTAAAGAAATAGCGACCGTAACCAACCTGTGTTTTCTTCTGCTGTAGTGCAATAAAACGGTCATTCTGGGCCTGGATCATGGCCTCCAAATCCTCCTGCCTCTTCAGCAGCTCCAGAACATCAGACAAAGAGTCCTGGACCAACCAAGAGAATCACACTGTCTTTAGATGGATATGGTACAAATTCTCAGTGTACAAATACTGCATTACAAGCCTGAGGTGATGTATGAAAACGTCGAATGTGTCAGGTGACCGATCTGGTTTCACTACATTACGTACAAATAATGGAGTTCAGCTGAGTTCAGGCCCTTAGAGGGAAAACACGGTTCTGTTACACTTTTGGCCTTTTTGTGAAATCCTGGATAATTCAACAGTTATTTAAATGAAAGCATGTGAGAAGTTTAGGGTCAAAACATTTTTTGATAAAACTGTTGGTTTGCACTTCTTCCTAATCTGTTTTCCATGTTACACCATCATCAATCGCAAATGACGTGTGGTTTCCTGTGTGTGCCACAAGAAATGAATGAAGTTCTCTTTTTAAATGTACATAGATCCTTTGAGCCCCTGGTCCTGACCTACCCCATACACCTCAGCTGTCAGAGTGTTTTCATAGGAGCTCAGCCAGCGCTCTGCCTGCTCCAGCTCCTTCTGCAGGAGCACGATCTCCAGCTCCTCCTCGTACAGCTGCCTGGTTTCCTCCCAAACCTTCTCCACCTGCACCTCCAGGTCCTCCAGCTCAGAGACACGCTCCTCTACCTGGGTGTCAGAGAGATGAAGTCATTTGTGGCTCAGACTGTCTGATTTTAGTTCACATCTGATTTGATCTGTTACCTCCTGGGACATGAAGTTTCCACCCTCTGTCAGGCGCCTTCCTTCGTCTTTCAAAGCCTGTGATTTGCTGAGCTGCCTGTCAATCTGGACGTGGTACTCGTCGTGCTTTTTAATGAGCTGCTCCAGGTCACTTCCCTCCCTGCTCTGCACCTCCCCTCGCACCAGAGAGAGCATCTCTTTCAGCCAGGACCTGGGAAACAAGATATGTGCAACATTATCATCTGCAATACGACAAATTCTATCCTACATGAATGATCATGTAGGACAGGCTGTTGAGATACATTTCTTTTAATGCCTGAATTGTTCTTTGTCGTTAATGTCGTTCTGTTATCATGACCTGTTGCTTCACCTGTGCACAGCTTGCAAGCATTTTATTTACTCTCAAAGATTCCACCGAGTGCGATTATGCCATTTAACTCAATACAGTACTATGAGGTCTTTCAGATATGAGGGAGCTGGACCATTAAGCTTTGCCTGTAGTAATTTTGGATTAATTGGAGGGTTAACAGATGTGCTGTTAAAGTTGCAGTGTTTGTGATGCAGTTTCAGAGTCTGTTTACAGCCAATTTGAGTACACAAAACCTAGGATTAACTAGCGATAAACTATGGACTGTGAATAGAAATTTTAACTGAGTGACAACACTAATCTGTAGATACACATTGTCCTTTTGACTAATATAAAGGTACAAAAGAAGATCTAGTAAAGTAAAGCTGTCAGTTTTTCATCATGTTTCCAAATCAAGTTTACTTAAATTAATCGATTAGAGCACGGTTTGAGCTAGTTGTCTTTTGGGGGCTCTGTCCAAAGAACCTACACAAGTTCAGTCCCATGGGATAAGTATTTCTGGACGTCTTCAGCCTGGCTCAGTCTGCTGCGGTGCTGGGAGGCCTTGTCCTGAAGGCTGTTCCAGCAGGACTCCAATTCCTTCAGTCTCTGAGTCACCGAGGATCTGGCCTGAGGCTGCCTTCGGATCAGAGCCCGGCCCTCGTCTCTGTTCCTGGTCACCTCCTCCGTGATCAGAACCAGATCCCTCTGATAAAAGACATCAGCAACAGGCCATTGATTTTTATTCTTCTGCCTCTTCCACATTATTCTGCAGTAAAAATGTGTCATCACAACTGCGGTTTGGAATAGGATCCACAGTCACATCAGTGTTTCCTACCTCCAGAGCCTCGTGTTGTCTCAGCAGAGTCTGAACAGACTGCAGGTCATGGTCTTGCTCCTCTGAGTCTAGCACAGCCTCCTTCTCAGCCATCCAACCCTTCAGCTCGTCCACATCATTATTAAACTGATGAACTTCCTTTGCAGACTGCAGCATCTTTAAGACATGGACCGTTACTGTTTTAAGACTGTTGCCCTCACATCCAGGCCTGCACTCTGCACTGGTGATGGCAGTGTACCTGCTCTCTGGTTCGGATGCTGCTGTTGAGGTCGTCCCACAGCCTGCTGAGAGTGTCGTCTTTCCGCCTGGCCTGACCATCCTGCTGCAGCCCTCGGCCGAGCTGCTGCACCGTGGTCAGCCGACTCCGACCCAGACTGGACACCTCCGACACCAGAACTTCCAGCTTCTTCTGAAGGACCTGGAGGAAAGAGATGAAGGGAGGAGTAGCTGGAATTGCAATATTAGCTATTTTAGAGTTTAAGTAGTTCTGAGTGAAACAGAAAATGGTAGACCACTGCACCATCACCAACACTGAACAGCTTTAAGAAGTTGGAAGTATTTTTTATTTTATCTCAGTCACATTAATGCAGTTCTACTGTAGCTGAATCTAAGCTGAAACTGATTTGCACTCGGTGTGTTTTTAGCTAAACTAGTAAAGGGGCCAGACTTCTAGTTGAGGTGTAGAAAACTAAGGCAAAGGTAGCTGCTCCCAGTGGGTCAGGTCAGGTCAGGTCAGGTGAGCACTTTGTATGGCAGCCACTGCCATTTCCCCACTCGAGTGAAAACATCATTTAGTTAATTAATAATTTAGAAATAAATCCTATTTTGTTCATCTTGTTTTCATATCACTCACTTCTGCATCCTCAAGATCTTGTCCACAGTCTTCAGACTCTGCCACGCTCTTCTTGGAGGTCAGCCATGTTTGGAGTTCGTTGGCCTCTCTCTCAAACACATAGAGTCGGAGCTGATCTTCCAGAGCAGCTCGACGGGAGGCAGAAAGTCGGACAAGGGTCTCGAAGTGTTCGACCACAGCTGGGAGAGACTTACTGACCAGGCGACTGGGACAGAGACCGACAAAATACAATGTGTCCAAAAAACACAAGTTAAAAAGCTCTTGCTCTATATTTAGCAACGCGTGAGTTTGTCGTCTGCATAAATAAGCATGCTGCATGTCCCGTTACCTGTCAGGATGCCTGAGGTTCTGCAGTGATGCTCCGCTCCCTTGCAGCTTCTCCACCGTCTTCCTCTGGCTCTCCAGCTCCACGTCCACAGAATCCAGCCTTCTCAGCAGAGCCTCTGTCGCGTCCTCGCTCCTCCCACAGTCCCGAGACTCTAAACCTGCCCGCTGCTCCTCCAACCACAGCTCCAGTTCCGACACCTCAACACAAACACACATACACACTTGTGTAACAGCTGAAGGATTCATTTGTCCTCATGTTTCAACTCTGATACAAACAACCTAATATACATCATTTGATTATGTACTAGTCCAATCACACTGTATTACCTCAGTGAGGAAGGTGTGGATGCTGACGGCCTCCTGGAGGAGTTTCCCTTTCTTCTCCGCCTCCATCATTAGCTCGTCATGGAGACTCTTCAGCTCCTCCAGACGCTCCCGAATATCATGAGACGCAAAGTGACGACCCCTGACCTGACATTGTCAGCAAACACAAACCTGCTGTAAACACCCTAAGAGTTTAACAAGTGCCTTGATTCTGCTTTAAAAATGCTGACTGGTTCCTCACCAGACTATGCCCCGCCTCCTGAACTGCCTGGACCAATGGGGCGCGGCTCGAGATTTCCTGCATCATAGCCTGGGGGGGAAAAACTTCATTTGTATTTATAATATAAAATAACCAGAACAAACTAATTCTGAGGATCCGAATGCCACTTTTAATAGACTTAACTTCCTTATGATTTCATACATATTTTCATTGAGAAGGCCTGAAGCTTCGTGGCAGTTACACTGTATGACAGTCTCTTAATGTATTTGTTACATTAACAGCTTTAAGTGGTAACATTAAGTAGTAATTGACATTAACATATTTTATATTAAATATGGATATGTGAATACTACCGTGTGAATAAGAACGAGCCGGCCCATAGAAAGTAATAACAACAATAATAATAATTATTATTATAATAACAGGCAATTTTGATCATTTATGTCATTTTTCAAACCCCAAACCGCTCTAACGGAGAGAGTTGTGTTTTTCCTCATTCCCCTCCCACAGAGTTAAAAGTTTTTAGTACATGTGCAAACTGAAAATAATGTAGACTGTGTGAAGAAGTTACCTCCAGGTTTAGGAAATTGTGATAAATATTCCTACGTGGTCTTGTTTATGGTGACTTGAGTTTCTCCGATGAATGACTCACCCCTTACTGAGACACTTAAACCTGATGTTAAGGATTCAGAAGAGGACATCTTTAACCGGGGACAGTGGGTTTCAGTGGTTACCTGGTGTTTGTGGAGCAGCTGCTGGGTGCTGCTCAGGGAGCTCCCCCAGTCTTTGGCAACAACAGAGGGCAGTCTGTCAGTCAGCCAGGCCACCTCCTCCTCTAGGTCTCTGTAGAACTGGAACAGGACCTGCCAGGCCTCCAGGGTTTCCCTGCGACTCTGCAGGGGCTCTGACAGACTGTTGTACCTGCCAGGGTAGAAACAGCTAATATTACTACCTACAGTATGGCAACTGATTAGGGCTGAATTATTTGTAGAATGCTACACTTCTGGATAAAACCCACTTTGCTTGTGACACGTTTTAACCGTGAATAGTGTAAATCAAGTCAGACTTCTAACAGTTACTTTATTGTTTAGACCTGTTAATGGTGTGTGCCACTCTGGTCTGGATCTCCTCAGCCAAGAAGTTTCCCTGAGAGTAGAAAGCCTTTGCTGTGTCCATCAGACCCTGCAGTACATAAAGTACATCAGCTATCTGTTACTGCTTCCTACAAACCAACATCACTACAACACAAGAGGAAAACAGACAGTTTTTTGTTTTTTTTTCCTTTCGGCTTATCCTGTGAGTTCAGGGTCGCCGCAGCGGATCATTGTCCACATGTTGATTTGGCACAGTTTTTACGCCGGATGCTCTTCCTGACGCGACCCTTCCCAATTTCTACCGGGCTTGGACCAGCACTGCACTGCTGTATTTGATCAGTACTAAAAACTCAATAGTCATTTGTTTACACCATAGCATAGAAAAGCTATTTTTAGAAATACAGGGTTCTTTTTTTGAACAATAAGCTGATCGTATTGAAAGTTGTGAATGGAAAATATGGGAGAGTTAAGTTAGTATAGTATCTGGGAAATGAACAAATATGTGTTGTGTACCTGGATTCTGTCTCTGTGTCCATCCACCTCTTCCTCCAGACCCTGCAAAGACTTCAGCAGCCTGTTGACAGATGGCAGGTCACTGCCACAGTCCTCATTGGCCAGTTCTCTCTCCACAGATCCCAACCACTGCTCCATGTCATCCAATGAACGCTGGACCTGCAGCGCCTAAAACACAAAGGCAAATATTACACCATGTTCCTGTTATTATATACAGTTTTTTTATAGTTTGGGGGAACTTCCAGTGTGTATTGTGATGTCCTTCACACATAAGTGTATAAAATCTAACAACCACATCTAAAGCTGTCACTGGATGATGGCTAAACAAAACACAAGCTTACTGATGCAAGACCGTGTGTGTGTTTGTGGAGGGGGGTGGGTGATACCTGGTAGGCCTCCTGCAGTCTGCTTTTCTTTTCCTTGCAGTTGTGGATCAGGACATCCCAGCTGTCTGTCAGCTCCCTGAGTCGAGGTCGAATCTTCGCTTCAGCGGAGCAGCAGTCGGTCAACAGCTTCTCCCCTTCCTGAAAAATACAAACCTTTTACAGTTCCTGGTTGGTCGGATCTGAAACTTGGTTGGATGCATCAGCTGCTCAAACCTTTAAGATATCTGTGGATTCAACACTTAAGAGAGAAATACTGCACTTCCTCAACAGATGGCAGTTAAGTTGGTATATATGACTGTTAAGAAATCACCTACAGGGGAAAGCTGACTGCAACCATGTTACCTAAATGTATAGAAGGTTGTTAAAGGAAAATAATCATACTATAATTTTTATAGCAATAGTGCTAATTTTCTTCAGCTCCTACACCAAAGCCTTATATCCAGCCTTAATCACTGTGCTCATGGGAATCCTGTCCTTCCCTATGAACTAGGAGATGCCCCAGAGTAGAGACTAGAATCACATTTACATCCAGCAATGTTGACTCAAAATCAATCAACCCTTCCTACGTGCAGCAACTTTTTTTGCCCACTGTCACGTTTTCTGTCAGGTTTCGTGTGCAAACTTGCAGACAGGTGTTTACAGCTCTGATTGCATTTGGTTTCCTTTGTAAGATGCACTCCCATAGGTCCTCACGGAACTCGAACTCATGGTCTACAGCCCAACCTGGTCCTCACAGAGACAACGTGGATTGTACACACACATAAACCGAACCTTAGTGAGTGTGTCCACTCTGTAATGGTTAGCGAGAATCTCAGCCTCGAAGCTCTGATGTTTCAGCAGTTTGGCCTGAAGGTTGGTTGGCTCCCTCCAGTTCTCGTCCAGCGCGACAGCATTACGTTCATTCAGCCACACAAACACCTGGAAAATGGACACACTTACTACACACACCTGGAAAAATACATACGTCACAGAACAGCACAATACAGTAGGCTACCACAGACTGGTAAATTTAGGCTGCTACTGATACAAACAGAGTCCAGTAGATACCCGGTAGCTGCTGGATAAGAATTGCTGCAGCTGCAGTGACTGGTCCAACGCTTTGCGACGAGTTCTGCTCTGCTGCTGCAGCTGACTCCACCTATATACAGATAAGTGGAGGTTTTCATTTTTCATATATATTACAAAACACATATATATATTTAATCGTGTACAATGGGGCAAACTAATATTTATACAATAAGTAATGAATTGTTCTTTATGAATGAAATTGTTATTAAACAACACTGTGTTATTTCAGACACATTAACAAGACGACTGATATCAGTTGATGATATAAAGCTGTTGCTGGTCATTTAATCTGGAGAAATTATCACTATTTACCATTTTAAAATCAACTTTCTACCAAAAATATGCAATCGACAATCGAGAGTTTAGTCCCGCTTTAAAAATGACCTGCTGGAGATTTTTCACTGTCTGTGTGGATGTTCTGACCTAGTAGAGATCGTTTTGCTCTTGGTTTTGATATTGTCTGCATCGTAGTGCTTCTGTTGGATCATCTTCTGTGCCAGTTTCTCCACCTGCTCATGCTGGTCCACCTGAGCCTCCAAAGTCTCTTCAAACTGAGTCTGCTTCCTCTGCAGAGTCTGCACCTCCATTACCGAGCTCTGAGAACCAAGAACAGATAAGACGAAAGCTCTGTGGTGACCTTGTTGAGAATATTTTAACTTCTTAGCCCTTTTGGGAAACAAGTTTTTTTTTTTTTTAAATATGATGATCTTTACCCCCAGGTCCTGATTGGACAGGAAGGCCTCCTTGTTGCTGAGCCAGCTCTCACACTGCTCCACAGAGGCCAGGAAGATCTGCAGGATGAAAAGACCATTAAAGGGTGGCTGATGGCTGCTGCGTCCTGGTCAGAGACTCATCATAAATACTGCCAAGTTTAAATGTAATACAATAAAGTAAATCCTGCATTATCACCTGCAGGGTTCGAGCTTGCTCCAGGATCACGTTGCGGTCCTGCCAGGCCTGACCAAGTCCAGCTTGGGCTTCATCCAGCTGGTTCAGGGCTTTCTGGATCTCTGCCTTGGAACTGTGACCTGACCGCATCAGACCGAGACCAAAATCCCGGACAGAGTCGATTCGCTCTGCACGGGCGTCGATCTCCGCCTGGAAGAACACAGAGTTTAATGTTCCGACTGTTTTCACCAAGTGAAAAGAGAAGTCAACCACACTGAGCTGGTTTCAGAGAATCCCTCACCTTCCAGTCCTGATGCTCTACAATCAGATGGTCTGCTTCAGCCTTGGTCCTTGGGAGGCCTTTCTCTGCCATCTCACTGCTCTGCTTGAGGCTCCACTCCAGCAGGAGGCGCTGGTTAACTTTGAACAGCTGCAGCTCATGAGCCTCCTGGAGCTTCTCCTTCCTAAATAGAACGTTTTGCCATCAGTCTATCTGCTCACACACACCACAGCATTTGATCCAAAGGCTCATGAATATGCAGAGGTAAGTGGTTATTTTATATTTATGACTGGTTATAAACGGGTGGTGTAAAGCTACAAATAAATTACTGTTGTGTTTAGAGATAATATATTGTTCAGTGACATGCTGTTATGGCATATGTTGGAGACTGTTCTAGTAATTTATTTTAAATGGGACACTGTTGAATGTAGAGGGGCTGGATTGACATCTTTGGCATTGGCCTACTCCTTCAGTTACAGTTTAAAAAGAGATTAAGGTAAGGGAAAACACAAATTTAAGGGAAAACACAAATTTAAGGGAAAACACAAATTTAAGGGGAAACACAATGCTGTTTGCGGACAGAGGCAGGTCAATAACTACATAATTCAAATTAGTTTCAGTTTAACAAAACTTAAATTTGTGCTTTTAATAAAATATTCTCACCTGTGTTTGACCTCTTTTTCCAAAGTCTTCAGGACTTTCTGAACCTCCCTCTGTTTGTTCTTTAGTTTGTCGCTCATCACCGATCGAGCCTTCAGGTGATCGGACACCTCTTTCTCCAGGGCCTGATGAGAGACGAGAGACGCCGTCACTGCAGTGTCACATGCATAGTTACAAAGCTCTTACTAAGAAGCTCCTCAGGGCTCCTCAGTCTCATTAGAATGATTCTAATAGTCAACCAGCTGGAGTGTGGCCATACCTGTGACCTCTCCTGGATGACCCTGGCCTCCCTCTCTGTTTCCTCATGGCGTCTTATCAGATTCTCTACACTCTCCACATCACAGCCAAAGTCGTGACCCTGCAGCAGCAGCATCTAAAGAGAAACATGAAAAACGCTCCACATCATCACGCTGCAGGTGAGCCTCCGATAACAACAGGTGTGGTTCCAAAGTAGCGACAGATGACCAACCTTCTCATTGGCTCGGTCCCTGACTTCCTCCAGCTCTCTGATGAGGGCGTGGACCACCAGCGCCGCCTCCAGCTTCTTCTTGAAACTCTTCAGGTCTCCCTGAAACATCCTCCACCTGAATGAGATGAGGCATTTAGTGTGAGACTTTGCAAAATGACCAACAAAGGTAAAAGTGCTGATCATTACCTGTCGTTGAGTTGCTGTCTCCTCTGTCTGACAGTCACCAGCTCGTCGGTGCTCTGTCTCTTCTCCAGTCTGTCTGCCAGTCTGTTGATGGCTGTGATGTGAGCATCATCCACTGTCACTTCCTACACATGAACTATACTTTTAATATCATTAGTGAGACAAACAGCGGAATGTGCAATTATGCTCATCACAATTGAAGCTGGTAGTGCAGCATCGTTTCACTGTAAAGAGCTGTTTACTGATATTGTTTTTATTGTGCCGACTCAGGATGGTCATAAACCAAACTTTTCCTGCTGCTTCAAAATAAAAGCTTTCAGATAACCAATGGGGGGCTTTTATTGTGATGCAGCTGAGGAAACTGAAAAGTGTTTAGCAGTGAGTAAGTTGCACCTTAGCAGCAGTGCTACGCTGTAAAGCACAATGTGAGCGTGCTCATTTGGTCAGTAGAGCAGTTTTAAAATATGATGGTTACAAAACAAAAATGAGTCAAATCACCCCCTCTCCAGTTCCTCTGAACTCGCTCAGCTTCTTCAGCAGCTGAACTCCATGTTCATAGTCCTTTCCAACATCTCCAACATTGATCATCACCTCCTGAAACGTAGAAAGGTCAGAGGAGAAGAAACATCCCACAGTGTAAATCTGTCCATCGTTCCCTCCAAGTGTTCACCTCCTACCTTGTGTCTTATCCAGGCCTCCACCTCTTCGACCTTTTGCAGGAACTCTAGAAAGTCTCTGTTATCTTCCAGAGCTTTCCCTCTTGTGGCCACTGCCTTCTTCAGCTCCTCCCAGTGGAGCTGCAGGGTGGCTGAGCTCCTCTTCACTTCCTTGGCCCTTGGGTGGTGAAGGGAGACCAGCTCCTCACCAGCCTGGGGATAAGGAAGGAGACTGTTCACCCGACTTGGCTTCTTGCAAATGGAACCAGTGCACAAAAACAGAACCGACAGATTGTGCTCGAACCTCCAATATCCAAGTGATCAGACTTTTTACCTGCTGCTATAAATACCTAAAGTTGCTGTTCACATAAACATTTGAATTAAGATGTGCATTGTGTTTATTGTTTTCAGCAACATAGTATTTAACAAGCCGCTGGAGGTTGTTTTACTGTATATGCATGTAAATCTGCATGAATGAATAGAACTTACTCTCACCTTATATTAAAACAATAATATATATATGGCCTTACGAGCAGTACAGATCTGATGATCTCGCCGTGAGCCAGGATTTCTGCCTCAAACACCTGGTGCTTCTGAAGCAGCTTCATCTTGGTCTGCAGATTGCTGAGGTCGGCTTTACTGTCCTCTGCCATCTTCTGCATGCGCTCAGACACCCACTCCTCAGCCTAACAGACAGACAAGACACGTTAAGGTAGGTGTGTAAACCCTACAGGTTAACTATGTTAAATACATGGAACACATGGAACAATTAAGAACAGAATGGCAAAAAAACTAAAGGTTGGAATGAAATTCAGGCTGTTGTTTGTAATCATTAACCCAGGTACTGGTTACAGTACCTGGGTGAGATCTCGGTTGAAGATGCACAGCAGCCTGGAAAGCTCCAGCTCCTCTCTGCGTTTGATGGACAGCTCCTTGATCCTATCACGTCTCTGGAGGAGGCCCTTGAGCTTGTTTTGGACCCGTCCACTCTTCTCTCTGCTCAGCTGCTTCTTCAGACGCTCAGCCAGCTCCTTCAGAGAGGACAGCTGGACCAAACAGAACAAGGGAGATTTGAATAAAGCTTAAACATGGGAGCATTTTACAGCTAAGTAAAGAAGCACTAAGCACAGGCTCCAAGATAATTAAAATGATAAAGATTACAGCATCAGCATTTTGTCCTGAAAGTACTTTTACTAACACTAACTAGCCAAATTCTGCACAAAGTTTTAGGTAATTCAAAAATAGATTCAATCCAGTGATTGGTGCACAAAGTCCAATTAACATCGACACGAAACAGGCTTTGGTCCCATCCATTTTGCAATTTCAGAGGTGAGACTGGTGGACTGATTAATCATAGTGTAATGCTGATTAAATGTGTTGGTTTGTATACATTTATTTTAAGATCTTGCAAAATTTCGTGTGCAACAGGTTAAGAGTGCTGTCTGTACTTAAAATCAAACTGCAAAACAATCAGAACCCCCATTCCAGGTTCTCAAATAATTCATTTAGTTTGAGTTCTGGACAAGACAAAAGATGTCTCTTTGGCCTGTTTTACTATACTTTGAATGTACACTCCACACCCACACATATCCTACACCTTAGCCAGTAGAAGAGAGGAGCATACTAGACCTTTTCTTCTTGTGAGATCAGCAGCTTATCAAAAGCTTCTTGATGCTTGATTAATCCCTCTGTCTCATCCACTGTGTTTCCCAGAGTGCTGTTCTGTAAAAGGATCTGTGTGGAGACATAGCAGAAGTTTCACCACTGTTCCGGCACTGAATGAGACTTTCTTGTGGAGAGTAACACAGAAGAGTGTACCTCCTGTGAGCTGGACATTTTGTCCATGCTGTTAACGTCTTTGTAGAAGATCTGCTCCAGATGAACTGCTTCTAACCAGCTTTGCTTCTTGTTCCACTGCTCCTCCAGTTTGTGTCGTTCTTCCTGCAGAGTATCAAGCTTCTCCAACACCTGGAAATATCATGAGTAAAGAGTTATACAGGTCTGACACCAGCCTGGACCATCTCTCCCCACTTAGTCCTCCTCACCTCCTTCCTGTTGCTCCTGTCCTGGGTCTGCAGCTCCTTTCCCAGGTCCAGAGCCTGTTGGTAGGTTCCCTGTCGGGCTTCCATCTCAGCCAATAGCTGCTGGTGCTGGGCCAGCTGAAGAACTGCAGTGGCCACGTCACTGATAGTCTCCTCAGCGGCCATCGAACTAATCACCTGACTGCACCACAGGCAATAGTCCTGCACCTGGAGAGCACAAAGACACATGGGTGAGAACCGTGAAGCATTGTTGGATTGTTAGCAAAAGGTCATCTGTCGATCTGACCTCACCGTGTTAAGGAACATGTATCGCTGGCTTGCCAATTTTAGCTCCTGCTCCCTCTGCTCCGTGTGAAGTCGGAGCTCCTCCCACCTATCCACCACTTGCTGCTGAACTTCCTGTAGGCGGAGTCTCAACTGAGGTGTGCAGAGTTGCAGGATTGAATCAGCAGCATCCAAATGCTCCTGCAACTGAATTACCGAAAAAAAACAAAAAAAGAAAAACAGGGTTTAACAGAGAAGCCGCTATGATGATCACTGGTACTACTGTATGTGCGTGTCTGAGAAAAGTGCTGGATCTCAGCTATTAAAATTTAGCTGTATATCTGATTTTAAAAATATAATTGTTTTTTGCACGGAGGTTTTTGAAATGAGAAGTCAATGTGATTAAATTCCTGCATTTCCAAAAAGAAAACATGGTTTTATTCTTGACAACTGCACAGTGATGTACCTCATCAGGTTCAGCTGTACAGTATTAAATGTGACTGTTTTCACAGTATATAACCTCGGTGTGTCTGTACCTGTTGCTCTATAGTGGCCAACTCATGGAGCAGCGCCTCATGTTTCCTCAACTGTGAAATCACTCCTTGTAAATCCTTTGCCACGTCATCAGGGATGCTCTTCTGTCGCTCCTACAACGACATAACGTGAGATAGACACAAGGCGTTGTATTGGCGAATGAATGGGATGGATGGATGGATGGATGGATACCTTAATGAGAGTCAGCGCGTCGGTCAGGTCCTGGTAGCAGCGGTGACATTCCTCGGCTCTCTGCAGCTGATCCTGACGCTCTCTGGCTGCATTCTTTAAATCTTCCCAGCATGCACTGCAGACAGCAAAATATATCCGAATTAACAGAAAGAAAGGGGGAAGATACATATATGTGAAGGTAAATATATTGTTTAATCTTCCCTCATTTTCCCTGTTTAATCAGTTTTTCTTATCTAAAGATGTTCAAATCTTTTGACTTCTCATTTTAAAATGTTTTAAAATGCCAAATGGTTCTTTTTTTGTCATTTTTGCATTTCATTGGCAACAATGAACCTTTAGGAAATGATCAGAAAAAGCTTTCAACAAGCCAGAGACACTTTTTCATCCATCTGCATCACTTTGGCTCTGCCTTACTGCCTAATAAACAAGAAGACTGACTCACTAACTTTCCCGTGTTTGTACCTGAGTTGCTGCAGCCTGTCTCTAACTGCAGAGCTCTGTGGATGTTTGCTGCGGATCAGCCGAGCCGCCACGTCGTTGCAGCTTTGCAGTCTCTCCTCTCCGACCTCCAGCTGCTTCAGGAAACCTTCAAACTTCCCACAAAGCAACTGAAACATCAGCGACAAACAGAAAGTCTTTACTCTGCAGTCACCCAGGTAAACACCGAGACGGGCACCAAGACACATACACGCAACCATCCTTCTTATAGCTCATTTACAGTTTCTTGCTGCTGCAGACGGTTGCCCCAATTTCTAATTTCTATTATCCCTGTTGTAATTTTCTTGAGAGATCAGAGTTTTTCTGTGATCAGCATTTCATTGTATGTTCACCACGATAGAGCAAATGCTCCGTCTGGTTATTCTAAATCACAAGAGCATGAGAAAGCTGTGCATTACGTGAGGATAACAAGTAGAAA
The DNA here is from genome assembly GCF_033026475.1 of Channa argus. Lineage (NCBI taxonomy): Eukaryota > Metazoa > Chordata > Actinopteri > Anabantiformes > Channidae > Channa > Channa argus. Next base: position 21,205,710 of record NC_090212.1, on the reverse strand, counting down.
AGTGGTCTGATTTAGCTGGGAAATCGCTGTTTAACATATCCGTTTTATAATGTTACAAATCTATTCAATTAGCTGTTTCATATATGTAGAACATACTGGTTATTTCAATACAAATGTGTTTTGTGTCAGTTATCCTGCTTTTTCCTTGTTTTTTATAAAAGTTAAATCATTTATTTAACAGTGGTTTAAAGGAATCAGTGGTTTTTACACACACACACAAACACTTATATATGTGTGTGTTGTAAATTACCCTTAACATAATTCTTTGCTAATTTTTCTATGTAATTCAGTGAGGATTATAACAAACATGGCATCTGACAGCACATACATCCATGTGCTGTTTTCCCAGTATTTTGTTTTTCTTTTGGAAATTAGTTGCAGCCCTGGACCACTTCTAGGAAAATCAACATGCAGAAACTTACCTCCGTATCAACAACTAAATATTCCATCAAAGTCCTTACATGCTACCACTAGGATTAAAAGTCACTGTGGGAGTGTGGGAGTGGCTGGATTGCCGTATGGCTAGAGAACATCCCACATAATTACAGAGTCCTGAGTTCAGGTCTGGATGAGGACCTTTCTCCTACCGCTTCTTTATCCTCTCAGTGTCTGTCTGATCTCTGGCACTCATCAAACAACACCTTTAAAAACTGTGATAGTGGCTGTAAAAAGATGTAACCTGAACATGTTGGAAGTCGTTGCCCAGCTCCTGAGACTCCACCGTCTGTCTCTGCTGGTTCATCCAGTCCTCAAACTCTAAAGACTCTCGCACTAAGTCGTGGAGATGCAGGACTTCTTTTAACCTCTGTGCTCTAAAGACACACAGGTGCACAGACAGATGTCCAATAAGAAAAAGCACAGATGCTTGAGCCACTTTAAATGTAATGATTCAAATTGCTATTCATGAGAGAGAAAACTGGGTCTGCATTCACCTGAGAGCAGCCTGGTGCTGCAGCTGCTGGTTCAGGCTGCTAAGACGACTGTAGGGCCGGCCGAGCTCCTCCAGACTCCAGTTCTGTACTGCCTGCTCCACCTGGTCTCCCAGCATCTCCACCTCCCCCTCAAGTACCTCCAACCGTCCCTCCAGCACCTGCAGAACCATGATGGCACTGATTATGGATATTTGTCTTTGTTTTTATGGATTTCCAAACAGACAAAATGTCCTCAAAAGAACAAGTAGATTAAAAAAAAAAAGACAAAAAGACAGTAGTGACATATGACATGATACGTTTGTCAGTTTTTCACACTTAAAGTCACTTAAATCAACTCTCCTCCCTGTTTTGATCCTCACTAGGGTTTCAGAGGTCGTCCTGCACGGAGCTGGAGGCTCAGTAGTAGCTGGACTGCTTTACTTTCTGACTTCTAGTAAGTTTTACTTCAACCTGTGTTTATGTGTCTTTTCACTCCACTTTTAGATCATTTTATTATAATTGAATTTTTTCACAATTCTTCGTTTGAACAAATTATAGAAAGAATAATTAGTGTTGGCAAACTAGGGGTGGGATGCATCAACTTATATCACACGTTAAAACATACAACTTACATAAAATGTGACGTTACCTTGCTTTAAATAAAATGTAGAGAGACTTTATATTAGTGTGTAAATCCCAGATCACCAGTTATGACTGGCCTATTTCCTGCAATGCAGACTTTGTTGTATGTGCTTGTTTAAAGAGAAGATGATTGAGGAAAATATTGAAATTTATATTATTTATGAATTTAAATGTACATTTTATTAAATTGTCATATTCATTGAAAAATATCTTAGTGAATCTTGTACCTCGTGTTTGGTGATGAGTCTCTGTGTGGCCAGTTGATCTTTGCCATAATCGTCACTGTTCACTAGACTGAGCGTTTCTGTTAGCCTGGACTCCAGCTCTGAGCAGTCCAATAGCAGCTGGAGGTGGATCACGGTAAGAGATCACATTCAGTTCGACAATGGCACATTTACCTAAAAATGTATGTAATACTACAAATACAGTGAAATATAATAAACATTTACAATTTTTGTTTCTCTTACATGAAGTCTTTGATTTTCTCCTTCTCTCAGTCAGTCTTGCTGCCCCTCATCCACCACCACAAATTATTAGTGTAAATGCATCATGCTGAATACTAATACAACTACACCACCTGCACTTTAAATAATGAAGTCTCTGTTCCTCTCGTACCTGTTCTCTGGTGATAGCTTTGCTCAGGTGAGCTGCTCTTCTCTTGCAGGCCTCCTTGAGCTCCTCCCACTCTGCACTCAGATGTGTGCACCTGCCAAAGAAAAGTGTTTCAAGTGTTTCGTAACAATACATTTAGCAAAAACAAGTTGGATTTTGGAGAATGGGTAACACTTAGCTTCAAGTCCACAGTTTCAAGTCTTTTATACTAATACTTTATCCTTTAATAAATGTTTTAATTTAATTATGTATTTAAGAGCCTATAATGTATTTGTTAGCAATTACTATTCCCCCTTTTGTCAACACCCATAAAAGGTGGCTGCCGGATAAACAAGTAAAGCATGACAACATATTGTTAAAACACTGTTTTAACAATATGTACTGTCCATAAATAAATATTAAAATTTCCTCAACTATAATAGTGTGAATCTACTGATGAGGCCCTTTAGCTATATGTACTTTATGTTACATGAAAAACATATGCTTTATTTATGAATAACATTTTAGCTAAGAGGCAGGCAAATGTGTACAGCTGTGTGCTGGAATTTCCATGAGGTCACCGTGTTACCACAGTCGAATGCAAAGAAATATCATCCTTCAGTAACATTTGGTATTTGGAGACCTTTTTTATTCCATACAGTGAGCTTATTTTGCTGGTAACACATTTATTTATTTAAAAAACACATATATTTGAAGGGACCATTGAACCAGCTACATTAACTGTACACCAAGCAGTTATAACAGTCTCCAGCTCCAGACTGGCTACAAGAGCAAAGTGCTGCTGGAGCACTGATAATTTGGACGGGAGGAAAATTGTTTTTCTGGAAAACTTGCACTTTGAATCGATAATACAAGATGTAGGACCAGCTAATTACTAAATTGTAGTATTAGTACTTCATCTTAAGATCTTAGTACTTCCTCTATCACTGCTAAAGGAAAACAAAATTGGAATGGCACCTGTGGAGCACTTCCTCCCCGTCTGACCTGCTGGTTCTGGCCAGGTCCTGTCCCTTCTGCAGGATGTGGTTCAGGTGTTTTTGATGGGCGTTTACTTCGGCCTGCAGCTCCTGGATAAACACAAATAAGCTAAGTTTCACTCTCAATTTGATTCATAGATGTTGGGATATGCCTGGAAAATGCACCTTTAGATGTTAAAATTATATTGATACTTCTCACAGTGTCCTCAGTAAAACTAAACTTTGACTAATGTGACAGTTGATGTCTTTGAGCATTGACCTGTGATCCTCTTGGTACCTTGTGTTTCTGCATGAGGCTGATGGCTCCTGCTAGAGACTTGTCGTATCCTGTGGATCCAGAGGTGGGAACATGTTCAGAGATCCAGCTCAGCTCCAGGTCGACATCGTGATAAAACCCAAACAGCAGCACAGACGCCTCCAGCACAGCCCGACGCCGGTCCAAAGGTTTCTGGAGGGACTTGAACCTGCAGAACAAGGTCCGGATTAAGTCCATATCATCTGGTTCAGTTTCTGATGTACATTTTGTTTTTCACATGATTTTTGTCACTGTTTTGGGGTTGCAGGCACTATGGAATAGTGGAAAGGTTAAATTTGATATCAGTGCAGTTAGATTGAGCTTGATGGATTAACAGACTTTATGTTTGTTGTTTGCATAGTATCCGTTATGTAACACTATCATTTGAGAATACACCAAAAACATGCAGCATGAAGCCAAAGACGATGACAGATCGACTAAGAAACCTATGAAAAATCGAAGTAAAGAAGCGGAAAAAATTAAAGCCAAGTAAAAATAAGAGAAAAGTACTTGAATAGTGCTTGAAACTAAAGAAGAAAAACGGTTATACAGGTAGAAAAAGGTAAAATGACATTCAATGGCTGTTTCATCAGGAAGGAGGCCGAACTGGCCCAGGTTAAGAATCTTCCTGAACCCAGCTGTGCTGCAGAGGTCACAGAGCTGACTCACAGGCTGAGGTAAGTGTCCGTCTCCTGGAGGATCCTGTGAGAGTCAAAGTGGTTGGAAGCGAGGTGTTTGGCCCTGCTCACGATAGAGTTGATCTTCTCTGCCAGCTCCTTGGCTTCCTGCTCCAGCTGCTGGTGCTCCTTCACACACAAACAGATCAGTTACCAACACGTTCCACATTGACTGGGCAATCAGACTGGACCAGACAGGCTGATCCAGAGTCAGAGAGCTCACCTTCAGCAGCTGTCGACTGGAGCGCAGGTCGTGACCTTTGGTTGCGTTGTTCAGCATCCACTGAATGGCCTCAATCTTCAGCTTGGCATCCTGAGGAGGGAAAAAGACTTTGATGAGGCTGATACTGAAACTGTTGCAGTGGCAACAGGATGACAGTCAGTTTTTGTTTTTTTAAATCATTTTAATGTATTGACTTACCTGCAGCAGCTCCATCAGCTGCTCCTGCTGTCCTGCCTGTCTTAATTTGTCTCCTCTGTCTGCCATTTTGTCCTGCAGTGTCCTCCACCGGCTGCTGAGCTGAGTAGACTTCCTGCTGATGCTCTGACTGTTGTAGTGCTCGTCAGCAAGCATCTCCTGCCCCGTCTGAATAAACAAACTGATGCCTTTAAGCAACACATACCTGTATGTAAGCTGACCTGAGTTGTTGGACTGTACTGCAGAGCAGCAGTTTACCTGAACCAGTCTGTCCAGCCAGACCTGGTTGGCCTGCATCTCCCTCTCAGCTGCCTCGTGTCTCTTCAGCTTTGGAAGGATGTTGGTGGGGTCGCGGTACGACTCGTCCTCCGCCACTTTAAACTTTTCCTCCATCCACAACAGCAGCTCATCTGCATCCCTCTGAAACTCCTGCAGCACAATTCAAAGAAACAAAGAAAGGGATTTTTCTTCAACCAAAAATGCTCTTGTGTAATAAAGTAGAATGTGTCCATCAATATATCGAAGATACAAAACAGATAAAAACTAATATAATAATACCTGGTATTTCTTAGAAGCCAGCAGCAGATTCCTCCTCCGCTTGCTGCTCTCTTTCAGCTTCCCGTTGGCCTTCTGGAGGCTTCTGCTCCGCTCCTTAATGCTGAAATGAACATTTGTCAAAAGAGTTGGGACGATGTGTAAAACATTCCCCTCATAAGACTCCAGCAAAAGAAGAGGAGATGCTACACAATGGTAAACATCACCCTGTTCCAGCTTCTTTGAGATGTCCTCAAATTCAAAATGAGCTAATATTTTCCATGAAATGGTGAAATGTCTCAGTTTCCACATCTGATATGTTGTTTATGTTCTATAAAATATGGGTTCGTGAGATTTGCAGATCATTGCATTGTGGTGTTATTTAGGTTTAACACATTGTGCCAAAGTTTTCGGATTTGCAGTTTTGTTTTTGCTCAATCAAAGGGAAATTAAATAGTGGAAATACAGAGCAAAGACAAAATTTAGTGTAATTAGATATTTGAGAGAATGTAAAAACAACTTTCTGAAAAACATCACACGTTCATATTTCTCTTATACTTTATAAATTGATAGTTGTACTGTAGTACAATTTCAGTGCAGTCAAATACCAAGGCCGACTGGATGCTGAGGTATTTTCTCTACTTTTACTCCATCTTTTCAGATGTTCATGCACTGAACTTTTGCTCGAATGGATCAAGCCAAAACTCTCGGCTTGTTGTCTCTATACTGAAGTAAAGGTCACGTGCTAACATGTGTGGACACTGACATTAATGTTCTCTTACTGTTTTGCCGCATAGTGTTGCTGGTTGATCAGCTCCTGGCTGCACTGAGTGAAATGACCAACGCGTTGGTCCAACGCCTTCAGGAGACCTTCCAGCTCTTCCTGCCGACCCAGCAGACCGTGCACACTGTCCACCGAGTCCTGCATCAGTAAACCCAAAAAATATCATCAATGCGTTTCAAACCTGTTTTGACCTTCACAGCAGAAAAAAACAGATCAGAGTGATGAATTCACACCCCAACATCCTGGACCCTCAGTCGAGCTTCATGTCCCGACAGCGCCGTCTCAATCCGGTCTCCCTCCTGGTTCAGCCTCTGGAGCTCTACTTCCTGCTCCAAACGCTGCTTTCTACGGGTCCATAACCTGTCCAGATTTGACCAGTCAGCATTGAGATTATCCAGGATCTGTTGGATGTCAACGCCACCTGTTTTCCCATTGGAGCCCAGCTGGAGAGATTTCCCCAACTTCTCCAACTCCTTCAGCCTGAAGAAGTACAAACAAGGGGACAATCCAAGGCAGATTTTAGAGGTTATTTCAATTAGAATTGTGGAATTATATTGTTGCTGTCATGGCTAAGAAAAAGTTCATGCTTAATAACAAATTCTACTCCATTCAAATTCCATTTATAGAATATATCAAAAATCATAGATTTGCCTTAAGTGGTTTTACAGCCTTTTCCAACACGACACCTTTTGCACTTAGATCTGCTTAGTTCCTAAACACGAGGACTTAACTGTCAAACTGGAATTTGTCTTTTGAATTTAGGTGCAGTCCTGATGGCATATATGCCACATATATCTCACTGTATACATACACACTACAAATGTAAAACACATACAATAATGTATTTCTAGGCACCTTCTCCTCCTCCTCCTCTTTACCTGTTCCTCTGCTCCTCCACCTCCAGCCGGAGTTCTTGGTGTTGCTCCAGCAGTGCCACAGCTGAGGCCACGTCAGCGGCAGCCTCTTCCTGCAGGAGGCTCTCCTGCACCGAACCCGCCCAGCGCTGCAGCTCCTTGGCCTGTTGCTGGAAGCTCTGCAGCCTGCGGGCCTCCTCCAGGAGATGCTGTCTGTCTGCAGACTGACGCTTCACCTGGACAGAGACAAAAGTATCAAAGAGGTCGGATATGATTTGTTTTCAGAACATACATAAATTGTGTCAGTGAGTTAAACAACTTAAAGTAACTCGGTTTTGAAATGAAGGTTACATTAGTGTTTGTGTGATAAGTTCTATTTGCATTTGTCTTTATAATGCAGGTTGACCAATTGTGCAAAAGGGTGTGGGTGTCTTTCCATGACATGTCTCTTCAACAGTGAGCCAGTGTCCCAAAGTGAAAGGGGCTCTTGTTGTGACTGGCTACTAAGAGGACTTAATACAACATTTGAGGATATGCAATTCACAGTCCAATATCACTTTCCAATTCTATGCATCCATCTTCCTCATTCCTCAATCAGACAAAATAAACTCAAACCTGTTTCAGCAGAGCCTCCAGACCTCGGACCTCGTCCATTATGGCTGCACTCTCTGCTGGGCTGCAGTCCTGCTTCCTGTAACACAGGAAATAACATCATCACAGACTGTAAGATATAGTCAAGTCCTCTTCTGTGCTCTGATACAAGAGTCCATTCCCCAAGCTGTTTAATGTAAAATATGTCAAACCAGTCAGTGGAACTTCACACATTTCAACTTTGTCTATTAATGTTTTTGGCCTAAACCAGTGCTGAGAAAAACAAAATCAGACACATACATCTTAGCAACACTTTTCAGGTACGCGATCTTGCTCTCCAAGGTCTGGATTTCTCTGAGGGCCTGACTCTGGTTCTTCTCCTCAGCCAGCAGGGTAAAGGAGCTGCAGCCCAGGTCCACTGGCTCGAGCCTGGACAGCTGACCATGCAGCTGGACTTTAGCCTCCTCGCAGCTCTGCAGGAAGGACTGCACATCTGCTGTGCTCAGCAGCTCGTGACCTTTCTCGTCCTTTAGCTTCAAGATCCGATTCCACCTGAGGACATGACAAAACCAGTATCAGGTCAGGGACTGCTAGATGCTGGCAGTTTAGTGGACTAAGATGTTGCAGGTGTTGTGCTGTACCTGTTGGAAACCCTCCTCAGCCTTGCCTGGATTTCACTGTGTTTACTGTGCCGACTACTCACTAGCTCGTCCGCTAATTTGGTTATGTTGTCCAGCTGTCCCTGTCCACTTGCCAACTCAGTCAAGAAGTTCTAAGACAGTTTCAGCATATATATTAGTAAATATTAATAACAACCCACACAAATAATTTAGTTCACTTACGGTTATGCAGAAAGGTAAGAGAGTGGAAGAAAATATCCCAACATGACGAAATAATTATTAAAGTCATGTTTTTTATGTGTGTTGGTCTTGGGCGAAGTTCTAACCTCATATTTGGCCTGCACCACTCCCAGGTTGTCGGCATCAGTGCTGAAGGTGTTCAGGACGTTCTCTTTGTCCTCCATCCATGACTCAAACTCCTGGCAGCTGTTGTAGAAGCGATGCAGACGCAGCGTTTCCTCCAGACTTCTCGTCTTCGACTGTGAAGACAAGAAATCGAATCTTTCAGTTTTAAATGGAACCTGCGTGTAGCTCTAAAACATCAGACTGCATTTCCCCTGCTGCCTCTCTCACCTTGACCAGGTTATACAGGGAGTTGTAGTCTTGGTCCAGTCTGGCCTGCGTGCCCTCCACAGTGTCTCTCTGGTACTCTGGGTCAGGCAGCTGTGTAGTTTGGATCTCAGACGTGCTGCGACGCGTCGAGCGGTTGCGCCTTGGACGACTTGTCTTCCTGCCGGGACTTTCTGGTACATCACTGGTGGAGGTGGGTGTGGTGGGGGGTAAAGTCTGAACCTAGTAAGATCAAGTTTTGATGCTTATTAGTTGTGAGTACGGCAAATGACCCAAAATGCAGAATACACTGATTTACATGTTAATGATTTATTAGATTGAAATATAATTATAGATTGTACTGTGGGTGGCAGCAGGGACAGGTAGGTTTTGGGGATGAGTTGCTGTTTTCCTTTGCTGTCTCTAGCCAGGACTCGGTCTCCATCTGGCTCAGCACCAACAATAGTGACAATTTCGTTACGATCCCAAGGAAACTGACCTGAAAAGGGATTGAATAAAGATTTTAGGCCTATAATTACCTTTTCTACAGGTTTTGCAAAAGGCAAAATAAGAATGGATAATAAACGAAGTTATCAAACTGGTAATCTCACAAAATCTTCAATTAATAATTTGTTTAAATACTTGTTAGAATGTTAGAAAAAATACAATGTACTGAAGTATTGTATAGTATTAAGAGGGAATTTTTTTAATGCTTAACTGTGAGAACTAATCCCTAAAGGACTGAGTCTGAAAATATCAACTTCTGATTTTTTAACAACATTTTAACAATATCAAAAGCATCGGTTTATGTATGATGGTCAATTCCCATCATGCTCTGCTGTTTTAGACCGTCACAAAGTTGACCTGCAGTACCTCTGCTGTATCTGAAGCGGACCTTGGCTTTGGTCTCTTGACTCTGAGCGGGGGAGCTCATAGAGCCTCTTCCACCCTTGGGGCTGGGTGCCCCGCCTGCCGAGTCCTCCTCTTCTCCAGAGGAGTCGCTGTATTCAATCATTTTAGTCTCCTGGGGCTCCGCCTACACAGGTGGAGCAAAGTTTTTAGAAAAGCAAACTTGACACGAGTGCAATTTGACACGAGGATGAAGCAAATGTCTTGTCTTCTCTGGTTACCTGTTCAAACTATGACCACAACAACATTGCTGCTAGTTATGGTTAGATATGTTCCTTGGCTGGAAAGCAGTTAAAACAACTTAAATCGTGAACTGAATCCGAAAATGAAACTGCTTCAGGTTTTGGAGACGGTGACAAATTTAAGGTTGATTGTTTTTTAAACTATGTTGGGTGACACACCTTAAAATGATGATTAACTGTTGATTGCGTCATCATTTATCCTCAAATCCAACTTTCGACCACCATCATTACTTATGTCGCCCATCCTCCCTGTTCATTCAATCACTTCACTGCACAACACCCCTGGTTATTGGAACCGTTATTTACTTATACTGAATTTCTTTGATCTTACTGATGGAAGTTTTTGCTTTTGTGACGGTGTGGTTCTTTAGTTTTGTCTTTGGACCAGGGAGCAAAGCAATTTCCCTGTGGGATTAATAACGTTGGTTGAATCACTTGTCCTTAAGTTTTTTCCGTCTATGGCAGCAACACACATTACAGCATCCTTCACAAAGTCCTGCAGGTTAAACTGGACTAACCTAACACCTAATACCCAGACCATCGCAGTCACACAGACGTCTACTCACAGTGAGAGCTGTCAGCTGTGCTGCACTCCTCGCCTGCTCCGACAGCCTCTTTATCTCAGAGGCGTAGGCTGCAAACTCTTTTTCCAACCGCAGATGGCGCTGAAGCAGAGCCGCTGTGCTCGACTCGTCCTTTCCATAGTCCTCGCTAGTCAACAGCGGTTTCCTGTCATTCAGCCAGGATTTCCCCTCTGCTGCATCTGCAAAATACTGCACAAAACAAATGTAGTTGGTTCGTCTGTGTTAAGCTAAAAAGATCTGGGGAAACGTCCCCATAATCCAGTCGGTCTGAACAACTGAATTGTGGTAGTTTATGGGGTTTGATGGCAGCTGTGTATTCACCTGTTTGATGGTGGCAGCAGCCTGCAGCCTGTTGCGACGCCCCGTTACCTCAATGTTCAGGTGGCTCCACTGCTTCTTTAATGTCCTGATCCATTTCTGGATAGCTCCTTGGTTGACCTGATTCCGTTTGGACAGCAGGTCCTGACCACGATCCTGAATAGCCTGGTACAGAGACTCCTTGGCCTGAAGCTCTGCCTCCAGAACCTACATTTATAATTATATTGTAATTCACTGAAATGCTCACCACAAACTTTTTGTCAATACGTACTTCTCTTTACATCTATGGTGTTTTTTCTCACACTCATCATTCATCCATACTAGAAAATATAGGCCCTGAAACAGTTCATACGGTTTATTTACTTTGTTCATTTTCCTGACAAAGTGTTTGAACCAGGGCTTTTGTGTTGTTCACCTTGTGTTTGTGTTGGGCCAGCTGGATGTGATTGAGGTCCCGTCCGAGTCCGGCAGTCTGCACCCTCAACCAGCTTTCATAAAGCCAGGCCTCCGCCTCCTCACAGTCATAGAAGAACTCAAACAACCTCAGCTGAGCCTCTAACTGTTTCCTCCTGAGAGAGGAGGACGAAACGGGAATGAGAAGCCGAAGGAGAAAATGAAGACACGAAAAACTGGAAGTTAAAAAATGAAAGACCCCAAAGTGAAGGTGAGAAAAGAGCGAAACCTGTTGCTGCTGAGGGAAACCAGAGATTTGTACTGAGTGTCAAGAGCTCTCACTCTGCTCTGAATCTGTTGGCCATCTCTCGCTTTTCCCTGAGAGTCAGAGAGAGATATCATCACCACCTCCTACAAAATTATTAAACAGTTCGCCAACACAGGCACAGACACTAATCAGTCTTATACCTTCATGGCTGTGCTGCTGATGGCAGTGATGGTTTCACCATGAGCTGAGATTTGAGCTTCTAGGAGATCCTGCTTCTGAAGAAGAGACTCCATCTCTGCCAACTGCTTCCCCAGTTCAGAGGAACTGGCCTGGGACTAGAAACAAAGAGGGGAAAAGGTTAAAAGATTGGGGACACTGAAAGAGAAGAGCGTAACACTGAGAGAAAGTTTTATCTGTGGTACATCATTTGTAAGATCTTAACATTACACCAACAGACGTCAATAGTCGACATATTTTCAAAATATCTTTAATAGTCATCGTGGCTTTCTGAGGTTAAAAAACAGTACAAAGAAGCACCAGTTTGTTTTTTTAATGCTTATTTAATCAACTCATTATTTCCTGTTTATTGATTCTGTCTTTGACAAAGGCTTTTATTTTGTATATAAACAGAAATACTGTTTTTTTCGAAGCAACTAACCTAATGTCCTTCATGACTAACCTGGTTGGCTTAATAAATTCTAAAAAGGTGTAAACTCACCTGCAATTCTTTCAGTTCCTGGGAGATGAGGTCAATGTCTCTGAGGAAACTGAGAGTTTCCACTGTGTTTCTCAGCAGCCCCCTTTGGTCTTTGAGTTGCTGCAGTAGGTCCATCCATTGACGACTAATGTTTTCCTCTCTTAAAAAGACAATTACACATTTATGTCAGGAAAACACAAAACGTACCATTTTCATAACTTGGGGTTATTGGGTTATACATATCTACAGTTCTCTACGTAGCACGACCAAGTGTCTCACATTGGAAAAAACTTCCACATGACATCATCCGAAGCTATCGCACTCATGTCTAAGTATGTCACTGTCCAAGAGGGGACAGGCCCTTCCTCCTAAAAAAGGGGTTGACACAGCACCAACTAAACATTAATGGAGGGAGACCACCTCATTTGTACAACCCCAATTCCCAAAAAGTTGGGGAATGGTGTAAAACGTAAATGAAAATCAAAATGCAATGATTTGCAAATCTCATCAACCCATATTTTATTCACAATAGAACATAAACAACATATCTACAGGCAGTTGTTAAAAGAAGAAGTGATGCTACACAGTGGTCAACATCACCCTGTTCCAACTTTGTTGAGATGTGTAGCTGCCATCAAATTCAAAATGAGCTAAAATTTTCCCTGAAATCGTAAAATGTCTCAGTTTCTACATCTGATATATTGTTTATGTTCGATTATGAATAAAAACGAGCTTTGATGAGATTTGAAAATTATTGCATTCAGTTTTTATTCACATTTTCCAGAGCGTTGTCAGACAGCGAAAAGTCAGAAAGCAGCATTTTCTGTCACTACACAGTTAAAAACTGCGAGGTTCTGTGAATCTGAGGTGGAGGAGAAATCTGATTATTTTGCTGATCCATGTAAACACCAGTCCCTGATTACCTCAGAGAGCTGCTGCTATGCCGATGACACCTCACTCTATTGTTCCTATCAGGCTAATTGACTTACCTCATCTACTGTCCACCTTAAAAACCTTTATGTTTCACTTCAGGTTTCCTCTGCTATACTGCTGGGTGATTCAATCCAACATCTTTAATCCTCCAGCTCCTTGAACCAATATGACATAATTTGTGGTCCATTTTCTTTACCTCCTGATGACCTGCTCCTTGCTGTGGTAGTTTCCTTTTTCGATGGTTTTGGCCATATCGCTGAGGGCAGTGAAACGAGGCTCCCCGGCCAGAACATCAGTGGAGAGGGCCTCCAGACGGCGGCCGGCTGCCTGAGCTTCCTCCAGGGTGGACAGACCTCTGAAGTCTTGTCTCCGGATCAGACGGAGTGTGTCATCCAGATATCCCTCCCTCAGGACTGCCTAAAACACCAAATGACTGACTGAATTCTGCTTATCACATCCATCGGGCATAACATTATGACCACATGTAAATGCACTTATATAGCGATTTTCTGCCTATTGGTACTCAAATAGCTTTCACACTGCTTCTCATTCACACTCACAATCTACCTTCTGCGCCGCATTCGCTCCCGTACAATCTAATGCAATCCAACGCAGTGGCTCTTTGTTGAATTCTACCTTTACAATGTTATAATTGCTTCGTTTTTAGATTGAAACTGTATTTCTCTCTTTTTTTATTACCGAGGTCAAAGTGGGTAGCGGACTTGTACAGGAGTTCATTATAAGAAGAGGTGGTTCTAAAGTTTTGGCCACATTCCCTTTACAATGCACCTGAAGCTTAATGTTGGCCAGATTTATCAATTTCACAACCAACATTAATGGGTTTTTGGGGTCAGTGTCCTGTTGGAACACTCATTTTTACCCACTAATTGAAAACCCCTGATCTAGCTGATGGTTTGAGGATTTGCTGAAGAATTCTGAGGTTCCCATCCTTCATTATTCCATCCACGCTGTGAAATGCACCGGCAGCAAAAGTGACACGGAGCACGGTGCTACAACTACTGTTGCCTCACCTTTACTTGTCCAAGCATACTTTGTGGCCAAAGACCTCAATCTTCATCTCATCTGACCATAAAACTTCCACAACTGCCTTTCAGTGTAAATGACACATATCTGGCCACTGGTGTTCCAGCAGCTTCTAGTTCATGGAAGACCTGTTACATAATGGTTCCTGGATTGTTGGTTCCTGACAATTTATGCTAATCTTCTAACATCTAAGAGAGAAAATTTGGGTCTTCTTCCAAATCTTGGAAAATGGCCCCACCTTCCAATACCTGATATTTGAACTGATGATCTTGGAATCTGGAGTAGTTTAGAAATGGCTCCAACAGACCTTCCTGACTTGTGTAAATCTACCATCCACTTTCTCAGATCTGCACTAAGCTCTGTGGACCTATTGTGTGTGTTGGTCAATCTTCAACAAACCCTTTGAATGTTGGCGAGATAACTTAATCAAATATGCTGCATTGTGTATAAGCAGTGCAGTTACCTTCCTCCCAAACTTCTGGGCGAGCTGCTCCAGGGTTTCCAGGCGCTGCAGGGCCTCCTGCAGTGCTCGTTCTCTCTCGTGTTCAGCTCTCTCCAGTAAAACCCAACTTCTCTCTATGTCACTCAGAGTTTTTCCTTCACACACAAACAAGCATGTTCGGATATGGATAATGTTCACACTTGTGCGTGAATCAGCAGTGTTTTGAATGTTACACTTTAATCTTTGTGGCTCTTGATTTGCAGTATGTGTATGTGCATTAATGCTTTTAAGAATGTTGTGATGTTTAAAGTTGAAGACGTTACATTTGCCAAACTCACAAAATAATCCACAACTGATAGACAACAGTGTTACATACCCTCTGGGGGATTATAAGCCCACTGGTTGTTGGCTGCCAGCTGAGTCTTCAGACTGAACAGATGAGCTTCAATTGCCCCACGCTCCTAAAGAAATGAATGAAGAGACACTGGCATCATGACTGATTACTCATAATCAATAAAAAGCACAAAACACTTAGAAACTTAGACCTCAAGTCATCAACAAACAAATTGTCAGAAACTTCTCATTAACATTCATTTTAGTTTTAATTAGTTTTCATATTAAGCTTTAAAAAAAGTGGAACAAATAATTAAATTTGACTCACCTGGTATTTGAGAGGTTTCTCCACAGTTCTATAGGTCTTGAAAGCCGTCATCAGCGTCTGCATCTCCCGCAGACAGTTTGGGAATCTTCTGTCATTCAGCTGCACCACCTTCAGTCGGTCAGACAATGATCTTTACATATTTCCACATCGTGTTTTCTTCACATCTATGAATGAACCTATGGTAAAACTGGTGTTTCTGTTACCTTGGTTTTGATCCAGTGAAGCAGATCTGACACCATTCTCTCATACAGCACTTTCATGTTATCCAGTTCCATCAGCAGCCCAACAATCTGAGGAGATGCAGGGGGGACATTTCTGTGTTATTCTGCAGTGTCAATACTGCACCAGCGTCCTCACTAGTGTTTTTTTTTTAACCAAACATCTTAGTTATGTTCAAATTTCACAGTTTGAGTTCAGATATTTTGATATTGTAAACAACACACTTTACCAAGGGCAAAAACTGAGGGGAAGGGCTATAAACACGTAGAATAGTAAAGACTTAGAATTCAGACTTTTGCCTGGTTTGTCAGCAGCACAAGTTTAAACCACACTAAAATAGTTTTCTCCAAACCTTTTAATACTTCTATTCAGAACGGGCCCAGTAAACTAAAGATAGACATGGAACAAACCTTGTGATGGGATCTTGTGGCCGATTCTCTCCTGTACTCCCTCTTTACCCACTGACCACTGAGACTTCCTCCTACTGACATAGTGGGAACTCTGTACATACGAGGCTGTGACAAATTACCCAGATAAACCCCACAAGCAACAAGAGATGCTCCCACACACCTTGTGTATGGCCACCTGGCACTCACAGTGGACAACAACCAAAATCATCATTAATGTTTGTGTATGCATGTAATGCAGGTCCCCTTTAAGTTATATAATGAGGAAAACCAGGGTCACACCAAAAACACCCCTGGTGCACCCATCTAAGCCTGGAGCGTCCTGTGCTCCCAGCGCCTGGAGTGGACCTGCACACTCGGTATACGATACTGTAAATCTGATGGAGATGTCTCAAGCTACTTTGATCCCTCCTTACACCTAGTGGTGCCAACTTTAAGCTATGAGGTGTTTGCGAAAACTTCTGTACCTACAAATCCTTTGGAACATACAGTGCTGAAGATGCTTTACCTGTTTTCTCCAATTCAAACATGGCTAGTTGTTTCTGAGACCTCTGTCTGCCTACGAAAGCCCTTTGACAAACGTGTCCACCTGATGCACACAGTATATGTAGTCGACAGCATTTCTGAAAGCCCTGATCTCACCTGGAGCACACCTGGCCGGTCCACTTTAGCTCCATTCTCAAGTCTCAAAACCAAACCCGAAAACACTTCTTTCCTTCCTAATGTGAAATCCTTATGTCACCCCAGATAAGTGGCCGTATGAGGACATACTTGCTTCGCCTGTATATAAAGAGAAATGGCAAATCCTGCTGAGTGGTGCAATGTTACAGACTAGTGAATAAACTATATGAGCTTACTGAAAAACTGTCTTCTGCGTTGGGTAAATAGTTACTTGTGCTACTCTGTAAACAACCTTCAATTTACTAGAGTACATTCCAAGTGGCATGGGCGGATACATCAGATATAATCCATCACAGCATATACACAATATATAGCCAATGTGTAATATTATTTTTGGAATTCTACAGTTCACAGAACAAGATGAAATTAAAAGCTCTTGCAGTATCTTTGCTCAGTGAAAACACGTTTCTACCTCAGCAGCTGCAGCTTTTAGAACACATGCAGTACAGAACTGTCCAGGCTTTACCAACCAACCAGAGGTCACACACCGAGACAATGCTCATCAACTAAAAGAGCTACAAGCGCAGCCCTAAAATCCTCGACCGTACAGTCCAAACTCTGAGATGAAGTCCACGTCCGACCCTTCATCCTGTCTCATCTCTTCTCATAGTTCTATGGTGCAGCTAAAGGTGTGTAGCTGTGCCATCAGCAGCTCTGACTAAATGTTGCTGTCTCAAGCTGGGATTCTGTGTGTGTGTGTGTGTGAGATCTGATCTAATTAGCTTAGCGTCTGCAGCACCACCCACACTGACCTACACAAGATAAAGAGGTGAACAACAGACTGCATGATACCCACTCACAAACCAAACATCTCTATAACTGATACTTCTGTCACGTGTCTAATATTACATGTCATTGTAAATAGTGGGCAGCATGTGGCTGAGCGGTTGACACTGCTGCCTCACAGTCGGAAGGTCCCCAGTACATATTTACATGCCCAGAGTCCACAAACATGCATGTTAGGTTAGATGGTGACTAGAAATTGGCCACAGCTGTCTGCAATTGTCTGTCTGTGTGTGTCTCTGTGTGTTGGCCCTGAGACAGCGTGGACACCAGTGACAGCTGAAGGTTTAATCAGTTGGTCATTTGAAAAAAATGTTTGATCCTTTACTCCTTTAAGTAAAAAACCCAACTTAACACATTTGCTATTTCTATGTGGTTAAGTGATGCAAAAACCTTTGGAAATTAACTTTTCCTACTAAAGTAGTACTAAAGTAGTACTAAAGTAGTACTCTTAGTACTGAGAGTCTCCTTTAGGCTGCTACTTTCTCTTGGACCGTGATAAGAACTCAGTGGATCAGTTCCGTGTGTTCTAGCTCTGTCCGTCCTGACTTTAATCCAGCAGTAATCCACACTGGCTGACAGACAGGAGGCAGAGTACAGTGGATTAGAGGGCGTCACAGTGCAGGTGTACACTGACAGGTGAACAGCAATCCTGGTCAGAGAGGAGGATCTTCGGTTTGAATGTGCTGGTGTTTCACTGCTGCCTCTCATTTTTGCATTTTGCCCTTAAGCTGCCTGAATTTTAATTCCAAATGTTTCGATTTCCCCCTGAATCTCTGCACCTACAGAGAGGAATAGAAATATATTGTGTTGCTGCAGTGCCAACAACAGCCTGCAGAGGGTGAGAAAGGCCACATTTTGGACAAACCACCATCTACATCTGAGTGTCTAGGGGCCCAACTGCAGTTCATGGATGTTTAAGTTGTCAGCATGAAATAATTTACATTCATATATAAGACAACAGAAATCTACAAAGTTCACTGATTTAAGAGGCTCTGTGAATTTGTACCTGCTGACATACAGTTAGGTAACAAATACATTTTGTGGGTTTCTTGCACTTAGAGTGTGTGTGGGCTTTAAGAGAACAGATTCTCATTCATACTGTAATTTCTGGGAGTACGTGTGACTGTTGCTGCCTAGTAACACTGTACCTTTATTTTGATAGTCTCACACCAAGAGAGGAGAGTGGAGCCACACAGTTTCTTTGCTCTCTCCGGTTTGGAGTTTTATGATCCTGCTGTGTCTAAATAAATGCATGCACTTTTTTTGATGGAGCTTTTTTGGATGAGGATAAAAGTGTTGATGTAGCTGTTTTGTCCTCACTGTCTTAAAATAGGTCGATTTCTAGTTTATTTTCAGGTACTTTCTTATTACTTACTTGAGTATTTCTATTTCATGCTACGTATACTGCACAGTTCAGAGAGGAACAGAGCACTTTTATCTCACTACATTTAATTACTTTATACGTAAACCAAAATATAATTCAAAAAATACATGATCTATAATTTGTATTAACCAGCTGACATGTAAAAATTAGATAAATCTAGCACCTACAATATCGAACATTTCAATGCCTTAACATTTTAGATTTCAGCAGAAACCTTATTTACGGGGCACATATGGAACAAATCTAGACTTTAGTGTACGTTCATGTTATTAACAGCATAAAGTTAAAACATTTACAACTTTCATTAAAGCTTTTATCAGTAACTCAGGGTAATTTTCTTACTCCTACTTTTGGAGTTACAGCACATCATAGAACATGTATATGATTCTTCAGTGAAGAATTATATTGCTGTTGTTTGTGTGCTGAGTTTGTGTCCTTGATTTTTGCTTGAAACCTTCTGTAATGATAAAAACACTTGTTGCCTTTTTGATTTCAGATGAACTCTCTCAGTTTGTTAAACGCTACCAATAGTTAGAGGTGCAGGTGCTGTCTTTTGTTCAGACCTTAGCGAGTCTCTTCTGGATGGTCTGTCCTTGCTTCATCTTGGAGAAGTAGTGGTAGTACAGGGACACATAGGTCATGATGGATTTCTCGTCTGGATGAGGGACCACTATGTCGTCTACCTCCAGCAGCTGCATGATGCCGAACTCCCGCTCTGCCAGGGAGAAGGCGTGCTCCAGGTTATAACGGGGGTCATCACCGTGAAGGCGGCGGTAGTCGAATAGGTCAGGCCTGGGATGGAACGAGAGAGGGTTGAGGAGATGGATGACGGACACATCACAGGTGTGTGTGTGTGTGTGTGTTTGTGTGTGTGTTACCTGTGGGTATGGATGAGGGCGTTGAAGGCAAGTCCGTCCCTCCAGCTGGAGGAGAAATCTTGCACATTGACGCCGTCATAGCCGGATGTTTTTCTCTGACACCAGATGAGCAAAGCTTCCTTCGCTGAGCGATGAGCCACGCTCCCTCCAGAATCCGTCTAAAGGGGAAAGGGGGGGGGGGCAATACAAAGGAATTACAGATAAGAAGAGGCATTAAAATATGGAAACAAAAGAAACAGGTGGGGGGCAGAATGAAGAAAAAACAGGATAGATGAGATGAGATAAGGAGAGAAGAGGACACAAGACAAAAGGAAAATGTTGTTATCTGTCATGACTTTTCAGGTTTTTGCTTAAATTAAAATCCCTAAAGGACAATTTTAAAACCAAACTTTTACATTTGTTCATGTAAATTACAGAAACTAAGCCTGATTCCTGCCAAGCTAATGGTTGTGGGTTAAATTCGCAACCTCGTCCAGGTTGATGGGTCCAATCTGGAACCTGAGGATGATGATCCACAGCAAACCCAGGATCAGCGTCCGGTCTCCATCCACCACATTCTCTGGACCAATCAGATCCACCCGAATCTGATGGAGAAGACAGTGATTTGGTTCAATACAGAGCTGGACCGAGGAAAGAAAACACTTTTCTGAAAGATTGGACAGGTGAGTTACCTTAGTTTTGAGGAAGTTAATAGCGATGCTGTTGTTCTCCAGACAGTGGACTCTCAGTTTGCGTCGGCTGGGTGGAGGCAGCTTCTCTCTGGAGATGAACTCTAGCAAACGAATCAGAATGACTCCAGTTTTCAGCTCCTGGTAGACGTCAGTCAGCTCCAAGTTCTCCTGCAGGAGGCCAAACAACCAGTTGATCCGTATAAAGGTTTAACAACAAAGATGTTCAGTTACAGTAATGAGAAAAAACCTGTTTACAGCCCTAAAACTGGCTCATCTCAACCATCTCAGGAGTTAAGTGCTGTGTGTAACATAACATCTATGTTATCTAATAGGATCTCAGAATGCAGGCCTACTTGTGGTTCCCAGAATTTCCAAATGTAAAATGGGAGGCAGAGCCTTAAGCTATCAAGCTCCTCTCCTGTGGAACCAGCTCCCAGCTCAGATTCAGGAAGCAGACACCCTCTCTACTTTTAAGTCTAGGCTCAAAATCTTCCTCTTTCATAAAGTTTATACTTAGTTATAGTTATGCTGCTATAAGCTTAGACTGCTGGGGGACCCCCCTGCTCCTGTCCCTCTCTCCTCTCCTCTCACTTCACAATTGTCACCACTGTATGACATTAACTCTGTGTGTTCTCTCCCGTAGTTGTCTTTGTCCTTCTCTGTCCCCCTCTCTCTGTCCCTTTCTGTGTCCCCCGGCTTTGAAGCTGTGTGTCTTCCAGCGTGAAGCTACTGGTCCTTCCAACCTGCCCGATGTTTTGTTGTTGCTTTTTGTTGCTCTGTTCTTTTCTCTCTTCACTTTCCACTCAACCCAACCAGTCAAGGCAGATGACCGTCCACCCTGAGCCTGGTTCTGCTGGAGATTTCTTCTGTTAAAGGGAGTTTTTCCTCTCCACTGTTGACTAGGACTTGTTCCAGGGGGAATTGTTGGGTTCTCTCTATACATCTAATAATATTGACTTTATTCTGTAAAGTGCCTTGAGATGATTTTGTTGTGAATTGGCGCTATATAAATAAAGTTGAATTGAATTGAATTGAATTATATTCTACACAATAGGTTGCTGATTGTCTAAATTAGGATTTCTGAGTTAAACCAACCCAATATAGACGTTCATCTACAACCCAATTTCCAAAGAAGTTAGGACGATGTGTAAGACGTAAAACAACAAAATGACAAAAACAGAGAATGCAATGATTTGCAAATCTCATCAACCCACATTTTATTCACAACAACGATATCAGGTGTTGAAACAGACACATTTTTACCATTTCATGGAAATTGTGAGCTCATTTTAAATCTGTTTGCAGCAACACATCTCAACAAAGTTGCTGGACTTTAGCAGAGGAATGTTGTGTCATTCTTGTCTGATACCAGATTGTTTTTATGATGTGCCAAATGTCTTCTATTTGTGAGAAGTCTGGACTGCAGACAGGCCACTTCAACACCGGGACTCTTCTCCTGCTATAATGTGGTTTAGCATTGTCTTGCTGAAATATGCGAGGTCTTCCCTAAAAGAGACATTGTCTGTTGCTGTAAATCCGCTGTCCTTTTCCAAAAAGAGTTTGAAATTATGAAAACAGAACAGTTTTCCATTTTTAGGTAACTTTTTTTTTCTAGTTCTGTGCAGTTTCATAGGACATAGATCTTCAGCTCACATTAGAACTGAAATGTAGTCAAAATGTTAATATTAATCAAATATTTTTTTTCGGCGCAAAAATCATTTTGTTACAGTCACTCTAATATTAGCATTTCCCTTAATAGTCTTATTTTATAAAGCAAATATTTTTTTCCCCTTTCGATAAATACATGTTTGAAACACGCTCAAGAACTGTGCCTAGATAGGATTTTAAGGTATTTGTACTTTACTTGGGTATTTCAGTTTTAAATGTATTTTACTGCATTATCTGACAGGTGAAGACACAGTAAGTGAAGTACATATAGTAATTAAAATAAGCTCCACCAGCTGTAATGTTACTGCATAAATAAATGCACACACATATATAAAGTAATTATTTTTCAGGGCAGGATTCTCACAAGTAGCAGAATATGAAGAACAGCTTCAGTCCTAATGAACTGAATCATTTCTGTTTCATGTCCTTCAGTCTCACCCCGTTCTTGGAGAAGACGCTGTTCATCCACTTGGTGAAGGTTTTCTTCTGGACAGCCATCCTCTGCTCCTGCAGCTCCCTGACCCGGCCGGCCCCGTCCTCCTCCCCATCCATCCTGAGCGGCTGAAAACACACCGAGTGTTTCACACCTTCCAAAAATGGACGAAGCTGGGCTTTAATGTGGCAGGTACACAAAGATACAGAGAATGTGATGTTTTAAATACACAACAGTGAAAATGGATGATGAGGTTAATTTCTACTCACATGTGAGTCAGACACAAACACATTGGATGAAGTACTTTTTTTTTTGAGAATGTGCAAATCATACAATGCAGATGCACTGTTACAAGTCCTGCATTCAAAGTGTCAAAGTTCAAAAATACTTGAAGAATCAAAAGTGAAAGTATTTTATTGTTGGAATATAATTATTAATCATCAACATGTTCCTCATGTAAATGTTGCAGCTTTAATAATCGAGCTGATTTTCACAATCATATAAACTGTTTTGATGATCACATGTTCTGAATCTAGTAATTACAGTGTGAAGTAGCTAATGTACTGCTGGGTAGCTGTATTTTCACAATAAAAGTGAGGGTACCATCTAAGCCTCAGAAGTGTAAGGCAGCCAGTGCCCAAGCAGATGTACTTCCAGGTTTGAACTTCAACATTTGGGTGTGAGAGGCCCCATTTTTGTGCATTTTTTATTTCTGCTGATGGGAAAACTTTGACTTCAAATACAACACTGCTGTTAAAATTCCTCAGCTTTTATAATCTATGCAATCCACAGTGTCATCACCTGTGCGTGTGTGTGTGTGTGTGTGTGTGTGTGTGTGTGTGTGTGCGTGTGGCCTATAAATGTTTGATCTTTGATTTCTTGGAGTAGCACCAAATGCTGACACACATGTGTTAAAGGTTTTCTACACACAGTAAAATCTGCCCAAAGCTGGAAGAGTTTTCTTATGAAGATGCATTGACTGTTGCCTCATCACTGGGTCCCACAGTAGCCACCCACCTACACTGCCTCTAAGTTGATGTGGCTCCTGTGGTTCTGGATAAAACTGAACTTGCTGTCAGTTGTGCATTTCTTTACACCTCTTGGCAGGATATGCAGCTAAGACACACAGCACTAACATAGGTTAAGATGACAAATCCTGCAGAATCACCAACAGAAAAGAACCTGAATACACACAGATCTCTAACTGCTGCTCTACACACACGTAGAAAGAAGACGAGAGGAAACAAAAGAGAAACTACTGACTGTACTTTTAACAACTGAACTTCGAGGAGAATTGCTCTTCTCACCTTCAGGTCTCGTCCTGCTGGCTGTTCTCTGTTTTTCAGCTCTACAATCTCGGGCGGAGTGAGAATCCAAAGCCGCGTTAAACTGATCGGACAGACACGGAGTGTGATCTGATGTTGCTGCACTGTCTCTAATGTTGCCCTAAAAGACCTGTGCTTCATGTGATGTGCAGTGTATGCGTGTGAACTTTGAAGCCATTGGATTTACAGCCTGAGCAGGTTCGCTAACGTGACCGCTGCCGAATCCTGCAGGGGTCAAAGTTCACACTGACAGTACCAACACACACAATCATTGCCACATTCAGACACGAACAACTCCTCCCATCTCTTCTTTTTTGATCATTTCACTTTATGGTTGGTGTGAATCTTACCCTGTAGGTAAACTGTAGTTACAGGGTTTGTACTAATGGTTTACGTAGTATGTAATACAGTAAATACATAATTGTAGGCACCTGATAACTAGATAAAAAGTTTGGGGAATAAGTGCGTGACAACCTGGGAACTAATTATACTTTATTTTTATGGTACATGGTACATATGTGGTACTAAATAAACAATCTTGCATTTGCAGGAAACAGAATTTACAGGTACCTATTCTGTAATTACAGGGTCCTGGATGATACACTCACGATAACCTCTCATATTAAAATTAACCATCTTAAGCTGAGCCACTCAGGCAAATTAAACTGATTAAAAAACAAACCAAAAAATAACCAAATCCTAATACAAGGAGAACAACAATCCTCTATAGATGTATAAACCAAACAGAAATTGAGAGTTTTTGAAAAAAAAAAAAAATTTTTATTTTACTTAATTTATCTTATCTTACTTAATAAAGACCACAATTGAAGTTATCAAAGCAACACAAGTTCAATCCAAAGCAATATTCATAAAACAATGATGTGGGCCAACGCCAAGATCAACAGAAGATAAATTCTGTCATCTTTATAGTAGTGACTTTATTGTGTAAAGCAGGGGTCACCAACATGGTGCCCGTGGGCACCAGGTCGCCCGCAAGGACCACATGAGTAGCCCGAGGGCCTGTTCTAAAATTAGCTCACCATAACGCCACTTACCAATGAGCTGCATCTAATTTTTTTGTTGCTATTCTTTTCTAAATCACATTTGAAAGTTATTGTGAGAAATCATTAACATGATCTGTGTCTTCACATAGATGAATATCATTAATGCAATTGATTGGCTTGAATTGAATAATGGAAAAGTCCCTGTTTGTTTGGCCAGTGCACATGGTCAACAGAACTCAACATAGGCTGTTGCCTCGAATAAAAACCAGCACCTATTTTTGGGTATTTTTTAATATAGAAATGTGTTATCTGTTTTTGCATTAAACATTGTAATGAACCCAGTTACAAAGCCGTCACTGTTTGAGATGTTATGGTTCTCAGGAATAGAAAAAGCACAACATCTAAGACCTAGGAACCGAGCAGGACTGTTCAAATTAGCAAACTGTATCTTCAAGATAAATATTCGAATAAATGTGAAGAAGGAGACTGCAACTAATTTGGTTTAGTTAGCAAATATCTGAGAGAGAATTTCTACTTCTACAGCAGACATCTGCACAACAACACACCCTGTCTCATAATAGTCTAATATTAATGTCTTATCCTGAGTAATAGAGGATTATTAGTGTGACAGTGGTTCACACCGTCCATGACGGGTTGGTGCCAACTGCTAAAAAATCACTTTTACACATTTACTCTACATTTATTTTAATTTCTACTTATACAATAACTAAACAGTCAAAAATCAAACAAAGTGAGAAAAGGCTGATTTCAATCCTCATGTCTTGTTGCAGTCTGATTAAACACTGAATCTTCTGCCTCCTCCTGTTTTTACTACATCATGTTTCCGATGCAAACAGACTAAAACCAACTGCAGTATTTTCTCCTAATGCAAAGACACACACACACACACACACACACACACACACACACACACACACACACACCGGTGCCTCAGCCTTCAGCCTTTGAGTCCAGTCCAACTGAACTGATGGGCTGAGTCAGACCGGATGTCATTAACATTTGATCCTTTGCACTGCAGACAGTATGAACAGAGGTGTGTG